>NC_088361.1:90204684-90269684 GCF_034508935.2 Berghia stephanieae | reverse complement strand
GTGACAGTAGAAGAGATTTGAGGTTGTCCCCTTGTAAGAGTCTGTAGCCTTTATCTCCCCTTCTACGATTGACAACAGACAGGCATTTGGAGTCATTGGATACAACACGCATCCAGTCCTGAAAAAATAGGTTTTGAAAACAGTTAACAATTTACAAAGTGGCAAATTAGGGAGCAGGCACTGGCGTAAAATCTGAAAAGGAGCTCAGTATTATTCATAACAGTGCCTGATAAAGCAGAGAGAAAAATACAAGAAAAAAAAACCCATCTCAAAATGCCTCGAGACAGATGTTTCTCTCTGCGTCGTCTGGCACTGTATCATACACTTTTTCAGATTTTTATCTATCAATTTACAGTTTTATTTATTTACCATATTATCCCATCTACTCACAGAGCAGCGAAGAAGCCACTTATGTTTATGAGCAGCTCATGAAAGAAACAATATGAAAATAAGAAACAAAATATATCCTGACCGCCTCCCCCTTTCAATCATATTATAGTCACATATTGAGGCAAAAAACTAGGAATCATGGATGTGAACTATGAAGCTGGAGAGTTTGGATAGAGATAAGGTAAGTCGGTGGTATCTACCTATTAATAAAGCAGTAAATTTAGGTAAATCTGTACTCATGACCAAGCACATACTGAGACAGTTTTTAACTTTAATTGGCAACACCTTTAAAATATCAAGAATCAAATATTTAAATGGAAACCATAGCATTTCTGGCGACATTTGTACTTGATCCTTATTCAAATGAATGTTAGAAATTCAATTAAGAGAGCTTTTTGGTTTCATAATGTTTTTGGTTTCATAATGTGGGGGAGGGGGGTTGAAGTTGCCGAGTGGCTAAGGCATTGACTGTGGCATGGAAGGTCCCTTGTTTGAGCCCTGCTTCAGGCACTTTTTTTTTATTTCCTTGGACAAGATTATTAGCCCCCAATTAGCTCACTTTGATGGACCAACTATTTTTTTTTTTTTTTTTTTTTTTGTTGCTTTAGGTCTCTTCCAACACAATTTAGGTTATATGAGAGACCGCTGAAACAAAAAAAACAAGCAATCTAACAAAAATAGTACAAATGTAAATCAAAATCATAACCTAAAGATATCATAAGCTAAATTATAAATAACCAAGAACAAACAGACAGAAGATTTACAGAAAAAAAAATATCCCCTGTCAAAATTACAATCACAAACCAAAGAAGCAGGATAGGCTAGTAAAGAGAAGAAGAAACGACATCACTATCGGATCGTACACCCATGCGAACATCATAGGTATATGATTCAAGGGTGATGCTCCCATCCAACCACCCGCGTGGACTATCTATATTCCTTCATGGAATGCCTAGGTGATGGTATCTAATGATGCCATAGTGGAAGGGCGTAATTTTTTTTTTTTTAATGTTCAGTATTATTCATAACAAAATAAGTAAGTTATCCGCTCACAAATATTTGTAGATCAGGACCAAATTTTATTACCATAACTATAACAGAGGCTGAATCTTACAATAAAAATTATCATTACCCATAAAATCGTTGAAGATCATAACTTAATTACACAAACATATGGCTAACGATGCATTCTTGATAAAATATCATTATTAGTATTTTTGTTACAGCACAAAGTTTATCACAATTAGACGTAACACATCCATAAATTTCAAAGGAAATATACACATTAATTTCAAATAGGAATATCAAATTGCTATCAAGACAACGTTATTACCTTGAATTTATTGTGGATGGCTTCAAATTTAAAGGCTTGTTCAGACAATTTTCTGTAAAGATCTGCCCTTTCAAAAATCTTCAGGAGATAAAGCCACTGAAATGAAAGAACAATAAAAATAAAATAACAAAATAGCAATGTTTATTTAAAGAATCACGAGACAAAATATGATCAAACGTCTCAATATATCCAAGTGATGCTTAAAATTTAATTTTAAGCTTAACATAAAAGAGACAAGAATAGTTATTCTCACTCACCCACAAGAATAGACTATAGTCCCATCACGTCATAAATCGATGGATCATTTAAAGTCCATTTACAAAGATGTTGGCATACCTTTTTCTGGCACTCCACCCAAAGATCAGAAATTTCTTCAATCTCTCTGAGAGCCTGACACCAATATTCCACTTGGTCTTTGATATCTCCCACATATGGGGAGGCAAGCATGGCATCCACTGTGATGCGACTGTCCTGAAAATTGCATTGAAACGTTTAAAATTGAAGGAAAATGAATTTCACCTGTTTTAAAAAAAGATGGAATATGTAACAAGGAATATTTTTGGCTTAAATCTATCTTCAGTCGACAACAAAAAACAATACAACTAGTAAAACAATGTAAGCTTTGGAATGACTAGATGGAGGTATACTGATGTTATTACAACATTTCATTAGATATTTTTAAATTAAAAACTTAAACATTTATAATGCGCAATATCACTAAATGTGCTCAAACAGCTTTGCAGAAACGCTGAACGTGTAGAATGGGACATGATTCCTGTAAGCGATAATATAAATTTTTCAACAGAGACAACGCTGTTAACAGCCAGCTAGTCATTTTACATCTGAATACTGTGACAGAATGTATGCAAAGAGCCTTTTCCAAGAATTCAACTTTACACGACTCGAATACAGGAACTATGGGTCCGAAGACGGGTGTCAAACCACAAGACGATAAAGCCATGCACTTTACCTTAACTTATATAAAATTTAAGGGAGCCATTGCAATCTCTCTTTACTGGTAAATAAGGCTGACAAATGACACATTTCAAAAAAAGAAAATGAAATATAACAGACATGTTTTTTATCTATTGTGTCCTTCCTCAACATTGTTTTATATTCACCCTTGTCCATTGCTTTTTATTAAACCAATCAAAAGCCTTTTAAAGTGTTAGTTGGCCAAACAATTAATATTTAAGACCTGATTAAATTAGTGTTAAAATGTTCTTTTATGACTTATTCTTTCGATGAGCAACAAGAAAAAATATCATGATGCAGTTCTTTAAATTGTGAAAAAATATTCGAATTTTTATAGCATATAATTGATATTATTCTAATGTGACAAATTAATAAATAGTAAGTAAAGAGGGCAAAATTAATGAAAACGGTATTACTAAATGGTGCCCTTTCTCACTTCCCTACCTCTAGCTGGTATTTTAGTTCTTCCAGTTCAATCAAGACATAAAAGTCATCGTTGGCCACCTCCAAACCCCTTTGTTGACCAGCTAAAGCGGCAGCTCTTTCTTGTCGATACCGCTCCAGTTTAGAAGGTCTTTTGCTGGCTGATAATAATCTTTTGGGCTCTGAAATGACATTATTTTATAAACCATCTTCCCATAATGTGGTAATTCAGTGATGGAAACATCAATGATACTATATATAGATAAGCTAGCTAACGAATCAAGAAGAGTTGAAAATGAAAAGTTTGAGATTGAAAAAGAAAGATTTACATTTATCTCAATACGTTTAAAGCACTTGTCAACTAAACAAAAAAATACTAATTTACACAATTAATTCTTTAATGTCATGAAAAAAAGATTTGAAAAAAAGCATTTGAAAAAATGAAAAAAAAGTAAACAATGTTAAAATTCACGATAACATCAAAGACATTTACCCCTAGTAAACATGCTATCAGGAATATGTTTTGCCAGTTTAAACTGTCTGTCTTGCCAAAACTTGGTGAGGCGATTCAAACGTTGTTCAAGGTCATACTCAGCTATAGCACTCTGATAAGTTTCCTCCACAAGCTCAGCGTAATCTGACAGGTTGTAGGACGTGAGCTCTGCCACAGTGAATTGGTGCTCGGGGTCAAAAGTTTCACCCATTCCCAAAAATATTGCTTTCCAATGGCGTTCCTATTAAATAACAAAGTGGTGAGAGTAGAGGTCAGTAATTCGTAAACAGATCTGTGAATCATTTGGAGTCTATAAAATACATTACTTGTATTCGACCACAGTCTTTGATTTTGCATTTATAAAATTCTACTAAATAAAACATATCTATCTGAATGTTAACAAATATTGGTAAAAAGTGAACAAAATTTTCAGTGGTTGAGGAAATCCTGTCATCTTATTGTTGATGACATCTGGGACTATAAAGAATAAATAAAATGTGATCATCATCATCAAGTGCCAGGCCTGTTGCAGACATCGGCGATCATGCCCCTCTAACCATATCTGTCCTCAATAGCTCGATTCCTGTTCCTCCTCCACCAATCCATCCGTTCAGATTGTCAATGTAATCTATCCTCCGTCTCCCTCTTCTTTTCTTCCCAGCAACTTTACCCATAAGTACAATCTTTTCAATTCCGTTTTTTCTATAAATATGTCTGAGAAATTTTAACTGTCTTTTTCTGATGGTGTTTACCAAAGTTGGTCGACCTCCAATTTCTTTTAATACCTCCTCGTTTTTTATTTTATCTTTCCATGAGATTCGAAGAATGCGTCTATAAAACCAAATTTCGACTACAGTTATTCTACGTTCACATTCTCTGTTAATCTTCCAAAGATTAACAAAATGTGATACAAGGTACTAAAAAGGTGTGTAACAATTCTATATCTAAAATGAGCCATAGAAAATTAAAGATATAGAAACATTGCAATAATCATGGAAGCTGTGATGGCCATAAATTTTTACTCACTCTTAGAGCTTCATTGGCCAGACGGTAAAGAATGGGCAAATCTTTCCGGAAATCCTGAAGTTGACGATACCACTGGGTGAGAACTTCGTCCCCTTGACTCAGTAATGGTTTCAGCTGGGAAGCTGCTGATTGCCATTCGATCACTTTCTCCAGTGCTTTCTTGATGTTCATCTACAATCAGAGAACATATGTAATTAATCACAATATAACCATAATCACAATCATCAATTTTTTACATTTTTTTTAAAGTGAATGAATATAGCTTTTTATACTGACAAAAATTAAAATTTAATTTTTCCGGTCGTTCTAACATTAAAATCCCTTTAAAATGTTTACCTCATACTACCTTCTTGAGACAATTGTTTATAAATGATGATCATTAAGAAGAGTTTGCTTGGTGAGATAGAAATAGGGATATATTCAAAATTACTCTACCTTCTTAAAAAGCATCTGTTTCCAATCCTTGATAGTATTGGTTGACGACTCCACATACTTCCATAAGGTTTGCCTGACGTCCATCTTTAGAGTCATCTCATTCAAGAACTTAAGGCTGTATGACTCCCCGAGTATTGCTTCTCTCCACTGACTGCATTCTTGTAAATTGACTTGAGTGGTGAAGAATTTCTCTCGGATCTGCAGTGATTTAAATTGTTTGTAAGTCTCTTATTTAGTTTTATTATTTGTGGAAACTATTTCATACAACAAATAAGATATTTAAAAGGTTCTGCTTGTATTGTAAGATCATCCTTTGTATATATTATATTATATCAGCCTGTTGATAAGGAATCGCATTTTTTGTTTGTTTTTTTTACATTCACTTCTGACCAACAAAACATTCATAATAACAACAACAACAAAATTTATCAATATATTTTGCAAAATTAATGATATTATCTTTCTCCTACAACACCCCCCCCCACCCCCACCCTCACCTTTTTTTTTTTTAGAGATAATCTATATAGCTAGCATTAGGTATCAGAATATTTTACAGGATCTTACCAGTCTCAGGTCAGCCAAAATTCTCAATGGATTCTGACTAGGATCCAAAAATTTTCCAGTTGTGGCAAGCTCTGATTGTTGAATTGCTTCTTTACGAAGTCGCTTTTAAAAGAAAGAACAAGAATGTAAACAATATTTTGTCGAAGAATAAGCATTAGCCGATATTGAGTGATAAAATACAAAACTTTAATATTGTATTTAGCAATTTATCTTGAAAGCTATGACAAAGTAAGGGATTCAAATGATATGGTACAATAGATGATAGTAAATTATAAAACAATATATGATCGTCCTTGTATATAAAGGGGAAGAATGATAATTGCAAACCTCACATGTAAACTTAAATATATTTATATATGCAATGTTAAGTTTGCTGTTGAACGGCTATAAGCAAACCAAATTCGATATAACACAAAGAAGTAGATAAGAATTTTTCTACTTCAGAGAGGAAATGCCGTATTCTAGAGCTCTGAGTCAAATCATCATCTTTGTATAATTTGGAAAGCAATATTAAGTGTAGCATTAAAGCCAAGCACGTATACTGTTGAAACCTTTCGGACAAAGGTAGGTTTTCAAAAATAAAAATGGGGGCAACATTTTGGAACTGACCTGGAATGTCTCTTCTAATTGTTGCATCATTAGAGGCGTCTGTGTGTTGACAAACTCTCCTGCATCTTGCATCTGCATCAAGAAAGCCTCCCAGGATGTCCAGACTTTTTCCTCAATTTTTTCTTCCTCTGCTGTAAGTTGGCGATAACTCATTCGAATAACCTAGAATAGTACATTATATCTTAACTTTTAACCAGATTGAACTATACCACTATCATAAGAAGGTTGCTACTTGGAAGATACAAGAATCAACAGACCAGATGATTTGCATACCAAATTGTATCAATTAGTTTATGTCCAAAGACAACATTGCTTTAATGTGGTCAAAATAGGAATGTAACGTTTAAATATGAAGTGGGGTTGTTATCAAACACAGAGTTTAAATAAGAGAGAAAAAAAACTCTCAACCAAATCACAGCAATAATGAATCTTTGAGAAAGTGGTTATTCTTCAATTATAACGAACTCATATCAAATACTTTGAAACAGAAGAGAGCAATCTTCTACATTACCAAAGCCTTGGTGATAGTTATTTTGTGCTATCAATTGTGGATCTTCATAGTCAAGCTTAATCAAATTGGACATTTTACAATTTTTTGTACCTGGAAGTCGAGAAAGCAGAGACCAACAGAAGTGATAATAATGAATAGGATCATTCTTTTATTTGACGAAACATAAATCAAATCAAATCAAATATTATGTATAAATCATTTCTTCAATATTCAATTATAAATCTCTACAATAACATGAATAAAGCAAATAAAAATCAACAAATTACCTCATAGAGTGATTTGATATACTCAACCCGTTGTTGGTATTGGATGGTATTCTTTTTGTATTGGCCAAAATTTTTAGCAAAAACAGCAAAACAAGAGACATCTGCTTTCTTGTCCGTCATATTCTAAAACAGATGACAAACAATAAGTTTTTAGGAAATCGATGGTTGGTAAAACTTTAATTTTAAGCAACTCTTGGTGAGATTAAATCACTGAAAAAGTTTGTTTGATTACAAGTAGCATATTATGTAATTAAATATATACATTACGACATTTTCCTACTTTTCATCTCTCAATTTGTATGAGCTAAAATTATAATTTTTATCCTCATGGTATAAATATAAATATTTTGAGCAAATAATTGCTCTTTGATAAGATTTTAAAAATTTAATACATATAAATAATATTATTTTTCATATTTGACACACAAGATAATTAAGTAACAATGTACAAGTGTTATGCCATCATTTTTTACCTTCAAGATTTCATTCATCTCATCAGTGAAACTCTTGGCATGGTTCTTCGCCTCATCCGCCACAAAGGTGATCAACTCCTGATAAATGTCATTTAGTCTCGGCAGTAATCCTTCATGGATGGCTGAGCAATCGATGTAGAACAATCCATTTTCAGTCACATAGTTGCGATCGAAATTCCTCACTTTTTCTGACCACTGACGCAGTTCCGTCAGTTTTTGCTGTATGTGTTCCATTGTGCATGTGGATTAGAAATTAATTTGGCAATCGATGAAGGAATATATCAAAACAAGGCATATAATGGGTATGTGTGCAAACGTTTCCTGAGAATATCAGGATATATTTCAACAGATACAAAGACGAAAAAATAAAGGAAATTTCTTGAGCTTGTTGTATAAATGACAAAAAAACGTCATATAAAAAAAAAAAACTATCTGAAATGTCACTTAAATAACAGTGTTGGATTGCCAGTTGAAAAGATCCTATTGGAGAGATTAGGTGAAAAAAAAAAAAAGAATTTCAAGAGATTAACTTGTACACTTCAGAGAACTTATGACATGCGATTCTTTTTTTAAAAAGAACTGGGCTCCAAACATGAATGTTTTGATAAAATACTGTTCTTACTGTTCAACTGCAAAAGTTTAGTTCTCTTGAAGTTTGAAAAAGTCATAAAGGATCTTATGTTTATATGTTAGATGGTGTGTCCTTAAAATAAAGTACATAAATCAGCATGCATAAGAAACAAAAACTGGGAGTGATTTTTCTAAGGATGGAATTGAGAAAAAAGTGAGCTATCCTATGATTTTTCAAAAATCGTATTTTCACTTTCTCTCACTTTAATAAAAATGTCCAAGCCATGTTTTGTTCACCACACAAAATCGTGTTTCATGTTAAACCTTTTAATATTGAAAAGTAAATGATCTTTAAATAAAAGATGTCTAGTATATGCGGCTATGTAGTCGAGTGGTATGCACTCGCCTTTGGATAGGAAAGTCCTGGGTTCGAGTCCTGAGAGGCACATAGTTGAGTCCTTGGAAAATACTCCTTACTCACATTCTCTCACCAAACTCAGGTGTAAAATGAGTACCTGGCCATTAAGAGTGTTGCTTCTGTCCAAAAAAAAGTGTAAAAAAATATTGCCTAAAAGTAAAAGGCATGTTAAGTGTTACTGTTGGCTAGAGACCCCTTGCAACGTGATTTGAGCATGTTTAATGGGTATTGCCCTATATAAAAAAGCTCAAATATAATAATGGTTTCCAAATAACTTTTGAAAGACCTTTTTACAATGCGGGATAACTCATTTGTCCCTAAAAGCGACCATATAAATATACCAGTCACATGAAAACATATGTAGGTAACAACAATATGTCCAATAACAAATGGACATAGTTTGCAACATAGTTGTAAGTCTTCACGAATGGAAATAACTTTTAATTTAATTTCAAAAAGAGTTAAATATGTTGTTAAGCTTTTACAAAATGTTTATTTTTTCTGATATCCATTTACTATACCATATCCTTTTTTTTTGGGGGGGGGGGGGGGGTGGGGGGGGGGGAAGCGATAAAATACCGTTATTATTATTATTACTATTATTATTATTATTATTATTATTATTATTTATTATTATTATTTTATTATTATTATTATTATTATCATTATTATTATTATCATTATTATTATTATCATTATTATTATTATCATTATTATTATCATTATTATCATTATTATTATCATTATTATTATCATTATTATTATCATTATTATTATTATTATTATTATTAATTATTATTATCCTTATTATTATTATTATCCTTATTATTATCCTTATTATTATTATCCTTATTATTATTATCCTTATTATTATTATCATCATCATCATTATCATCATTATTATCATTATCATTATCATTATCATGATTAAAAGTATCATTATCATCATTATTATTATTATTATTATTATTATTATTATTATTATTATTATTATTATTATTATTATTATTATTATTATTAATATTATTATTATTTTATTATTAATATTATTATTATAATTATTATAATTATTTTTAATATCATTATTATGTTGAAATTCATGACACTCTTCCCTTGTATAGAGCAAATTGCACTCTGTACGAACATGAACACACACAAAAAAAATCTAAACATGCAAGCACATTATTTTAAAATGCGAGTGTACCTCAATAGCAAAAGCGGCAGCTCCTCTAAATTCTTTGACAGATTTTTCATTCCATCTTCTACAATACTGATGAATTTCATTCAGCCATCTGTTGAATTCACAATAACTGTCAATCTCTTCCAGTGACGAGGTCATCAAAGTGTTTTGGTTGAGTAACGCATTCTGGTATTCAATACTAGAAAAGAAAAGAAAAAAATCTCTTAATTTCATTCAAGGCCTTTTTAAAAAAATGGGTTTCAATAGAAATCCTCAGACTTTTTGAGTTAGTTTGCATAAACAAATTTAATTTATTCTCATTTTACCCATTTTTAGTGTGTCTCATTGCCACAGTGTTTGAAAAATAAGGATAATTTTTTTTTATCATTTGAAGTACCAGTTTTGCTAATTTGTAATTATAGATTACTTTTTCATATACTTCTTTTTATCTCTCATGACATAAAAAAAATTGTAAAGCGCGTTTTCTAATGATTTACAAAGATCACAACGATTTGCAATGCTCCGTTTCTTTACTTAGTAAGTCATGAGGAAACAAATTTCTCATGAATACAATACAAGTATCCTGTTAGGCATCCATTTGTACAAGTGATATTACAATATCCGTCACTGTCTGTAGCCAAGTCTTAATGTCTGCTGTAATTCTCTGCTTGTGATGGTAACAACACAAAATGTTTTGTAAAATTCAGCAAATGGATTTATCAACTTTTTGTTAATGTTTTTTACTCTCGTTTCCTTCACATTAACAATCTGCAAAACTTGAAAACAGTACTTTTTAAAAGTTACATTTTATTCAAATTCAATCAAAAATATTTCTTACTCCATGACAAGCTTATCATCCAGACTTCCTTTCGTCAAAGGATTGTACTGTCCCATAAAACCCTCTCCTTCAATCCGCAGAGCAGATTCATCTGCATGCATCATCACAATGGGTGGGGTCGCCACGCCAATGTCGTCTTCTTCTTTGGACAATGTCACTGCATCAGTAAGAAAAGAATGTCTTGTAAAAATGTGTTTTAATATAAATGATTTTAGTAACAAACTATGCTGCAATATCTTTGGACTTTTTAATGATTATCGTACTCATTTTTTTTTCCCTTTTATATTTTTGAATTATAAAATTTTGGAAACTTATGTTGCTTCAATACTGCAATATATTTTGGCAGAACATAATACACAAGTAAGGTAAGCTATAAAAGTACTAAAGACCTCTTTATAATATAAATAAACGAATTACTATTAAATCATCCTTGCCGAGAAAACAATCATCAAAAAAACAACACTCAAAATCTACTTATTTTCTTTGACGAAAGTTTTAGGCAATCTTGAGCAGTTATATAAATTATTCATTTCATTGATAATTGGGAATTAGAAAAGAAACCTTGTCTGGGTAAATCAGGTAGTGGCAGGGGTCCATCAGTTCTAGTCAGACGTTCAGAAGAAGTCTGTGTCAAATCCTTCTCGCTGTCTGTCCCCCTTGGTGATTCGTCATCATCCTGAGAGGTTTGTTTGGAGACACCTATGGTTTGATGACTGCTCTGTTTTAGGGAACTGATGTGAGATCCTGTTACACTCTTACCCTCTGCTGGCGGAGCAAAGCTTATTGAAGCTCTGTGAAGACTTGAAAGGAAATAAAAAATAATTCACAAGAAAATACAAGGTGGCTGCCTGAAAGAAAACAACAAAACATTAGACAAGACATACAGCTAATTTTTTGACTAAGAGAAAAATTGAAACATATCCTATTCACAAAATTTTACTCATTATTCTAACTGTAAATACAAGGTGGCTGCCTGAAAGAAAACAACAAAACATTAGACAAGACATACAGCTAATTTTTTGACTAAGAGAAAAATTGAAACATATCCTATTCACAAAATTTTACTCATTATTCTAACTGTGATTTCAATATGATTAAGTAATGTCTTGAAATTGCTTTGAACAGAGACGGCTTAAATAATGTTGTTGGCGTTGTTGTTGTTGTTGTTGCTGTTATTGATGTTGTACTTTTTCTTGTTGTTATTGTTGTAGCTGCTGCTGTTATTGTAGTTGTTGTTCACGTTGTTGTTATTGTTGTTATCATTGTTCTTTTGTCCTTGTTTTTGTTGTTGTTGCTTCTTGTCCAGGTGTCTTCAAGCTTATGCTCTGTGGGCTAATGTCATACAGTAGTATGTTTCATTTAGTCCGTTGTACTGGGAAAGACTTATATAGTGGAAACATTTTGTAATTATTAACAAAAATGAAAATAACAGCTTCAAAAAAGAACAAAATACCAAACACAGAACGTTATAGCCTCAAAACCATTCTTCAGCCAACAACAACAAAATAATAAAGACATAAATACATTACTTAATTCCAGATAGACGACAGAGATATTTTGTACATCCTCTCTGTAGAAAATTCTTGGAAAGTAAAAAGAAAAAAAGTGTTCGATACGTAACTAAACAGTTCCAAATTGAACAGAATTAAAACAACGCATAAAATTTTGATGCACCAAAAAATAAGGAAATTGTGGGTAGAATAGAAATAGGTGTAAAATTTATCCATGCAAAAATCCAATATAGAAGTGAAAATAATACTTGTCTGGATGTTTGTGTTTTTCTGATCTGACGGTGTCCACATCTGATTCTTTGTCTGGCATTGATCCGTCAATGGCTATGGCTTTGGAAGTGAGAATGTTGGGAATTCCCCTTATTGTAGAATTCAACACCTTCTGGAATCTTTCTTTAGATGGAGACAAGCCGAGAATATCTGGGAAGAGTGATAAACTCTTTAAATAAAGTTGTGTCGATGATTAACTGTGACAATGATATTCGATAATTCATAGCTACTGCAGACTCAAAACAGAAAAGTTAACAAAGTGAAAAACCTACTCGGAGATATCCAGTATGATATATCTACAGCATGTGTCCTCCTTTCAGACATTGTGTGTATAATTCTATTTGTGAACCACTGCCTAGAAACGGTATAATTTCTGTATAATTTAGATGCTTAAAATAGATTTCATAGTCAACACTATGAAATATAGGTAAAGGTCATATGTTTTATTTTGGACAACAGACATAGTCTCTCAAAGTGGCAAAAAACTAAAATCTCACATTTCTAGACCCTTAAATTCTAAAATCACTTTTTGCCACCCAGTTCACTCCGATATAAACCCATTTTGAAGCAATAGATAATATTTGAAGTATCGACACACAAAGATTACTATAGCTTTAATGTAAAATATTTTGTAATTTGTCTTCATTACATCTTTCAAATTACATTTTTTCCCCAATAATCTCAAAAGAAACAAAGATTAATATAATTATGTAATGATAAGGCATATAATTATTTTTATTCTTTTAGTAGATTATGTGGAGGTAGTAAATTAAATCATAAAGGCAAAAACTACTAGAAAAGTTACCATTTTTGTTGAAAACCAAGTTTGCTTTAAAAAATCCCTCCCTTGGTGCATCTGCTCCGATTTCAAGGACAGAGTGAACAAAATGGCGTACTTGTGTTTTGGATATTTGAAACATGTGTTCGACAATCATTTGGTCCACCAGTTTCACGAAATTGCCAAGGAATCTGTGCATCAAATAAAGATAAGTATATTAATGATTTTAAAAA
Source organism: Berghia stephanieae (assembly GCF_034508935.2). Taxonomy (NCBI): domain Eukaryota; kingdom Metazoa; phylum Mollusca; class Gastropoda; order Nudibranchia; family Aeolidiidae; genus Berghia; species Berghia stephanieae. The sequence goes on along the minus strand of NC_088361.1, from coordinate 90,256,388 downwards.
TAACTTTTAAAAGGGATTCTCGTTATCGAAATTAAAGCTCACGATACAATTCAAACTTTTTTAAATTAGATTAATGATTAATTTGTAAGAGGTAATCATGAAAGTACATATTATATTGCCCTGTCGAATTTGACAATGATGATCCCTCTTTCAAAAATGAGTCTTTGGATTAGTCCCAAGCATAATCAAGTTACAATAGTTTCATACCAAATCATTGACTTCTATCTGGATATCTGGATGTATAGAAGAATGTTGAGTTATCATGGACAGACAAGTATACGAAGAAAGAAGTGTTGGAGAAGGTGAGAAAGGGAAGAATGTTGATCAATACCATCAGTTACGGTTTATGATGCATATGTGGAGAAGAGACAGAATAGAAAAGTTGGTTAACAGCTGGGATGATCAAAGGAAAGAGAGCTAGAGGAAGACAAAGAATGACATATCTATATAACCTAAGTATGGCCAAAAGTGACTTAAAAAGCAACGCAGATTTCATGCTCACTGCAGAGGATCGTGATTCGTGGAGACAGCTAACCGGCGATGTGCTCAAGAGTACAAGCCACGATTGATGATTACTGGATATCAACATATTGCGGTAATGCAATAAACCTTTTTCATACAGATTTTATGGTGCTATTTTTTGGTTATGATTTTGAAAAAGAATTTGAATTAAGTTAAGCATTGTAAATCAAAAAGAAATGGACTTACTCTGTTTCTCTGGCTGCATTCTTCAAATTACGTTGTCTTTCTTCCTTTTTTCTCCTTTGCAGATGAAGTGAGTCCTTAGAGCTTTGAGAAAAAATTAGTGAGAGTTATGTGATAATTTGAGAACATTAAAATAATTTATCGGTTTTAAGAAAAAAAATGCGTGGTTTTGAGAAGAAACTATTGCAAGACGACAACGAGGCTCAATGAATTTTCTTGACCAATACACAAAATTAGGCTCAATGGCAGGTAATCTTGACTCAAACTCAAACACAAAAAGACCTGGTTTGATACCTGTAATGTTGACATAATTTTCAGCCCACCCCCATCCATGTCTATTTTGCAGTGACTAGATAGTGAAGTCTAATAACTTTTTTTTATATAAAGGGCACAAGAAATTGTTTTTGTTTGTTTTAGGCAACTGAAACTAGGAAAATCTCCCACTTCATAGACCCAAGAGGACTTCAGATAACAACAAAGTCAACAAATCTTATAAAGATATTTTTTAAAAACTTACAAAAATGGCTTTGTTTTATGAATCTGTTGTTCGCAATATTGCAGTTTCTTGAAAGCTTCTTCTGCAGTGAAGTCTACCACAAGTTTACAATAACTGGAAATAAAAAGCTAATCATGTGTGGATAAATGCGCTTTATTTATCGTATTGGATAGTTTGTGGAACCTTGAAAATATATCAATGGGGATTGAAGCATAAAAATCAATTATCATAAAAACATAATGAGCATTTAAATAATATGTAAACCAATTTAAGAAGATTTTAAAAGTATTACATGGATCATTCTGAATCACAAACTGTGAAAATGTAGATATATCAAATACTTTAATTTTTCATGTACATAATATATAAAACTATACACTTAAAAAGAACACTTATATGTCTCATGAGTTAATAACAAAAATCAAACAGTAAAAACATTCATGCAATAACATCTTTTGAAACACATCCAAAAACAGCATGCAAGTCTATGGTAAAATGACGCAATATTTAAGGTAAGTTATTCATACTCTATGAAATATCTTGATTCTAAAAACATCCACAGTATTTTTTAAATATAAACTTCTTAATAACTTGTATAATTTTATCGACTTTTATGACACAAAAACACAACGAAGAGTTCAGTTGAAGCTTACTTAAAGAACTTGTCCAAAAGTTTCTCTGCTTGTATATTTTTGTAATTGATGAAGTTCTCGTACTCTCCAAGTTGGTACGTTTTACTGTTGAATCAAATGCAGAACAATTAAAAGTTTCCATCAACAGCAATCTTTCTCACGAGCTATGTTAGAGATCACTAGTACCATGAATGAAGTAAGTTAACAAAAGTCAAGATATGAAATTTCCCTCAATGTTAATCTTAAATATAATTATTAACATATCGGTATTTTCAATTTTGTGAATTGCAAGAAATGTAAATATTTTTCGTGGCGTTCTTTACTAATAGTATGGCATTCATCCTCTGACCTGGGTTCCTGATTCAAGTACAACTGTTGGTGGCGAAAGTTGAGATAATGGAAAACGTTCTTTACTCATATTCTTTCCCCACACTTGGGTGTAAAATGAGTGCCTAGCTGGTGACAGTTGTGTCTCCCATGTAATAGCACCTTATAGGCATGTTATCAAGTCCTGCATATTAAATGTTGCTGTTCGCTTGGGACCCCTTGTAATGCGCTTTGAGCACATCTTGATGGATATTGCTCTGCATAAAAACTATATTACATTGTTTTTGTTTTTTGTTGTTTTGTTGTTTTTTTTATGTTTTTAATTGAGTTTGGTTTACAGCCAGTTAACATTCGTGTCTCTACATACATGAAATTTATTAAAATATCAGTCTCCAAAGTAATCGCATATGTAAGCACTTAATTTATTTGCTCGAAAAAAAGAGACCCACTTACTCAATATCTGATGGTAAAAACTGTATTGTCAATAATTCTTTCAAGAGGCTGAAATGATAAAAACAAACAAAAAATGAAAATATTTTTACCTTATCATTTCACGTCAAATGAAATTTTGATTAACTGTCAACACTGATACATTATATGTATAAAATCAGGGAGCATGCACTGGTGTATGATAGAAATCTTTTTTTAAATGTGTTTCAATTAAACTCTTCAGATTTTGATAATATGTGTACAAAATTTTCGCACCTTCTTTTATTAGAAATTAATTGTTTTAAAAATGTGTAACAATGACACTCGCCCTCGGAGATGAAGGTCATTGGTTTGAGTCTCGCTCTGGCAGCACAAAGTCTCTTTTGCATCTTAAATAATGATTGGAAAAGGCTCATTACTCACATTTTCTCACCATACTCAGGTGTAAAATGATTACATGGCCGATACCAGTGCTGCCTCTGTTAATTTAAAAAAAACTGTATTGGCGCCTAACAGACATTATGTCTCGTCGTATATGTTAAGTCTTGCTGTTGGCTTGGGACTCCTCGTAAAGCACTTTAAGATTATTGAGAAAATATTGATCTATATAAAAGCTTAACTTTGTTTTTTGTTTTCTTTTTACCTTGCAATCTGAAGAAGAGCAGCACCAAATGGTGGCATTGCAAATAGAAGATTCTTTAAGATTCTTCTTTGTCTTCGTTGAAATTCTGTGTACTGCCGGTTTGCTGACCACCTGGATATTGTACAAAAAACTTAAAGTTTTAATAATATTACCTTGAAATTACATGACAGAACCTTAATAATGCAAAGTGAAAAGGCTTTGAAGCTAACAAAAAATACAAAGGTCCCCATAAAAGTAGAATCTTTCTTAAAATTATGTGGTGTGATGGTTTGCTGATCACCTGAATATTGTTTTGTTTCTTTTTAAGTTTCAATATTTACATTGAAATTTCATGACATAACCTTAATAATACAAAGTACAAAAAGCTTCGATGACAACAATATATACATCAGTACAAATATATTTTATTTTACTACCAAACAACCATAAAGAGCAGTTATTGGTTCCAAATGTCTCCTAAAAAATATTCAAATGTTTTAAAAGGGTTTTGTAATTTGCTTTCAATCCACGTGTACTGGTGAATAAAAGAAACGTGCCTGTAAAAAGTCTTGGCCACAAGGTAATTTTTGAAGAGAGGAATACCAGACACAGCTTTCCACAACACTGCCTCTCTCTGCCATTCTGCCAAGGTCATCCTTTCGGCTGGTTGGTCGGGGTAGACATGCAAAACTCCAAAGGATGAGAAAACGTAGTGCTCAGGATTGACCTGTTCAGAAACATTGTCGCATTACAAAATAGTTAATAGATCACAGTAGGAATGCCGTTATTCAAGCATAGACAACAAAAATTTTAGTAGTTCACACTAGCAACTTTTAATTGTCTTTATGCTAAATGTGATTCACTGCCTCAAACTAGTGTCATGCAGGGTTGCCAGATCGAAAAAATATAAAAAGAGAAATTTACTCTGAAAAAAAAAAGACAACAAAAAGCCAAATGCCCCTAACGATGTCTTGCACCCCACAACTCTCACTTATTATTGCATTTTTACCATGGAATATATATATATATATATATATATATATAGTGTGAGCTTGACTAAGAAGCTCACAACATTGCCATCCGAAAATATAATGGATCAACACACAAAATGTGTAAGCTTGAATGTTTATAGTCTGATTCATACAGTTTAGTGAGAATTACTCAAAAACGTGGATGGCAAAAAAACAATAACAAAGACCCGAGTGACGTCAACTTCATTCTATCTATACCAACCCTTCCTTCCCACCCCTGGTTTAAAAAAAATGATAATGACATTTGTATACTTACAATACAAAAAAAATCACAAAAGGAACGCACAAAGAAACAGGAAAAAGAAAGGAATGAAGGGGGATATGAACAGACAGGAAACAAAAGGCCAGATATTTATCATATAGTCAGTTTAGGTTTAGACGCCAAATTATTGTACTAAAATAATTCAGAAATTTGACTTACCGACCTCAGTGACTCATTTGGTATTCGAAATTATTATTATTTTTAATAACTATTATTTTTAAGATGATGGCAAAATAAGCCCAGTTGTCGAGAAGTGATGTTAAAGCCAAAATTACAGAAAATGTGAGATTTTGGTTCTTGTTACTTTCAGAATTTATATGCAGTGCCCTCAATAAAACATGTAAACTTAACCCATGTGTTTAATTTTTAACTATTTCTTCGATTTTGAGCATCTCAGTCACCCTGCATAATACCATTTTGAAGGTCACAAATACCAAAGTCTTAGCGCCATCTTCCTATTGATAATCATTTAAAAAGCAATAAATTCTTGTATATTTTTTTTCTTTGCTTCAATCTTATCATAAACGTGAATAATGTTGATTAATTGTATCCCTTGATCTACATACTTTCCGCAATGGCATTAAGTCAAAGATTTATCTCTAGTATATGACAAATTTCATTGTGTCAACTTTTGTCTTGTAATTTCTCCCACCTTTTTCTATACAGAAATGGTACACAGTCATTTAATTTTTTTTTAAATAAAAGATTGCATTTATATAGAGCTTATCAATGGTAAACACCATACTTGGAGTATTTATTATCATTATACTCTGCATTAGTAGATTACTCTGCTGTTTCACGAATTTGTGCTCAGGCCACTTCAAATATGGTGTGTCAGTTCATGAAGTTTGGAAAATAAAACTTGAAATCTTTTCATGCATCTCATTAGACAGCAATATTGAAAATCTATTGGTAGATAAAGATTCTGATATCTCACTTAGATAACTGCTCACTTGAGATTATTTAAACAGCATTTCATCTAGAATATTCTGCCATGATATGCATGTGGCATTAAAATACGATTTCTTATTGCTGAACAAAAAAACATTGGAGCATTTATACAGTGCAATATCTACTAAACGTGCTCAAAGACTTTTATAAAGGGTCCCTAGCAAACAGCAACACTTAACATGTAGGACGAGACAGTTAGGCAATATTATATTTTTTTTCCGTTAGATACAATGCTGTTAACGGTCAGGTAGTCATTTTACACTGAGAGAATGTGAGTAAAGAGCCTTTTCGGAGGACTCAACTATGTGCCGCCCAAAGTAGGACTTGAACCCAGCACCATCCAATCTGAATGAGAGTGTCATACCAGAATACAACAAATACACATGTGTAGAAAAATTACAAGCCAGAGTATGAGTAAAACCCAGGGTATATGAAACAATGAATACAAACAAAACGGTATACAATGCATTAAAACAATAGTGACCATGGAGACAAAAATGCATACAATAAAAGATTTGTCTTTTTATTAAATATTTTATACATAATAATTTTACCTTGTTTTTGGGAACAGATATAAGATCATACGGTATGTAATGCCGGTTGGGAGCGATGTTGAAGTAGAGAGACTTAATCTTGCCAATGTGTTTGCAACCGGCAAAGAACTGGACAGCATCTCTGCCTGTCATCACAGGAATATCCTCTTCCATCTAAGGAATGAAAATAGGGTTTTAAAGTTAAATTAGCTGTAATTCTTCCTACACGAGGACGAAATCATTGGAAAATGCATAATAAGTCAATGTGTTACATGACAAAAGTCATAAATGTTTATACTCCAAAGAGATATTTACACTTAAATACACACACACACACACACACACACACACAAACACACACACACACACACATACACGCACTCACACTCATCCAAATAAATACACTTATACATATATCACACACACACATACAGGCATTCACATATACATGGACAAAAATACGTGCATGCTTATATTATATTATATATATAGATATAAATATTATACATCATACATTTCTGCTGATCTACATGTTTGTACAATACAGACATGTTTTCAAAGAACATCTCATAAGCTTACAACTAGTAAAAACCACAATGTAACGTTTCTTCTGCACCTTATACAATGATGATGCTTTATTCACCATTGCTTGCTACTCATAATTATCACAAACCTTACGTAATTTCATTAAAAATCTGATACACTTAAATAGGTTAAAGACAACAATGCATTCTCTTCTCCATCTTATAAAAAAATGATGCCTTAATTGTCATATCTTACTCATCATAATCACAACAAACCTTACGGAATTTCAGAGAAAATTTCATATAGTTACAATTAGTAAAAATGACAATGCAACGTGTTTCTTCTGCACCTTACATAATACTAGATAAACTTTCTCATCAAGCAATAATCACAACAAACCTTACATGTCTTCAGAGAAAATCTCATATGGTTACAAACAGTAAAAACGACAATGCAAAGTCTCTTTTGCACCTTAATTAATGCTTAACTCGTCAATCACAGGCAATCACAAACAAACCTTTGGCATAGGCTGAGGGGTTCTATCCAACTTGGAAGAGGGCATTGAAGGAAGACTTTTACTGACTAGACTCGATCTTACTGCAGGTTTCTTCAAACGATCTGATTTCTGAAATATAATAAAATACATTTTCTAGAGGATGTCTTTGATATCTACTTTCTAGAATACCTAAACATTTATTGTGACCTATTGAAAAAAAAACAGTATTATGTTGGATTGAATTAAAGAAAATTGAGTTCAAAGTCAAACAACCAGGATTAGAAATAATTTTTAATTATATGAATTATCAACCTGATTTACCTCTTCTGGAATTTCTGTGGCAAGAGCTAGAGCTGTTGTCCCCAAAGAGCGGTGCCAGATAGATTCTCCTACAGGAAAAGTACAAAATATTTCATTTTACAGGGAAAATGCCATCATAATTCTATCTGATTGACAAAAGAATCATGCATATATGTATAAGAATTATATTGATTTGCCATTTATTAAAAATTTAAAAAGGGAACAAAACATTATTAAGCACTATAACTAAATACACACTCGTGAATAAAACGAAGTTATTGTAAGAATTAATGTCCCCTTATACACCTCCTCTTCCTTCTCCTCTCTCTTCTTTTTTAAAATGTTTTTCTCCTCCTTTCTTTCTACTCCTATTTTCCCTCTTCAATGTCTTCTGCCTTCTCTCCCTCCTCCTCTTCCCCCTTACACCAACTCAGATTAACTGAATATTTTCTGGTAATGTATATTGAATGAAAAAAATTAAACAAAATAAGAAAACTTAAAACCATATGATACTTTACAGATGTCATGTTTCATCAAAAATATTAAGTATCAAACGGAAATATCATAATCAATGTAGTCATTGATATTTTAAATGAAAAGATAAATCAACTTACGAGAAGCCATTTCCAATCCAACTGGTCCCATGGATTTATGAAGATCACCAAAAGTCAAGGGCTTGGCACCAACAATTTCCTCATCAGTCTAAAAAAAAAATAACAAAATAAAATTATTTTTTTTTTAAAGTACCCCATTCTGCACAGCATCGACAGAAGCCGTCACCCAAGCATTCCATGGAGGAATATATATTACCCATCAAATATCTGATTTTGACAGGGATTAACCAAGACAATGAACTGCTGTTAATAATATAGCCTAAGGGGAAAAAGTGCCTGCGGCAGAGCTCAAACCCGAGACCTCCTGGATCACAATGCAATGCCTTAATCACTCAGTCACCTAACAGGCGACTGGAAATGTATAAAATGGAAGTACAGTTCCATTTGGCCTGCTGGGAAAATGAAAGATTATGAGATGCTTTGAGCATGGAAAATCTGTGGAAATGCGCCATATAAATGTTCATTTATTTTTGAATCGTTTACTCACTGGAATCTGAGTAGTGTATGGATTTCTTCCATCAGGTAAGAACTTTCCAGGATATTGATGAGGCAAAGGGCCTTGACATTCAAGTGCTTGAGGTTTCGATGACTTGGGATCTTCCATCGATGCTTTAGGCACTGGAACACTGCCATAGTCTTTCTTTGGAGATTTCCCCATGGCCTTTATCAATTTGATTTCCTGGCATAGAATATGTACAGTTTTAAAGAGGTGCAATTGCAGAATAATGATAATAATGCTGATGAAAACAAAATAATGATACTAGTAACAATAATTGTGATTATAATAAAACAATAATGAAAATAATAACAATAATACTACAAAAATAATATAACAACAACAACAATAATAATAATAATAATAATAATAATAATAATAATAATAATAATAATAATAATAATAATAATAATAATAATAATAATAATACAATGATCCTGCTTTACAGAATTACAGAGATCAAATCAATTAAATTATCGGGTAACCTTTGTGGTGGAATGGTAGCAGGTCTGACTGGAAATCAGGGCGTCTGAGGTTTGATCTTTAGTCAAGGCAGGCTGATTTTTAGGATGTTTTTTTTTTTCTTGTAATTTTCTGTCTGCTTTGTCTGGACCGTTTCATGCACACTTTTTTCAGATCTTTATCAAAACGGTACAAAAATAATTAAACTGCAACAAAAAATGACAGCATTAAAATTGGTTATCTTCCAGTTTCTCAGCGATGTGTAAAATTGATTGGGGATGACCATCATATGAGAACAAGACAAGTTTATCATACGGTTGGCATTTACTAGCAAAGTGTCTTCATAATATAAGTCTAAATCCGTATCTTGTATTTAGATTTACCTCTGCAAAAACTTTTGTCAAGTGACTTTCCAACTGAAGCTCGAACAGGCGCTCTTTATGAAGAGAAACATGGTGAAGTATACGTTCAAGATAATGATGAATCTGTAAAATTGAAAGTAATTATATTACTGATTGTGAGAATCATCATAAAACTCTTTCTTGAGTCTCTCTACGTTTGAACTTAAAAATATATCTACCAACTTTGTATTATCTCTACTGAGGAGCCATGGATAGCTAAAATTGTGATTAGGCAATAGAATGTCTTTATTATGTTACTCTCTTTATCATCTCTGTGCCATTTTTAAATAATCCACATGAAACCATAGAATGCACTGCATATATATCAAAGTAAATTACAAAAGTTGGTACAAATATGTCTGCAAAATCACTTCGAATCCAGGCAATTTGTCTGGATTACAAAATTTACCAGATTGTGGAATGTCCAACCACAGTGAAAAATTTGCACGTAGGTCCTAAGAAGTATAGAATTGTGGGCCATGTGCTTCTGCATGACAAGTGGATCAAAAACATCTGTCATTTCCCATAAGAAAAGAACAAATGGTGTTTTGTTTTGGGTTTGTTTTTTTTGTTTTTTTTTGTTGTTGTTTTTTTTTTTGTTTTTTTTTTTGGGGGGGGGGGGTTAGGTCGTTTTTTTGTTGACTTGTTTTGTTTGTTTTTTTTGCTGTTTTTTAAAATTCTTTTTGCAATTGTTTACCTATGTTTTTGTCTTTTGGGGTTTTTCTTTGTGTTCTTTTTTTTCTTTTTTTTTTTTTTTTTTGCTTTTATTTCATTCAAAAAAATATTTTTGTTCGTTATTTGTCCTTCGTTTTTGGTTTGTCTAATAAATTCATATATTGTAATTGAGTTGAGTTATTGTTTGAAAAAGAAATATGTACTTATAAAAACTGATCGTTTACTCATAGAAGTCATTAGTTTATATGCTCTCTTCTATTAGCCACTAAAGCCATTGTTAACTGTGCACAGTGCACAGTCACATTACACAACCAATGGTAAGTGATTGCATGTGTTTTGACTGAACATCCACTGACCCCTACTTATCACAACTACCACTACTTAATGGTCAGCAAGCCTCTTTGTGTAATAGTCAATTGATCGGAGGTGGATAGTACCGAGGTTGAAAGTTCAGAATCCGGAGGATTAAACTCTATATTACAGAATACCTTCTAGTATTAGGCATTGGCATCAGGAATCAAGAGCGTCTGCACTAAAGTTAAAGACTATATAAAGAAGATAAAGATCTGTCCCCCATCCTACCCAACTGGATGACAAAGGGTGACAAAAGAACGGAATTGTAGAAAAAGGAGATGTAACTGTACTTTATTATGAACAAATAAAAAAAAAAAATTTTTAATTTTCTAAATTATCATACCTCTTTCTGTGTTTCATAATAGTCAAAATATTTCTTGTATGGCTCCAGAACTCCAAGAATTTCAATGAATAAAGTCCATTGGGGGTGCCTGTAAAAGAGAATATAACAGAATTTACAGCTCCCTTCTCTTTTATCAATAAAGGAACAATTAATATATTATTTGCCCTTTTCGGATTGCCTCTAAAAAAGACATCATTTTTTTGACAATATTAAGAAAAAATAATTTAAACAATTCTATTCTCAGACTAGTTTTCTCTAATTGCCTCTCTTGTGCACGTCATTGGTGAAAATTGCATAAATCTTTTGAGAGGTGGCTCTTGTAACTGAATTGGTAGAGCTCTCGGATCCTATATAATGAGACAAAATACAGTTGAGTCTAAGCTGGATCTGATGGAAAGCCCCTTATAGTAGATCAATGTCCTATCTCCAAAGGGTTGTAGCAATAATTGTAACAGTACATTTAACGCAACAGAAACAATGATAAATTTTGGATGCATTGACTCAAGGCCGTCTATATAGCACAGGCCAGGAAGCGTGGGAGAGGGACGAAAACTAACAGGCCGACTTCGCCGCTGTCCACTTTATCGTTTACCTGTACGCCGGCGTGCAGCTCTTCGCGCACAAAACAATTTAAAGACGTGTTAAGTGTTAGAGGATCTTATTTCTAAATAATATTAACGCTTATAAGTTCGTTCATTTCAATATCAATAACGACTTAGCTAAAGTTACACAAGTTACCCATATAGAGTACTTTGTAGTAATAATAATAATAGTAGTATAAAAGTTAAAAGTGAGAATTCTTATACTTTCCTTTTTTTTACTTTTATGTGGGTTATTCCATGCTCACTGCTAAGGTCATATAAGTGCTCAGTGGTAAGTAAGATGTTAGACAAGTTAAAATAATACCAAGACTTTAGGCCCTGCCATGGATGTTTCAGAGAGGTAGATTTACGAGGGAAATAAATGTCATCTTTCAAAATAGGTGACGAAAGATATTTACAGGAAAAAATATAGATTGATGATGGTTACCCCATAACATGCATTATGGCCCAGGGATATGCTAACACCCTTTTTGTACGTAAGTACTCAGTCGTATAGCACGACTGAACAAACAGAACAGCTGTGTATGTAAGCTTGTTAAGAGAACACTAAGAGAGAGAGAGAGAGAGTAAGGTGATAGATAAAAGAAAAGTAACTGAAAACAGTTTGTAGTTACAAGTTGAATAGAGACAAGAAAATACATTTCCAAAAAATGACTGAGACTGTCGTAGCTGTAGAACACTTGCAATAGCTTTAGACATATAATTATACCCCCAAAAGAAGAAACAGTATGACAATGGAAGAACCTTAAAAGGATTCCCATCTACTATGGCCCCGCCAACCATCCGCTTGCACACTAGAGTAAGAAATAAAACTCAGTTCTTACAGTTATCTCATTGGGACATTTATTTTTAACATATGAACAATCTGTATATCATACATAATATAAAACAGAGATTGCAAGTGACATACTTTTAAAATATATTTATACTTTGTGATTTCAAAAACATAATTACAGTTATAGTATAGTTGAAGTAATAATTATATCACTCAATCAAGCAATTATATTTATTACACACATCATAGTTATCAAAACATGCAAACCAGTAATTTAAACAAGCATATGTGGGGTTTTTTGTTTTTGTTTTTAAGGGTTTTACAACACTTAGGTCATATCAGCGCCAGTAAAAAAGGAAGAAAATGGGATAGTTAAAAGTTATAGAATTACAATTAAAGCACCCAAAAATAAGGCAGACAAAGGGGTATTGGTTCAAATAGGGAACAGATGTTGATTCCAAGAGCACACTATCAGTGTGCGAAGTTTGAGATCACTCAATGTCTCATTCAGACATAAGCACAGGTCTCCTTCCAGAGGAACACACTCAATTGTTTACAAATCATACATTGGTGAAAGGAAAAATAATACAGTACATAACAGAGAGATGATTTACAAGGAAAAAAAAAATATCATCTCCCAAAACTAACTATACATTTGACTGTTTCCCTCCCAGCCAGGGTATCCGTCCAGGGCCAGGACAAAACCAAGTAATCTCATTCCCAAGACAAAGACAGCATGTTGGAAAACAGATATAGGGGGATAAAAGACACAGTATGTATCTCCCTGCCCACTATGTGAGGTCAGGAACAAACAAATATAAAATTCTGACAAAAATACAAATCATGCAAATTTTATGGCTTTTTTACATTTACAATCTGATTAGAACAGTTTGCTTCATTTACTTTCTTAGAATAATTATTCAACAAAATGTTGACAAATGTTGATATACATATATGAAATAACTTATCTCTTTGAGACTTGCAATTCGTACACACAGATGAAAATTCAATGGGAAGGTTACACTCTGTCCAGTAAGCTATATTTAGTTTCATTAGGACATCTTTTTGATTGTTTAACTTCAAAAAATGTAGCTCCATATTACTAACAGCAACATTCATGATTGAAAGTGCAATTTGAAACAAATGAACAAGAACAGGAGATGGATATGTTAAGCCACCGTGATTAAGGTTTTCAAAATACTCTAAAAGTTTATCATCAATAGAAAAGCCAAGACATTTGTTTTTATCTCCTACAATCTCACAACAAAAAGAACAATCAGTTTTTGTAATAACTTTCTTTGCAACATAGCCAGCAACATATATAATAACATCTAAAGACTCTGACTGAATTTCAACATTTTCAAAAGGAAAATTTTGAATGAAAAGCATGTCACTTTCATCCAAATTATCTGAAGAGAACTCAGATAAAAAACATTTAACATTTAAGGGAATGCTGCCTTTAGAGGAAGAATGAATAGTTAAAAGCTGCTTTATAGTTAATTTTCTTTCATTCTGAAGAATCTCTTCCACAGAAATCAAAGTATTTCCACCTGATAACTGCCTATATTGACCAAAACGAGCCTCAAGATCATCAGTCTGAAATTTTCCAGTCAAAACAAATTTAAAATTAAGTTTAGTTAAAACATATCTTATCAATTCAACTAGACATTCTAATGTATGGGGCAAAGCATAAAATGTATCTGAAGACAAAAAAACCACACTTCGTTTCTTTATGCATCTGGTTCCATTTCTTGAGCCATGAAGACATTTTTAGTAACCAACTCAGTCTTTCATCTTCACAAGAAAAGAAAGGAGAGGCCTCTGGTGTAATCTTATTCCTCCCATAATACTGGTGATGCACATTAACCATATCCCACCAACGACAAACTATAGTCAAGAAATTAACAGTACCCTCCCAAGATGTGAAAGCTGAATGAGGACCTAAGGTTTTCAAAGCAGCAATATTGGTTTCATTAAATATCTTAAGGGCTAAACTGACTTTCTGACGCTCTAAAGAGTGTGGGAATAGTGATTTCCAGGTTAAGGTAGGGGCCTCTTTTAAAAGTTGGGACTTTTCAACTCTGTATAAATGCTTTAAATCAGAAAAGGAAGCATGAGAAATACATTTGCTATCTATGACTTCACTATCTAAATTGGGGAAAGTAAAAGTTTGACTATCGTTTTTAACATTCAACCAATTATTTCGAATTGATTTGAGAAGATGAACAGAGTCAAACAATAAAAAATCTTGAGAGAATTGTCAATAGGATTAGGTATAAAAAATTTAGTTTCTGAGTCTTTAGTCAGTAAAGAAAACATCTTTCGATTAATTCTATTGTTATCAGAAATGACACTGATGACATTAAATCCAGCTTTACAAACATTAAAAATTACATCATTTGTTGTTTCAAACAAGAAATCTGAAGTCATCTTTACAACAGGAAACATTCCAACAATTAATTTCTTATTAGACATGACAGAAGAAATCATAAAACATTGCATAGACTTGGCAAGATTTTCAGGATCATTTGTAGCCTGTCCAATTAATTGCTCCCCTCTGTAGGATAATTTCGACTTGACATGAACTTCATCAATAAGAAGATTAACATACAAATCTTTATCTGACAGGTACTTAATTTCATTCACTAAAAAATCATTGGCAATCAGACCTGATTTTAAAGATACAGTGCTAGATAATAAACGTAAATATCGCACACTGGGAAGAATAAGTAAAGAATCCCTTAACTTACGATAAGTTGTCGGGGAATTTGAATAAATACAAAAAGAAGCAATCATACATTCAGCAGAAAATCTACGCTGTGATGGAGACAGATTTATCAAATTTAACTGATCAATTAAAAAATCAAAAACTTTGTTATTACTATCATCATTATTTTTGTCTCTGCAGACATTCAACAATTTAATTGCCTGATGAAATGTTGAATTATAGGAAGATGTAAAATCTGTTGCAGAATAATGGCTTAAAATATTTTCTAACTGGCTCCAAGTAGACAGCTTAGAGTCCGGAATTATCCATTTCAAGTCATTTTTACAAACAAGAACATTTTTTAACCACACATCTAGTTTCAAATCATTTTTTACACATATACTAAAAGGAATCGTTAATCCATCCGAATCAGTCGATGCAGTGGCATACAAATATACAGAATCATTTTTTAAAGCATAACAAATATCATTATATTTCCACTTTTGCAGAAATCCACACACTTCATTTTTAAAATGCTCAAAACTTAAAATTTTATCTTGTTCTAAAAAAACGTTAAAACTTTCCTCTTCTCTCTCCTCAAGTCTCTGTCTCTTACTCCTGGGGCTTTCCCTTTGAGGCAAAGGGGTAGTAGTGAGGTAAGAGGGAAGATTTGGAAAAACTGATGGGATGGCACCAGCTTTCAACTTCAAACGCTTCCTGCGAACAGTTTTCTGTGGTTGTCCATTTTTTTCAGGAACGACTTTAAAACGTATAATATCATCTTCCTGAAAGTGTTTTTCACATACAACAGTAAACTTTGTCACAACCAAGTTTTCCCGGGGAATTTTTCTAATCCATGAATTCCTTTGTTCTGCATCTTTCGGGAATTCAAAACAAGATGCCTTTTTTGGCGCACAATTAAGTCTGTAATAATTACTGTCACATCCAGGGACACAGCACTTGTTCACCATCATGGAACGAACTGTTGGTTATCAAATACTGTGGGGAAAAAAAAGGTAGATACATTAGTTTATAGTAACCATTTGAAATTAGGGTAGAGATTAATGTCAATTGTTTTAAGCAGGACTACAAGATACATGTACACATTACACATCATCTAAAAAATAACGATAAGTGTTGAATTGTAAGCCTCAATTTATTAGACGAAGACATACTGTGGACGTTTCTGGTTTCCCCTTTATCAACAAAACAAGACGAATAAGAGATGTGTAGTGTGAATGGTGTAGATAAGGTGAATAAATATAAACAATGATGGGACAGCCTACCCCTTTGTAAGGAAGTACGAATTAAATTCATTAAAATTAAATTGAGCTTTTATATAGTACAATCTCCACTAAACATGCTCAAAGCGTTTTACAAGGGGTCTCTGATAAACAGCAACACGTAACATGTAGAACGAGACATGACGCCTGTGAGGCGATAATACAATTTTTTCGGACAGAGACAATGCTGTTAATGGCCAGATACTCATTTTTAAAAACCTGAGTACGGTGAGAAAATGTGAGTAAAGAGCCTTTTATAAGGACTCAACTATCGCCAAGCGAAGCTCGAACCAAGGACCTTCCGATCAAAAAGCGAGTGTCATACCTCTCGACCACATAGCTGCCCACTAGACCACATAGCCCCATTAAGAAACAAGGCCCAGAAATACTGATCTCAAATAAATAATTTTAGAAAATTAAAATCGAAGTTTTTTTTTTAAACATCATGGTAAATTTTTTTTGAAAAACAACAACAAAAATAGGTAACAAAAAAAGAGGGAAACAAACTAACAAAAACAAACAATAAACAGATAAAGACGCAGTAAACGAATGATAGTAGATAGTGATAGGTGCCCAGTTACCGTGTACGTAGACAGTCATAATAATAATAATAATAATAATAATAATAATAATAATAATAATAATAATAATAATAATAATAATACCCTAATAATAATAATAATAATAATAATAATAATAATAATAATAATAATAATAATAATAATAATAATAGATTAATTAAAGGTTTTAAATATTGAGTGTTGCCAAAATGTTGCGTCATATTTTAAGACGTCCACCTCAATTTCCAGTCACAACTTCCCTATGACTATGGCATGGGCTAGCTGAGGCTGAGAGCTGGGACACAATCAGCCCCGTTTACAGTCGAACTGCCTAGTCTAAGTAAGATAGATTGACGGGAAGCCTTCCGAAAGCTCCTACATCCGCAGTATTCTTGTTCTAGTAGGGGGTTTCAATGGGAATGGGGAAACTTTTTTTATAATGTTCTAGTAGGGAGTTTGGGAGGGGGGAGACAAACTTTAAAAAAAAAAGTTTCCCCTTCCCAAACCGCCTACTATCTAGATAGTACTCTAGAACATTATAAAATACAAGAATACTGGGGATGTAGGAGCTTTCGGAAGTTTGATCTTCATTTAAGACGTCTATCTACCTACTTTTTCATTTAACAGTCAGCTGTGAGTTAGATAAAACTCTCTTTGTAATCCAAACTCACATTCCATTTTTACCAGTCATTCTCATTGTCATTGTCACTCGTCACACTCTACACTCAAAACTCGCGACAAAAACTCACCTTTGTTTGGGAGGATACGCTGAAAATTGAAGAGGGCAACACTCAAAGGGAATTAGACGTCTTTATATCCATCTTGTAGAGAGGCAGCGATCCGTAAATAGTTGAAACAAACTTTCTTTTGTTAGCAGATCAAGGCATTGTTGTCAGAACAATGGCGGAACAACGGGGAAGAAATAGCGATACAAAAGGCGGAATGATCGTAGGCCTGATTGCGTATGCGATACCTGTAGTTAAAATAATAGCGGCGGAGATGTAAAATAGTTCTCACTTCAAATCCGTTTTTCGGTCATAATATTTTATTTCAAAACAATATGATGTAGTGGAAAAATATTGAAATAACATTGTGATACATTTTAAATATGCTGGAGTCAATAAAAATGTTTAAAAAGTCGGCCTGGTAGTTTTTTATTCTATCCCTTTTCCGGACCTGCTTCCCGGCCTGGAACACTATATAGAGGGCCTTGATTGACTTTAAGACTGCGAGGTTTTTCATTATAAGGATCAAATATTGATAGATAAGGTGTGTACAGAAAACAAAAAAAAGGGTAGTTTAAATAGCAGGAAGAATGAATCTCACGTGTCTTGTTGTAAAGTCGTGATGAACAAAGCAATGACTTCCTGTTTCAGTTTCATTACGTCATCCTCACATACATCTTCATGGCAATCAACACTCTCATCGATCCTTGATAGAAAAAAAGAGCAGTAAATTATAAACGAGATGTATTGTTCTGATCAATCATCTTGTTACCTCTCCACCTGTTTCTCACTAGCCTCCACAACATTCACAAAGAATGGATGAGATACCCAATTAGAAAAAGTATGTTTTCATGCATGATGAATTTAAACTTTTAACTATCATCAATAGATAATTATAGGTGATGATATACCACGCCTTCATATCTGTTGTAAATATAAAACTAGTTATGGCACACAACACTTTGGTATTTAAAATTGGGAAGATTTGATAGCACTGACTGTCCACTAAAAACACTCTGAACTAAATTAATAACTAACCTTTCATTCCAGATTCATACCATCTTTCTAAGAATGTCATTATGCATTCGTGTCAAAAAGCTGTTGATATTTCTAAGAAGATAAACTCATCAAAGAATAATTAAGAGCTCTTAGTAACATTGTTTTAGGCATTGTAAACTAATTGGGAAGATTCTGCTAATAAGATTTGTAAAAGAGCTGTTCATCGCTCAGCATCGGTTTTCCTAAAAATCACTGAAGCATATATTTTATCTAGTCTTATTAGTATGTACCTGTAACGAATTTTACTGGCCCATTGTGATGCAATATCTCTCGCTGAAAAATCATTCTTTTTACTAGATGAAGAAGGTGAAACCAAAAAGTTTCGACCAATATCAACAAGGGGGAGTTTCTTTGCATCCTGATGACTTGAGTCAAGTTTGGATGCCATTTTTGGCCCGGTATTGCACTTGGGGGCGCGTTAAGCACGATTTTGTCTATCCATCCATAGTAACTATTACCTGTTAAGGAAGAGTAAAATTCAGTTAACAAGATAGCTGATTGTTGGTTATGGTATAAGAGTAAAACCTTTTCTTTAAAACATTTTATTTTAGATATAGATCTTTCTTTTTTTTAAAACAAAAAAAAAGTGTTAGACAAACAGCAACATTTGACTTGATACCATTTGAATAGCAAAGTACTTTTTTGATAGATGCAGCTATCCAATCATTGCTGAGTGGACAAAGGGCTATAAAAATCCTTGATTGCACCAGAGACTTATACCGATCTCTTTGATCATGAGTGAGCACTCTACCAACTGAGCTATCAGGACTCTGAGAATGTATAAAGATTGGCATCATAAAATTAGAGATGTAAGGCTAACTTTTATAACTGCTATCATTGTTATCAAAAGACTTTGAGAGATAGAGTGCAGATTAGCCCTGGGTATGTTTTATTTTAGATTAAATCTTTGAAAGATATTTTGAAATCTGAATTATCTTTACAAGCCTAATCTACGATCAACAAGTGAATTGTTTTATACAAAATTCACAGTGGATCGGTTTTTTTATGATTACTTATATTTGGCTTCGAAGAAAACTTTGACATTTGAAATCATGTACAAGTTTATTCCATCATGGCCATATTCCCATGGTAGCTTATTACGAGATAGATAAACGGGTGATAGAACTTCATGCAAAATTGGTGATAAAAGTTTAACTCACTCAATCCTAGAGATTTTTGCTACTTTTTAAAATTTGAAAAAAATGTATTAAAAATGAGCATGTACCATCTATGCAGGCACAGCTGAATTCAAACATGTGTCCTCTGGGCTTCAGTTATATTCAACTACCATTAACATGTAAAAACTGAAACATTAGCTTTGATACTACTATGAAGTTCGAAAAGTCATTCCAAAACCAACGACTCATATTGAGAATGCAATCCCTAGAGAAATCGCCTATGCAGATGTCGATTTTATTGGATCAACACCAGCAAATATAGACATCATACAAAATACCCTCATGAAATATAACCTCCAAGTCAATGCCAATAAAACCGAATTTACAACAATATCGAGGAACAAAGAGGAATGGAAAAGAACAAAGA
Source organism: Berghia stephanieae (assembly GCF_034508935.2). Lineage (NCBI taxonomy): Eukaryota > Metazoa > Mollusca > Gastropoda > Nudibranchia > Aeolidiidae > Berghia > Berghia stephanieae. The sequence continues at coordinate 90,236,478 of NC_088361.1, read as the reverse complement.
AAGTCGGCTCACTAATTGGAGACACCGAGGATGTACAAAGAAGAAAACAGCTATCAAACGCCGCACTCAGTAAACTCACCAATGTATGGATTAGAGGTGACAAAATAAAGAGAAAAACCAAACTGAAACTGTACCATGCTCTTGTAAAACCGGTACTTCTGTATAACTGCGGCACTTGGGCGTTGACAAAATCCAAAGAAGAACATCTGGATGCCTTCCATCGCACACAGCTCAGAAGGGTACTGGACATCAAATACCCAAAAAAGATCTCAAATGAATCACTCTATAAGATCACAAAAGAAAGACCAATCTCCCTTGACATTTTACAACAACGATGGCAACTTTTCGGTCAAAACTACGCAGGGACAAAAACATACCAGCTAACCAAGCCATGTCGGGATACTTCCAAAAACACGGGAACCTTTTCAGAGGAAGACCGATCACAACACTCCCTGTGATCCTAAACAAAAACCTCACAACACTTGGACAAAGCATTAGTCTCATAACGGCAGGGGACCTTGAAAATCTGAGAACCCTAGCAGAGGACAGGCAATATTGGAGACACCTCTCACAGGAAATACTGGAAACAGCCAAGGCGACCCGATCTTTCGGTCGAGACGCGAAAGGCATCTAAGTCAAGTCAAGTCACTACGCCTATAATTTGTCTTAGCAAAATGTAATAAATAGGCATGGGGTTAAAGTAACCCGGGTAAACAATGGATATGGTCGGTGTTAGGGTTGAGCGAGTTAATAAACCCTCTCCATTAGAATTAGATAGAAGTCGAGGCTCGAGCAATTTTTGCAATGGATTTCATTTAACTCCTAAAGCTCTCATGCAGGCACAGCTGAATTCAAACATGTGTCCTCTGGGCTTCAACTTACTTTGTACTTTTATATATCTGAGATTTCTTTAAAAGGCATTATTGTATATTCAGAAATTAACGTTTAAGTTTAAGTTTAAGTTTAAGTGATAAGTATAAATTTTCACTTCCATTTCGAGAGTCTACAGTCCAGTATTTTAATTGAACCACCTTTCGTGAGATAAAATTGAGAACGAAAATAAATATTTCAAATAAGGGCAGCCACTCACAGAGTTAACTCCAACAAGAATAAACATTGGAACATATTGTTTTTGGCGATATGTTAGCTCACAAATCTGCACCCAATGGCTTAAGCTTGGTTGTCAAGTCGCCATATTGATCTCCTCCACAACAAAAACAGATCCGGAGAGATTGAGTAGTGGCTCCGCGTAAATTTTGTTTGTTCTTAGATTAGTCCGTTGGATTTTTTTTTTAATTCAAAATAATTAAACGATAAAGTCTCATTGTACTCGAGATTCAATAGAATAGGCAATCTGTAGTGCATTTTTGCTGTTTTTTGATTCTGTTCTACATTTGAAAAAAAAGAATATTGTACTTTATCCACCAATCGTACATAAGTATTAATTCACTCCAGTCCGGCTATGTTTGGTTTAACAACAGGAAACACTACTGAGGAAATTGTGACTGTTTCAACACGAAATTCATAACTTAGAATTGTGATTGTGATGGCGAAATGTACTAAAAGGGAATAACTTCGCATGCTACATAGAGATAAGTTAACAATAAAACGTGAGTACCACATGCATGGAATTTGAATTATATGATAAGTCTCGAAACGACTTTCTTTTGCTTCTGTTTTTAAACTGTTTTCGAGTCCAAGTCCAAGAATTGCCCAGACCGATGACCTGGAAAGGACTCTTCTCTTCTAGCTGCGTAGTCTGAGAATTCAAAGAGAATGGACCGACAGAATTGAACATGAGGGTGTCGTGAATAGATTTTTACATCTCATTCGCGATGGGAAATTAAATAAATAAATAATATGCACGAGGCATGTATCTCCACATGAGTGGGTAGTCGCCACCGAAGTGGGTAGTTATAGGGAGTTTAATAGAAATTCTATATGTACCTCACACACTTGAAACCAATGTCATATGAAAGAGCTGGCAACACAGATTACAAAACAGTTTGAATTTTGTTTCTATCTTGATTAGAAATGTAGTTACGGCAGTTCAAAGTCTGAAATTTCAGACCGTTTTTACCCCAAAATTACCATTGCAAAGTTGTGACCGAAATCGCGTGATGTTAATAAAAAATGGTTAAAACAGTCAATATGGAGTTCTTATCATATATATTGTATACCAAAATGTTCGTCTTATCGAGGACAATGCATTTACATTAATAAAGAGGAAGATAAACAGTTCAAATTAACACATTATTACATAATATGACGCAAATGTTACATAATCAAAAACTCGGCTAGACGTAAGAAACAACTTGCTCTATCACTTTTGGATTTATCCCCAATATCTCACTGAAACAATTGCAAATAATTACCCTCTTTTAATTAATACATAGATAATAAAAAAGGGTTTGAGAGTACTTAAATGAAAAGATATAAACATGTTGTGTAATGACATAATGAATTTATTTTTACCTCTATGGCAATTTAATTGCATATAAATAAAATGGTAGATTGAAAAAGTTCAAATAAATTGAAACAGATTCCCTATTATAATTAGAAGGAAAGTTCTGGATTTTAATACTTTAAAAAATTATGCTGAACCACTTTGGGTTTATTGCTATTACATCATTTGAACTGACAATTAATATAATTTTATCCCCCCCCCCCCCCTCTTTCTCTCTCAATGTATGGGGGTGTCAAAACTAATAGAACTTCTTACCATAATAATTATTAAGGCTAAGGCCTTTAGAATATGGATACAAATGATAACAAACATATCTAAACATATGGGAAAGAAACTTGATGACTTGATGGCAAAGTAAAATAAAATTAAATTAAAGTAATTGGTATTTTTAAAATATCGATATTATTAATATCGGATTTCACAAAGAGAAGAAATATACGAACTTTTAAAACAAAAACTGTAAAATGCCTATAAATAAAGTTGGAAAGTATGTATTTCAAAATAAAAACATAGTAAATAATAGTACTGAAAATATTATGGACTAAATTTAACATAATACATAACTAAATTTAAAATATCGATATGAATATCGATATCGCCCGGCAGCCATGATGAGAAGATAATGTAAACAAGGCATTTCGGCGCAGAGTTAAAAGGTGTCTGCGCATCGATATAGAGCCCTGAAATTTGGCATGAATAAAGTTTAGATGTTATTCTAAAAACAAGCGTTTAAATTTTAAAAACACACGCGGTAAATAAAAAAATAGATGCATTTGAAAATTGCCAAATTTTAACTTCATATAACTTCTGGAATTATTAATGGATTTTTCCTTAATTGGCACCATTTAAAAGGAAATTGAAAGACGAAAATAATGATACCAAAATATCTGCGATATTCCTCTTTATAACGAAGTTATGCATCTTTAATTGAACCTCCCAAAACGCGAACGGCAATTTCCAGTCACAACTTTCCTATGGGCGAGTTGGGTCAAAATTTGACTGCCACTGCTGCTGCTCACTAAACTGCCTAGTAGTTACGCGATTTACTCGAACTCTAAGGTACACATTCACATACCTCTAGATTGTTGTTCGTAATAGTAATACGAAACGTTTTAGAGTGATTCAAATAAGTCAAAGAGAGCGAGTAAGCGGTGACTGTCGCTTATATACGCTGACAAACAAAATATGACGTCACAATCACAAAACGGAACATCATGACAACTGAGAACAACTCACAACAGCCTCGTACAAGATAGTACACACCAACACACAAACACACAACATAAAAAGGCATATCATTCCCTACAAGGGGCCGGGGTTGGGATTTGAGAATAGTAACTGAAAAATATACAGCACGTACGAGAGAAGTAAATTGATAATTGGCGTCACTCATCAGCTCTTTGTACTTTGTTATTGTTTTCACACTGCCGTTCTAGAGTTTTAATTTTAATGACTTGGTTTTAACTTCTACTTCTATCAACCAAGACTGTTAAAATTTAAGGTTACACATAGTTTCATGTGCTTGTACGCTATATCTGGCTGGCAGATGTTGTGAGTACTTTACTTAAACTTAAACAGTAAGAGATTATAGAGAGTATGCGGTTAGACTAAGGGAGTTAATTTTTGACATTTTACACGGTTTAGTCCCTTGATTGAAGCAAAGATTTCTTCAAAATGGCGACCAATCCTTTCAACACAATGGACACTGTATCGAAAAAAGCTACAAAGAAAAAAATTGTATGCATGAAAGACATTGATCCATACGACATAAAATCGGGAAACTGGACAAAGACTTATCAAGACTTATCCTCCAATCACGTACCATCACATCTCTACCTACCTATCTATCTATCTATCCATCCATCCATCCATCCATCCATCCATCCATCCATCCATCCATCCATCCATCCATCTATCCATCCATCCATCCATCCATCCATCCATCCATCCATCCATCCATCCATCCATCCATCCATCCATCCATCCATCCATCTATCTATCTATCTATCTATCTATCTATCTATCTATCTGTCTGTCTGTCTGTCTTTCTGTCTGTTTGTCTATCTATCTATCTATCTATCTATCTATCTATCTATCTATCTATCTATCTATCTATCTATCTATCTATTATCATTATTAACTATTATTATTATTATTATTATTATTATTATTATTATTATTATTATTATTATTATTATTATTATTATTATTATTGTTATTACTTTTATTATCATTATTATTATTATTTTTTTTTAAATTATTATTACTATTATTATTATTATTATTATTATTATTATTATTATTATTATTATTATTATTATTATTATTATTGTTATAACTATTATTATTATTATTATTATTATTATTATTATTATTATTATTATTATTATTATTATATTATTATTATTGTTACTATTATTATTATTGTTACTATTATTATTAATATCATTATTATTATTATTATTATTATTATTATTATTATTATTATTATTATTATTATTATTATTATTATTATTATTAATATCATTATTATTATTATTATTATTATGTTATTATTATTATTATTATTATTATTATTATTATTATTATTATTATTATATTATTATTATTATTATTATTATTATTATTATTATCATTATTATTTATATGACCCTCCGCCTCGAAACGGGGGGGAGGGGGAGAGAGAGAGAGAGAGAGAGAGAGAGAGAGAGAGAGAGAGAGAGAGAGAATAAATAGAATAAAGATGTAAATATGTGTGTGTGTGTGTGTGTGTGTGTGTGTGTGTGTTTGTTTGTGTGAAAGAAACACGAGGGAGACAAAGAGAGAGAGCAAGACTGGTAGATAAAGAAATGGGGAAAAGTAGGGAGGGGGTGGAGCAAAAAAATAGGGAGGGATAGTATAAGAAAGCTCTTCGTTTCAAAAGAAGTCAAAGTCAATCAACGGGAAACATATTGACCAATGAGATTGCAATTTTTAAAATGGGACTGGTCAAATCATTTGTTGCATTGTTTCCATTTTGAGTCAGATGACAGCTTGAAGAGGAGGGGGTGGGGCTTAATTTGTAATGACTTACATGAAATCATATAATTGAATCTTCTACTTTGAGCTGCAACCTCAAGCTATTTAGGACATGTCACTAGTTATCACAACCCCTTGTGGTCAATTGTCAGCTATTGAACTCTCCTCCCCTTTTTCTTTGGGTCCACTCACATTGTTTATTGTCTCAAAAGACCCCACCCTCCCTCCAATTTCCAATGAATACACAATAAAACGAACCGCTCTCTCTCTCTCTCTCTCTCTCTCTCTCTCTATATATATATATATATATATATATATATATATATATATATATATATATATATATATATATATATATATATATATAGACGTTTTAAAATGATCAATAAGTAATTCAAAAACACACACCAGTACAATTTGTCATGAAAATAGAAAATAAGAATATGAACATGCGAATAAAATGTTGACCTTCAGATGTATGATGTACATTTTTTTTAAATCTTGCAGCATTCATACATATATACAAACGTATACCTGAATAGAATATCATAACAACATAGTAATGTGACACCATTAGAAGCTGCTGCATTAATCATAATGTCTACATTAGTGACATGCTGAACACTTCCTCCCTGAGACTGGGATACACGGATGACTGGGCACTCGTTACTCAAAGTAAGGTGTGGACCCGTCATGAGAGAGTACTTAGTGAAGATGTTGCCAGACTCAAATCCTACTTTGACAAACTGGGTGGGGTTCCTGACCTCCCATAGTGGGCATGGGGGGGGGGGGGGGGGGGGGGGAGGGTACATACTGTGTCTTCTATCCCCTTATATCTGTTTTCCAACATGCTTTCTGTCTTTGTCTTGGAATGAGATTACTTGGTTTTGTCCTGGCCCTGGCCAGAGTCCTAGCTGAGAGGGAAACGGTCAAATGCATAGTTATTGTTTTGGGAAATGATATTTTTTTCCTTGTAAATCATCTCTCTGTTAAATTGATTTTAAGAAAGAAGAGAACATCCTACTCGCTGCCACGTTTGTATGAGCTGCATTGGTTACCAGTTAAAGTGAGAATCAAATTCAAATTAGCAGTATAGTGCTATAAGTGCCTTAATGATCAAGCACCATTGTATATTACTGAATTTTTAGAAACTTATAAGCCAACGAGGAGTCTACGTTCTGCACTAGATTCTACAAAATTAATTGTTTCAAATAAATATATAAATATAAATTTTACGGCGGCAGATCGTTCAGTCACGTCGGACCTTCCATCTGGAACTCTCTTCCTAAAAGAATAAGAGAAGCGAAGTCCTTATCAATATTTAAATCAAAGTTAAAACACCATCTCTTTGGTAAAACACATCTTGATTAATGCATCTTTGTAATTTGACCCCAATATGAATGTTAATTTAGTTTATGATATTATATCATTATTTTATATTATTTCCGTATTTGACATAGCATGTGGATTATAACATATCTTGTATTAATGACTTTATGTTTAGTTATTACATTGTTGTATAATGATAATATTATGTTGATGTAGTATGTATAATATTTAATTTGTATAATAATGTCACTGTATTATTGTTTCGCGCATTGAGCATCACCCAGTGATGAAAATGCGCGTTATAAATGAGCCAAATCCGAAGTAGCTGGAGGTTAAGCTGGACCGCAGCCTCACTTATTGGGTCCATCTCGAAGAAGTTGCCTGGAAGATAGAGAAATGCAACAGTCTTTTGAGGAAGCTGACAGGAATAGCTAGGGTGCTAATCAAGCACTCCTGAAGACTTCTGTCCTGGCACTGTGCTATTCCACTGCAGAGTACTGAACATTGAGAGGTTGTAAAACTTCGCAAGTCCATTCATATAGTGTCGTGAATGCTGGAATAATGCCTAGAGAATGGGGCCAATCCAGCCTCCCAATGTCCGATGGGAGATGATTACAACTGGCTGGCTTAATAAGATCAAGAGAGGGAATGGGGATACCCCTCTCAAGCGCATAATGGACAGTGCCTCATACTTCGCTTCCCTGACTTCGGATCGGGTTGCGTATCCGAGATGGAAGTCAGTTTGGACGAATTCAATATCTCCAGGGAAATCGACTCCTTGAAACTGGGAGAGCAGTTACCAGGCTTCTGTACCAGCAAGAGGAGACACTGGGTGGCAACGAATCTATAAAGACTTTTCATCATGGTATATATTATTTTTCACAGACAAAAATACATAGAATTTAATGTCTTTTATTTGTAAGAAATTAGTTTATTTGAACGATGCTGACAAGAAGTTCATAGTGTTTTCCATCGGTGAAACTTCTTTCTTAACAGAATTTAAAACTTGGACCTAATGTAGATCACTGCATTGTCATAGTGTGGGGTTTGTGTATTCATGTGTATCTATGGAGTGTATGCGGCTTGTGTAAACCAAGGGATAGAAGTAAAATCAATGTTGCAAATGAAAGGTAACAATATTGCACTTAAAACACATTTAATCCAATACACTGGGTATGCTTTATACTTTATTATAACAGGAAAAGGACAAGAGAGACTAATAATGAACCAAGAATGCTCAAAACAGGAATGTAATAACAGACAAGATTAACGCAATGGCAAGGAATAAAGTCATATTATATTTCTCAGAGTGCTCAACAAAAACCTGCTATCTAACTTTTTGTCTATCTAGTTAAGGAAAAAGAGATAGATATACAGAGTGTCAGAAAAGAGATTACTTCTTTTTAATTGATGTTTTGTTTTATATTTTCCAAAGGATCTGACCATGCAGACTTCAATGAGAGGACGGCCTAGACCTGTCACTGCAACAGTCACAAAGCCAAGGTAATTCACTCTATTATAATGATAATTTAGTTTGTAATAATTTGAAAATGTTGCTCTTGACAGGAATGTTTCCAAAAATACTGTGTCATGTCAAATAGTTGTCTCAGGCAGGTCAAAATCTTTGACAAATTTGGCATCGATGTTTAAGTATCTAAAGTTTTTTAAAATTATTTTAATCATAATGGCTTAATGAGATTATAAAAATCTAACTTTGTTATTCATGGTGGAGGATTGAATAGATGCGATTATGACCTTGAAGTGAGATGAATGCCATGAACAGCAAAAAATACATATAAGCAATGAATGAAGTGGGTACCGACTTGTCTGTCACATGTTTATAACAGTTGCTTCCATTTTCAATTCGAAGTTATTTGCATTATAACTGGCTGCGACAGGCTGAGCCACTGTCTAAAAGAATATACTATTTTAATTCAAATAAAAGCTTTTTGTCAGTTTTGGAGAAGTGCACTTATGTTTTGTTTTTTTAATTCACTCATTTGGAGGAATGGGATGGCCAAATGGAATGGACATTGCACTTACACCCGGATGTCCTGGTTTTGAGTCTTGTTTTCAGGATCTCTTTTTATTCTTGATCAAGAAATTCAGCCCCTTTTTCTCACGGCGGCGCTACACTGCAGCTGACACCTTGATTATCAGTTCATTTTGGCATCATTGCCTACCTTCCATGATTTTGCACGTATTTTATTTAAAAGGAAGCCAATGTATGCCAGCATTTTTCCTCCATTAGAGATTAAGTTGTCATGAATTTCCATTTCGTCAGATGATATAGTTTCCTTCTAGGTATTTGTTAAATGTCAAGATAGTTGCATTTTCCAGTAAAATCTATGCATTCTTCTTTTTAAAAGACAAAAACATTCTTCTTTTCTGTTTCCATTCTAATTATATAAAGAAATGGATTTTGGTGACCCAATAATTATTTTTTAATTCTGTTAATACGGTACTACAACCACAATGGCATTTGAGTGAACTATTACATATTATATAAGATCGTTTATTTTTAATTAGGTCGATTTTAATTCTTTTTTTTTTTATGTTTTATATGTTTGACATGGGAAAAAAACAAAGATAATAAAATGCAATTTTACTAAACCTGGTTGCCTCTTTATCCCTATTTTAAATCAAATGCCTCCTTTTTTACTCTTTCTTTTCTCATATAGATGGATGCAAATCCCAGATCCAGATGCCATGGCAAAGATCCGTCGAAGATCACTTGAATCAAATGGTTCTACAGAATCTCTAACATCATTGCTTGATCATGATAGTTATACTGCTAGTTTGACAGATGAAGACTTGGAGAAAGACATGTCACATAATGCTGAAGAAAAAAATGCAGAAATTGAACATGACAATAAAGACAGAACACGAATAATTAGAAAGGAACATTCAAATAGGAACAAGTAAGTTTGGTTGGATAATGATGTCAGAAATATGATTAATCACATGTGTAGCATTTTAATTCTTATTTAGTCATTTGTATATGATGTCTGCTAACAAACCACAATCTGAATCAAGTAGTAAGTTTGAGTTTTATCTCCAAATGACAAAATTTACATTATGGGGAAAATAAAGAAAAATATAAACAAACAGAAGTCATCTCAAGGCTGAGAGCTCAATTTTATCCTATTTTCTGTTGCTATCCGTTGGATAGAAGGGTGTTAAATACTCATCCTTTTCAAAGTACTTTTCACCAGATCTGCATTCACCCATCACACAGATGCCACTTTTCTAAAAAAAATCATCAGGTTTTACGGAAATATTCAAAATTGAAGTTGAAGATTGTTCTCCCTCTGAACTTTCCAGAAATTTTATTTCTTGCTTTCTTTTTTGCAACTGAAACTGCATTTGAACAATCCCTTGCTGTTTTATTTTAAAATATGGTTATAAATACTAATACTTTCACACAATGTTCCATGTTGGCACAATGTATACTTTATAGCATACTTCATAGTTCAGATGAGTTTAAATAATATATATTTAGATTCAGTTTCATTTTATAGAATATACTTATTAGTAAAGAATAATTTTAAGTCTAGATCATTGTTATCAGAAGTTTATAATGAAGTTTCCATTTCACATTAAGATTCAATGGAGGTAATAACTTGTTAGTGAGGTCAAGAGGGAAATTAACCAGCCCATCATTATTGCGTTCATTTTTTGTTTTTAAATGGAAAAGACAAAAGAAAGGCATCTTGCTCATATGGGAATGTTGTCATTTGAATTTGTCATTTTGCATTGGAGAAAAATAAATTTAGAATTATTTCTCAATCCTCTTTATTGTTTTATTATTTATTATTTATTTTTTTATTCTTTTGTAATATTTTGTTGTTGTTTTTGTTCATGCATTATTTGACACAGTGAAATAGAGAAGGTTGGAATGAAATAATCAAAATGAAGGTCAGGCTCAGACAATATTGTCCCAATTAGTCAGGGACATTTTCCCTATTTGATGGGTAAAATATAGAGAGAAAATTTCTGGGTTTCCCAATTAGAGTGGTTCCCAGTTTCGAGGTCAGACATCATTGTTATTATTATTATTATTATTATTATTATTATTATTATTATTATTATTATTATTATTATTATTATTATTATTATTATTGTTGTTGTTATTATTATTTCTGTTATTATAATATTATTACAGATGACTCCGGTTAATCACACACTCTGGTTATATGCTACACATTTTTGAAAAACTGATTTTTTTCTCCGCTTAATCACACACCTTCTCCACTTAATCGCCCCTACATCATTCTATCTTATTGGAGAAAATTATCTAAACATTATAAGAGTAATAATAAATGTCGTGTTCGCATGTTTTAGTGAGATAACGTGTGTGTATGTATGTGGGAGTGAAGTTTTAACTGTCAACAGATGATAGTACCCCTGACATGATGGACAAACTACATCGCTTCATCCAAGAAGAATGCGTTACAGATTATCTACGAACATTGGCGACATTGGAGACAAGGGTTTATAAACAGCTTGCACAGAATAGAGAGCAACCTATGCTTCATGATTACTATTTTCACATTAATGTCACATTTAGTTGTTGATAAAACATAGAAAGAAAAGAAGAAGAAAAGAAAAGAAACAAAAAAAATCCTCTGATGAGGCCATGTCTTGAACAAGACGATCCTAAGCCCGTAAAAAACTCAGAGGCACTTCAAAATTGGTGCTGAGATGCTATTATTAGCTTCTCCGCTTAATCGACACACTAACCTGAACTCCAGAGGGTGTGCGATTAGCAGAGTCGACTGTATTATTTTTATTAAACACATTCTATGGAATTTTAAGCTATTTCTTATTTTGCTAATAAGCCTGTTAATTTCCTTTTTCAGTCAAAAAGGGAGAGACTCTAGTCCATATAAAAGAAATATCTCGAATAACAGCAACTTGTCTGCTTGGGAAAAATGGGTAATTCACAAAGAGAAAGAAGATCGACAGAAGAGGCAGCAAGATAAAGAAAAGAAAAAGGAAGAAAAATATCAAAAAGATAAAGAACAACAAGAAAAGCTCATCAAATTGCAAAAGGCAGAGGTTGTCAGAAAGTCTTGGACAGAAAAGAAAAATAAAGAAGAGCACCTTGCTAAGAAAATGGAAAAGGCGAAGATCAAAGAAGCTGAACAACAAAAAGAAAAAATTGAGGAGGAATTAAAACAGAAAGCTATTGAGAAGTTTTCTTTATGGACGGATATGAAGAAGAAGGAAGAAAAGCAAAAGAAACAACAGGTTAAAGAAGAGAGCAAGAAGATTGAAGAGCATGAAGAAAAGAGGAAACAGCGGGCCGAAGAATGTTTTCAAAGGTGGCTAAAACAAGCAAAGAATCGCCCAAAGTCAGCACCAAACAGTTATGGTTTCATGTCTGGTAAAGTCATAGGTAAGTTTTTTTCAATAATTTCAATCTTTTTCATTTTCCCTAATAAGTGCACAACCTTAAAGTGTGTTCCCCTTCCCCATTCTTCACACTTGGTCAGACAGTATAAGTATTGTGTGGCATGTGGCTCAGTGTTAAGCATGATCAGTGACCATGTGGATGACAGTGATCATGAAAAATTTTGATCCCAGTGTTGAGGCCCTGGATAAGGCACTTTATACATTTTACCTCTCTTAACTCGGGTGTAAATGAGTACCTGGCTACAGGCAGTGATCAGTGTAAGAGTGTTAATACAAAAAAGTCACTTTTCAGGTGACTGGTACTGTATGAATTGGAAATATGGTTTCAAATGGCCTACTGGGGGAATAAATGAAACAATGTGAAGCGCATTGCACATGGTTAGTTTGTGGAGGTGTCCCATATAAATGTTCATATTTATTTTAAAACTTTTACTGAGAATACATGTGACCTGTGAAATCCTTCTATAAAAAGGTGGGCAGTGTTCCTTTCCTTTTGTTTTTAACTTTCTTTCTTTCACTTTCACTTACCCAGATTATTGATAGGGTCAAAGTCATAGGCTAATTTCAATTCATAGACCACATTTTCTTTATTGTGTCTGGAATGAAAAAGTACACCCTTATTACTCAATTTACAAACATACGCCTGCCTTGAGTATCATGGGATAATACAGTTTTTTTTTCAGATTTGAAAATCTTAATTCCATAGTGATACAAACACCTAAGCTTTATATTTTTTTGTTCACAGCCTTATCTTTGTAGAGTCTTTTCATACTTTTTAGATTTCAAAATCTAGAGAATTTCGATAGTGAATCGGTGAAGAATCGAATTTGATGTGTAAGCGTACCATAATTAACTTATCATCCAAAGTTCCAGTCAACATTTGTATCAGTATTTCTCAGTTCTCTCCATGTTTCCTGGCTTGCTACTTTTACATATATATGTGTTGTGGGTGACTTGTTATTTTTTTAAATTTTTTTTTTCGTTTTTGAAGTCTGGGATATCTTTAAATAAATATAAATAATTTCACCATGGATTTGATCAAATCAAAACAATGAAACAAATACTCAATTGTCAAATTAACTTTATTGAAATCATAAACAGCAAAGAAAGAAATACTTAGTTTTAGATGGAAATTATTAGATTAGATATGAATTAACTCTCAAAATTACTTATATAAAAATCTGATACAATTGGGCAAGGTTTTATTTCATAAAGAGTTTTTCAAACTACAGGAAAATGAAGTCATAAATGAATTGTACTACATTTATATCAATAAACAAATTTTTAAAAGAAAATACTATGATTGGATCTCAGCGCAAATTTTAAAAATTTGATTTTATACAAATTGGAAAGGACATGAAAGAAATATTAATGGCTTTGGTCGCAAACCGTTCAACACACGAAATTCCAACTATGCAGAGATTAAATTAACTTCCAACAAGATAAAGGTTGCAATGGATATGAACGGTTTCATCACATGTTAGAAATTAAACATTTTTATTGTAAAATTTTAATCAATACATATAGTCATTGGTTGAAGAATGATATCGACGTAAACTTAGAAAACTGTGTATTCTTAGAATTTAACGGTTTGCGACAGAAGTCATTGGTATATTGAGTCATAATCTATTTCTAAATTTTACAAACTAGAGGATAAAAATAACAATTTATATGTAAAACATCAACTTTTATGGCGCTTAGAAATCTACTACAATATGGCGCAGTTCATTGTTTAAACAAATTACATGAAATAAAAATGTATACAAAAATATCCATATCAAAAGTATTATGATTCAATTCATGATGGCATCATAAGTAGAAGGGCTGCATTTTAATTCTGGTTTTAAAATGTCATCTTTTAAATGTACACAGGGGAGAGTTTGATTCAGTTTCTAGAGTTGCACAACTAATGGTTTTTTTTAAACTTCTTTATTTTTTTAAATTATTATTTGGGTGATATAAGTAAGTGTATGGGGTCAGCAAAGTTTTTTGTTATATTATTATCCAACAAAGATTATGACCCATTGTCTGAAAATAGTATTTTGTAGGAGTAGTATTGATGCTCAAAATAGAATTTATAGTCAAAAATATGAAAGTTTATTTGTTTTACTTAATGAATATAGTTTCGTAAACTGCTTAAAATCCAAAGTTTTAAATTACTGATCACTATAACTTTACATAGACTTTTTGATATCCGCTTCACCCCGACATGATACCATTTTGACACTTTGAGTCACAATTATATTTTGGCAATTGATTGGTTATGTACACTACAGCTTTGACTCTTTTTTTGAAATTGATATTTGTTTGCATTTGTTATTCATTTTTGGGAATTGAGAGATATTTGATCTTATTCTTATTCTTGTCACCTCATTGCTGTTTCTGCTGCTGTCAGCAATGTTACTTTTACAGTTGTCGTTGTCAATAAGTTTCTTTTGTTTTTACTGTCTTTTCTAGTTAATCATGATCTTGTTCTTCATTCAGCCATTTCTGCCAACGTTGTCATTTTTAATATGGATCTTTTTGGTGTTACTGATGTTGGTGTTGTTATTATTGATGATTTTATTGCTGATGATGGTGATATTGTTGTTGTCGTTGATCCTGTAATCTTTAATTACAGAGATTTGATTTCTTTGTGCTGTTGTTGTAGTAGCCACTGCCACTTTCTTTGTTGTACAAGCTAATGCTGCTGTTGTTGCCATTAATATCATTATTGTTTTTGTTGTTCTGATTCTGGCAAAGTTGCTTGCGGTTCTTGATCTGCTGATATACTAGTGGTGGCCAGCAAGCTGGCTTCAGGTGTTGTTTCAGGGTCACCGATATTTTCAGAACTCTGATCTGCATTGTTAGTGCTCGTTTGTTCTTGCATGGTCGATTCAGGATCTGCAACAGTTGCTGACTCAGAGAGGGCATCATCAACAGGGTTGTCTTTGTAAAATGCCGGGAGTTTCTTGTACTGGGAATTGAAAATAATGAATCATTTATTTAAGTGTGGTTCAGTCATTAACTCACAGACTCTGCACAATTTTGTGTAATATTAATTGCTAATAGCATGTCAAAGGAATAGGATGAAAACTGATCACCTCTATAATAAACAAGAGTCAATTGCATTGTCTCTGTAATAAAAATATGAATGGATCGATTTAACTTCATTTCAGCTCACAGCGTTTGGGAATAGATCAGATAAAAATTTTAAAAATCAGGTTTTGCTTTTTTAAGTAGCTTAGAAGAGATTGGATCATACAATTTGTTTGCTTCTCCAAGTACTTGCTTCTTTCTGTGATTTAAATGTTTTCATAAATATCCCCAAAAAAATGTCATTTCACACCAGAGAAAGGGTTGGGTTTACTCAGAGTAGTAATGTATTTATATTGCTTGAATAATAATAATAAGAAGAAGAATAATAAGAATAATAATAATAATAATAATAATAATAATAATAGTAATAATGATAATAATAATAATAATAATAATAATAATAATAATAATAATAATAATAATAATAATAATAATAATAATAATAATAGTAATAATGATAATAATAATAATAATAATAATAATAATAATAATAATAATAATATAATAATATAATAATAATAATAATAATAATAATAATAATAATAATAATAATAATAATAATAATAATAATAATAATAATAGTAATGATAATGATAAAATATAAAATAGAAATGAAATAATAAATGAATAAACTTTAATCACCCATAAAGAAATTGGTTTTACTAACGTGAATTGCAATTACTAAAAAATAAGGGTTATTAAATGTATTTCCGTAGTTTTATTAACGTATAGGTAGGAAGATTTAAATAAAAGTGCATCTATAAAATAAATATTAATGCATAAAAATATATTATATAATATATTGTACAATGTGCATATGTTATATGATATGTAGACATAGCAGTAAAAGGTAGCTTAAATAAAAATATATTCCGTGTCAATACTTTTTTTGTCAAAAAAGAAGATCATGGAAATTTCTTGCCGACAATTCCCAACCCCAATCCCCATTAATATTCAACAACATTCAAACCAGTGCTTCTAACTCACCACATCTCTGGAATTCGGTTTGGCTCCTTTGTTTATTAGAAGTTTTGCGATGTCTTCTGACTTGTTGTGGGCATAATGGAGCGGTGTTCGGTTTTTCTGGAATTTGACATAAATAGCGTTTTAAATTTATAAGTAATTTTTAATTAATATATTTGATAATTTTCAGGAAAAATCAAATCATTAATGAGTAATTCAAGGGAGTTGGTGAATGAATATTAAAGATTGAAGACAGGCTGCTAATAATTTAATTGGCTGCTTGTGAAAGGGTCTTTTTGTTGTTGTTGTTGTTTGTTTTTTGATGTTTTGTGGGTTTTTAAAAATTTATTTTGTTGGCCTCTTTTTTTTTTTGGGGGGGGGGGGCGCTTAGAGGTTTGTTTGTTTTTGGTTTGATTGTTTGTTGTTTTTTGTATTTTTTGTTGTTGTTTTTGTCTTTTTCATTTTTTTTAAATGTCACACATCATGTTTTTTTTTTCTGTCAAAATTTGTACTGAACAATGACAATATGCAAAGCTATCATTAATCATACACAGTTTTTGGATGAAAACAAAAGCTAATTTTGTAACTGACTTCACTGTGTTTTGTAAAATCTTTGGCTTCAAATTCATATGCTGTGTAATGGGGGCGGGAAGATTGACTGTGTAAAACATCTCAATCTCCCGAAAGTCTTGAATTCTTCTTGGAGCAAGAAACTCAACCGCTCTGCTGACTCTGATATTGTTTAGGTCTTTCTTCGAATTATATTTTGAAGACAATTTGCCCTATTTTCAAATTATAAGTCCATTTATTTTAAGCTTCTAGATATCAGCATCTCTTATTGTTTTAAATGTTTTGGTTTGTTTGTTTTGTTTTGTTTCGTTTTTGTTTCGTGTGCTTTTTTTTTTGGCTCTTTTTTTTTACCTCCTTTAGAAAGCATATATATATGGAATATATATATATAGCATGGAAGTAGAACTTGTAACTATAGGCCGACACTTACATTGTCTCTGGCTTGAAGGAGGTTAGAATGGTGGGAAGATAAATAATCCGCCACGGATACATTATCACAAACAACTGCCCTATGCAGGAGTGAGTGACCACTTCTGTCCTTCATCTGTGCTAGCTGTGGAAGAGCTTCAAGGACCTCTTTTACCTCATCATCTTTGCCGGTCTCCGATAATTTTGTGATGTGCGCCATTTTTTCCTATAATGAAAGAAAAAACGTTTCATCAGTTTGTCTTTTTCATTTTTAAAGCACCAAAGGGATGAAATGGCTATATAGATTCTTATCCGATATATTATCATACCTTCTGATAATTTATGCTGTTACATCTAAGTTTGATATAATGGGCTTCTTTGTCATTTATAACTTTCTCACCAACTGTAAGCCCTAATTTAAATTTGCAACGACACTCTGAAAACCAATATATTCATTCAATTTATGCCATAGATATAATTTGTTTTTTGTTTGGTTATGTTTGCTTGTTTTGTTTTTGTTGTTGTTGTTTTTGTTTTTTGTTGTTTTTTTTTGTTTTGTTTTTTTTGTTGGGGTTGTTTGTTTGTTTTTTCTTTATTTTCTTCTCTCTTTTTTTTTAAAAATAAAGATATAAGTTTGTAGATGAAATGATTCATATATAAATATATGAATGAATATAGGGAAAGTACAGCATTAAAAAAAAAAAAATTAAAAGCAGCACAAGTGTGATTTACAGTTAACAGTTTTCACAATTCAAATTCGATATTTTTAAATCCCAGATAATGTTATTTGTTAATATCAATACGGTACCTTTAGGTTTCCTAGATTTTGCAAAAAGTTTTTAGTCACTTCTGGAAGATTTTCGTCTGCCAAAAGTTCTATGTCGTCATAGCCCTCCAGCACCATCTTCTCCAGTGTGCTGACAATACCGTCTGAAAGGAGCTGCTTCGTGTAATTGTCTGGAGAGAAGAAAAAAAAAAAGAATTATCAGATTATATTCTTTCAATTGTAGCATTTCGTCTCATATCAATATTATGTTAGTGTGACCCGACGATTAAAACTGAATTCTAAATTTGATTATAGAATTTGACTTAAAGTTTTAAAAAGCCATCTTTAATAAAAATTAAAAATTAAAAAATAAAATTCCCTTTATTCATCCCATAGGGGAAATTTGTCTCTAGGGTCTATTCCAAGGGAAGACTGAAATAACCCAGGCGTCAGCCGCAATGCAGCGCCGCAAATTGAGTTAGGGCGAGGTGAATTGCTCAAAGCCACATAGTGCAGCGGCGTGTGATGGAGCTCGGTACCGCTGAGCCACGCTGCCCTTAATGATAATAAGGTTTGCTTTTCAGCTTCAAAAACAAAATTCTATTCTGATAATTAGAACTTAACGCTCGATTTTCTCCATCAAGCTTATTCTGACATGATAACGGATTGCCGCGATGGGTTACTCTGTAGTGATAAAGACAATAGACACAAGTAACAATATATTGTAAACTTCCTACTGCCGTTACTATGGGGGGGAGGGGGGGGGGGGGACAACAAACACGTATTTTTTAATTTTGGCCTGAAAACTCTTCATCCACATGTCTATTGATGTTGCAAAGCCCCAGGTTTAAGAGTATTTGCCATGATGAGGGTCATTTCAATCGTTCGATATTTGGAAGACGAGTTTTGTGGCCAAAATTTTTAATGTATGTGTTTGTGTGTGTGTGTGTGTGTGTGTGTGTGTGTGTTGTTTTGTTTTTTGGTTTTTTTTTCAGAGTACGGCAGTATAAAGCTTGTAACTCAATCCACCTTTTGTTTTTCACCTTTGATTTTGTTTTTTATTCAAAACTTTTTTACTTATGACATGAAGTTATCCAGAAAGACGGGGCAAAAACTTTTGCTATCTTACTAATAGCTTGAATTGTCTCCATATGCCTTGGCTCTTGTGTAATACTGTATATTAAGCTTTAAGTTATCCAGAGAGAAGGGACAGAAACTTTTGCATTATAGTCAAGGCATAACTTCAGTTCCACTCTTTTAATCTCTTACCTATAGCCTGGACTGTCTCCTTGCGCCCAGCCTCTTGTGCAATGTCTCTAGCGGTTCGTCCTTTGATGTCCCTGTCTGCTACACTATAGCCCAGATCTATGAGAGATTTGAGATCGATATCTGGTTTGGAGAGAAAAAAAAACCCAAACCATTTTATCATTTAAGGGGAAAAACGTTTACACTATATGTTGCTCTGAAAGTTAAAAAATATAAGGGATCAAAACTATCTCTTGTGTAGACCCGCAATTTTTATCAAGCTTCGACAATGTCATTTATTATTATTTGTATCTATTTTTTTTTTCTTTTGTCACTATTGATTTTGTTTACGGATTATTTCACAAGTAAAACAAAACATTTAAGTAGTAGTAGTAGTAGTAGTAGTAGTAGTAGTAGTAGTAGTAGTAGTAGTAGTAGTAGTAGTAGTAGTAGTAGTAGTAGTAGTAGTAGTAGTGGAGTGACCAGATTGCTCAGCGTACTAGTTGGCTCTCGGGTTTTGCCTCCCGACTCCGAAATATTTATTTCCTTTCAGATGACCTTTATTTCCTTTATATTACATCGTTATCATAGCATAGCACTAACAATCACTGACAATTTTGGTAATGTTGGAGGTGGAAGGAAATAATACACTTCCTGAAAGCAGACTATGGGTCATTATACTGCCTATGTGTGTCCGTAAAATATTATTTGATTGCTAATTTTTCAAAACTCGAACCTACCTGGTTGGGAAGCAAGCTTGTGCATTTCTATTAGTCCATCAGTGTCTCTGTCCTTGACACTAGGGTCATCATCCACATCTGCTTCGGTTTCGGCTTCCTCGTCCTCCTTTACGGTCGGTAGTTGTGGTTTCTGGGCCAGAGCGGCTTCTTTATTGCTAGATTTTCAGATAGGATTTAATCAAATTATTATTTTTTCACGGAGTCCATTTTACTGCGTATTATTTATACTAAATCTCAATTTTATTTGCCATTGATCGAGCGTCAACTTAGCTTTAAAAGGCGCTATGCTTTAAACAATATAAATAAATATGTCATCACCACTGCATGCCGTTGAACGACCCTATTTTTTCTGAAAGGTGTATATTCCTTATGAATCATTTAATCTCATCAGTAAGTTTGTTGCATTTATTTTCTCAAATGCTTTTAGTTACGGACGGCATCCCTTTTGTTTGGTTGATTGTTTTATTCATCTATATTACTATTTTCCCCAAATCGTTCCATTTGCCTTATTTCTATTTTAATTTATCAGTGAAACTTAAAACTTTGGAGTTTGGAATTTATCCGCATTATATTACCAGTAGATAATCTCACCATCATACCTCCTTTGAAGTTCTTCTAACTCCTGTCGCCTTTTCTCTTCCTCTTCCTCTTTCTGCTTCCTCATTTCATCTTCCTGGAGTCTGAGGAGTTCTTCCTTCCGTTTGAATTTGAGTTCCTCAATTTCGTTTTGCTTCGCCTCTGCTTCACGGATAGTTTTCAGCATGTCCTCTTGCTGTGGATAAACGTGACATATTTTAAATGTGGAAATGCCGTCTCTAAACGGTATCACGTTGGAATAATTTGGATGTGGAAAAGTTAATTTATGGTTTAGAGATATGAGATTTAGGCTAAGTTTACTGTTCCATTGTGAAGAATGCATACAGTTTGAAATATTGCTTAAACCAAAACAAAAATGTCTATTTTTGATAATTTTAACTTTAAATTCGCTGTTTAGCTTTCATTTCAAACCACTCACAACTGTGTGTCCCTCTTAGTCCCATACCGCACAAATGAATAACATGCCGGGCAATAGAATTCACTTCATTACTTATGTAAACTCTAGGTATTCTAGAACGATTTTTCTTTTTTTTTTGGGGGGGGGGGGGTTAGGAATGTATTATGTGACCCGGCGCTTCAATCTGGTATTCATACAAACCTGTTTAGTGTAAGCCTCGTTCTTGTGGTAATCGTAGAGCCATTGCGCAAGGTACTCTATGGGATCCCATGGTCTTCTCTCGGCTATCTCGGCCAGAGCCAAGGTCAAAGCCGTCCCCAAGTGCTGGGCAATGTATTTGCCGTCCATCGTGGTAGGGGGTGGAGCTTGGGCTTGATTTGCACCCCCGTATCGGACGTACATAGGTACGGGCTTGACCTTTTTAGGACCAGGGGGTGTCTTTGGTCTTGGTGGGGCTATCGACAAATAGTGTAGAAGATTTTAAAATAAATGTTTTAGAGAAAAATGGATGAAATTCCCTTTATTCCTCATTAACAGAAATGTGTCTTTTATAACATGGGCATCGGTTGCAGTGTTGACATGGCAAAAAGACCAATATGGGCTAAGATTCTTGCTCAAGAAAAAAAATTAAAAAACGAAATAGCGAAGTGGGGCATGGACCCGGGTCATCTGAGAGGAATTGCAAAGCAGAGAGAGAGAGAGAGAGAGAGAGAGAGAGAGAGAGAGAGAGAGAGAGAGAGAGAGGTGGGGCCATCAGGTATGTACTTACTAGCAGCTCTTTGAATTTCAGGTTCTGGTTCTGGTTGTGGTTTGGGATCGGACTCCGCCTGTTCGTTTTCAATATTGTTTGGCTCCTGGCTTGTTGCATCTGCATTGCTCTCTTTCTCATTTCCAGATGCTGGTCTCGAGGCTTCCTTAGTTCCTCCTTTCATTAGGTTTTCTAACGTTGATTTGATCTCCGAGGCCTGAATTTTCTCCGGATGCTCTGAATAATACTTTGGAGAGTTGCCCGCCTGATAAAAGATTTGTTTTAAAATTCATTTGAAAAATGTGTTCATTATACGCTCATCTCCCACAGGCATTTGACTACAGTTTTATTTATTTATCCTATAGTTTGGTTTTATGTTCAACAATTGTTTTTGATCAGATGGTTGAATAAATAGCAAACTTCTCAGACATTTTAGTTTTACTCATTTTTAAAAAATTATTTATTCACGATCATAAGGACCACTGAGTCGAAATAAATCCTGATTTCCGTATCGTTAAATGGGCCGTAACAATTGCAAGCTGTTTTATGGATAGGATGCCGGTCTATCTATCGCAAAGCACTTTACGCCTGATCCCAGAAATCAGGTTAACACTAATTATTTCTGCTTGGATAGAAGGTCAGAAGAGTTCTCAACCACACCTGAGGCCAATTATACCGATCCTTGTCCTAGCAGGGCGACTGTTTTACCAGCCGATCTACTGATTCCCCTAGTTTCATCCACCACAAAAATACTTATCTTATTTTGTGAGTTGCTATTATGTGTTCTCTCCTCTAAAGTAAACAGAATTCTAGAATTGTGGGGACTTCTATTTTCATTGATGGCATGTGCTGGTCTTATTTGGTGAGTCACTTTGTCACGGACTGTTTCCTCTAAAGTAAATAGAATTCTAGAATTGCGGAAACTTCAGTTTCCATTCACAACACATGCTTATCTTTTTTGATTAATTACATGCCTTAGGATCATTCTCTCTAAGGCAATTAGAATTTTAAAATTGCGATAATCTAATCATACAAACCGCGTCTTCCTGTTCTTCATTTGAGCCCGCCTCTTTGAGAATCTGGTATAGATTCCCCCCATCATCGCATCCCGCAGCGTAGTGGAGAGCTGTTCTTCCCATCTGTTATTATAATAGAGGCACGATGATAACAACTAACGTTGTTTATTGTTTTGTTTTGGGTGTGATATTGTAATGGTGATCAGCTTGTAATGGTAGTTGTATTCTATATTGAAGTGTTGGCATGGATAATTTTTGACCAATTCCTCTCAAAATAGAATGATGTCGGGAAGCTGAATTTTAATCTTATTTTTGAGCTAATGTAAATAGCTTCATTGAGAGGAATGAGTTTTATTTCTGAAACTTAAAAAAAAAATCATTGATTAATTAATTAATTAATAATAATAATAATAATAATTATATTATTATTTATTATTATTATTATTATTATTATTATTATTATTATTTTTATCATTATTATTTTTATTATTATTATTATTATTATTATGATGATGATGATGATGATGATGATGATGATGATGATGATGATGATGATGATGATGATGATGATGATAATAATAATAATAATAATAACAAGAATGTCCGTATCCTTACCATTTTAACTTTAAATTCAATTTTCTTCATCTAGTTCATTACACCAAAGTGAGGCAATGGGTCCTATTTGTTCAATGTGCAACACATAGCAGGTCTGATAACCGAAAGGAATTATTGGCTTAATTTAACATTGTTGTAATAGACACTATTTTAAGTTGGTTTAAGAGTATTTCCATTACAACAATGAGCCCATAACAATTTGGGTTATCGGACTTGCATAATGTTTGGAACAGTGCCATACCTAATAATGTGTAGTACGTCGTAACGGAAATTTACTTACGCCATCTTGGATACTACAGGCCTCTGGGAATGTTGTCAGGATGTGTTTTACTACATCTTCGTTGTTGTACACTACCGCCTGCTCCAAAGGAAACAACCCTGATATCCCAGCCGTCTTGAGTATTTTGGGGTCTGTTAACGTCGTTTGGACGTCTTCTAGTCTTCCATCGCGAATTGCTGCTTGAATCAGGGTGGCCTTGATCTGGGTTAAATATGAATGTATTTTTTAGATGTTGTTATTCATAAAACGACTTGTATTTTACATATATTTAATCTAACGTCTCAAAACGGTTTTATGTCGAGTTGATTCCAATGCTGAAAATTGAATTTATTCAAAAATGATATAACACTTGGATCAACTTGACATGGTTCGTTGAGTAGAATAGACCTGGTCTTGTTTTGTTTTTGTTTTTTGGTTAAGTGCAAAAGACAAAATTTCATATCTTTCTGATCGTTTTCATTTTGAATTAATCGTTTTGGTAATCGGCTCATTTTGCTTAGAGACAGTGGATCGTTTAAAATGATAGTATTGTAATTAACAAGAAAAAAATAGATAAATAAATAAATAAAAACATAATCTGAGACTTTCCTCTTGCTTCTATCCTGTATTTTTTGTTTTGTTTTGTTTTTGTTTTGTTGTTTGTTTTTGTTTTTGTTGTTTGTTTTGTTTGTTTTTTTTTTTTTTGTTGTTTTTGTTTTTTTTTTTTTGTTTATTTTGGTTTTGGTTTGTCCCCCCCCCCCCCCCCCCCAAACAAAATTTGCATTCTTCTTCAGTAAATTTTCAATAGGTTACCAAATTTATCAACTTACTCTCTGGTCAGTAAGTGTAGCAATTAGAGTCTTTGCTTCTTCTGGTACTTCCGTATCTGTTTGGAGTTGGAGGGAGAAATCAGACCACCCGGACATCGCCATCTGTTCCAAAATCATTTGATTATCGCCGGACAGCAACAGCGGCTGTATCAGAACGTCTTTGACGAGTTTTCCGCCCTTTTCCGACTTGACCAGATGGTCCAAAATGCTCAGGCCTTTTTGGTCTTTCAGCGCTAGTTTGCCCGCTGTCTCGAGGAGAAGCTTGGCCACAGGCTCGTCGCCTGATGCTGCCTTTTCCAAAATGAGAAGAACAAAGTTGGCGAGATCCGCCAGTGTTTGCGTGTCGTCTGATTTCATCGTGTTTAGAAACTCGGAGACCTTCTCGGTGTCGCCTGTCTCCAGCGCCTGCTGAAGTAATTCAGTTGGTGGTTCCATGGTTACGGTTGAATCTGAAATGAAATAGACAATACTGAAGTATTTTCCGACGTATTGCTGTATTATTATAAAAGTATTTTTTTATAATACGTGTCATAGTTATAACGTTATCTCCAATGAAAATTATTATTATTATTATTATTATTATTATTATTATTATTATTATTATTATTATTATTATTATCATCATCATCATCGTTATTCTTATTAATCGTCTGCTTTTGATACTATTGATCACAATCTTCTTCTCAAACGTCTTGAAATTACTTATGGCGTGTCTGGTGCAGCGCTTGATTGGTTTAGGTCATATTTGTTTAATCGTAAACAGATTATATTGGTGGATGAATATAGATCGGAGGAAATCTTTCTTGATTGTGGGGTTCCCCAGGGTTCAGTACTTGGACCCGTTCTTTTTGTTTTGTACGTTGGCCCTCTATCTAAAATCATCAGAAGTTTTGGTCTGTCTTACCATCAATACGCTGATGATACGCAATTGTACTGCGTTTCCAATACGAGAAATTTACAAGAAGTATCAGCCAATAGTAAAAATTGTATCCAAAGTGTTAAGAAATGGATGAACGAGAACAGACTGAAACTGAATGATGATAAGACGGAGGTGCTGTATGTGGGGAACAGGAAGTGGAAAAGTGAAACAGATTTGAAGTTGGGGGATGCCTCTATTCAAATTGTTGACAAAGTGAAAAACCTTGGCACATTCTTAGACTCTGGACTGTCGATGGAGCATCAGGTTAATAATTTGGTTAGATCTCTCTTTTTCCAACTAAAAAAGATTGCTTCCATTAGACGGTTCATATCTGAGGATGTGACCAAGCACCTGGTTGTGTCCCTCGTACTATCGAAATTGGATTATCGTAATGCTCTGTTGTTTGGCGTTTCGCAATACAATCTGAAACGTCTTCAGATTGTCCAAAACAGCGCTGCCAGACTAGTATTCATGAAGCATAGGTGCGACTCTGCCGGACCTCTACTTCATGACCTGCATTGGCTGCCTGTTGGGAAAAGAATTAAATTCAAAGCTTGTGTTTTAGTGTATCGTTGTCTTGAAGGTACTGCCCCTTCCTACCTTTCAGAACTAATTGAAAGATACTCAAAACCCCGCCCCTTACGTTCGGACAGTGATTCCACAAAACTAGTTGTCCCTCGAATTCGGAAAAATGCTGGAATGAGATCCTTTTCTCATTTCGGACCCTCTATTTGGAACGCCTTACCGCAGAGCATTCGTGAAAAAGAATCTTTGTCTATTTTTAAACG
This sequence comes from Berghia stephanieae, assembly GCF_034508935.2. Taxonomy (NCBI): domain Eukaryota; kingdom Metazoa; phylum Mollusca; class Gastropoda; order Nudibranchia; family Aeolidiidae; genus Berghia; species Berghia stephanieae. Next base: position 90,210,307 of record NC_088361.1, on the reverse strand, counting down.
TTCGCTTAAAACATATTTGTTTCGATTTTAGTAGATGGTATGAGAAGCAAGATAGGTTTGGTTTGTGTTGTGTGTTGTGTTGTGTGTGTGTGTGTGTGTGTGTGTGTGTGTGTGTGTGTGTGCTTGTGGGTGTGAATGAGTATGTTTCAGCCAAAGTAATTTGCAATTTAAGCGCTTAGAGTCTGGTGTCTCGGAGTTATAGCGCTATATAAGTTTTCAGCATTATTATTATTATTATTATTATTATTATTATTATTAATATCATCAGCATTATCACCATCATCAGCATCAGAATCATAATAATAATATAAAGGAGATATGACGATTTGTTGAATAAAAGGGGTGAGAGGGGGCCGAAAATTGTTCAGAAACTTTTACATGGTGCATTATACTATAAACATGAACCGTGTATGCAGGTTATGATTGATGAACCTTATATTGATCCCATTATTATGCTTGTATTACTGCATTGGAGCGATAATGGCTTTAAGTGATTCGTCTTATCTCTCTGTCCTTTATCTTCGGGTCTTCCCCGCCCCCCCCCCCCCGCCCCCCCTCTTATCCTTGCGTGCAAGTCCATTGAATGGTTTGTCTCGTTCACTCTCACATTCACTGCTAGATGCAAAAGTTACAGGGTCGAATCCTGACTTATATTTTAGATGCCGATTTTTAAAAAAAATGGTGGGTGTTTACCGCCTGCTCCAAAGGAAACAACCCTGATATCCCAGCCGTCTTGAGTATTTTGGGGTCTGTTAACGTCGTTTGGACGTCTTCTAGTCTTCCATCGCGAATTGCTGCTTGAATCAGGGTGGCCTTGATCTGGGTTAAATATGAATGTATTTTTTAGATGTTGTTATTCATAAAACGACTTGTATTTTACATATATTTAATCTAACGTCTCAAAACGGTTTTATGTCGAGTTGATTCCAATGCTGAAAATTGAATTTATTCAAAAATGATATAACACTTGGATCAACTTGACATGGTTCGTTGAGTAGAATAGACCTGGTCTTGTTTTGTTTTTGTTTTTTGGTTAAGTGCAAAAGACAAAATTTCATATCTTTCTGATCGTTTTCATTTTGAATTAATCGTTTTGGTAATCGGCTCATTTTGCTTAGAGACAGTGGATCGTTTAAAATGATAGTATTGTAATTAACAAGAAAAAAATAGATAAATAAATAAATAAAAACATAATCTGAGACTTTCCTCTTGCTTCTATCCTGTATTTTTTGTTTTGTTTTGTTTTTGTTTTGTTGTTTGTTTTTGTTTTGTTGTTTGTTTGTTTTGTTTGTTTTTTTTTTTTTGTTGTGTTTGATATTTTTGTTTTGTTTATTTTGGTTTTGGTTTGTCTCCCCCCCCCCCCCCCCCCCAAACAAAATTTGCATTCTTCTTCAGTAAATTTTCAATAGGTTACCAAATTTATCAACTTACTCTCTGGTCAGTAAGTGTAGCAATTAGAGTCTTTGCTTCTTCTGGTACTTCCGTATCTGTTTGGAGTTGGAGGGAGAAATCAGACCACCCGGACATCGCCATCTGTTCCAAAATCATTTGATTATCGCCGGACAGCAACAGCGGCTGTATCAGAACGTCTTTGACGAGTTTTCCGCCCTTTTCCGACTTGACCAGATGGTCCAAAATGCTCAGGCCTTTTTGGTCTTTCAGCGCTAGTTTGCCCGCTGTCTCGAGGAGAAGCTTGGCCACAGGCTCGTCGCCTGATGCTGCCTTTTCCAAAATGAGAAGAACAAAGTTGGCGAGATCCGCCAGTGTTTGCGTGTCGTCTGATTTCATCGTGTTTAGAAACTCGGAGACCTTCTCGGTGTCGCCTGTCTCCAGCGCCTGCTGAAGTAATTCAGTTGGTGGTTCCATGGTTACGGTTGAATCTGAAATGAAATAGACAATACTGAAGTATTTTCCGACGTATTGCTGTATTATTATAAAAGTATTTTTTATAATACGTGTCATAGTTATAACGTTATCTCCAATGAAAATTATTATTATTATTATTATTATTATTATTATTATTATTATTATTATTATTATTATTATTATTATTATTATTATTATTATTATTATTATCATCATCATCGTTATTCTTATTAATCGTCTGCTTTTGATACTATTGATCACAATCTTCTTCTCAAACGTCTTGAAATTACTTATGGCGTGTCTGGTGCAGCGCTTGATTGGTTTAGGTCATATTTGTTTAATCGTAAACAGATTATATTGGTGGATGAATATAGATCGGAGGAAATCTTTCTTGATTGTGGGGTTCCCCAGGGTTCAGTACTTGGACCCGTTCTTTTTGTTTTGTACGTTGGCCCTCTATCTAAAATCATCAGAAGTTTTGGTCTGTCTTACCATCAATACGCTGATGATACGCAATTGTACTGCGTTTCCAATACGAGAAATTTACAAGAAGTATCAGCCAATAGTAAAAATTGTATCCAAAGTGTTAAGAAATGGATGAACGAGAACAGACTGAAACTGAATGATGATAAGACGGAGGTGCTGTATGTGGGGAACAGGAAGTGGAAAAGTGAAACAGATTTGAAGTTGGGGGATGCCTCTATTCAAATTGTTGACAAAGTGAAAAACCTTGGCACATTCTTAGACTCTGGACTGTCGATGGAGCATCAGGTTAATAATTTGGTTAGATCTCTCTTTTTCCAACTAAAAAAGATTGCTTCCATTAGACGGTTCATATCTGAGGATGTGACCAAGCACCTGGTTGTGTCCCTCGTACTATCGAAATTGGATTATCGTAATGCTCTGTTGTTTGGCGTTTCGCAATACAATCTGAAACGTCTTCAGATTGTCCAAAACAGCGCTGCCAGACTAGTATTCATGAAGCATAGGTGCGACTCTGCCGGACCTCTACTTCATGACCTGCATTGGCTGCCTGTTGGGAAAAGAATTAAATTCAAAGCTTGTGTTTTAGTGTATCGTTGTCTTGAAGGTACTGCCCCTTCCTACCTTTCAGAACTAATTGAAAGATACTCAAAACCCCGCCCCTTACGTTCGGACAGTGATTCCACAAAACTAGTTGTCCCTCGAATTCGGAAAAATGCTGGAATGAGATCCTTTTCTCATTTCGGACCCTCTATTTGGAACGCCTTACCGCAGAGCATTCGTGAAAAAGAATCTTTGTCTATTTTTAAACGTTCGCTTAAAACATATTTGTTTCGATTTTAGTAGATGGTATGAGAAGCAAGATAGGTTTGGTTTGTGTTGTGTGTTGTGTGTGTGTGTGTGTGTGTGTGTGTGTGTGCTTGTGGGTGTGAATGAGTATGTTTCAGCCAAAGTAATTTGCAATTTAAGCGCTTAGAGTCTGGTGTCTCGGAGTTATAGCGCTATATAAGTTTTCAGCATTATTATTATTATTATTATTATTATTATTATTATTAATATCATCAGCATTATCACCATCATCAGCATCAGAATCATAATAATAATATAAAGGAGATATGACGATTTGTTGAATAAAAGGGGTGAGAGGGGGCCGAAAATTGTTCAGAAACTTTTACATGGTGCATTATACTATAAACATGAACCGTGTATGCAGGTTATGATTGATGAACCTTATTTTGATCCCATTATTATGCTTGTTTTACTGCATTGGGGGGATAAGGGCTTTAAGGGATTCGTCTTATCTCTCTGTCCTTTATCTTCGGGTCTTCACCGCCCCCCCCCCCCCGCCCCCCCCTCTTATCCTTGCGTGCAAGTCCATTGAATGGTTTGTCTCGTTCACTCTCACATTCACTGCTAGATGCAAAAGTTACAGGGTCGAATCCTGACTTATATTTTAGATGCCGATTTTTAAAAAAAATGGTGGGTGTTTGTTTTTATCCCATATTGAACCTGACACTTCAAAGAATTGGGAGGAGGCATGAAAATAGGCGGTTTGATCGCGTGCACTGCGGATTTGTGCTAAAACGCGAAATTGAAATTTTAACATTAGAAACAGGTATTCTTCGTATATATATATATATATATATATATTATATATATATATATATATATATATATATATATATATATGAATAGTTATGAAATTACGCCAGTTGTCTCAGTGAGGGGATAGCTTCCTATTCTGAAGACTTCTTACGAAACGAGGTTTTTAAAAAAAAGCATTTTTGATGGATTTATCACCTCGAATGCAGCACTTGAGCTCAAGCTAAACCATTTGAATTTGTAACAAATACCGTTTTGTGAAAGGCGTTGACGGTGGAAGTTTACATTCCATTATCTTTATCTTTCGATTAAGCACAATCGATTATAACTTTTTCATAAATATAGACATAGATTAAACAATAATGTCGTCATGACCGACGTGCGTATAGAACAGTAAAGTTTGCTGCCCCAAACGTAAACAATAACAAGTTGCTAGTGATTTCCGTTAGGGACCGGAATAATTTACGCACAATATAGGTCTCCCAATTTTGTAGTTTGAGTTGTAGGCAATACACTTTCAGTATTGAAAATATGTTTACATAAAATCTAACAGTTGCAGAAATAATAATATAAGGCTAAATTATTATGAAAATCAGGCTCCGAATAATTCTCGTTTTGTTCACACCAGCGCAATAATTTGCTCTGGTCTAAAAATAGATAGACTGTAACTTTTGATAAATTTTAGAAAATTTTACCTTTTGTTCCATAAAATATCCATATCTAGACATTATTTGATGCATGATCGAGTATTTATGAATATGTGTTTCTTTTGCCACCTAACAGCCAAATTTTAAAGGTTATTTTTTTTCTATTATTTACATTGGAACGTGAGCTGTCAAGACAGGAACACGTGGTTTGCCACGTGCTTCTCGACCTTTGTTTACGTTTGGGGCACCTAACTTTACTGCTCTATATTTGCAGGTCTGATAACTGAACGCAATTAAGGGTTTGATTTAACATTATTGTAATGGACGCTATTTTTCGTTGGATTTAATGTATTTCCAATACAATAATGAGCCCATAATAATTTTGGTTGACAGCATGAATCTATGATATAAAATTTAATGTATCATGTTTCTTTCTGTTTCGGCATAGACGATTGGCTTTTTTAAATCATTGATTTTTTAAAATGTTTCTTTAACATTGAATATTTATATTTGTGTTGGAGGGGGGGGGGAGCTCAATAGTTGCGTTTGATAACTTTTGACCAATCCACAACCATAACCACCATCATAAGTTCATAAATTATATAATAATGAAACTAATACAATATCATTAATAATAAAAGTAGAGATACTAATTTTCTTGATATTCGCCTATTTCCAATTACAAACTTGTCACACTTTATTAATCGTTAAAGATGTGATCTACAGCTTCAATCTGATATTATGTCGGAATGAATTGGACTTGTAATATGTAAAAAATACAATAACAAAAAAAAAAAATAATAAATAAATAAAAACAACTCTCACTTTCCTCATTGAAGGCGTAAATTTTTACTAAAATTTTATAGATTGAGATTAGAATTCAGTTTTAAGTAGCCGACATAATACCATTTTGAGATGGTGAGTCACACATATTATATTACATTGATGAATATGAATGAAAATAGTCCAACTAACCGATACTCCTCAAGTTGTTTTTTTTTTTGTTCTTTCTTATTTAGGAAGTC
>NC_088361.1:90184684-90199684 GCF_034508935.2 Berghia stephanieae | reverse complement strand
GTCACCTTCAACTGGCTGGTATCTTCTATTGGAAATAGTGAGTGGAGAAAGAGACTATTATAATAATAATAATATGTATTGGAAAATCATAACAATATAAATTTCAACAAATGAGAAATAAAGCTCTTTGAGCAAATTTAATGGATATTACTATATAAAAAAGCTCAATTTTAAAAACTTACTATCATGACATTTAGTATTCATATAAATAATTATGAGTTTTCCTTTGTTTTACTTGTTTCCTAAGACACTTTGGAAATAATTATCTTTCATACTTTTATCAATAAATGTTACTTTAATTTCATCCTGGGGAGAGTTGGGGGGGGGGGGGGGGGAATAGCTGAGTTAGTTGAGCACTCGATTCACACGCAAAGGGACCGAGATTGATACTAGGTGAGGTCGCTATTTTTCTTCAGACCTTCCTATCCATTCAGCAGTGGTTGGGTGGCTGGGTCTAATTGAGGAAAGTGGAAAGACTGACGTCCTATCCAAGCAATTTCTATTGTCCTTTTCATGCTATAGAAACCGGAATAAACATGGTCCAAATGTCTCTTAAGGATTTTTTTCAAATGTCATCCCTGAATCTTTTATATATGAACCTTTTGTTTTTTACTTTGAAACTAATCATATTAGTATTTAACTTTCCACATTGATAGAGCCTTACTCAGTACTTATCCTAAAATGATCAGAAATTGGCATTTTGTGAATTTGGTCATCACTTTAAATCACGTGTTTTATTACATGCTATTACAACTGAAATAAAGACATTTATTATTTTCTTCATAACATTTCATCATTTAATCTAGATAAAGACACCAATTTTACATTACTAATGTATGGATTTGGTCTTTGTTTTTCGTGCTCGTGGAATAAATAATAACGAAATAGATCAATTATGGCCAGCATATTTGCCCACTATTTTAGTTTCGTGTCTTCAGTTTATAAAAGTCTTAACCATTTATTTTGATATAGTAGAATGATGTAATAGTAATACACTCAAACACGGTTTCCTTGAACTCCTCGGGACATGCCCAAAAAAAACCAAAAAAAATTAAAAAGTTCCAGAAAACGAGGAAAGAGGAAACTGTACGAAGATCTAAGATTGATACGGGGGAAAAAATGAAGCATTCGAATGAAATCCAGGACATGTGTTCGAAGAAACCCTTCTTGAGTGTATTCCTAAGTAGTTTTTTTTGATTCCTTATTTCAACCGATCTTACATATTACATATTATTATGTGTATAATATATCTTGGGTTTGCATTTTCTTTTCAGTTTCATACTGTGTATGCTTCTGTTTTAACTGTGATAATGTAATGTTAATATTCTTTATTTATTTATTCATAGATACATTGTAAAGAAAATCAATTCTCCGTCCTTTCCTTCATAACAATTGGAATTTTGATTTCAAGAAATAAAATTTATTTAAAAAGAAATGTAATTATGACTTCATGGTCTTCATTCTGTTTGTCCATTATATTTGCGATCTACGGCATTGAAATATAGATGTCTCGTTTCAGGTTGTTTTTTTTTTTTTAAATTTTGTTTTTTGTTTTTTTTTGTTTTTTGTTTGTTTGATTTTTTGTTGTTGTTGTTTTATTTTTTTTGGTTTTTTTTTTTTTTTTTTTTGGGGGGGGGGGGGCTGTTTGCTTTTTGTTTTTTGGTTGTTTCTTTTGTTTGTTTTTTTTTTGGGGGGGAGGGGGGATTGTTTTCTTTTTTTGTTGGTTTTCTTTTGTTTTGTTTGTCTTTGGGGGTTATTTTTTGGTTTGGTTGGTTGGCTTGTAGCTTTGCTTTTCTTTTTCTTTTCTTTTGTTTTTTGTTTTTTGTTGTTTTTTTTTTGTTGTTTTTTTGTTTTGATTTGATTTTAGTTTTTGGGTTTGTTATTTTCTTTTTGTGTATTTTTAAGGGGTTTTTTTTGTTTCGTTTTCTTTTCTTTTCTTTCTTTTTTTTTTTTTTGGTATTATGTATTACTAGGTTGGGGTGCTGAATTAAAACTAAATGCGCTTCACAATGTTTCATTTCCCTTTCTCTATGACACAACTTAGGGATCTGGGGATCCTGACCTCCCATAGCGGACAGGGAGGTACATACTGTGTCTTCTTTCCCCTTATATCTGTTTTCCAACATGCTTTCTGTCTTTGAGATTACTTGGTTTTGTCCTGGCCCTGGCCGGAGTCCTGGCCTGGAGGGAAACAATCGAATGCATAGTTGTTGTTTTGGGAGATTATATTTTTTTCCTTGTAAATCATCTCTCTGTTATGTATTATTATATTTATTTTGAATGTATAATGTAAGCATTTGAGTGTATTCCTCTTTTTTGGATTTTGTGTTTGTGTCCGGATGAGACTTATAGGTGATCTCAAACTAAGTACATTGGCGGTATGCTCTTGGAATCTATATCTGATCCCTATTTGTTCCCAGTTCCCCTTTGTCTTACTTTCTTTTGTGTGCTTTAATTGTAATTCTAGAACTGTTGACTATCACATTTTCTTTCTTTTTCCTTGCGCTGATATAACCTAAATGTGTTGCAAGCGCCGTAAAACCCTTAAAAACAAACAACTTAGGGATCAGCTTTTTTCACGATCAATGTCACCCATCCATGGTCAATGACCACGCTTAACATTTATTTTGCTTTCTTTTATAACAAGACCTACACACAAGACCCTGTTAAAACCTTATTTTATGCATAAAATGGAAAGAACATAATGTGACTATTTCCCGACTAGACGTCTATTACACAGAGGATATCCACGTATCATAAAGATAAAAAAAATGTATAGGAAATTGTACCAGACACAACAGGAAGGGGAAAAAAATACATGATAATAAACCATTTTTAAAAATCGGCCTGTCTCGACTGGGTTTCGAACTTCAGACCTCCTGATTACTGCTCAGACTGGGTGGGGTTCCTGGCCTCCCATAGTGGACAGGGAGGTACACCTGTGTCTTCCATCCCCCTATATATATTTGTTTTCCAACTTGCTTTCTGTCTTTGTCTTGGATTGAGATACTTAGTTTTTTCATAGCCAGAGGCCGGATACACTGGCTGAGAGGGAAACGGTCAAATTAAGTTAGTTTTGGGAGATGATATTTATTTTCCTTGTAAATGCCTGTTATGCACTGTATTATGTTTTGTTTACATATTATATATGAATTTTAAACATTTGAGTGTATTCCTCTTAGTGGGACCTGTGCTTGTGTCTGGATGAGACTTTTAGGTGATCTCAAACTTAGTATACTTTGATAGTGTGCTCATGGAATCTACATCTGTTTCCTATTTGAACCAATTCCCCTTTGTCTTACCTTTTCTTGGGTGCTGTAATTGTAATTCTAGAACTTGTTACTATCCCATTTTATTCCTTTTTACTGGCGCTGATATGACCTTAATAGCAAGCACCGTAAAATCCTTTAAAACAAAACAAACAAATTACTGCTCAGACATGCTACAGAGGTGACAACACCTTAGAGGTGATCCAATAGTTGGGACGATTTAAAGCCTATTTTCTTCACAAGAGTTTATGTATGATTTGTTCAGATCAATTATTTTCACGATACTGCAAAATGAGCAATCTTGGCAGTCCATTTAACATGATGCATTATGTACCTGCGCAAAAAGTGTAATTTTTTTCCCTAACATTCTATCATCATCCCTGGGTATCTATCTGAAATTGAAAGGAAGTATGTGAGTGTGAGGTAAATGTCCTATCCAAACTAAAATGAAATGAATGAAATTCATATCAGATGACAAAACATGCGATCCATCGCCTGAAAATGGTATAATCTCAAGAAGCACTAGATAAAGATACCGAACGGTTAGTTTAAAGTTGAAATGACTAGAAATGTGAACGTTTGTTTTTTTGTTGTTTTTGGGTTTTTTTCTTGTTTTTTTTTTTGCCAATAATTAAAGAAACACAAGATCCATTGTCCACAATAAAACGTTGTATAACCAAATTTTATGGTTTTTAAATAAATTTTCAAGTTTTGGCATTTAAGCCATCCCGACCAACGTGCACTTATTTGTAGGTCTGATAACCGAATTCCTTATGGGCTCATTGTTGTAACGGACATCTAAAAAAATGACGCAAAATATTGTCCATTACAACGATGTTAAACTAGACCCATACTTGCTTCAGAACCTGAAATCAATCAACCTCACCTGGGAGTCAGCAAAGGAAAAAAAACAAGGGACAGATCAGGGGGCTGGGTGATGTATTCCGACTCCCAGGGTGGTCGTAGAGATCACTATTGCTGTGAGTTCTATCCCCTTATATCCGTTTTCCATTTACATGTTGTTCTCTGTCTTGGTTCTGGCTTGAGACTGCTCGGGTTTATTTCCCTGTCCTTCTACGACAATCAAGTGAATTAAAAAAAAGACAGACATGGTGCTAAAAAAATACAACAAAACAAATCAAAACATGCAAATTTAAGCTGGACACGGGATTAAAACTGAATAATCATCATACCATAGCTTTTGTTTTAGCGTCTTAATACCAGACACACCATTTTTAAAAAATATTTTGTGGTCTGTTTTCTTTTTTTTTTTTTTTTCAGTATTGGCGGACAACACTAAATGAAAAGTTTTCAAATTTACCAAAGACTTAAACTGCTAATTACTCTGGTGTATCTATCTTTTGATAACAAGTCGAATTGGTTACTATGCTTTTTGCCCTTCTTGTTTTTATCTTTTTATTTTATTTATCTATTATCACCATAATCATCATCATCATCATCATTGTTATTATTATTATTATTATTATTATTATTATTATTATTATTATTATTATTATTATTATTATTATCTCTCTCTCTCTGTCTCTCTCTTGACAATGAAGAGGAACGTCAAAAATGAACGCGTTGAAGAGCGCATACATTATCTACTCATCAATGTTATGGCACCACTTTCAGAAAAACCATTAAAATGACAATCCAACGTTTATATCGCTAAAATATTTTTTATTATATCACTAATTTGGCTAAATTTACGTTTTTCTTTACTCTTGACATGCCTGTTGATTACTTTTACAATATAATTATTACCTTTGACCATTAGACATCACGTTAGTGATCCAAAATTGTATTTCTACAATCGGCACACAAATAAAATAAAATGGATGGAAAACTGAAAGAGTAAATAATCTGGCAAAAGCAAGAAACCGAAAGTAAAGTTGAATGTTAGTGCTGGGTCGAGTTTGAAACGATCAAATCGAGCGGGTTTTCGATCGAGTCCTCTAAAATCGAGTCGGTTTCGGGCGGGTTTCGAGTCAGTGACGTCATCGAGCAGTGATTCGTTTGAAAAAAAAAAAACACGAGCAACTCGTTTGCCACAGGAAACTTCACATACCCCTCCCTCTCTTATGTCTGTGGCTGGCTTGACTGCAGCTGGTTATGATGGGGGCTGCCAGATGGCCAAGTTCAAAATTGGTTACTAAGAAACGCTTTTCTATTATTATTCATTTTTTTAAAAAAATCTTTTATTTAAAAAAAATGAAAAGATAAGTTTATCCAACTGTAGTCGATTGTTTTGTTAATCAAAACAAATGAGTTTTTCAAGGGAGTCAGAATGCTTGTGGTGTTGGGCTATTTGGGGTCTATTTGACTACTTGGGCAAGAAGAAATCTGGCTGTCTGGCAGCCTTGATTATGATCGTTCGTCGCATCACACACACATACACACACACACACACACACACACACACACACACACACACACGCCATCAAACAGTTGTTGATGGTGAAGGGTTGAGACCCCCCCCCCCCCTCCCACCACCATCATCCCGCTGTCACCTTAACATTTCATATTTATGTCGCGCCAAAAGTTGTCGGCCGCCCCCACCTCCCATAATTTGTCACTGGTCGTCATCGCCTCTTGTGTGTGCGGGAAAGGTCGTGCCTTTCATTTCATTATTTGAAAAATAAATGAACAAGAATGGTGTGTTTTTATTAGGTAGGTAGATAATAATAATATTTAGCAGGTTCCACACCCAGACACACACGGATTGCCCGGACACGATGATAACGATGCCGACGACAATGGATGACGATGATGATGATGATGATGATTATCGTGTTTCTGTTTAAAAAATGAAATACTTTAGCAGGTTCCACCCCCACCCCCCACACGGATAGACCGGACCCGAAGATGATGATTGTGGTTTTGCTGGCTGTTACGGCTGTGATGAGGATGATGATAATGATGATGATGATGACGATGGCGCAGATGGTGATTATTTGTTCGGTCGCTCAGTGGTACGGTGTCTCTTGTCACAAAATCAAGCCTTGTCAATGGCCGGATGAGTGACAGTGATTGTTGAAAATTGTGATCCAGACGTTAAGTCCGTGTGTCAGGCACTTGACTCAGGTGTGAATGTATTCTTATCTTATAAGCAATGACGGGTATTGTAAAGAGCTTTAATACAAAAAGACTCCAAACAGCGATCGGTACCTACTGTACGAAATGGATGTATGGTCGATATGGCGTGCCGGAGGAATAAATTAAATAAAATATTGTGAAGTTCATTGAGCATGGTAAATCCTTGGAAATGCGCTTTGAACTAATACACCTGCTAGACAACTCCGATTCCAATATAAACGACTGATTAATATTCCCATATATAAACTATAGTTAGCTGAAAATCTTTCTTTGTCGGGACTCCAAAAGTATGGAACGAATTAGACAAAGAAATCAAAGGGTCTTTTAGGAGCACTGATTGATTTTAGATTGATTATTACATTGAAATGTGTTGATATTTATTTTATCCATTATTATTAGGGTGGTGGTGGTGGTGGTGATGATGATGATCCCGCTGATATGATGGTGATGATAAATAAATTAAACATAATTCCCTTTATTCATCCCATAGGGGAGATTCGTCTTTCGGGTCTATTCTAAGGGAAGACTGGAATAACCCAAGCGATAGCCGCAGTGCAGCGCCGCAAATTTAGTTAGGGCAAGGTGACTTGCTCAAGACCACTCAGCGGCGGGTGATCGAACTCGGTACCTTTCGGGTGCCAACCAAAGACCGTACCGCTGCCCCTGATGATGATGATGATGATGATGATGATGATGATGATGATGATGATGATGATGATGATGATGATGATGATGATGATGATGATGATGATGGGAACTAACAAAGAATACACAGGCATCTAAAATTGAAACATTCCATATTCAAAGCTAATGTTTTACTTTAAAAAATTGAGCTTTACAATATCCACTAAATGTGATCAAAGCGCTTTGTAAAGGGGTCCCCGGTCAACAGCAACATTTAATATGTAGGACGGGACATGCCGCCTGTTAGGCGATATTACAATTTTTCAGACAAAGACAACGCTGTTAACGGCCAGGTACTCATTTTACACCTGAGTACGGTGAGAGAATGTGAGTAAAGAGCCTTGTCCAAAGACTCAACTATGCACCGAGCGCGAGGCTCGAACCCAGGACTTTCCGATCCCAAAGCGGGTGTCATACCACTAGACCATTATAATGCACGAGAGCCATGGTCGACTAGAGTACTACCTATAGTTACGTCATGACTAGACCACATAGCCGCACTACTGTAGGAGTGTTCATTGATAGAGGGATGCGTGTGTGTCATAGAAATAGCCTTAGTTGTGTGTGTGTGTGTATGTGTGTGTGTGTGTGTGTGATAGTCAAACTTTAGTAGGTTTAATGAAGTCTTGTCACACACGCGTGATACACCTATACGAATTTCCCTGCCACTGCCACCCAGACACACTAACATCTGACAAGGAGTGAGGGCTGTGGAAGAACCACAGACTACCGTGTGCAAACATTGGCGATTGGTATCGGATGGCAAACTGTGATCGTTTGAATTTGAAATGATTCGAAACACTCGTTACCCCTCCGCTCGCTCGAATCCTGATCGTCTCAAGCTCGTCTCACGTGTCAAGATCGTCTCAAGCTCACAACCCGCTTGATCGTTTTACGATCGAGTGATCGTTTTACTAACTCGCTCTTCCGGCATTGAGATCGAGCACTGACTCGTGGCTTGGCGCTCGGTCGTCGATCGAGTAAAAGCGATCAAATAACCCAACACTATTGAATGTCAAATTCCGGCCGGCTTATGAAATAAATAACGTTTGTTCGTCAGATTTTTCAGTGATTAGCCAAAACTTTATGCCCATTGTTTATAAACATTTTCGATTTCACTTGGACAAACGGGAGCGCATTGTATTTAACACAAATAAATTATTGAAATTTGACTGCTCAAAATGCTTCGATCGTTGGTTAGCCGACGCACAGGCAGCTTACTTCGGGTGAGTTGAGGTCTAAGTCTAAGTCTGGTCTGCTGAGTTCGTTTGTGATGTTTAGTTCAATATAGTCGGATTGTTTCTCCTGACTGGTTTAGCATCGGAAAGAACGACTTAAAATGTTTCTATGATAAACGTTGGGAGAAATTCCCTATGAGTATGAGTCCGCTGTTCTCTCTTAGTAGATACCAACCTCCGCTGAACGTCCAACTCGCCTTGAGCATGCATTCACAAAGTAAAGAAAAAGTCTCCACCGAAGTGGGCGTTCTCTATATATGTAGAGGACAAATATGGGCGGTTAAAAATGTCATGCATCAAGGCATCACGCGAATAGTCTGGGTATGTTCGTCCATAATAAAAACATAAAACAGAGTCAACACTTGACTAATTTCAATCAACAATCCATTGGGGCGCAGCATTGCTCAGCGGTATGGTCTTTGCTTTGTACCCAAAAGGTAACGAGTTCGATCACCCGCCGCTGCACTGTGTGGCCGTTAGCAAGTCATCTCGCCCTAGCTCAATTTGCAGCGCTGCACCGCAGCTGATGCCTGGGCTATTCCAGTCTTCCCTTGGAATAGACCCTAGAAACAAATTTCTCCTATGGGATGAATAAAGGGAATTTTATTTTATTTATTTATTATTATTAATATCGTAATAAGAAGAGCTTCGAAATGAAGGCAACCCCTTTTTTATACTCATTCTGATGTCACAAACATGGGTAGACATAACACACAACAGTGAATGGAACTCACAAGGAAACCCAAACATGAAAACAATTCACAACGGCAACTTAATAGCCAAACAACAACAAACTGGAACACATTGAAACACAACAATAGATATGTTCCAACAAAACATAATGTTTGCCACCACTTGCAATTTCGAAAAGGATGGGAAACACAGTAAGTAATAATGGCATCGGCAGGAGTTGTAAACAACAACCGACTCAGCAAATTGTTTTTGAAAGTAGAAAAATCACACCACTTATAAAAATGAAACTGATCTTAAATAGTAATATTTAATTTATTGGACATTGCAACTAATTGAGATATGGCTTAAAGATTAAGTAATATAAATGCTGTGAAACTATGGAAGTCCTCCCAAAGCCAAACATGGAAATTAGTAAAAATAACACATTTTATAAATTATATATATTATAAATGGCATTGCTGAGAATCAACAAACCCAGTACCTCCCAGTCATGAAACCAACATTTTTGCCAGCTGGACCAGATTGCAAGTTGACAAAGATGGACGTTTGTTTTATTTAAACAATAGATATAGATTGGGGAAAACTGGTCAGAACCCCAGATGGGGCCTTGTCTACTACTTGCAGGGAGTAGAGACGGCCTCACAATTTTCACTGGACTGGATATATAAAACATTGGAAACCATGAAAACCAGTCATTTTAGTGTCTTGATAGAGGTCGATTTGTTTCTTTATTTAGACGAATAACATTTTAATTCAAGTTGAGTATCTACACATATAAAGTTTGTAATGTAAATGTAAGTGGTGGACAAATATATTGAATTTCTCCCTAAACTTTTGTCTGGTGTTTGAGTTCACGCCAATAAATAGGCTATCAATTTAAAAGGTCTGATGCCATGTGTCATAAAATTTAATGAATGTCTCTTAAAGTGTGTTGTTGGTAGATCATGCTCTACACTATATATAGATATTCATACTTTACAATATATAACTTATATACCTAATTGTTTCTAAAACTGACATTATATCTCAAGTTCTATAATCTCCTCAAATTTAACTTTCTCTTTTTTTATTTCTTTTTTTTTTTTTGTAATTGTAACTAAATTGATTACTCATTGCTATTATTCTACTCCAGAATGCACTCAAAGTAACCCAGCAAAATGCACGTGAAAGATCATCTTTACCTTTCAACACAGTGATATTGTTCGTACCTCAACAAGAGGCTTGGGTCATTGAAAGATTTGGTCGATACAAGACAATTTTGGAACCGGTATGAATGATGGAAATGTTTTCAGAATCTGAAAAAGTGTGTATGATATAGTTCCAGACAAATAAAGAAATATACAAGAAAAGATCATCTCAAAACATCAGTCTATCTTCGCTGGCGCTGTTTGTTCTCTAGTCAACTTTTAAAGATGATTTTTTTCTTTTTCTGCTGTGTCTGGCACTGTTTCATACACATATTTTCAGATTATCACCTTACATTAGTGCTGCTCCCAAATTTTTTCTATTGAAATATTTTATATCATAAAAGCCAATATAGACTTTTTTATCATTCATGAAAACAAGGATTATTAGTAGTTTTATCTTCTGATGGCAGTAAAATAAGATGTATGTTATCCGTTATAAAAAATATACTTTAAAAAAAAATTTAATTGAAATCCACAAATTGTTCTTCTCCGCCCCCTTGTATTTTATAAATAATAATAAAATAATCTTTCTATAGGATATTGAGTCATTCTTAACTCTTCAAAAGAAAGAGAAAATATCGAAGGAACTCGTCTGTGGGTTGAATTTTGATTATTGTTTTTGTTTTTTGTTAGCCAATTTTGAGGTCATATCGTTATTCAAATTACTCCTTATTGATTTGAGAACATGACTGAAAGAACATTTGAGAGAATGGGGCATTTGTAAAGATCACTCCAAGTATTTTTTGGTAGACAAAAAAAAAGTACGGCTTGAATGTCACTATATAATTCAAACAAGAAGCTGGTCATTAGAATATGTTTTCCACTATTTGAAAAAGAAACTAATTTGTATTTTGAAAAAGGCTTTGAAACCAAAATAACAATCATGATAATTTCATAAAATCAAAGTGGTTCCATTATTTCCAATATTTTTAAATGATCAGATATTCCTAACATTTGCTTTAATATCACCTTAACTAGTTTCAAACTATTGACACACTCTGGTGGGAGTAAATCGGTTAATGGATTACCTCTGCAAAAGACAAATTATTCACACATAGTCAAGTGTATGAACAAAGGCAATCCTTGTCTATATTTTTTTAAAAATTATTTGTCTTTATTAGCATTAGACTTAGACACTGGTCCAAACAGGTGGTGGAAAGAAAAAGATAAAAAACAAAACATAAAACTATATTTTATTAAGAGGAAGACTGATTTTTAAAAAGAAAAAATTTGATATCAATAATGTTGATTCAAAGCCAATACTGGAGTGACAATTGTTTTTCATATTTTGATAATTTTCGGTTAATTTATTTATTCAGTTTTGTTTTTGATTTGCCACCTTTTTCAAGATTTTTAATAACTAGGTTAGTGTGTTCTGTCAGTAAAGCTGACCCGTTGCAAAAATCTGAAATCTGTTACTATGTCAATTGAAATGGTTTTTAGTGAAGTGTTCAAATTGATATTTATTTGTTCTTTCCTGTACTTGCAGGGTCTCAATTTAATCCTTCCAGTTATTGATACAATCAAATATGTTCAAAGTCTGAAAGAAATAGCCATTGACGTCCCACATCAAGCAGCCATTACCCTTGGTGAGGCATTTCATTATTGATTACTGCTTGATATAACACTGCTACAGTTACAGAAAATGTTGAGAGATAATATCCATATATTAAACTTATCTACAGTGCAGTCTGTTAACAACTTTAACAACCAATAAAACTAAAAATTTGCTGATTTTTAACAAGGGTTCACTTTATCTTTGTTCAAAGTAAACAGTGTATAACATTTTTTTTAAATGTGTGTATGCTTATGTCTTATGTCTATTATGGTTACTGCTTATAGGTTTGGTAATCTTGATTGTTTGTGTGGATTGTGTGGTACGTCATTGACATTTCCAGGAAGAATGCTCTCACATACCCAGCTCTCTTCTTCCTCATTGCAAACAAATCTCTATTGAATTTCTTGTTGAAGCTATTGACATCATCAGAAATTCAGTAATAAACAATGATAAAGAGGGAAAATTAGTAAACCAGATAATTAATTGTTTCTACAAGAAATGAGTGGACTCCTCATGTACAGCACTGTGCTGATGACAGTCTAGAATTACTCAAGAAGCAAATGGTTGGAGGTTGGGTTGGGCCACTGGTAGAGTCTTATATCCCCTTTTTATTCTACTCTTTGTCTTGGAATGATGAGACTGGGTTTTATTTCGAGAGGTAGGTGAATGAAAGTTGGAAAGCAAGCTTTTTTTTTTTAATGAAAGAGGTCATTTTTCTTATCCAAGTCATCACTCTGAGTGCCTTTATTTTTTGCGGAGATCATTTTTAGACTTTATATGGTTTAGGCAGGCCAGACGTTAGATAGATTGTTGGCAGGATCAACTTTTTCTTAGGGGCATGTAACCCAAGCTTGTTGCAAACACTTAGTTCTATTCACAATTGCCTCCATTTTATTTACCATCTTTCTTATCATGACAAGCGCTATTAAAACTTCTATGCTAAGAATCAAATATTTATATTCATATTGTCTTGCACAGTTTCATCTGTATATTCAATTCACTAACTTTCTTTGTGTTTCAGACAATGTGACCCTTACACTTGATGCTGTTCTTTATTTACGAGTTATTGATCCGTATAAGGTAAATATATTATGACTCTGTACTCTGATATCAGTGGGTTTTTGTAACTTATCACTTAAATGCCCTTCTTGATTCATATACATAAAATACATATTTAAAAAAATTATATTTTAAAGTGTGAATCTATTTGTGTATTACTAAAACGTAAATGCTACACAAGTCAAAATCCATAGGTAGATATGTGAAAAGAAATATAATGAGTGTAAAAAATGAACTGAAAGCATTTGGACTATTCCTCAAAATTCTGGAATTTAAAAGGTCCTGTCCCATTTTGCTTGGAAAGCATACTTTTTAACAGAGCTCTTTCTAATTGTGAAAACAATGAAAAATAAGAAAATCTACTATTAGTAACTATTATTCTTTACTAAATGAGAAAGAAACTGTTTTTTCATGTCCCAGAAATCTTTTCTTGTTTAGCATTGTAGACAAATATCTTTAATTGAATTGAATTGATGTATTTTAGTCTGCGATTTGTATCACAAATTTCTTTTCTGTTAAACAGCATGTCTGTAGTCAAGTGTTCAGTAGGGCCATAGATTAACTCAACTTTAGCAGACAAGTGATAATTAATTGTGTTTTCCAGGCATCATATGGTGTAGAGGACCCAGAATATGCAGTTACACAACTAGCACAGACTACCATGAGATCAGAAATTGGAAAGATTGCCTTAGACACAGTGTTTAGAGAGAGAGAGCTGCTCAATATTGCAATTGTTGGTAAGTATACAGGGTGAGGGAAATGAAAAGGCTTTTATAAATATCATTAAAGTCTTTTAAAAAATAATTTCCTCAATGGGAGATCACTTGGATTACTCATTTCTGTTATTTAGTAACCATGTGTTCAGTTTTGTGGAGATGAAGTTGTGCAATCATACTTTATTAGATAATCAATTTTAAAGTACGAAAATTAAAAACATTTTTTTTGAGTTCTTAATGGAGAGTGATTGCCATGTATGTGGGTGTTTAGGGAGGAGGGGGAGGGGTGTAATGTTAGATGATTATTTTCAACAAGAAGTCACCTTTGTTGTTGGTTCGCTTTGTTCAGATCTGAATTTTCGGGTTAAAATCAACAATTATGTTTTTCTCATCCCTTCTATTCTCAAATATTGTATCATTGTCTTAACGTTTGTTAGTTTAGGTTGCCACCTTCAGTTTCGTACTGAGATACAAGATATAGTTTAATATTTCTTGTTTGATTATTAGTCCATCATCTAACCACAAACCTGGACATGAATCCATGTATTGCTTAATTATTTAATGATATTGATCTTCTGTGTGGCTGACAGATGTTTAGATGGCAGTATTTATGGGGTTTTTCATCATCATCTTCCAATTTTTTTCTTTTCTTTTTTTGTTTTTTTTTTCCTTTAAAGAATTTCTAGAGAAGTTTCTTTCTTTTTATAATGATAAATGATTGATGTAAGATATTGTGGCTAATTATGATTTCCAGTAAAATCTTATTTGTTTTTATAGCATTCGATCGCATCATATACATTCATTGTGGAGCAGGAGCCTACAAAATCTAAACGTTTTCTTACAAACCAATCAAATCAAAGCCATTCACAGATCACAACTGATGCATTGAATGGTAGTGATCATTGCATATTATATAAATGGTTTTAATAACTTTGCCAACCAAAAGAATAGGCAATATAATTAATTAATATAGATTTAATTTTATAAAAATAAAAATTCATGCATTTCATCAAAGTTTAGACGTGGAGAGCAATGGGTCTTTGTTCTAATTGGCTGTTTAGTTCATTATTTTTAGAAACTATGTTTTCTTTTCATGAATTTCATTTCATCTTTTTCAGAGGCTATCAATAATGCATCTAATGCTTGGGGACTCAAGTGTTTGAGATATGAAATTCGTAAGTATCTCTCTTCCTCATTTTCAATTCTCTCCATTCGGTTTCACTAATGCAGTAGAGCACTCTTATAACAGACACGTTTGTAACAGATTGATGAAATAACGAACACATGTAGTTGCCCTCGGGTTTGTATGGTTTTTTTTTTGTTTTTTTCCATTATTATTTCAATAAAGTTATAAGACATATAGCAAACAAACTGTAGTGAACTGACTGCATTATTAAATAATAATGTGAAATTGAATGTAAGCTTCAATTTAATTACAAAAACAGATCAAATGAACGTTTTGGGTTTCCCCTTTATCAACAAAACAGGATGAATGAA
>NC_088361.1:90079684-90182184 GCF_034508935.2 Berghia stephanieae | reverse complement strand
CCATCTGCAGGTATCCGAGAAGCTGACATCAATGTTGCTGAAGGTAAAAAGAGAGCCAGAATTTTGAATTCAGAGGCCTTCAAAGCTGAGCAAGTCAACCAAGCTACAGGTTTGTAGTGTAATCAAAATCTTACCAACAAGCTTTAGTACTTAGCATTAAAAAAACCCCAACAAAATACCAAAAAAAAAAGACGAGCTTTTTCTATAGCACAATATCCACTAAATGTGCTTAATGAAGCACTTCACAAAGGGTCCCAAACCAACATCATCACTTAACATGTAGGATGAAACATGATGCCGAAAAGGCAACACCAAAATTTAATTTTGACAGAGACCATGCTCTTACAAGCTGGGTACTCATTTTACACCTGAGTATGGTGAAAGAAGAGCCTTTTCCAAGGACTCAACTTTGAGCCACTAGAGTGGGACTCGAACCCAGGGCCTGCAGGTCTGTCATACCACAAGACAACAGCCTGAAAAACACATGGTGGTGATGAATGAAAGCTGAATGGAGCCATGGGATTTTAAGTTGCAGTTGAAATATAGGGTGAAATATAAATAGAATTTTAAAATAGAATTAGTCCTAACAATAGGAAAACAAAAAGCTTTTAAAAAAAGCATTTAAAATCATGTATTTACTTTACTTTTACTAAGAGACTGGGCTGGAAAGTTTTGCAATTTCCGTAATAACTTATTCATTTTTAGGAATAATTCGTTAAAGAATACATCAAAAGAAAACCTGAAATATCAGCCACAGATTGCTTACTTTATTTTTTGACATAGTCATCGTCACAACCAACATTGAGAGCTACCAATGTCGCATCATTTGATGCATCAGCAAAAATCTGACGTCCTTTTTCTCTACAACAAGCAACATTCATGTCTTTGTCGCATTCATAGTGGTTTCCTTTGAGATACTCTTTCAATTTAGGGAAAATGGGTTTGTAGGGATTGTAGAGTGGATGTGGCAAGGTGAAAAATCCATTTACCTCAATGCTATCTGAGTTATCGTGTTGCAATATCGCATTTTTCTCGAAGTTTTGTTTTGTTCAGGTCTCCTCATTCCATGAACCTTACCCCTTGCCAAACGGTGCTATAATCAACAACCTAAGCGTCACCATAAATGCGCTTCATCCTGGTACGGATTTCAATGCGTGAACAGTGTTCAACATTCAAAAATTCAATAACAGCATGCTGCTTGAATCGAATGTCTTTAGGTGCAGCCATTTTCATTTGTTTTTTTTTTACCGAAGATGTTGACAAAAGCGATTACGTCATGCAGAGACGGTATAGACCTGAGAAATTTTGACACGCCAAAGCCAATTGGTATTTATACCAAATGTTAATGTTCTAGGTCAAATATCTTTGAAATTATAAGAAAAATTGCAAAACTTTCCAGCCCACCCTCGTATTATGATTTTGCCATTAATTTTTACATGCATTATTTATGCTCTGCACTTTCATGTATCTTATAAAAAATAAAAATTATATTACATAGAATGACTATCCTTTATTTGTACCTTTTTATTTTGTTTCCATAGGCGAAGCAGAAGCTTTAATAGCTAAAGCACGTGCAAGAGCCACAGCTGTGGAAATGTTATCTGATGCCATTGGCCAAGAGGTGCAGTTCCTTGTTTAGTATTTTGTTCTTGTTATATTCATTTCTGTTATCTACTTTTTACAGACGACAGCTTCTAATAGCTTAGTATTCACTTTATTCTATGTAAATTATGTAAATAAATAAATATTTCCATAGAATTGGTATACAGTCCTTTCCTATGTTAAGACTTGAACTCTTCAAATTAACTCAGTATCAGAAAAGAGAATTTTTAAAAAGTCGGATCCGTGTCCCAAGTACCATATGGAGGAATATTCAGGCTGATTTTTGGGGGTTTTTTTTTCGCTTGATGACTAGATTATTTAATTCTTGACGGTAATTTCCTGTTTTATTTATTTTAGAATAACTTTATAACAAAGAATGTCTATTAGCAGCTTTTACAACTATGTTGTTATGGTAGTTAGTGTCTAATAAATCTGGACATTGCAAAAAGTAGAAGAAGGGTTGCACAATTTATGAATATGAACTTATGCGATTTTTGTACAAGTAGACAATGCTTTTTGGAACATCAATTTGGATCGGTGGTTTATGTTAAACATCAGCAGTGATGTCATTTCTGATGTATGTAATTATTCATGAAGCATTTCCTTACAATTGCCACCATAATGATGGTGTGAAACTAATTGGTGTAACTATTTTTAACTTTAATTATATTTAAATTAGCTCCTTTATTTTTATTAAAGTTCGCTATTTAATTATATATATATGATTTTTTTAAAATCCAATTATCGTTCAATTCCACCAGAATGGCATGAATGCTGTATCCATGGCAGTGGCTGAACGCTACGTTGATGCCTTTAGTAACATTGCTAAGGAGGGGAATACTGTTGTTCTTCCTATGAACTCTGGGGATATTACTGGCATGGTCACACAGGTATGGACTTAAGATTTCTTCTTACTGCAACATTGGTTATCTATTATTATTTTCATATTCATTTGTTAGGTGAGAGAAAAAAATTTCCTTAATGAAAAATATGTTGTTCACAATGCCATAAAGACTTGTTTTCATCATAATTAGGATTTAATTATTTTTTTTATATTGTCAAGTGGCTGTTTTTACAATGAGAAAAGTGACAGATTGTCGTATTTACATCCAGTGTTTGGATTGAATTACTTAATCTTCATGAAAACAAAAAATAGGCAGTCTGTAATAACACTCTATGTTGAAAATCTTATGAAATTTGTACAAATTTGATATAAATATATATAACATCCAGAATATATTGAGACATTTGGAATAAGGTCATAAATAGCCTTTTTAATTTGGATTGTTTAGCTTTGGAAAATTTCTTGACATGAATCATTATATGAAGAGGTTATACATGAAATGCATTTCGGATTAATTGTTCTTGTTTGAAATTCAAGTTTTGCTTCTATTGATTACTATTTCAATGGTACAATAGGAAAACTAATCAATTTTATATAAACAGATGCAACAACCTATATTCCTATTTCTCATCAGGCGATGACAATGTACAAGGCATTATCGGCAGAGACAAATAAAGCATTACCAACCACCATTGTGGAACAAAAGGCCAAAGCACCAGAGGGAGAAAGCTGAAACCCATTGTATTAATCTCATTAAAATGTCTTGATATTGTGTAGTGTCATTTATCAAATGAGTTTTAATTTTCTGATGGAATGGTGATAAAATTAAAAATAGGTGGAGGAGGGGGGTGGGAAACATATGAATTAAATTACAAATTTGTCGCTTAATACTGTATTTTGTGAACATTGGACAAATTCTGTCGCTCATTACTTCATTATGTAATCAACATTTTCCAAAATACAGCACTCTCGCTTGGACTAAATTTTTAAAGCAGATTCTAAGGGACTGTTGTTATAGGGTCATCTATCCCCCTATCTCTTTGGTTCCTTCGTAATGGCTTACTGTGGAGTGAGATGATGACATGGTTTTGTCAGACCCTTGATGGTTTGTGTACGTCATCTCTCTCTCTCGAGAAACCATCTGGGTGTCTCCATTTTCATGGGGATTGTTTACCAGTGTTTATAGGAGACTTTGAGCAGCCTTGGGTTGCAACTGGGCTTTATTTTCTCTTTGTCTTACTTTTTCTTCTATAACCCAAGAAAGCTGCAGGCACATTCTCCTTTGTGTCTTGTAGAATTTTTCTCTTCCTAAATGCTGATATAGTTTAAAGCCTTGCAAGCCCATTAAATTTTCATGACTAAGATACCAAATTAATAATTTTCTGATGGGTGATGATAGTCTGATTGCGGGTGGTTGGATGGGAGCATCACCCTTGAATCATATACCTATGATGTTCGCATGGGTATACGATCCGATAGTGATGTCGTTTCTTCTTCTCTTTACTAGCCTATCCTGCTTCTTTGGTTTGTGATTGTATTTTTGACAGGGGATATTTTTTTTTATTTCTGTAAATCTTCTGCCTGTTTGTTCTTGGTTATTTATAATTTAGCTTATGATATCTTTAGGTTATGATTTTGATTTACATTTGTACTATTTTTGTTAGATTGCTTGTTTTTTTTTTATTGTTTCAGCGGTCTCTCATATAACCTCAATTGTGTTGGAAGAGACCTAAAGCAACAAACTGGGTGGGGATCCTGACCTCTCATAGTGGGCAGGGAGGTACATGCTGCGTCTTCTATCCCCCCATACCCGTTTCCCAATTGTTTCCTGTCATTGTCTTGGAATGAGATTACTTAGTTTTGTCCTGATCCTTGGCAGGGAGGGAAACAGTCGAATGTATAGTTATAGTTTTGGGAGATGATATTTTTTTCCTTGTAAATCATCTCTCTGTTATGCATTGTATTATGTTGAGTTTACATATTATATTATATGATTGGTAAACATTTGAGTGTATTCCTCTTAGTTGGGACCTGTGCTTGTGTCTGGATGAGACTTTTAGGTGATCTCAAACTAAGTACATTGGTGGTATGATCTTGGAGTCTACATCTGATCCCTATTTGTTCCCAGTTCCCCTATGTCTTACTTTTTCTTGGGTGCTTTAATTGTAATTCTATAACTTTTTACTATCCCATTTTCTTCCTTTTTACTGGCGCTGATATAACCTAAATGTGTTGCAAGCGCCGTAAAACCCTTAAAAACAAAAACATAAAGCAACAAACAAACAAACAAAAACAAAAAATAGTCTGATTGCAATTACGACTAGTGTTATGACCATCAAGTGTCAAAAGTGTCTCTAAATTTCTAAATCAAAAACAACAAAAGCTATGATTATGGTTATTTTAAAACAAATTGTCGGTTTGTGATATAGAGAAATTTGAATACCATTTGTAGCTCGATATCAAAATAATGAAAGAATTAGAATGTTTATTTTTCCCTCCTCAGTCAGAGATGGGGACAAAATGGCAAAAAGAATAAAGACTCAAAGCTTTTTTGCCTTTTCTTTGGGTGATATCTAACTTTACTTTGACATCGTGCTTGCCTCAGGATTTTGAGCACTAGTCTTTACTTGTCCTTGATAACAAGGTGATATGACTTACATTATGACATCATGCCATCATACCAATGTTTGTTTACTTTGTGTCATTAAACAGTCATTTGTCCTCTTGATAACACATTTTTCTAATTGAAACAAGTGTATGAGCTTTTATATTTCATTTTTGCTTTGCTGTGGAGGTTATGTGTGTGTCTGTTTCATTTTTTAAAAGTTTTATGTGTAAAAGATATTAATGGTGAGAGGGATGTGTGACTGAATGTCCTTTTATAAATCAGAAATGTTTAAAAATGATTTCATGTTTATCTGTACTAATTCCAAATTGTTGACTGATAATGTGAATGATGATAATAAATGAAGCTTCAAAATAGTTTTTTTCATATTGTGTCATTAATTTAAAACAAATCCTACTTCCTTTTAAATAACAGGCCTGTAAATCAGCTTTTCAAAAATTGTCGGAGATTGTTTTTTAACCGTTTGTTACCTCAACAGACATTAAAAATATAAATTATGCACAAAATTGTGAGACGTCGCCAAGGCATCTATGATGAAGATAATGAATATAAATAATTCATCAAACTAACATCTAATCTCAACAGAATCACCCATGTTTTCTAGAGAGAGCAAATTGGGGGTTAATGCTGTAGCACAAGGAAAAAACGAAAGTGCCTGAAGTGAGGCTTGTTGAACCCAGGACCTTCCGGACCACAATTTAATGTCTTAACCCCCCACTCACACGTGTTAATAATAGTATGGGTGAAATGTCAAACATTCTATTACAAAGACATGTCAACCGTAAATAATCTAGATCTAATTTAAAAATTGAGTGGGCAGCCAGTATAATGTGATAAATAAATAAAATAAAATTCCCTTTTTTCATCCCATAGGGGAAATTATTCTCTAGGGTCTATTCCAAGGGGAGACTGGAATAACCCAGGCATCAGCCACAATGCAGCGCCACAAATTGAGCTAGGGCGAGATGGCTTGCTCAAGGCCACACAGCGCAGCGGCGGGTGATCGAACTCAGTAACTTTCGGGTACAAAGCAAAGACCGTACCGCTGAGCCACGCTGACCCCACGCTGCTCAAGTTTTTTAAAGGAACCAAAACATCCGCTCCAGTTCTGAATTACAGTAGAATTACTTTAAACCGAAATTTTGGGGACCTTCTAAACTATTTCGGTTTAAAGACATTTTGGTTTAAAGCAAGTTCCCGTTTTGCGATGTTTTTCAAAGGTGGTACTATTTAATTGCTTATTTAATCGTATCATGGGTTGTTTCCCCTTAAATAAAGTTGTTGAATAAATGTCGTCTTGGTAACCATTTAATTTTTTAAAAATTCTTTTTTTTTCTTTTTTTTTTTGGTGTATTTAAAAAATATTTTTGGGGGTTTTGTTTTTCCATTCAAAACTTTTGAAAGAGTTGAGTCGGGATGCCGTGTTTTTTAACATATCAATCTCCGTCTTGCTCAACTTTTTTTCCATCGACTTCACATAGTATTTTATTTTTAACTCCAGCGTTTAAGCACAGTGCTTTATTTCAACATCTTTAAGTAAAATGTAAAGCTAAAATAAGATCGAAAGTTTTTGTGTGATAATTGATAATGAATGATGCGCAGCTACTCAGAGGTGAAGCGAAATGGAAATGAAAAGGCATGTCATTGCTATGCTGTCTACTACACACCCCTCTTTTGTTGAAAAGCCATTAGGTTCAAAGGCCTAATTACATAGAACCCCCCCCCCTCCTCACATACACATTTAAACAAAGTGGCATGTCAATGGTAAGTCTACACCCACCCCCCTTATTGTCGTGTTGAAAATCCAGTCCGTTCCAAAGCATCAACACACGAGCGAGAACATCTCGTCTGCGTGATTCTACAGCCATACCTCCCCCTTCGCCTGCCAGTCACCCGTTGTCTTCCTTTTCCAGTCTGCGCGATTGTGGTGTTGGTCAAGCCCATGTGCAGTGATTGAAGTGTTTGCCTACACCCCACCCCTCGCCCTCATCTTATACTTATGCCGGGCATTATTACGTGTGGCCACTTTCCCGAATTTTTGAAGAAAAATAGAGAGAGAAAAAGGGAAGGTGCTCTCAAGTTGTTTCGGTTTAAAGAAAGTCCTGCTTAGAAGTATTTCGGTTCATCGGAAGAATTTGTACAAAGATAATGAAGAAACTAGTACAATTTATTAAATTCTTTGCGGTTCATGGTATTTTTCGGTTTAGCTTCTTTCGGTTTAAAGTGATTTTACTGTAATTATTTGCTTTCACTTATAAAAATGTTGTCAAAATTCCCCTCCAGCAATGTTCAGACAAACAATTGCAATATACAAAGAAATAGTGATTTAATTATTCACTTTTATTGTAAAAATATTGTTAAATTCCTCTCCAGAATGTTTTTTCTTTTTTCAGATGAACAATTGTAACTGGGTGGGGTTCCTACCTCCCATAGCGGGCAGGGAGGTACTTGCTGTGTCTTCTATCCCCTCTTATCTGTTTTCCAACTTGCGTTCTCTCTTTGTCTTGGAATGAGGTTATTTGGTTTTGTCCTGGCCCTGGCCGGAGTCCTAGCTGTGAGGGAAACAGTCAAATGCATAGTTATTGTTTTGGGAGATATTTTTACCTTGTAAATCATCTCTCTGTTATGTATTATTATATGTGTTAT
This sequence comes from Berghia stephanieae, assembly GCF_034508935.2. Taxonomy (NCBI): domain Eukaryota; kingdom Metazoa; phylum Mollusca; class Gastropoda; order Nudibranchia; family Aeolidiidae; genus Berghia; species Berghia stephanieae. The sequence continues at coordinate 90,174,466 of NC_088361.1, read as the reverse complement.
TTTGAATTTATAATGTAAGCATTTGAGTGTATTCCTCTTTGTTGGATTTTGTGCTTGTGTCTGGATGAGACTTATAGGTGGTCTAAAACTAAGTACTTTGATAGTGTGTTCTTAGAATCTACATCCCTATTTGTTCCCAGTTCCCCTGTCTTACTTTTTCTTGGGTGGTTTAATTGTAATTCTAGAACTTTTTACTATCCCATTTTCTTCCTTTTTACTGGCGCTGATATAACCTAAATGTGTTGCAAGCGCCGTAAAACCCTTAAAAACAAACAAACAATTGTAAAATACAAAGAATACTAATGTCGAAAATTGTTTGTGGAAACTGTTACAGCATATTCTGTTAAATCCTGTATGAGGACATACGATGATAGGAAACGTCTCACATGTGTGTTGAACAACTGGCACGAGAGGAAGAGCCAACATGGGAGCAGTGAATGAGAGTGAGAGGCAGTCGCAGATGATGACTGTGAAAAGGGGAATCCCAGGGACAGTTGCAATTATTCAGTAGTAAAAGAGTGCAAGAGACAGTACAGTTTATGTAACCAACCACAGTTTTGAATTTCTGTTATTTTTTTTTTTTTTGGGTAGGAGAAAATTTCTTAAAATTTATTTTATCTATAGTGTTTGCTGTGGTATAAAATTATTGGGCTGTCAAATTTCAGACAATTGTCTGAGAATTTACAGGCCAACTTTATTAATTAATCAATACTTATCCACCATCTTTTTTTTTTTTTCCAGATAGTTCAATGGGGGGGGGGGGGGGGGGATTGACCATCCCTCGAGTGTTGATTCCTTCCACAACCTTTTTATTTATTTTATTCGCATTTATTATTTGTCCTTTCCAAAATAAGTATTTTGAATTTTGACAACAATAAAGACATTGTCGAATGTAATGCAGGGAAATTACAAGAAATTATGTTCCATTGTATAATTTTTATTCAAATATAAATTGTAAAAATGTTAATTGCCAATGAGCATCACAATGATAAAGAAAAGTAATCTGGTTTAATCAGAGCACCAATAAATAAACAACATTATAAGAGGTTTGTTTTGTATTTTTTCTCTTCTTTTATCATTAAAAAAAAAATTCAGTAACTAAATATTGAATTTTTTAATGATATGGACTAATAGTTAGTTGGGTTTATTATCATTATTATTACTTATTAATACATAAACAAATGTCATTTTTTTCGCTAATTTACAATCTTTACGTTCTAAACTCAGGAAATGTACTAGTTACTGGTATTTCACAAGTTTACGAACGATATCCAGTTGTAAATAGTGGATGCATTAGTCTACAAGAAAATTGTTTTTATTTTCACTCAATGATACCCTTAAAAACCCATAAAAATGTAAAAAAAAAGTTCATTACTATGGTCTTGGAATAAAAAAAATAAAAACAAAGGATGTAACTGCTTATTTCTGATGGTAAATACTGCTTATTTCCACAAATGAATAATATGATAAACATTTCCGTTAAAACAAAAATTCTCAGATATTTCATATTTAATTGGCAGAGTTATAAACACGAAAATGAGAATATTTTCTCGATGAAGAAATTTCAGGGACCAAGAACTTAGGTAGTCAATGCTCTCAACTCTTAGTGACTGAATTGTCAAAGAATAAGAAGATTATCTGCATTCATTTTGTTTCTAATTATTATCGATTTTGTGAAGCACTGGATGCTTGGTTTCATAAATTAAGTAAGAGTATTGAGTACTAGTCACAAGATGCCAACTTCAAGAATCAGAAATGTGTAATTTGGGTGTATAAAATGTGTCATTTCCAAAAAAAAAAAAGAGTAATCCAGTGCAGTTCTCATTTCACAAGTAAAATCGAGCACCGTTCACAGCGTCGTGACACTTTATAAATACTCTTTTAATACAAGGAAAACGGTGGCTTGACAAAAACATGTAATTTTTTTAAGATGTGCATAATTTTCGTTCTGGCACCATTTTTACATTAAAATTTCTTATATTTTCATAATATTTGGTATCTCTGGTGAGGTCAACTGATTTAAGCCTTATAAAGGCTGCTTGTTTTTATTGAAACTAGTCACTGACTATTGTCCATTTTAATTAACACATATGATGAGGAACATATAAATTGTGGTGGAATAGACATACGAGTCCAGATTAGGATTAAGTTACAAGACCAGGCGCAGGGAATTTGTGACTGAACTTTCTAAATGTGGTCAAGATTGTGACTCAGACCCGATCAGACATTTATATTGAGATTGAGAGGGCAAAAAGTTAAGTTACGTAAGTTGGTGAAGAATATGGCAGTTGAACATGACTTACATATATGACCTGACCAAAAATGCTGAAGTCAAACCTAATCTGTATGTAAGACAATCATTACTTAAGCAGAGCCTCATTATTTTAATTTACTTCTTTACCTAGTCACTTTCTCACCTTTATTCTTCAATTTAAATTTCTGCAGCTGTGATATAATTACAATCAGAATCACTTGCTTATCACATTCTTTCTCCGGCTCCTCTTTAAATTGCTTAACATATTAAATTTTAATATAAAACGCAAGAATGCTGGTGTTTATCAGTGTTGCATCTCCAATGTGTCATTTTTTTAAAAAATGCAATGCAAAGCACTGGTTTGTGTATGTCATGAGAGCATGGAGAGGTAAATTTAGAGACTTGTCACCTTCTGACACAACTTTCAATCTGTTTATTTGTTTGAAATCAAACATCACATATTATTTCAACAACTGCAACCAACCATGGCACTGGAGAAATTACCTGGCAAATCGCCAGTTTACTGATTAAGAATCAACTGATTAGGGCCCGAAAGGCAATGTGGACATGAGTATCAACAAATCAACGTCCCAACTTGATAATTACTCAAAGTCTACCAGTGACTCTTTCATTTATTAATGGGCTGAATTCACAAGTGGGGAATGCTGTCTGTGAAGGAACCAGCATGTCTATCAAGAAGTAGATTGTGCCAGCCATGCCTGAAATATAGATTGAAATATATAACTAATGAAAAATCCGAAGAATTCAATGCAGTAAAGGAATTTAAAGTTTCAACGTTTTCCAAATTTGTTCCATATACAAATTGTTTACTAAAGCTGCAAGGAACATAAAATTCATTTAAGTTTTATGACAATTAAAATGGTGTAATATTTTTAGATTTATAAGTACCGTATCATACTTTCCCAAAGTAGTTTCAAATCTATGTGAACTAATAGATTTGAAAATATTTTTCAGGCTTCTGACTGGTACTTAGCACCTACCTCTTAACCGTTTAACCAAAAACAAAAACAAAAAAGAACCAAACCACTAAAGCACTGCTTCTATGAATGTAAACAATCAACAAAAATGTAAGATGTACAAAAGTTTGTTTTGTTCTCTTCTCTTTTTTTCTTTTATTTTTTTTGGATAACTAAAAATCAAAAGAATAAACAATTCCAGTGTATGACAACATACAAGATAAATAGTTTTTCTGTGTAATAAATTTTTGTAATGTCTATTTTATTAAATTTTTCTTCAGAATTTAAGCAGTTTGGGATAAGAGCTGATTAATAAAAAATATCTTCTTTCTTTTTTTTTTTTTGGGGGGGGGGGGGGGGGGGGGAGAGAGGGGGGATGGGGGCTTCATATCATCATTATTCAAAGAAGAAAGGTTTACACGTTAATTAAATTCTTAGTTACAGATAAATCTGGTCTCATTAAATATTTGCATGAGTTTTCTCATAAGTCGTATAGTTTCTCTTGTCCTTGCATTAAACCAGCTCTCTACTAAGCCCCTGCATAGTGTCGTCCTTTCTCACATTATCTTGCAACTAAAGTTAGATTCAATTTTTTTTTTTTTTAAAGGATTTTTTAAAAAAGCATTAACTAAAAATAATTGCAGTAAATGGAAGCCAGTTTCTTATATCTTTCTATCCAAGTCAGAGTCTCATCTTACCTTCGAACATTGAATAAGGGCGATCAGGGGTACGGCATCCATGCTTGCCATAATCACAACACCATTCTGCAAACTGATAAAATGGACAAACTTTTACATACAAGAGTTCAATAAGATTCTCCTATATCAATACACATATATTATCTTTTGTTGTGAAATTGTTTATTGTGAATGAACTTATAGACATTTTAAAAAGAGTCAAAAGAAGCCAAAATGCTACTGTAAGACGCTGTATTCTCCTATTCAACTAAATCAATGTTGTGACGCAGCGATCCCACCCCACTCCAAACCCTTGTAACATGTCAAATATTAAGTTATCCCCCTCAACATATTAACAATGTAGTAAATAAATAATAATAAAGTTCCCTTTATTCATCCTCAAGAGGAAATTTGTCTTAGGGTCTATTCCAAAAGAAGATTGGAATAAATCAGGTGTCAGCCACATTGCAGCACTGCAAAGTGAGCTAGGGAAAGGTGACTTGCTCAAGGCCACATATGCGGTGGATAGTCAGACTTGTTCCTTTTCAGGTCTGAATCAATGCCGCTGAGCTGTGTTGCCAACCCCTCCCCCCTTCCCATCAAGTTGTTATGGCAAGACACAGTTTGCTCGAACTACGGTATCCAAACTCTTTTGCATGTCCTGAGGAGTTCGAGGAATCAGTGTTTGAGTGTATGGTATATTTATATTATAATTTATTGAACTAGATGGATGAAGTCGACAAAATATTAAAATGCAATGATTTGACAATTTTTAAAAATATTTGAATTCATCTCATTAAAGCATTTTACTCTTTTTCGTTTCCAATTCATTAGGAAGAAAATTTTAAGTGGTTTATATTTACTTTGAAGCTACCAAGTTTGAAGTAGATGAAATTAAACATGTTACCCTTTATTGAGGACTAAATAAAACTTACCTTGTAGGCGTAATGGACGTATTTTTCTTCCCCAGTAAGTTTGTAAAGGGTAAGAAATGTGTAGGCATTCCCTGCGGTTCCATGACACAGTCCATAACCCTTCCTCAGTAAACCTCTCTTCCAAACCACTTGACCACAGTCTTTTGCTGCCTGGAGGTATCGTTTGTCTTTAAAGATCTGGACATGATTGGGGAGATTGTAATATTGTAAATTAATGTGAATTAAATTATGTATTATGCCTTAAGTCAACAAATTAGTTTGAGATCACCTAAAAGTCTCAGCCAGACACAAGCACAGGTCCCCACTAAGAGGGACACACTCAAATGTTTACAAATCATATGTAATACATACACAAAACATAATATAGTCCATAACAAAGCAATGATTTACAAGGAATAAAATATCATCTCCCAAAATTAACTATACAATTGACTGTTTCCCTCTCAGCCAGGGCCAGGAAAAACCAAGTAATCTCATTCCAATACAAAGACAGAAAGCATATTGGAAAACAGATACAGGGGGATAGAAGACAGTAAATGCCTCCCTGCCTACTATGGGAGAAATGCAATTGCAATCACCTACCTGGTAAGCTAAGCCAAACATGTGTACCCAGCCAGGAGCCCCATGGCACCAATGAACTAATTTATCTCCACTACTGCTTCCAATTGAAGAGGGGCAATTCCCCGATGCAAATTGTAGTGTCAGCATAAAATCAATGCAAGGACGCACTAGTTGATGTATCTCTTCTTGAAGTGTTGGTTCTTTTACCTGAAAAAAAAATACGTCGAGTCTTTGTATTCTGCTTCAGGTCCAGGTATTCTTAAGTACTGCTAAAATGCACCTCCCCCCTCTTCCCCCTCTAAAAAATAGTTTCAGTAAAAGTGATGTAGAGGCATTGACTTATATTTCTTAAAAACTGGGCCTATTATTTGTCTTACCAAAGTCAATTGTCAATAACAAACTTTTCACAGCAAGGAAGAAGACACTGAAGTCGGTTGTCTTATCACTTGACTAGAAGCAAGAGTCATGTGAGAAGAGCAATAAAGAGTTGAACAAAACAAAAAAAAAAGTTTTTTTATGGTCCCGAATCAATCCCATCATTGTTAGCAGTGCTTCATATAGTAAACGCCTCATCAATAAAAGTGACATTTTATCAATTTTTCTTGTTTTGTTTTGCTTTTATAAGGATTTAAATAAACTTTTTTTGTAGATTTGATTTATTTCACATATGATATGTGTATAAAATCAAAAATATTTCAAATGTTTCAAGTTAAAAACCTGTAGCTTGGAAATTTTTTTCTAATAATAAAGGGGGCGAACCTGCAACAATATGTAGTATATTCCAGCCAATCCATGAGCAGCCCCTAAATAAGGCTTTCCATGCCATTCATACATTAGAGGATGGGAGCACCTTTGCTCCCGACTCAATTTCTTTCCCGATTTCAGCACAGCCTGAACTACCTGTTTAAAAGAAAGAGAAAAAAAAACACATATTGGAAAGATGTCTCAGAATCATATGAGTATGAGTGTGCAGCTATGTGGTCTTGTGGCATAAGACTTGCCTTCAGACTGGTAGATCCTGTGATCCAGTCCCGCTCTGAGCTATGCAAAGTCGAGTCCTTGGAAAAGGCTCATTACTCACTTTCTCTCATCATACTCGGGTTAAAATGAGTACCTGGACATTGACAGCATTGCCACTGTAAAACCAATTGTAATATTGTCTTACGGGTGTCATATTTCATCTTACATTTTAAGTGTTACTGTTTGCTAGAGACCCCTTGTAAAGTGCTTTAAGCAGTTTAGTGGCTATTGCGCTCAATTTATTTAAAATTAAATAAATAATTTGTATTTCTCATTATTATGCCGCATCAATACTAAAATGGTTCATTTGGAGCAACTCAAATTTACATTCTTGAAATAAAAAATATTATAGTCAAATATACCTCAAATCTTCAGCAGCCTTTCTCACCCACGGATAAAAGTGTCAAAGAGTGATTAGGAGCACAGTGTTCATCATATATAAATGCTTAAGAAATACTATTATCTATAAACAAAAATAGAAAATGGGAGTGGAATGGACTAATATTGATAGATTAAAAAAAAATAGTAGTCCTTCAGAGCCATTAGGCCAATGGAGTCGATTTCTCCTAGCTTCGATAGCATGAAATGGATTGTTGCAATTGCTTGCTACCTTTTGGATGGGACGCTGCTAAACTACAAAGTACTTTCCACCAGATCTAACAGACCTAGTTACCCAATCACTCCTGGGTGGATGAGGGTAAAAATTCTTTAACTTCATCTGGGATCAATCTCAGTCCCTTTGCGTGTGAAGTGAGTGCTTTACCAACTGAGCAATCAAGACCCCATGACAGTCAGATTGATGGTATAAAAATCTTGTTACTGCAAACCATTTCAAGGAAGTTTCAGGATCTGAATATATATTCATATTATGAAAAAATTATATTTCCACTTCACTCAAAATTGGTTTCTATGGATTCTTTTCACTCATCTTTGGGACATGGTAACATTTTTCGTTTGTTATTTTTTTTTTTCATTTGCTTTTATAAATTTCATCAAATAATTTGGACATGTTGTGAGGATTAAAAACGAAAGATTCACAACAAAAAAGGCTGAAATTGGACATAATTTTTATGAACGATTACCCGGATGACACAATCCCTGCTGATACTGTCGACACCACAGTATTTCTGGACAAACATGAGTGATGACAGATAACCACATCGACCATATAAAAGCTCATCTGGCAGTTCCTTATCACTGCAAACAGTATCACACAGTTGTTCCAACCTTTAGATTATAAAAAAAAAAAAATCACAAATTTTCCAGATCATTTTTATTTTTTTCTCAGTTATGTGACCATTATCTTTTTAACTTTAGAATTGAGTTGAGACCATTTGCTCTCCCCCATAATTGAACTGGTGCATTTGTTTTTTACAAATTTCATATTCAATTAAATATAAATTCAGCCTGAAAGTCGAACAAACTGATATTTCTTAGTTGTGAATGCGATTATGAAAACTGATATCAATTTTATCTAGTTTGACTCTTTATATTAATCAAGTTCAAAACATTTTGCTTAAACTCACTGCATTATATATTCTTGCTGAGACTTAGCGTTTCCAATTTCATGTGCCAATACTGCTCCAATAGCAAAAGGTCCTGCATCACCGCAAAGGAAAGTAACCCTTGATCCTTTTCTTCTTTTCAGTGAAATTTTAAGCCACTCTGTTGCCTTGGACAAATGGAACTGGCGATGACTTTCTTTTAATTTTAAGGCCGCATGTAAATGTAAAAGTGCATAACCTGGCAAAACAAACACAAGAAATTTATTTATGAAGAAAAGGGATTGAAATGTATCTTTAAAAGGAGTACTAAAACATTTATTTGGAATGTTGGCATACTATATTTGTTGTTTATGCACATTATGATTATAATTTTGTTTCAAAAAGTATAAAAACTATCAATACCTATTTGCTTGCTAGATCATCTTTGATGACGAGAAAACATTGTAATTTACTTTCAATAAAAATTATACAAAATGTGCGAACCTCTCAATTCTTATCATGAAAAGGTGAACGTGTTGCTGAAAAATAAAAATGGAGTCTCTAAAAAAGTAAATTTCAATTAAATTAAGAGCTATAATTCATTGAAGATATATATATATATATATATATATATATATATATATATATATATATATATATATATATATTATATATATATATATGAATCGAATTTCTTCAAAAAGAGAAGAGAAAAAAAAAAACAACAACAAAAAACAACCACTAAAAAAATTCCTGAATGGTGCAATTATAATCACTTTGAATTTTAACTAATTTTTTACTTTCATCTGATTCATTGCAACATAACAGTGATGCAGTGGATCACAAAGTTATGCCTATGACTATGACAGACTGATTTTTCACAACCGTCTACTGATTGATAACTGGCTGAAATTTAACATAAGCTTATTTTATTCATAATAGTAATAGGCATAATACAGGCAAAGTTGAAAATATTTTTTATTTATTCCCATTTCTTCTAGGCTGTCACTTTTCAGAGTTTATCTTTCCCAAAAAGTTAGATACGTCAATTTTAAGTAGGTATACCAATTTTTTATTTTTTAAATTTCCATGCACTTCAATCACTGATTATGCTGTAAAATCTTTTCAAAATGAACCCTAAAACTGAAGTGCTCATAATTGTCGACTTTTCGAACAATTTATAATCCTTATAATATACAAAGCCTCCTGTTTACAGTTCTTGAATTAAAAACATGAAAGAAAAAAACCCAGAATATATAGATCATCAAAATTATAAAGCTTTCTATTTCTACAAATATTTAATTGACTTGCAACTTGCTAAAAAAATCTAAAAGTTTGTCAACGCCAGTTTGCAAACAAAAGCAAATTTCTGAGATAAAAATAATTTCTAAAGACCCCTTTTGTTTTTCTCATTACAGATGACATACATTATTTCTATTAAGTTCAAATGAATCACTGCACTTACCAGCTGTGCCTGTATAAACTGAATTGTCACTACCATCATTCTCAGCTCTTGATTCTAGAATTTGGAGCAGATTTTGTATCGCACCTTGCAATTTGGAGGAATATGTACCTCTCAGCTGAATTTTTTTAAAATGAAAAATATCAAAAATATTCTATGTCATTGTAATACATCTCATTGAAGACACAACAAAATAGAAATTGGAAATATAATGTGTGGCTAATACTAGTAAAATCGAACTGTTCAAGTTAATTACTTATATGCCATATCAATGGGGACTCAACAAATAACGAAAATTTTCAATTCTTGTCAAACTTTAAACCTTTCAAAAGATAGGTGAGCCATCCTTTCAATTTTCGGGTCTCCACTTCTGGAACTCTCTCCCATCACATGTGAGATGCTCAGTTTCAAGGTTCAAATCACGACTGAAATATCACCTTTTTTATAACACCCACATTTGAAAATCTTAATATTTCTCAGTAGGATTGTTTTTACATGTCCTTGTTACAGTTGCACGGGGAAAAGCGCTAACTATAAGTATAAGTGCTATTCATTACTATTATAATGGCCAGATATAGGAAGATGACACACGTCAGTTTTTTCAAATTTAGAATCCAATGACAGAAACACCATTGGTCAAAGTGAAGAAAAAAGGACAATCAATAATTTCTTCTGGACAAAGGAAATACTACATCTGTAACATCTGCTCAGGTAGGAATAGTAAAGTTTACAACTGATTTTATGATTCCATCTTTATATTAAGAAAGAATATTTTTAATGTTTAGGCTTAGGCTTTTTGATAAGAAGTAAAAGGTGCTATCTAGATCTAACTGCTATCAGAATCAACAGAGCAAGTGAGCAAGCAATTTGTTGTCTGGATAAGTTTATAAAGTTTATATTTATAAGGCGGCTAAGGCTATACTAGAACTATAAGGTTATAGACGTCTATGTATTATAATTATTCGTTGACGAAAATGATGATTACAAATTGATTTCTATCTAATGACAGTTTTCATCTGGGGGAGACCTTCCGCACGTCCCTTAAAACTTAGACTTAGTGCCAGGTAGCTGTAGGCAATTCAGTAAGTGTGACCGTGGGGAGATTATAAATAAAGTAAGAGTAAGAGTAAGAGTCAAGAGCAGCTGTGTTGTATTGTAAGTGAAAACAAAAACCAAAACACCTTTAATCCATCCTCAAAATAGGTTTCTCCCGCATGATCTGACAATTCATTTTTAAATTCTCGTGGCTCTGACATTGCAACTTCAGAACATTTCCTTTGGAACCTTTCTTGTTTTGATAATATTAGTTAAGCAAACGGTGTCTTCAGCCCGATCAAAACAAAAACAATCAACAGTCTGAGGCCGGTGGGTTGCTTATCAAGTGTTTCCAAACAAATCCATCTTTAAAAAAAAACAAATGTGAATTAATTGTGTTGGAAAATTATTGGTCTATTATCATTTATTGCGGTGGTTTATTGATAAATTAATTTAAACATTGTTTTATAAATTTATAAGTATTTCTTGACTAGATTCAATATTTATCCAGCGGTCTGCAGTCTTGTCCGTTCTCGTTCGCAATCCAAAATGTTTAGTACTGAAACACTACCTTGCCTAATATTTTTTTCAAAACACAAAATTATGATGATGAATGATGTGAAATTCGAAAGGATCTCAGAGATGACAATATTTTTTTCTGGCTATTGAAATCAAGAAATACCGCCATTTAATGGCACTAAAAGTAAAAGTAAAAAGTAAGTAACGCTACGTCATGTTTAGAATATTTAATTAGACTGAGGTGATATTTTATTACAAGACGACTGTAGCCTACCACCACTCTAGGTACTTACTTGAGAGTCACTTGACTCACTCTCTAACTCTAACCCGAACTCTTACTCTTACACTTACACTACACAGCGTTGCGCCAAATTTTTATTTCGGTCTCATTATTATATACATTCGAACCAACGCAAAAACATTATTTATTACAACAATGCTATAGCATCGTACCCTCGGAAACTGAACGTCCTAGAGTCCTAGCCTAGTCCTATCTTAGTATTCGTAGAGAGTCTAAAATTATTGATTTATTTGAGATCAGTATTTGTGTGCCATGTTTCTTTTTACCTTTGATTTTTAAAATTTATTGTTATTATTCTTTAATTTTATTATCATTGTATAAACGTACATCGGTAATCACTAAGCAACGTGCAAAACTACAATCTAAAACTATTTAAACTTAAACTTAAACCTCATGGACGTATAATATTTCATTATTTAAAAACGATGCGTTTTTTAACACCGCCAACAGAGGTGCATAAAAACGGTGCATTTTTTACACCGCCAATGGAGGTGCATAAAAACGGTGCATTTTTGTACACCTCCAACGGAGGTGCAAATCCATCCACCTAAGGTGGCGTTTTTTATGCACCTCCGTTGGAGGTGTACAAAAACGCACCGTTTTTATGCACCTCTGTTGGCGGTGTAAAAAATGCACCATTTTTATGCACCTCCGTTGGCGGTGTAAAAATACGCATCGTTTTTAGTGAAATGTTATATGTCCATGAGGTTTAAATAGTTTTAGATTGTAGTTTTGCACGTTGCTTAGTGATTACCAATGTACGTTTATACAATGATAATAAATTAAAGAATAATAACAATGAATTTTAAAAATCAAAGGTAAAAAGAAACATGGCACACAAATACTGATCTCAAATAAATCAATAATTTTAGAAAATTAAAATCAAAGTTTTTTTTAAAACTTTATAAAACGTTTTTGAAAAACAACAACAACAACAACAACAAAAAAAAGAAAGAAAAAGAAAAACAACAACAAAAATGTCTACAATGGGAATCGAACCCAGTACTTTCAAGGTTAATGAGTAATGTCTGACAGCTTATCCACTGCGCTACGGAGCCACCTGACTGTTCATCACATGATCCACAACCTTACCTATCGGGTCCATCTCGGAAGATCTTCCATGGTGGGCAGGAGGTCACTTGCTGTGTCTTCTATTCCCCTATACTATCTTGATCTGTTAAGTTGCTCTCTACCTTTGTCTTGGGAATGGGATTACCTGCTTTTGTCCTGGCACTTGCTGGCACCCTTGGCTAAGAGGGAAACGGTCAAATGTATAGTGTGTTAGTGTTGTTAGCTGATATTTTTTACCTTGTAAATGATCTCTATATGTTATGTAATGCTAGTTTTTTTTATCTGTTTCGAACATATCTTGTAAACATATTGAGTTTATCCCTCTTCTGAGTGGGATCTTGTGCTGGTGCCTGTTTTAGGTGATCGCAAACTAAGTACAGTGGCTATTGGAATCTACATCTGTTCCCTATTTGAACCATTTCCCCTTTGTCTTACTTTTTCTTCCTCCCTTCTACTTAATCCTCTTCGGGCCTTGAGGCACATAGGACATCCACCAGACATCTCCATTTTTTTGCAATCGGCTGCTTTTGCAGTGGCTGTATTCCAGGACAGACCTGCTTCCTTTAATTCTTTCTCCATGGTCCTTCGCCAGGTTTCTTTGGGTCTTTCCCGCTTTCTCTTCCTATCTGCTGTCCAGTACAGGGCTGTCTTGGGAAGTGACCCTTTTTCCATTCTGGCCACATGACCCAGCCAACGCCATCTTCTTTCTTTTTATTTGGCTTTCGATACAAATGCAGTCAGCTTTCTTTAATAAATCCACTGTTTTTATTTTTGTGGGCCAAAATAAATTAAAAATTCTTTTTAGACATTTGTTCTGAAAGTGAAAGGCTTCTAGTTCTAGTTTCTGTGTTAAGGAGGATGTAATTTTCCAGCTTTCACTTCCATAAAGCAGTACACTTAAAACATTGCTTTTGTATATTTTTTGCTTTGTCTTTCTCATAATTTGCCTTTCTTTTTCTTGGGTGCTTTTAATTGTAATTCGAGAATTATTTAACTATCCCATTTTCGTCAAAACATGGTCTCTGTCAAGCCGAGTAATTTTACAGAATATGTTTTGTTAGCGAGCTGTTTTATGTTGATAAAGAGAAATAGCAGCAAGTTTTTTGTTTTTTTTATGTTGCCAAAAAAAGGACCAATTTCTAAAAAAAAAAAAATGCCAAAATAAACATGTGTCTTTGTATGTAACACATGATTTAGTCAAGATGACTCTAGGGTTATCTAAGCACTCCAGGGCAGCTCTTGAATCATCATTGCGCGTTCTTCCAATTGCATTTGACGTTGTGCAAGCCCCTGAGACTGGATCTACAAAATTCTGATCATAGATCACACTGGTATGTCGGCAAACCAGAAGATTGTCAATACCGTTGTAGCCTGCAATTCAATCTGCATGAATTACTGATCCCGGAGCAATATTTCTTTGAATAATTGGTAAGAGTGTATTGGATTGGCCTCCCTATTTGGACTAAAACACAGAAGCCCTGTCATGTTTCCCTAGACACTCCACCAAATACCCAGCACTCTGACTCTGAGACAATGTGCTCTCTATTATATTTTCATCTATTACCTGTCGTTTGTGGTGAAAATATGACACAGGCTTGGTATTTCAACCCCATTCCCTTCTTGATTTTAAAGACTACAAAAATTCCACAGGTCTCATAATGATAAAAAAAAATACAATGTGGCAACCTAGTTGCTGGTCAAAACATCTGTAAAATTACTCCATTCAGGAGGGACCATATTTTTATGAAAGTACCCCACTTTCTTCATTTTTGATGGCGTTGATATGACCTAAATGTGTTGCAAATGTTGTAAAATCCTTAAAAACAAAACAAACATCTCGAAGGTGTTGCTAGAAGATATAGAAATGCAATAGTCTTCAGAGGAAGTTGGTAGGAACAACTTAGGGTGCGGATCAGGCGCTCAAAGGTTTTCTGCCCTGGCACTATGCTTTTCTACCATAGAATTGCACTCCAGTGAGGATTAGGAGCAAGAATGTTGAGAAGGTAGATGTAAAACTTTGCCCATGCACAGAGTGTCAGGAACACTGGCAACAACACCTAAAGATTAGAGCCTGATAGTAACAGCAATCCAACCTTCCTGTGTCTGATAGAAGACGATTACCTAGCAATGGCTTAAGAAAATAGTGAGGGGAACTGGGGAGACCCCTCTCAGACACATAATGAATGGTCCTCCAAGTACTGGCCAAAATAAGTCCCAACAGCCCTTGTAGCCTACTTAGCTTCCATGACTCTGGATGGGAGTTGCACCATGTTTGTCAATTTTCAGTAATTTTTTCCGAATTCAGTATGTTAAAAAACCTCAGTATATTTTCCAATCCTGCAGAATGGAAAAAAAGTAAGTACTTAATGTCTTTTTACTGGAGTTATATGCTCAGATAGTGGTCAATGGTTGTCTCCAAGTGCCTCGGTTGCACATATATGAGATGGTAGTCGACTTGGAAATATTCGGTCCCTCGTGGAGGTGGGGCTGTAATCTTCTTGGAACTGGGAGAGAAGTTTCAGGCATCTGTACCAACAAGCAGAGGTTCTGGGTGGCTGCAAACAAATTAATGTCTGGAACCTGTCTAGCAGCACCACCCTACATCAGTTGGGACTTTCTATATGTACACGTTGCAGCAAAGAACCTGAAACCACATAGCATCAGGTTGAGAATTGTATTGTTATAAGGCTAGCGGATGGGTTTGTGACTGTACACAAATGCAGCAATGAATTTGCTGCCTGGATAGAACATCATAATATTGTAGTGTGAGACTAAATCATTTGAAGCTGCTGCTGCCCTCAGGTAGGCCTGGGCTTTTGCACTGCAGCACTGTGTGAAATCCATCATTCATAATTCAAGAAACAAAGAGTTAGAGCACCCAACTCACATGCAAGGGGACTTGTTTGGAATCCAATAGAGTCATTTTATTTTCTGACTCTGTTGTCTAGGGCGTCTAGCCAAAGTGTAGGAAGCAATTGTTACTGACAATGATTTTAAGAGTTTAATGCTATTTGGTCTAGTGGGATGACTGGCCTGTGGACCAGAAGGAGCAGGGTTCGAGTCCTGCTCTAAGCCGTGCATAGTTGTGTCCTTGGAAAAGGTTCATTACTCACATACATTCTCTTTGGTCAAGTGGGAAGACTCTGGCCTGTTGACCAGAAGGTGCAGGGTTCGAGTCCTGCTCTAAGCAGTGCATAGTTGTGTCCTTGGAAAAGGTTAATTACTCACATTCTTTCACCATAATCAGGTATAAAATTAGTACCTGGCCATTACATGGTTTTCTCTGTCTGAAAAAATGTAATATCGCATTATGTTAAGTGTTTATTTGGAAAGGGACCCCTTGTGAAGCACTTTGACTTTGATCATCTTTATTGGATATTGGGCTCTATTTATAATTGCTAAAGTTTTTTGTTTGTTTTGGGTTTTTTTCAATGCTAACAGATAGGAACCATATAATTATATTTATGGTATAGTAATGAGCAGTGCTTTATATTATGTATTTAGTAGTCTTAGTCATGATGGGTTACATGATCAGCGCTTTCCTTTGCTGTCCTGAAGTAGAAATTTTTTTTCAAAAGAATAGCACAGGATTCTAATCAGCAGTGACGTGGGATTCAGGATCAACCAATTTTAGACAAATGAAAGACTTAACTTGCCACTGTCGTGTTTTGAAAATATACATTTTTCATATTAAAAAGTGTTTTGGATTTATTTTTACGGCACTTTTTTTCACCTGTGACACTACTAACGAATATCTGATTAGTAGTGTTTAGGCATACATTCTCTCTACTAAGTAGTAGCAGTAGTAGTCATAGTATAGTAGCAGTAGTGGACTTCATCCATTAGTCGTTTGTTATGTTGGTAGTGGTGGTGTTGACATTATGAACAAAGAGATCTAGCTTGATGATAGAATATTGATACAATGACCAATCAGTCATATCACCGCTGAAGGTCAACAATCATTATCAATGTTTTTTGTGTTTACATTATTGTATTACAATAAATTCGATTAGTTATTTGGTGTTTCACATCAAATAATTATGGTTGGCTTAAGCTGTAAGTGTCCAATGCAATTACACATAAATTCCAGTCAATGACAATTTTTAAGGTTTTTTTTTCTCTTATTTATGAAAGTTATATTAACTAACCTTTTTTATGCTTTTTTTTCCCCCCATATCTTCGCACATGATCAAAGGGTAAGTTTCATATGCTCTGTATTTTATTTATTCTTGTCTTTGATTTTATTACTAGTTGTTTTCTGTCTTATGATAATATAATTCACCTTTTGGAAATCATAGGTTGGAGAAGTAGAAGAGAGAGAGAGAGAGAGAAGGGGGGGGAGGGGGGAGAGAGAGAGAGAGGGGGGGGGGGGCATTACAATCCATGAGAATGTTATGGACGATTTTTCTATTTTGTTTACAAATGTAGAAATATTTCATCTCAAGCCTAGGAATATTTCGTGCTTATTTTTTTTCTTGGACAATGAATCAGATTGAATCCAATGTAGTGTTCAAGTGTCATTTATTGTATTGATTACTCTGATAAAATTCTCCATTCGTATGATTTACATCTGTATCTGTATATATGTTACTTCAGTTGAATTTACTGAATTTAAACAAGTATATAATTGCTTGGGTGCTCGAATTTCTTACGGAGAGAGCACAATATGTTCAATTAGGACAAAACAAATCTTCCTGTATAACTACAAATACTGGTGCTCCTCAGGGTTGTGTATTGTCCCCTGTATTATTCACAATATACACGAATGACTGTAGAAGTCAAAACCTGAGTGTACCTTTAATAAAGTTTGCAGATGACACCGCTCTTCAAGGCCTCATAACAAATGGCAACGAAGTGGCTTATAGGCAAGAAATTGATAGATTTGTGTCTTGGTGTGATGCCCACCACCTAGAGCTTAACATAAGCAAGACAAAGGAGCTAGTGATTGACTTTAGGAGAGTGAAGGAACCGATAGAACCGTTAAAATTAAAGGACCAATTCGTCCAGCGAGTTCCTCACTACAAATACCTTGGTGTAACGATTGATGACAGGCTCAAGTGGGATGAACACTTGAAAATAATTAGGCATAAGATGTGCAGACGTACATATTTTTTATCAAAACTCTCTCAGTTTAGAATAGATAAAACCCTCTGCACATTATTTTATAGAGCAGTCATCGAAAGTGTTTTGTCATTTTGTATAACAGCTTGGGGAGGCAATTGCTTAGCAGTGGAAAGGAACAAAATAAATTCAAATATTAAAAAATCCATTAAACGCTATATAAATGATGTTGACGATGTAGATCTTTTATACGAGAAATTTTGTATAAATAAAATAACTAAAATATTAAATGACCAGTATCATCCACTAAGACCATCAATTATTATGTCAGAAAGAAGTGGTCGCCCTTTCTCTATTTCAACGAAAACAGAGAGACACCGAAAATCTTTTCTGCCGTCCAGTATTAGGCTTTATAACAACAAGCAATAATCATTTTATATAATTATTTCTCATTTTTACTTTTAAAAAATATAAATATTAATTTATTAATTTATTTGTTTTGCAATCTTTTCAATTTTCAATTTATAGTGACAGTTTTAACTATTTTACAGTGTTTGAAATTATTCATATTATAAAGCGCAGCTCTGGTTATAGAGCTGCTCCTTTTTTATATATATACATCCTATTTCCATTGTATTTTTATCTTATGTGTAAATTATAACACGTCTGTACAAAAAATTTCCTTTTTGGGATGCAATAAAGTATTATTATTATTATTATTATTATTATTATTATTATTATTAGTTGATCCAGTATTCTCAGAAAAAAACAAAGCTTTAAATTCATTGCCTAAGAGATGAAAAAGTTGATTTAAAATATACACTGCTGGTGGCTGAGGTGAGGGTGTTTGGTAAGTGATTCCAATGGTATGCAGGAAGAATGAGTTTCAGTATGCTTCTGTTTGGTATAACAGCTGCTTCAGTTGCATCTGGTTCTGTACGTGTCCAAGTGTCAAAAGTGGCACAAGACCCTTGATACTTGATGACCTTGGATGAGAAGGTGATAGAAAGGGAAGGGGATGGGGCAAATGGGTGTAAATTTTTTTTGTACCCTTTAGTTGTAGCATATTAGTACATTTAGCGATTTTATAAATGAGTCTTCCTTTTTTTTGTTGTTGTTTGTTTGTTCTGAATTCGTTAATAGAATCCATTACCAATTATAATGTCTAATTACAAAAAAAAAATCAAGTCATAATGTATTCTTGCAGAGTGCTCTCTCTCTCTCTCTCTCTCTCTCTCTCTCTCTCTCTCTCTCTCTCTCTCTCTCTCTCTCTCTCTCTCTCTCTCTATCTCTCTCTCTCTCTCTCTCTCTCTCTCTCTCTCTCTCTCTCTCTCTCTCTCTCTCTCTCTCTCTCTCTCTCTCTCTCTCTCTCTCTCTCTCTCTCTCTCTCTCTCTCCACACACACACACACACACACACACACACACACACACACACACACACAGCCATCCTTCTATTTTCATATTATGTTTATAGATATCACTTGGTGATAGAGAGATAATATGAAATCATGGTTTAAAGGCTTAATTTTGAAATTGTTGTTTAGATGGAATATGTTTTGCAATTGATTAAAGATTCTTATTTATAAGCCGCATAACCACAAGATTGCAATGATACAGACACCACCTAGTCTTTTGGCCAAAAGTTTATCATAATCTATTGATATAGTGGGCGGCATTATAGGCCTCTAAAATATGTTTAATTGGAAATGACGATTCGTTAAATTATATTTACAAAAAGTCAGGTTGTGTCTAATTATCAGAATATATGTGTTTTTGAAGGAGTATTTTATTACGTAATATTAAATAACTATGAATAGCTATGTTATTTTTGCATTAGATTCGGGCTTGACAGATGGGCTGGTAAATTTCCTCCTTTTGACAAATTGTCATTGTCATCACTGCTATGGAGATAGCCATTTGTTCATACTATATGTCTTTGTCAGTAGATGCACAGCAAAGCCAGGCATTAGTTAGTTGCTTCATATCACTGTTATTGCACAGGTTATGTACATAACAATAAAAGTTTTATGGTTTTTTAACCCCTTAATATTTCTTTTCAGTTGGATGGGTGTGGCGACATGGAAGTGGATTGCCAATGATGACAATTGTGGAATCTGTCGAATGGCTTTTGATGGATGCTGTCCTGACTGCAAGTTGCCAGGAGATGAATGTCCTTTAGGTATTTTCACAATATCGTATCATATCAGTAATAGTGCTTTAAAATGAACCAAGTGTTCCTTAAATGTCTTTAAAACAGAAGTAACAAATATATTGTACATTACACATTTTTCATAATTATAATATCACCTCAAAGGGTTTATTTACCATAATTTATATTTTTTTAATTAAAATTCTGCATTAAATGCTCTTGAAAATTTGTTTGAGTAAATCTTTTATATTGCATGCCATGTCTTTTGTGCGCCTAGAGCTAAATTGTATGGGACAGGTGCTATATTACATTATTATTACACATTGTATATTCTTTGAGAGAAAAAAAAGATATTTAAAAAGGAGAAACAGATTCAAGTAGAGATGAACATTTAAAAAAGCATCCATTCCTATAATTGAAATATTGTGAATGTTCAGTCATATATGTATTTTAAGTCACAAAGTTCTCTATCAAGTGCAATGTTAAATTCCTTTATATTTGTAGCATTTTTAATCTGAAATTTTTAACGGCTCCATTAAACCCTTATTCTTTTGTAATTATAATGAAATTAATTATGATCTAAACTGTTCATATTTCTGGTAACAACAAAGACTAGTCAAAAGCACAACGCCATCACCATAATTTTGAAATTTTCCCCACATTAAATATTACTCTAGCCCAGACTTTTCATAACAACATTCGGTCATGTGGGTGAAGAAGAGGATGGGGGATTGTTACATTAACTACCTCAATTAACACCTCACTGAGAGCGATGATAGCTTTCTTTTGCGTTCAATACAAACATAAGTCAACAGAATTTTATGAACGAATACAAAAGTGAATGTCCAGTTTGTTCGAGATTTCTGTGTTGGCCTCCCAAAAGTGTTCGAGATTTTTGTGTTGTCATCATTATAAAAAAAGGATAGAAGGATTAAAAAGGGGAATTGAGACATGTTTGAGATTCTGTGATTTCGAAATTTACGTGTTCGAGATTTCTGTATTACACTGTTTATATAAATATATATAATTCAAAACATTAAGATAAATTCTCTTTCATAAACTATTTCATTCCAGTATGGGGTCAGTGCTGCCATGTGTTCCACATCCATTGCATCGTGAAATGGCTCCAGTCTCAAACCATCAGCTCCCCATGCCCCATGTGTAGACAAGAGTGGAAATGGAAAGCAGGCTGATCGTCCTGATCAAATGTTACATTCTGTACATTTAGTGTTGTTTGATTGTGATTATGGTTCATGGTCAGTTTTGTAATTTATCATTATTGTTTTCTTACTCACCTGGGTTTCAGTTATCCAGATGATATCATCATTTTTTGTGTTGTTTGTCTTTTTATTGTTTTTTCATATTTATAATAATTGTAAATATAAAGTGAGCCTGGATTGAAGAATGTGAGGAAATGTTGCGGGGTTTGTTTGTTTTTTTTTTGTTTTTTTTCTTTTACGTTTCAATAAAAAATATATTATATACATGACATAATTTTTTTATTGTTCTCATTTTCTCTTTTGCATTTATTTTAGCTTGCAAAAAAAAAAAAGATGCATCTCAATCACATTTTAAGATGTTCACAAAGGTTTTTGGTTGGGATTGTTGTACCCATCATGAAGGGGACACTTGCTTAAAATTTGCTGTCCCCTTCGATGTAACTTCCTAACCTTTCTTTCGCTTTATTATCAGAGGCCAATTTCACTACACTAAAAACGCAGTTTGCACACTATAGTAGACTGGTCATCTCTTCTTTCATCAAAGCCACAATCCTGGGTGGGGTTCCTGACCTCCCATAGTGGGCAGGGAGGTACATACTATGTCTTCTATCCCCCTATGTCTGTTTTCCAACATGCTTTTTGTCTTGGAATGAGATCACTTGGTTTTGTCCTGGCCCTGGCTGGACACCTTGGCTGGGAGGGAAACAGTCAAATGTATAGTTAGTTTTGGGAGATGATATTTTTTCTTGTAAATCATCTCTCTGTTATGCACTCTATTATGTTTTATTTATGTTATTATATATGATTTGTAAACATTTGAGTGTATTCATCTTAGTGGGGACCTGTGCTTGTGTCTGGATGAGACTTTAAGGTGATCTCAATTTAAGTACACTGATAGTGTGCTCTTGGAATCTACATCTGTTCCCTTTTGAACCAATTCCCCTTTGTCTGCCTTATTCTTGGATGCTTTAATTGTAATTCTAGAACTTTATACTATCCCATTTTTTCCCTTTTTACTGGCGCTGATATGACCTTAATGTGTTGCAAGTGCCGTAAAACCATTTTAAAAAACCCACAAAGCCACAATCTACCCAGGTCAACATGACGTAGAATTTTCTTTTTGCTCTATTTGCATATATCTATTGAGTGCGAGAGAAAAACCTGGAAAAGTTTAGAAGCCTGTAACTGCTAGATCATAACTGATGAAAGTGAAATTTCACTACAATTAAACCAATTTATTAAAAAAGGTTTCAGGAAAAATATATTTGCAAATTGCAAAATATAATCTCTAGTATAAGAATGGAATGGTCTTCGAAGTATTAAACAATGGCTTTAGCAAATGTTGGCTATCCACTGTTGCTCTATAATTTTTATTTTTTTTAAATATTTTAAATTCTGCCAATCAACCGTCCTCCAAATATCCCTCTGCGATAAGGTCTTCTGACATCCCATAGTGGGAGGTTACTCTTGCTGTGCCTTCATTCCTCCATATCTGATTTTCCTTTGTCTGTCTTTGTTCTGAGTTGAGATTTTTGCTAGGATCCTTAGCTAAGAATGTGACAGTCAAATGTATAGTTCCTTTTTTTTTTTTCTTTTTTCGAGAGACATTTTCCCTTGTAAAATAATCTCTCCGCATAGTATTAGATTTTAGTTTTGAATATATTGTACATCATAAATATTTTAGTGTATCCTTCCTAGCGGAATCCTTTGCATGTGCCTGGATGGGACTTTTAGGTAATGTCAAAATATGCACATTGGTCGAATCCTCTATTTCCTATTTGATCTAGTCCCCTTTGTCTTACCTTTTCTTTAGTGTTAAATTCATATCTGCAACCTCCCCAATCAAGTTTTAAATTGTGTTGCAATCACTGTTAAACTTCTAATGACAAACACAAATCACATAACACCCACTGGGTGGGGTTCCTTACCTCCCATAGTGGGCAGGGAATTACTTACTGTGCCTTCTACCCACCTATATCTGTTTTCCAACATGCTTTCTATCTTTGTCTTGCAATGAGATTACTTGGTTTTGTCCAGGCCCTGGCTGGGAGGGAAACAGTCAAATGTTTAGTTAGAGTTTTGGGAGATGATTTTTTTTTTCCTTGTAAATCATCTCTCTGTTATGCACTGCATTATGTCTCTATTATGTATGATTTGTAAAACATTTGAGTGTATTCCTCTTAGCGGGGACCTGTGCTTGTGTCTGGATGAGACTTTTAGTGATCTCAAACTAAGTACCTACTTTGATAGTTTGCTTTTGGAATCTACACCTGTTTCTTATTTGAACCAATTCCCCTTTGTCTTCCCTTTTCTTGGATGCTTTATTGTAATTCTAGAACTTTTTACTATCCCATTTTCTTCCTTTTTACTGGCGCTGATATGACCTAAATGTGCTGCAAGCGCCGTAAAACCCTTAAAAACAAGCCAACATTACACCCAGCAAATTGCTGAACTGATTAGTGGCGCCCTTAACTTTCCTTATGGGCTGGGAAGGTCACCTGTGTTGTCAATTCTTTCTTTGTCTGTTGTACATTCTATCTGAGTGTGTCCTCATTTTGTAGTAGGGGTAAGATAATTTTGGTTTCCTACAGGCCTTCCGTGAGATTTTGCTCTGAGACATAACTTCAGTGCAAGTTAGAAAAAAATTAACATCCTCTATACAGCGGTGCCCAAGTCCCGACTTTTTTCCTGTATATTATTAGTAGGTAATACTATGTATTGTAAAATTCACCATGATGGCGACAAATATTTCAATAAAAACCTTGTATAGCGACATTGATATAGTTGTAATTGACAACTTCATATCAAGAGTTGAGATGAAATTTATGTTCCAATAAAAACACTTGCTTTTCAACCAATGAAGAAAATCCCATACTCATAGCAAACTTAAATGCTTGATTGGTCGACAAAATTATATCTAGTCCCCTTGAACGCAGTAATAAACAGGGAAATCTCTGTTGGTGCCATTTTTGATGGATTGAAAGTAAAAGACCAACCACCCAAGTCGGATAGTGAGAATGAAATAGTCTCACTACTTGTCACAGGGAAAGAAGAAAAAATGGTTTTCTTCACATGTGACAAATTTGGGAGCAGGCAATAAGAAATAGATCTGAAAAGTGTGTTTAAAACAGTACAAGAAAGAAACAAAGAAAAACACAAAATAATTTTTTTTAAATCAGCCCATCTTGGCTGGGGATTGCGCCTTAGATCTTATTACTGATCAGATGTGCTACCATTCACCACAGAGGTTACTTGATAGTGATAGATGGAGATGATTTAATTCCTATATTTTCGTCACAATGGTACAGCCTGCCTTAACTGGAGATTGTTGTTTGGTTTTAAGGGTTTTACGGCGCTTGCAACACATTTAGGTTATATCAGCGCCAGTAAAAAGGAAGAAAATGGGATAGTAAAAATTTCTAGAATTACAATTAAAGCACCCACGAAAAATAGGGATCAGATGTAGATTCCAATGTTCTTAGTTTGAGATCACCTATAAGTCTCATCCAAACAAGCACAAAATCCAACAAAGAGAAATACATTCAAATGCCTACATTATACATTCAAAATAACAAATATAATAATACATAACAGAGAGAGATTTACAAGGAAAAAAATATCATCTCCCAAAACCATAACTATGCATTTGACTGTTTCCCTGCCAGCTAGGACAAAACCCAGTAATCTCATTCCAAGTTCCAAGACAAAGACAGAAAGCATGTTGGAAAACAGATATAAGGGGATAGAGGACACAGTAAGTACCCCCCTGCCCACTATGGGAGGTCAGGAACCCCACCCAGGTTTCCACTGTGATCCCTTGCCTGCATCACAGATCGCAAGAAGGCGAGTAGAAACAAAGTTATTAACAGCTATATACGATACTCATTTAACACCCGAATACAGTGAAAAAGTGCACGTGAAGAGCCTTAACCAAGGACTCGACTGTGTTTTTGAGTTTGAGTTTTGTTTTATGGCACTTACAACACATTATGTAATAAGGTCATATCAGCGCCAGTAAAAAGAGAGAAAATGGGATAGTAAAAACTTCAAGAATAACAATTAAAGCACCCAAGAAAAAGTAAGACAATGGTTCAAATAGGAAACATATATGTAGATTCCAAGAGCACACTATCAGTATACTTAGTTTGAGCTCACCTAAAAGTGACAGGTCCCGTCTAAGAGTAAGAGGAATACACTCAAATGTTCACAAATTATTATATAACAAAAACAATACAATGCATAACAGTAACAGTGCAGAGAGATGATTTACAAGACAAAAAATATTATCTCCCAAAACTCTAAACTACACATTTGACTGTTTCCCTCCCAGCCAGGGTTACAGTCCAGGACCAGGCTGGTTGGTGAAAAAATTGTCGGAACTTTTTGAACATGCGAAAATAGACACAACAGGACAAAAATATGGACACAACACAGATATGACACGTCAATTGACTAGTCAAATCATGTCACTTTCCCATAGCCCTACTACGAGGGCTCTTTCAGAAATAACCGAAAAATGCCCATTGCTCAGCAACCATTGGAGATTTTTTAATTCTGTAAACGACATGATATTCCTTATTTCCTTACGGATATTCCCAGAAATTATGAAGTGCATCATTTTGCACAATGAATTTCTAGACGATTTTAAAGATGGCGGCCCACCTTGAAACTTGGTCAAAGGAGGAAATCAGAGCTGTCATACGTTTTTTGAACGCCAAAAGTCTGAATCCTACCGAAATTCATAAAGAACTTCAGAGTGTATATGGTGAGCATGTTATAAGCCGTACACAAGTCTATCACTGGTGTAATTTGTTTGAAGCCGGCCATTCCGACTTGACAGACAGGGAAAGGAGAGGGCATTCGATAACTGCGACGTCAGAAGACAATGTGAAGCGAGTTGATGAGCTTATTCGTCAAGACAGGAGGTTGAAACTTCATGAAATCGCAAGCAGTCTTGAAATTTCGGAAACTTCTGCCCATAGAATTGTATTTGATGAACTTGGCTACAGAAAAGTCAGCGCAAGATGGGTTCCTAAGCAATTGACAGACAATCTTAAAGAACAAAGATTGGACATCTGCAGGGAACTTTTGAGAAGAAGCAAGAGCTCACGCAGGGTTCACGGGCATACTGCCAACGCCGGTGGAGACTTTCTAGGGTACGATGTGACTTTTCTTGACAGCATAGTCACCGGTGATGAGACTTGGTTGCACCATTGCACCCCAGAAACAAAGCAAGATTCGATGACATGGAAACATCCATCCTCACCTGTCGCGAAGAAATTCAAAGTCATGCGGTCAGCAAAGAAAATAATGGGAACTGTTTTCTGGGACAGTCGTGGTGTTATTCTGTTCGAAACCTTACAACCTGGAGAAACAATCAATGCTGCAAGGTACTGCCAAACTCTTGACAAGCTTAGGGAGGCCATTCGCAGAAAGCGCCCAGGGCAGTTGACCAACGGGGTCATTTTGCAACACGACAACGCTACACCCCACACAGCACGAGTGACGCAAGGTTGGCTAGAGAAATATGGATGGGAGATTTTGCCACACCCACCACACAGTCCAGACCTCGCACCATCTGATTATCACCTCTTTGGGCCACTGAAACGTGAGCCGGCAGGAAAGCGCTTTGATGTCGATGAAGAGCTTGTTGACCATGTGCGGAAATGGCTACAAAACCTTGACGGAAATTTCTTCCGAGAGGGTATCTATTCCATGGTGCGGCGTTGGCAGAAGTGTGTCGACAGACTTGGCTGTTACGTAGAGAAATGGACGAGTCAAGGTATGAACACGTGCAAGAATTTTGTTGATAGCATAAAAAACGCGGATTTTACAGGCATTTTCGGTTAATTATGAAAGAGCCCTCGTATACGACTCTTTTAGTACGCCATGCACTTTCCCCTACTTTTTTAAAACGAGGTCCTTAGTTTATGGTATCAAACAAACAAAAAAATCCCAATTATTTGAGGTCCCAGGTCTGAGTTGTAAAATGAAAGGAAGAGAACAATTCCTACCCTTTTGAAGGATGTGTATCTAGACGTCTAGTAGTGCTGCGTATCTTCGCTCCTGTTTGTGTTAAATGTTTACGCTGATTCTTTCGTTTATTTGGATTAATTCTTATAGAAGAAGAGGAGGTGGTGCGGTGGTGTGAGAGCTTTCGAAGAAGAATGTATATTTCGCATTATTTTTTTTTCCGGTTCACATCGGGACTGAACCAAAGAAATATAGAGACTGAGAAATAAGAACCAGAGATATGCATGTGTGTCGGTAGCAAAATAGAGAGAAACCTTCCGGTCCAGTTCGACACACTTCTGTGTGTGCGTTATTTACTGACTAGGTGTGTGTGTGTGAAGACGACTCGCGCGAACTCTCTCTCACTGGCTGTGACACAGTAGCCAAGCAGTGGATACATAAACGTCTAGCGGAGCGTGTAGGTGGCATGATAATATTATAGCTAACTGATAGACGGCATGTTTTGTCTTTGATGCGACAAATAAAAAGGTTTTTGGTTTGTTTTTTTTTATAAGTCGGCATTTGAAACAGAATAAAATCTAATTTTTTTGAGGAACGAAATAAGTCTTTTATTTTCTTTTTCATTGGTTCTGTTCTTTGGCGTTATGAATTTTAATTTTACTATTATCTTTTATTTTATTTTTTTAAGCACTTATAGAGCAAAATCGTACTGTCGGAAATCCGACAATAGACGGAAGATTTACGGGCCTGTAGGACATAACCAAGTAATCCCATCCCAAGACAAAAACAGCAAACATTTTGGAATACAGATATAGGATAGAACACACAGTGCCTCCCTGCCCATTACTGGAGGTCAAGAACCCCCCCCCCCCCCGGACAAGGCCATGACAAAATCAAATAATCTCATTCGACGACAAAGAAAGCCAGTTGGAGAATAGATATATATGAGGGTAATAGAAACAAGTGACCTCTCTGCTCACTATAAGATGACAAAATAACCAAACCACCCAAAAAGACAGCTGGAAAACGGATATAGAGGGAGATGGAAAACATTGCAAGGAACCTTTCTGCCCACAATGAGGGGAGGATAAAGCAGGAGATTTTACAAGCATATCCTATTACATTGCCTAAATTATGTTACACCCATGCACAGGCAAAGGCTCCACTCAAATGCCTACAAAGTAGTACAATATATTCAAAACTAATAGGATGGACTGCCTTTTTAAAAATTCTTCTTAATCTTCTTCTTTGTGATACATTTTGCGCCTCTCATGCTGTTATCGCTAATGTAATATGTGTTAAGTTACAAATCAAATCTTAGTGTTGGTTATTTAAAACAAATATTTATTGAGTACTAAACCACAATCATTGATTGAAAATGAAAAAGGATAATTCAATACAAATGAATCCTTCATTTTAGTAAAGTCTTATTGCTCAGCCTTCATAGTTCTCTGTTGTAGTATTTCATTAAGTCTTCATTTTTGCATTCTCACAACCGGTCACATGGAGTCAATTTAAGTAATAGTAAGCATATCAAGAGAAAGGATTTACATCATCTCTATAAAAATAAAGGCATTATACATTTGACTGTCTCCCTCCCAGCTAAGGACCTCCACCAGGTCCAAGAAAAAAAACCAGAGAACAAAGATAGAGAGCAGCATGGAAAGGGAAAACAGATACGGGGAATAGAAGATACAGCAAATGACATTCTGCTCACAATGGGAAGTCGAAAGACTCCACCGTCTGAAAGCGAGAGTCATACAACAAAAAGAATAAAAATTGAAACACTGTCAATGATACGACTAAGACTGGTAAAATTTATTGTTTTGGCAACACTAAAACAACAGAAATACTCACAGAAAACAATCCAATAACAATTTCATGTCAATACAACAATATCAGTGGAAACAAATAACAATGATGGATGTCATTTTGTTCATGGTCTTTGTAACAAAAATAATTATTTTTGCTGCTTATAGTAATGCTGTCCAAAGGAAAAGTGACATATCTACACTTTGTTTTGTTTTAATGGTATTGCGGTACTTGTGACACTTTTATGTCATTTCAGTACAGTACTCACTGGATTCTAGCACGCTCTCTGGAGAAGCCAAAAACGAGTGTTAAAATCCGAGAATGCCAGAATCTGATGCTCATGGGATATAATGACTTCAAAAACAGAGAACAGAGTCGAACCAGAAACCATCTATCCATGCATCTGGTCTAAGACCAACTCTCCAATCCAGAGACAAGAACAATACCCCAACCACAAAGGATACAATATGCTCATAACATTTATATATATTGGTAATAATTAAATAAAAAAGATAGGAATATCATTTCTCTAGAAAATATAAATGTACCTGACTGCTTCTCTCTGTGTGTAAGACTTTAGACAGGGCTTACTTGAAATGAAATGGTCTCATTCAAGAACAAGGACAGAAGGCTACATAGAAAGGACAAATGTAATGAAGGGACACAGCAAGGGTGTGGATCGATGAAGAATCCATAGACCCAGACAGCAAGTGTTCTTAAGTCCAACGTTACCTACACTTTTCATGGAATATGAAATAGCTACCTAAACTCATTGATATTTCATATCCATAGGGTTTGACAATTAAAACCAACATTTATGCTGCCTTGCCTTTCAAAGAAAATGTGACTGGACTGAAATTGTGTAATCTTAATCTAAGCATAATCTCAGAAACCATAAATTTGCCACACATGTAGCCAGACCTAAGATTGCAGCTTACACTTAAATTTATATTTTTAGAAATAATACGAAGCCTCTTACTTCTCCCCACCTCAAGCCTCAAATATTGGAAAAGATCAAGAGAATGATGCAGATTAGAGACTAAATATGTGAAATAGTTATTACTGTTAAATAATGTATATAGTCACATAGTACCGTTAAGAATAAATTTAAAAAAAAAAAAAAAAACACTTTCAAGTCCCAGTGTCTTATTTAATTGGGTATTTCAATATATTGTGGAAGCATGATGTATCATTATTATAACATTATAGTTATCCATATCAAGCATTTAATCATAACCATTTGGAGTCGGAGTGAACACAGTCTATTGTACATAGAGTTAGCAAAGTGAATTAAGGACATTTAAAACATTTTAGAAGATTATTTTATATCATTACAGCACATTGTGACAACATATTTTATTATTACATTCTACACACATTCCCTGTCCCTGGTTAAATCAATGAAAAATTAACACAGTTGAATTACTGAGAAGATTGAGATTATGCGTCCAAGGGATTAGGAATGTGCGTGAGACTGTTATAGCACAGAGTGACAACATTTCTTACTATAGCACATAGTTACACCTCTCTTTCTCTCTCTCACAATTTTCAGTCTTTCTCCATTCATACTTATCTCTCTCTCCCATTTGATGACAATATCTCTTTTCTTTAGGATTATTTACAGTTCATAAATCCCAACTTATGGAAGGACACAACGCTTTGGAACTGGTGCTGAGCAGTATTAACATAAAAACTTTAACTGAAACAAGTGTATCAGTATGATGATAAAAATTGATAAAACTTAACTGTAACATAGAAATGTTACCAAAAAAATAAAATAATTTAAGTCCAAGAACTTCAATAAAAAACAACTTTGTAAAATTTCAGCATTAGTAAAACTTAAGCTTGGCAAATACAAAGAGGTGATGCACAGTGACCACAAATCAAACTTTCTTCTTTGAGTGCAACTCCTCTATTTCATCAATCAAAGCTTGTTTTCTCTGCACTTTATCTGTCTGCTGTTTAGATGGTTTGACATCACCTGCCGCAATTTTTTCTTCAAGCTCTTTTACCTCTCGCAACTTCTTTTTCAAAGTTTTAATCTTGTTGGCAATTTCCTTGTGAGCACTGTCTTTAGGCGAATCAGAAATCTCAACACCAGAAATGCCTTTGGAGACAGAGTCAACATTTTTCCCCCCATTTTTCTTTTTGTCTTTGCGTTTGGAATTCTTTGACCTAACAGCAGCATTGGTAGATGCCTCAATCTGGGCCTCCTTCGCCTTTTTCTGTTTTTCAACATCCTCTTTGCACAGTCCAATGGGATAATCAGGCTTACTGTCCCTCCACTGAGTACCTTTGGTCTGAAAGCTGGAAATAAAAACAAGACAGACATTAGATAAAGATCATGTGAAGCAGATACTGTAAAAGAAATTGTCCTTATCAAAAAGATGTACAAAATTCTGTGTATCCAAAGTTGTCAATTTTCCGAATATTTACGAATTCAGCATGTTTTCCAATCACTTGCTTAACAAAGAAATCAGTTCGCAGTGTCTTTTCACTGAAGCTTGGCGATCAGATACAAGTTTGCCAAGGTGTTTAGGTAGTAGATTACTTTCCCCCTGAACCAGCAACCATGTGTATTGTATTAATAACTTGTCAAACCAAATCCCTCTTTCCACTGATTTTATAATTTCAATGTAGCATCCTTTCAACATAAATAAGGGTAATAAATTAGATTGCTGTTAACTTTTGATGTGAAATTCACCTGGAATACAATATGGAACTTTTGTTTTACAGTACAAATCTACAACCTCTTGATTCCCCATTGCCGACAGTTGCTCCTCATAATAAACTATAGACCATCAAAAATGTTTGTTTGTTTGTTTTTAAGGGTTTTCAGTGCTTGCAACACATTTAGCTTATATCAGCGCCAGTAAAAATGAAGAAAATTGGATAGTAAAAACATTCTAGATGTACAATTAAAAGGACTTGAGGAAAAAGTAAGGAGAGAGAGAGAGAGAGAGAGAGAGAGAGAGAGAGAGAGAGAGAGAGGGGGGGGGGGTGCAGAAACAAATATTTCTTACATTATTGCTGCAAATGAGCTTTTAGACAACATTCATCGCTCAGAATTCAAATTTTGCAGTTAATTGATCATGAAAAAGCAGGCATTGAGATGGAAATATTTAGATTTAGCAATCAGCTTCTTAACTTGCAATCATCAATGCTTCCATTCTGAATATTGCTCAAAATATTCTCAATTTCCTTTCAAAATACGGAATAATGATCTTGACAAAGGGAAAAATCTTGGTGAGGATGGGCATCCGCGATTTTTCACCCCTCTTGGTAATTCAATGATAAACATAATAAACATACCAGATTTGAAACAATTCTGATGAGATCAGTCTAATGATGACGTCCAGACTCCCCCCCCCCCCCCCCACACACACACAAAGAAGACAAATATATCAAAACACATGATCAACTTACGTTGGAACTTCCTCTTGAGGCACATAACCATCTTTGACTCTTCTGGGTTTCCTCCAAGAACCATCTGGCCTTTGACTGGCAGGAATGAGCATCTCTCCTGCAACAAAGGGGGCAAAAAAGCAAATAACAGAGAGATCATATTGCAAACGCTGTCAGACACAATTCATATACACTCCAAATGAGAATTAACCCGGCAGACACAGCAATTTTGGTCTGAAATTTTTCCAAGGTATACAATCACAAACAACGCAACTCCTTGTACTTGTACAAATCCAAATGAATAATTCAATGCACTATACCCAAAATTAGAACATCTTTGGTGTGAACACCACTGACTTCCAAGCCTTCTCTCAAATTTGGCAAGAAATCAGCTTGGACTTGGACCAAATGGATATGTTGTTGTCACTAAGTGCAAGGTCAACCGATGTTCTTAACTGCTCTTATAATTATACAATAACTCTTACAGTCATGAATTTATCAAATAAATCAATGACTTAGTTCATCTAATTCAAATGGATGGATTTGTCCAACAGGCTAGTCTAGTTTCAATTCGTATATTGCTAAGAAAAGTAAAGGAAAGGTCCATAATAATGATAAAACTATAAAATAAACACACACAGATATTCATTACAATTACATAAATGACAAAGTTTTGATCAGCGTGGATTGGAGTAGTATAGGGTGTAGTTGCAAGAAGTCATGACAGTCTGGTCTAATAAAGAGCAGTGCAACTGACCCAACAGTTAATTCAAATTGAAAATTTTAATTAATGATTAAACTCATCAAGTCAAGAGTATGTTTCTTCCGATGACTCTTTGGAGATCGTTTCATGTTTTACTCTGCCATTTGAGATAATTCAAAAGAAAAGAGAATGACATAGGAAAAAGTTCTTATTCTTAGGAATCAAAGGTAAGCTCAAATGTCAAGAAATTGAAAATTTCATTATTACCATTATAATCTAATATTTTAATTCTGAATAAATTATGGACGGATAGCTAATTATAATATTTTCAGTGATATTTAATATCGCACCTGTTTTTGGATCCCTAACGACTCCAGATCTTTCCGGGGCTGCGGCCATGGTTGCTTTTTTTACGATGGCAGATCAAGTCTAAGAACAAAAGAAAAGCAGGGCTTCGGTTATCAATAATATCCCTGCCTGATCTGAGCCTCGCATGCAGGGTGCAGCTACCTGGGGAAAGGGAGAGCAGCTAAAAATTTTCAAGTTTAGACTAGCAGTCAACAGTCAAGATAGCAGTTTTTTTATATTAAAAAGATTCGTACGTTTTCGTGTTTTTACAACTTTATTTGAAAAAAAAAATAGTTCGAGATAAGAGACCAATTTTAAAGATAAATCCATTTCTTCTCTATAAAATGGTCATAGAATTTTATTAAAGAGTCATCATTTCAATATTGAGAAGGTGAATTCATTCATTTAAAGAAAAAGTGGATCTATCTGCAAAGTCGGTTCCACAGATAAAGGCATCTTCCCTATCTCAAGGTCTCTGTTGAATCACTTTCAACTTCAACAAAATGGCAGCCTCCTGTTGTTGACATGAGTTTCTTATTATTTATCGCTTCATCGTTTTATTTCTAGTTCTAAACTTATAATCCCAGTCCGTTCCTTACAATGAAGTATAAAGGGAGTGTGGTGAGTATTCTTGGTCTCATAATACTACTATGGTCTAAGCAATCGGAAAAGGTGTGCACGAAACAGGACGATGATCAAGTCAAATCCAAGTCGGCTGATGGGCCCACCTCTGACTCACTCTCTGACTTCGAGTCTAAGTCTCTAGGTACCATACTTGGTTCGATCCTGTTGTCAGGCCCAGTCAAGGCAATTTGATTTTTGGGGATGGGTCTTTTTTTCTGCTTTATCTGGCACTGGTTCACACACACCTTTTCAGATTCAGATGTTTGTTTTGAAAACCCACCCCCAGCCCTGGCCCTGGGCCTAGCTCCTATATACTATACTATACTAATAATACTACTATATGAACTATATGTTCCTTGACAATGGCGTTCAGATAGTTAGGATAGGATAGTCTATGTAGCTGTAGTGCTTAAACTAAACAAATAAATACTTGGTACTTGATACCGCATGTTTTTTTTGGGTCTTTTGAAAAGATGTGGTTCCTGCTGAGTGAAACATTCTTGCCACCCAGGATTTTTTTAAATTTCCTCATAGATGGAATACGCGAAGGAGAAAGAAATCAGTTGTTTTATTACTGTATTTTTTATATTTGTTTATAGGCATAGATAGGCGTCGTTCTAGGAATGTGATATATCTAGAATCTACATGTTCCTCAAGCTAAGGGAACAACCCAACTATTCCTTTTTAACCCTAAAAGAAATAATAAAACCTAGTCCTAGTACCTAATAGGAAAAACAAAAACCCTAGGACCTATACTTCACCTATAACAAGCCTTAATAATAGTATAGAAAAGAACCTGGGACCTCGAGTTAAATCCAATAGTAGAAAAAAAAAACAACTAGGACTGCTCTGCACTACCTTTCAATACTTCAACGACAATGGCAGCGGAGAACCAAAACAATGGTCATATTAGGAAATTTTAAACTTTTACAAATCAATCAAAGCATTTAAAATGCTACTAAGAATGGCTAACTGAATAAATGTACGTCTTACAAAAGATCCAAGGTTAAAATAACAATATAAAGTGAAGCTACCTCGAGGACTGTGCGGAAGGTCTCCCATATCTAGTTTTACCTGCTAGGTATTGCTCAGACATATTTGCCCTGATTGCACTGATTTTTGAAAAAGTTTACTTTTGTGACCACTTAAAAGATAATATTGACGTTTATTAATAATGATAATAATAATAATAAAACATGACGATCACCCACGACCGCATAGGGGTGGCATACGTAAACAGAGAAGGATACCTGTCGGCATTGTCGCTATCATCACCATCATCATCGCTGACGTATTCATCGTTGTCGACATCATTATCGTTACCACCACCGCAACCATCACCATCCTCGGAGTCGACGTCGCTATTGTCAGCATCACCACCACCATTGTCATCGCTGTTGTTATCTTTTTCATCAGCACCACCGCCACTATCATTGCTGCCATCGTCGATATCATCAGCACCACCGTCACTACCAGTGTCACCACCACCTCTACCATTATTGTCAGAGTCATCACCATTGCCATCATCATCCTTCGTCACGTCACCATCAGCTCATAATTCAGTAAACATAATGTATTTTAATTCTCAGTCGGTGCGAAACAAGTCACAAATCAATGATTTCATTTGTGATTCTAATAGTGACATCGTGTTTATTACTGAAACGTGGCTAGAAGAGATCGGAGATGAAGTATATCTTACGTGAATTAATGCCTGTCAATTTTAACATCCTGTCACATCCAAGGACATCAGGACGTGGCGGCAGTATTTGTGCAATTTATAATAATTTTATTAAAATAAAATCTGAAAATATCAACACCTTCAAATCTTTCGAATGCACTAAGATCACAGCTTTTAACATTGTGTTTTTATGTTTATACCATCCACCTCCATCAAAAGTTAATAAAATAACACATGCAGGATTTATGCGAGATATGGAAGACCTTATAGAATTATAGATTTCTTTTACTGATCGTCTTATAATTTTAGGTGATTTTAATCTACATTTTGATTCAGCTGACCCATATTCAAAGTGAATGAGGAATCTTGTAGCCAACCATAATCTTTTACAGGTGGTTTCAACTCCCACCCATAACAAAGGCCATATTTTAGATTGGGTTGCAACAAACACTATAACTTGCCCAATCTACAATTTAACCGTACATGATAAAATTATATCCGACCA
Organism: Berghia stephanieae; assembly: GCF_034508935.2. Classification (NCBI taxonomy): domain Eukaryota; kingdom Metazoa; phylum Mollusca; class Gastropoda; order Nudibranchia; family Aeolidiidae; genus Berghia; species Berghia stephanieae. Next base: position 90,138,690 of record NC_088361.1, on the reverse strand, counting down.
CGTCATCAGTATGTTCAACATAAACAAATTGAAACCACCAAAAGTAAAGTCGATTGTTACATCCCATAACATAAAATCAATTAAAACTGAAGAATTCTCCAGCAGTGTAGAAACAGAGCTAGCGATTCTTGGATCACAAATTACAGCTGATTCCTATTATGCCGCACTGCGCAAAATGCTCGACCATCATGCACCATTGCACACAAAAAAGGTGACAAGACGATAAACTGCTCCATGGATGACGAACACACATGCTCTTTTTCAAACAGTTAAAGAAATGAAGAATACAGTTGATATATTACCATTTACCAAAAGATATCCCTGAAGAAAACCTCCCAACCGCTTTTTCCCAGTATTTTTCAGACAAAGTGAAAATTATAAGAAACAAACTAGATCTTCATTCGGCTGTTAAAAACGATGAGGAAATATCCCTAATTTTAGTATTTTTAACCATGTATCATCTGATGAAGTGAAAGAAATTATCCTAGCCTCACCACCCAAATCTTGTTTCCTTGACCCGATACCAACTAATCTTTTAATGAAATGTCTTGACTGTTTTTTAGAACCTATTACTGTAATCATAAATAACTCATTGCAGTCTGAGGCTGTACCAGATTGCTACAAAAAAGCAATCGTCACTCCTCTTTTAGAAAATCATAATTTAGACCCTAAAAATCTGAAAAATTACCGCCCTGTTTCTAACTTGCCCTTTCTTTCAAAAATCCTGGAAAAAGTAGTACTAAAACAGCTAAAGAATCATCTTGATTCAAATAATCTTATCAAGCCTTTTTAGTCAGCTTACCATGAGCATCATAGCACTGAAACCGCCCTTTTGAAGATCGTGAATGACCTGATGATAGCAAGTGATAATGGTAATATATCTATCCTTACACTGTTAGATCTATCTGCGGCATTCGACACAATAGATCACTCAATCCTATGTGATAGGCTTTATTCTGATTTTGGCATCTCTGGTACTACTCTTTCGTGGTTTAAATCATATCTCACCAATAGGTCAAAGGCAGTGAGTGTAAATGGTAAAGTTTCTAACGATGTCTATGTAAAAGAATATGGCTTCCCGCAAGGTTCGGTTTTAGGCCCTATACTTTACCATTAGGCAGTGTAGTACGCTCTCATTCTGTTAATTACCACATGTATGCTGATGACACACAGCTATATAAATCTGCTTCTCCTCATGATCTCTCCTCTCTTGTCTGTTATTTCGAAAATTGTTGTGACTCCATCAAAAGTTGGATGCTTGCAAATAAGCTATTGTTGAATGAAGACAAAACTGAAGTTGTTTTGATAGGAACTCAGCAAAAATTAAAGTCTTTCCAATTTTCAAATCCTACCCTAACTATAACTGATTCTGATATTTCTATTTCTGAAAAGGCTAAAAATTTAGGTGTCATTCTGGATAGTTCTTTGCCTATGGATCAGCATATAAACAATAATGTGAAAATTATGTACTATGAGCTCTGTGGAAATATCACAGATGAGATCATTTTTAACTTTCAACACCTTGAAGATAATTGTCTCTGCATTGGTCTTGTAACGTCTTGACTACTGCAATTCACTGCTCGCTGGTCTCCCTAATAACAAAATAAACAAGCTCCAGAGAGCACAGAATTGTACGGCTAGGTTAGTCCTGGGAAAATCTCATTACGATGATACAAAGGGCATGCTTCGAATCCGTCACTGGCTGTCAGTCCGGGCTAGAATTGAATATAAAATAGCCCTTATCTGCTTTGGTGTATTTGAGTCTTCTGTCCCTCTCTACATTCAACACTTACTCCAACCGTATGTACCTCCGAGAAATCTTAGATCCCACGTTTCAAAATTGTTAGCATCTCCTAAAACTAAACTTAAATATTTTGGCGATAGGTCTCTTATGAAATTCGGACCCACGATTTGGAATGATCTCCCTCAATCTGTGAGATTTTCGAGCTCAATAGACATTTTCAAAAAAAAACCTGAAAACATATCTTTTCATAAAATATTTACTTAATTGAATTTTATGTGACATTTATATTGATGATGTATTGATGCCCCTTTTATGCTCTTAATTGTTTTGATATTTTGGTTGAATTGTATTTGATTTTTTTTTTTTTACAGCGCTTTGAGGTTTCGACGAAAGGCACTATATAAATATGCTTATTAATATTATTATAATGATAAACGAACACAGATGATAATGATATGACAAACTAATGAAAGAAATTGAAATTAAAACTAATAATAAGAAGGAGAACAATGATAGCTTGTATATACTATATGTTAAGGGTGAAGTACTCATTTTTCACTCCAAGAGGAGGAAACATCATTAAAGATCCAACGAAAAGAGTGCCTGCATTCAATAACGCCAGGAAGTATTGGATTTCCTCAAATTGCCTCTTAACTGGACATGGCAGAACTGCATCAAATATGTGCAGATGGAAACTTGGAAACAGTGATACCTGCGAGAAATGTCAGGCAGCCCCAGAGACCAGCGATCACATCGTCCTCCACTGTCCAGTAACTAAACTTGAAAGTGGCTACGAAACCATCCTTAGGGCGGAGGAAGACTTTAGGAGCTGGGTTGACGAAATAAATTTGGAGGTGTAGCCATACGCTACTACAACTACTTGAGTACTGCGAGAGAATGTGAGTAAAGAGCCTTTTACAAGGACTCAACTATGGGCCAATCAGAGCAGGACTCAAACCGTGGATCATCCAGTCTGAAGGCGGGTGTCATACTACTTGACCACAAAGCCACATTTAACACTTTTATTGATTTTGGTTTGAGTAGTTTTGAAATTGACTTTTTAGGCAACATTTTAAAAATTGACTTTTATACAAATTCCAAAAGTGCCATTTGCATACTTGCCAACCCTTCTATTTTTGGCGGAATCATTCCTATTTTCACTCTTCCATTTTGTACTATTCCGCCATTGTCTCTAAAATTCCGATTTATAAAACTGATGATAAAGGTAAGAATATAAAATAGCAAAGAGGGGTGAAAAGGGGTTAAATTCCTATTTTTTGTCTCAAATTCCTATTTTCAGGCATCCTGATTCCACTTTTGGAATGTGAAGAGTTGGGAGGTCTGCATTTGCTGTATAAGCGGAACATATTTGGGGAAATGTAAAAGTGAAGATGTCTGCCAACATTGCTCTACTAATCCTGTTTTACTGGCTTTATGGTTTGGCAACTCTGTGATATGATAGAGTGGCTAATCACCAGATAAGGAAGATTAATCGAAGATCAAGTCTATAATATTTCATTTTAAGATAAATCACTAGACTTGTCCTCAATTTTTGTTGAATTTGGTTTTGAAAATAAAACAGGTCAGACTCAACCAATTTGTTGGGGTTTTTTTTTTGGTTTTTATTTTTCAGTGCATCTTTTCACCTTAAGTATAGACCTTCATAACCCATTCTTTTTTCTCTCTTTTTTATCATGCAGAAAAAAAATACCTCCTCAAAAAAGAGGCCAACGACAAAAGCAAAGCAATATAAAGTAAGCCTTGGTAAACTTGAAAATAAAAGAAACAATCGCCTTGCTAAACAAGGAAAATTACGACCAAAGAAAAGAAAAGGAGAAAAGAGAGATTGGACATCGCAATCTAAGCGACAAAGCAATGGAGAAAACAATGAGGATGAGAACAGTGAAAATGAAACTCACACAAATAGGGGAGAAGAGCTAGATGCAGAAGACACCAGCTGTTTTACTCATTTAAGCTATGCTAGAGACTTTGTACAAACAAATCTAGAGTGAGTATCTTTACTTCCTTTTTCATACTTAATGGGGGCATGATGATCCAGTGATTAAGACATTGCACTGTGATCTAGGAGGTCCTGGGTTCAAGCCCTGCCTCAGACTCGGGACACTTTCCATTTTTTTTTTTTACTTTGGCAAGATTATTAACCCCCAATTCACTCATTTGAACAGCATGGCTGATTTCTGTTGATATTAGATGTTCACTTGATAGATTATCTATATCCTCTCATGGAATGTCTTGACAATGTAGCATGGAGTTTGTTTGTTTTTTTGATACCAAGTAAATTATTTTTATGAGCTTGAGGTCTAATGAACAATTTTTTAAAAATCTATTAAATTTAAAACGAATTTCGACAATTTGTTTTTTCTACATTTTCAAGAAGGATTTAACAGAAATGCCATAATATTACATTCACCAAAAAAAATCCAATGAAGAGCCAAAATGATGAGGATGATTTGTTTAAAAAAAAGCCTCCATCATAACCACCACAACTAATGGCATCATTATAACAATAACACCACCTTTCCACCACATCGCAGTGTGTTTTCAATCACAAGGCTCAATAGCATCCTTACTGCTGCAATCAAAACATATCACTTCTGTCACCTCTGTCACAGCATCAATACTATCACAATCACAACTATAGCATCACTTTAAACACCACTGACACAACATCATCAATATTATCTCCATCACTCAAACAACATAAACAGTATTATCAGTACTATCACCACCACCACCACAGCATCATCACTAGGACCCAATCACAACAGCATTGACAATGCCACCTCACATCATCTCATTACTTCCACAAGTCAATTACCGCTACCACTATAGCATTACCATTACCTCCATCATCACCACCAATACCACTTTCTCATCATCATCATCATCATCATCATCATTAGAGCATCATTACTACTACCACCACCATCACATCATCATCATCATAACTGTTAATTTTACCATAAGTAACAAAATATGTAAGAGACATTTCATTGCTAATTTGAATAGTACCTTGAAAGTATACATACACCCGTGTAACAATTTTATAAAAATATGCCTTTTGCTTTCTAAATTATCATTTAAATTATCTTAGGGAAGAAGAAGAACCTGCTGTCAAGAAAAGGAAAATAGATGAAAATGATGAAGGAGTTGAAGATTATGAGCAGGGAGCTCGAACTTTTGCTGCAGAAGAAAACAAAAGCGGTATGAAGATGATGTTGCCAATTATTGCTAATGGAAAAGTTATCAGAAGAATGGCTGAAAATGAAGACGCTGACGCAAAAGAAGGTGTGTACTTTTTCAATGAATTTTTTAATGTTATTTCCTTTCCGACAATCAGCGCTAAGACTTGGGTCTTAGTGGTGGGATTTGCCTCCAACAGAGTTTTAACTTAAAATCTTAGTGAAGACACTGGTTGTGAATACAGTACTCGCTGAGTTCTAGCACACCAAATTCCAGCATGTCTGCAATATAGCACACTGCAGTGTTGCCAACCAGTATGATTTCTCATATTTTAGTACGCTTTCAGGCCCAAAATATGACAATATGGGAATGTTGACCAAAGTATGCTAAGTGCAAAAGGTCAGGATCTAAAAGTGGAAGAGTCAAAGTATGATTGAATTGTCTCTAGCTTGATGTGAATCTGAGTAGCCAGATAGATGATTGCCAAAAGAATAACTGAGTTTTCTCTATAAATTCATTGTATATTAAATTTGGATAGTTGCTGATGTTGAAAATATGATTTGTAGGGGGGAAATATGAGAAAATCAGCCTAAATATTCAGGAAACTCCGATAAATCTTTTTAAATGGTTGAGGTTGGTTTGCAAGTCTGACACTGGTGCTGGGTGACCAAATTTTATCTATATAACAAGTTGTTACTCCCATATGGTTTGGATTCTAGCTTGCTTTTTGGCTGGAATCCAGCAAGTACTAAACCCTATGTATCTTAATGTGATGTAATTTTAGATTGTTAAATCTTTGACATGCTCTTGAGTCATTTTGTTACCAATGATGTCTTGAATTCTTAATGACTCGCTCATATCACATCTTCATATCTGCTTTGAGTATTATTGAAATATTTTTTGTATGAAGTATATTATGATACATTATGCATTCTGATTTACCATATGTCAAATTGTCCCACCTGTGTCATCTGCATGCAGCATACATTGAAATATCCCAGTAATCAGTGACCAAAACACTTTGTCCTCATTTCATTTATACACTATCTACCAAAATGTTAGATTTGAATTATTTAATCATTCACTCCATATTTTTTTTAATGATATTAGGTATGGCAAACCCTCTTATCGAGTCATGGCTTTATTGGCAAACCGAGAATTTTAACTCAAATCGTCTCTCTCTTTTTCTCATTTTCAGTCCGTCAAATAAAACGTTTTTGGTATCAAATTAAATCTCAAATCTTCATCTTTAAAAAAACGTTCATGCTTTTTTCATATGATTTGCCGTTATTTCATGGCTTTGAGTTGAAGAAGAGGAGTAAACTTCGATTTTGGAACCGGCGCTCCGCTACTCGATCACCGTAACTGACGGTTGTCTTTTCTCTCCGCTCGGCTGGTCGCGTCAGCGCTATTAATAGTAACGTCAATGGCTGCATCCGAAAGAAAATTGAACAAGCTTTCATTCGATACCAGATTCGCATTTTTATGATTTTTTTCAAAGGTTGAAGTTTCAAGTTAAAAACTTTAAATTGATAAAAAAATTGAGAAAAATTTGAAAATTTGGACGATTCTGGTGTCAAAAGAAAGTTTAAAATCTCAGCTTTAAAATGATGTATACGAAAGCAAGATTAATAGCTTTGCGTTCACCAGCCAACTGAAAACGAAACTACAACTACAACATTTGCCGTATTCACTTCACTCATATGCCGGCTCAGGCAAGGGGCACAATCGCTGATATTTCGTAACTTTGCGTTGAAATTGACAATTTTGGCTTTGTCAGCTACTTTAGGGGCAAATTATTTCTATTTTACTTAGAGTTGAGCTCAGAAAAAAAATACACATATTGTTTATAAAAAGATGTGTATTGTTAGAAAGTTACAGAGGTCTGGTTTGAATATTTATGAAAATACGGCATTTTGAAAACGGACAAAAGGTTGCCTTCAAAGAAGGACAAATTTTGGCGATTTTCTACAAATTTCGAAATAACATATCTTTTTTAATTTTTAACCAATTTTAATAATTTTTATACCATTTTAATCAGGAAAAAAAGTTCTACCTGTTGAATGCAACTTAAAGACAACAATTATATAATCTAAATTTGGGTTTTCCGTACCTAATGATATTGCAAAACCAAAAATAATGAAAAGTGCAAGTCTTTTAGGACTGTCACGTACGTGCTGCTTGTACACGTGTTACCCTTATTCAATTCTATGACTGGTTGAATCCAAGAAAGTAACTAAGTACTTCATCTTTTGTTATAACATGTCCTGATTTTTTAATTTCTTTTGTTTATGTAGAGGATGATGGTGCTGCAAGCGATACAGCAGATGTGCAGCCAGAATCGGATGAAATAAAACCTCTCACTCAGAGGCAAAAAGAGTTAGCTTACATGAAGACACTCAATAGTGCTCAGATATTTGCTTACAGGGAAGACAAGATAAAAGAAAAGAAAGCAAAAATATCAGCATTAGCTCACAGTGTTCTTGAAGATCCAAATAACAATGTAAGTCTGTTAGATTTGAGCAAGGAGGGAAAATTTTTGGGGGGTGAGTGATGTAAGTAGTCCTCAGGGTCATTAGGCCCATGGAGCTGGAGTTTATCCCGATTTCTATACAGTGAAATGGACAATAGCAATACTTGCTTGCTACCCTTTGGATAGGATGCTAGTTTATCACAAAGTACTTTCCACCAGCCATCCAATCAGTAGGTTGGGATGGAGAATCAGCCAAAAACTCGATTCCACCCGGGATTGATCTCAGTCCCTTTGTATGTGAAGCGAGAGGTCTACCATTTGAGCTATCATGACCCCACTGAGAGATGTCTCATCTCATGTAGTTCCATATCTGAAGCAGACGTCGGAGGTCATCTTCCGCCAAGCTGATCTATCTCTTGCCAATTCTATTAAAGCAGCGCCACCTTTCTCAGCTTCATCTGTCCAAGTTCTTATCCCTTTCAAATACGTTATTCTTTGTCTTCCTCTTATTCTTTTTCCATTCATCTTTCCAGTCAAGGCGAGTATTTCCAAACCAGGGTGGCGGATAATGTGTCCTAAAAATTCCATTTGGCGTTTGATGATTTTTGTTATCAGTGATCTTTTTCTGTTTGCCATTTCTAAAATTTCTTCATTTCTTTTCCTTTCCATCCATGACACCCTCATCATTCTTCTGTAAAACCACATTTCCACTGCCTCCAGTCTTTTAACCATGGTCTTGTTTATGGTCCAGCTCTCACAACCATATAGCAGCACAGACAGTACATAGCAATCCAGGACCTTGATTTTTGTTTTCATGCTAATATTCCTGTTTTTCATAATTGTATGCAGCTGGTTGAATGCATTCTTCGCCATACCTATTCTTTTCTTTATTTCACAATCTGATTTTCCATTGGATGTTACATTGAAGCCTAAATATTTGAAACATTCAACTTGTTGTATTGTTTGTCCTCTGCTTGTTATTACACAGGCTGGTGGGTTATTATTTTTAGATACCGTCATACATTCTGTTTTAGATATATTCAGTTCCAGTCCCATATTTTCACTACTCCTGACTACAACATCCAGTAATTCTTGTAGTTCATGTTCAGACTCTGCCAGTAGAACCGTATCATCTGAGAGATGTACTGAGTAATAAAACGGGAGTGAGAGGGGGGGGGGGGGGGAAGGGTAGGATGGGGGGCTTTTACAAATTATAATTCATTTAAAATTGTCTTGAAACTTAAGTTCAGCAAACAATTTTTTTTATTAGGATATGTTTGAAATTGTACAACTAGCAATGATTTTTGTGAGGCATGTAAAAAAAAAAAAAACCCCAAACTATATGCATTTTATTATATTGTATCTCTGCTTTTTTTTTTTTTTTCAGATGAATAAGTTGAAAGAGCTTAGATTCATGTTGGGTGATAATGATCTAGGAGTGGCGTTGACAGTGCGGAAGTACGCCATGGTCTCCTTGATGGAAGTTTTCAAAGACATTGTGCCTGGCTACAGGCTGAGGGTTCCAACAGAAAAAGAAGCTTCAACCAGGGTAAGAAATTCACATGAGTATTTTGGAAGCTTGGATTAGTGTCATTGTTTAGCATGTTTTCGCTGGAGAGTTATCATAAGCCAAGCTTGGGTTTTTTGGGGTTTTCTTTGGGGGGGGGGGGGGGGTTCTCTCTTTTCTTCTTTCTTTCGTTTCATCTTTCTTTCTTTTTAAAAAAATTAGGTCATATTTATATTTTCACTTGTTTGTAGAAATTAAATTGACTGAGTTCTAAAGCAAAATCATTTATTAATGTCTTTTAGTGCATGATCTCTGAGAAATAGGGGTTAAGGGAGTTGTGTCATTTGAGCTTTTTTAGCCATCCCATTAGTAATTAGATATGCTAATTAAACATTTTTCTCTTTATAAAGACATTGCTTGTTTGTAGATTGAAAATTTTCCTCGTAAGGATTAATACGAGTAAACAAACAAACAAAAAAATATTCTGTTCATTTCTGTGTCAATTTTATTCCTCAGTTGAAGAAAGAAACCAGGTCTCTGCTGGATTATGAATCGTCTTTCCTTCTCAACTACCGGATTTACTTGGAATTTCTTGAAACAATGGCCAAAGGTAGCCAAGTGATTATTTTATGCTCCTTCATGTTTAAAAAAAAGGTTCTTTATATCGAGTTAAATTATGCAATTATTTAAATGAATTTGAAGTTTTTGGTGTTTTAATTAATGTAGACTTTGCTTTTTCAAGTCATACTCATCTTTTATCTGTGTTTTATTATATTTATTTTAAAGTGCGTCCCATACCTGAGAACAGTTTCCTTACCAAGCATGGAATACGTGATTTGAAAGTGCCAAAATCAAGTGCCGTTGTAAGTTATGATTGTTATTTGTTTTTTATTTTAACTCTTTCTATTTATGTAACAAGTTATTAAACAGTAGATTTTGTAAATTATTTATTTTAAAGGAAATCATAGATACTCTTCTTTTTGTTGTTTTTCTCTTATGGCCACTTTTTCCTACCTTCAGGTTTAACTGATAACACCATGCCTTTTGGCCAGTCATGAGATTTAACAAACTTTAATTTGCAGTGTATAGCAGGTCGACATTTAAATGTCAGTGCCTCCCCCGTCCTCCTCCTCCTCCCCCCTTTTTTTTAAAAATTCCTCTAAAATATTATATCGTGTGAGCTATCCACGAACACAAAAATATTCGTTTCAAACCCAAAGTCATTTCTAGATCCCTCTCTCACCCACTTCTTGAGATCGCCGATTCGTTCACCACCATCGCGAAGTAATTTTGACCAGCAGTTAAGCCTAATAGCCAATATTCTCATCACAAACATATAACATAGAAACGATTGAGACATTGAGTATGCTCCGGTGTATGGGGTGAATTTTTAATTCAGAAAAGTGAGTGGAGCAGGCACTTATGTTGGTAACAACAAGATATGAAGTGAGTAGAAAAGTGCCAGAAGACAATAGAGAATAAAAAATTTTTTCGCGGCGGTGGTGGGGTTTGAACCTGCGACCTTATTGGTACGACAACTCCGCCTGGCAGGTGAGAGCGTGGCTCTACCGTGTGAGCTATCCACGAACACAAAAATATTCGTTTCAAACCCAAAGTCATTTCTAGATCCCTCTCTCACCCACTTCTTGAGATCGCCGATTCGTTCACCACCATCGCGAAGTAATTTTGACCAGCAGTTAAGCCTAATAGCCAATATTCTCATCACAAACATATAACATAGAAACGATTGAGACATTGAGTATGCTCCGGTGTATGGGGTGAATTTTTAATTCAGAAAAGTGAGTGGAGCAGGCACTTATGTTGGTAACAACAAGATATGAAGTGAGTAGAAAAGTGCCAGAAGACAATAGAGAATAAAAAATTTTTTCGCGGCGGTGGTGGGGTTTGAACCTGCGACCTTATTGGTACGACAACTCCGCCTGGCAGGTGAGAGCGTGGCTCTACCGTGTGAGCTATCCACGAACACAAAAATATTCGTTTCAAACCCAAAGTCATTTCTAGATCCCTCTCTCACCCACTTCTTGAGATCGCCGATTCGTTCACCACCATCGCGAAGTAATTTTGACCAGCAGTTAAGCCTAATAGCCAATATTCTCATCACAAACATATAACATAGAAACGATTGAGACATTGAGTATGCTCCGGTGTATGGGGTGAATTTTTAATTCAGAAAAGTGAGTGGAGCAGGCAATTTTTTATTCTCTATTGTCTTCTGGCACTTTTCTACTCACTTCATATCTTGTTGTTACCAACATAAGTGCCTGCTCCACTCACTTTTCTGAATTAAAAATTCACCCCATACACCGGAGCATACTCAATGTCTCAATCGTTTCTATGTTAATTTTTGTGATGAGAATATTGGCTATTAGGCTTAACTGCTGGTCAAAATTACTTCGCGATGGTGGTGAACGAATCGGCGATCTCAAGAAGTGGGTGAGAGAGGGATCTAGAAATGACTTTGGGTTTGAAACGAATATTTTTGTGTTCGTGGATAGCTCACACGGTAGAGCCACGCTCTCACCTGCCAGGCGGAGTTGTCGTACCAATAAGGTCGCAGGTTCAAACCCCACCACCGCCGCGAAAAAAAATTTTTTATTCTCTATTGTCTTCTGGCACTTTTCTACTCACTTCATATCTTGTTGTTACCAACATAAGTGCCTGCTCCACTCACTTTTCTGAATTAAAAATTCACCCCATACACCGGAGCATACTCAATGTCTCAATCGTTTCTATGTTATATGTTTGTGATGAGAATATTGGCTATTAGGCTTAACTGCTGGTCAAAATTACTTCGCGATGGTGGTGAACGAATCGGCGATCTCAAGAAGTGGGTGAGAGAGGGATCTAGAAATGACTTTGGGTTTGAAACGAATATTTTTGTGTTCGTGGATAGCTCACACGGTAGAGCCACGCTCTCACCTGCCAGGCGGAGTTGTCGTACCAATAAGGTCGCAGGTTCAAACCCCACCACCGCCGCGAAAAAATTTTTTATTCTCTATTGTCTTCTGGCACTTTTCTACTCACTTCATATCTTGTTGTTACCAACATAAGTGCCTGCTCCACTCACTTTTCTGAATTAAAAATTCACCCCATACACCGGAGCATACTCAATGTCTCAATCGTTTCTATGTTATATGTTTGTGATGAGAATATTGGCTATTAGGCTTAACTGCTGGTCAAAATTACTTCGCGATGGTGGTGAACGAATCGGCGATCTCAAGAAGTGGGTGAGAGAGGGATCTAGAAATGACTTTGGGTTTGAAACGAATATTTTTGTGTTCGTGGATAGCTCACACGGTAGAGCCACGCTCTCACCTGCCAGGCGGAGTTGTCGTACCAATAAGGTCGCAGGTTCAAACCCCACCACCGCCGCGAAAAAATTTTTTATTCTCTATTGTCTTCTGGCACTTTTCTACTCACTTCATATCTTGTTCTAAAATATTATGAATGCTTCAGTTTCAGGAAAGGCAGATATAAAATTAGCCTTTAAAAATTCAGCATTTTTTATTTAATATGGGATTGAAGCTGAATTTTTTTTTTTTAATTTTGTCTTTTCCAGTCAGACGTGCTTAATGATGCTTTACTTGTATTTTTAGCTTTAACTCTTCTCATCTACCCACTGTGTAATCACTTTGTGTCCAGATTGACTGTCATTTTTGCTATATTTCAACAAAATGTTCAGTGTAAATTGAATTTGTAACAGAATGGGATATCGATTAATGTTTCTTTTCTTTTTCTGGTAATATTATCAATTTACAATCTAAAATGTTGTTTCATAATTCTCCAAAATATTAGAAACTGGGGGCTCTGGCTGTGAAATGCCTTTGTGAAATGTTGATCAACCATCCACATTTCAACTACCGTGACAATCTCATTGACATGATCGTTCCCTTTTCAAATCATGGGAGATCAGAAGTAAGTTGAGTTATTTTATTCTTATGTTCTCAAGTCTGTGCCAGAATATTGAGCAAATTAGTATGTTGCATATTTGTCATAAATAGCTGCATAAATCAGTGATTATAATCTTATGCGAAATTCTGGGATTTTGGAAATTTCTCAGAAATCTTCCGCTAAATTTGCCGTGGCACACATTTTCCTCAAAACCACAAAATCACCATTATGTCTTATGTTCTTATGTCATATTTTGACACCTGTGCTCAGTCTCGTGAAATTTGAGAGATTCTTGGGTTGTATTTATAAGCTGCAGCATACCCACTAGGTTTTGGTAACAAAGATATTGTAGCCTGCTTTATGAAGTAAAAATTTAAAAAAGCAACACTATCTGGCCTTTTATTTTGGTCAAAAGTTTATCATAATTTCTTGGTGCAGTGAGCGATTTGAATAATATTGTAGGCCTTTAAAATATGTAGTAAGGACAATTATTAAATGTAAAAAGAAAATTTATGTCTAATGATAAGAATGGATTTACAATAGTAATAATTACATGTACAAAACTATGTTCCAGTCATTTTTACATTTTGCTTGTGCTTGATAGACCGAGAAATTTTCCTCCTTTTTGACAAATTGCTTTTACCATCACTGATAAATAGGTAGATTTTTGTGATGTATCCTCGTGGCCAAACTCTTATTACATACTTTGTGTTAAGTTTATGTTTACTTTATGATGTGACTAAGGAACTTGATGAAAAGAAGCTGGTTTTGTCAAATAAAGTTTATTTTTTCGAGCTTCAAGCAGCAATATTTTCATTATTCGATAACATTAATCATTTATGTTGTGGATCAAACGTATAATACATTCCAAAAAAAAGTTATTTCTTTTCTTTACTCTGTACTTATTTTAAATTCCTGAAATATACATTCCAATTTATTGTCTTGGCCTTTGTTTTGTTAAAGTTCTTTCTCTTCTCCCCACCCCATTATTAGGATGTTTATTTTATTGTTTTTATTTTTCACAAAATAGTTTTCCGATGTGACTTGTGAAACTATCAAGAAAGTATTTCAAGCAGATAAAAAAGGAGATGCTACATTAGAGGTTTGTAAACTTTTAGATTAAAACTTATTGCATGAAGCTGGAAACTATAAAAATTTTGAACACAAATATAGATATGATTGCTTCAAGGGAAAAAATGAGAGCAAAATACAATATACAAAACAAGAAACTGTTGAAAAGAAAGATGCAATTTTTCCTAAAAAAAAAAATAATCTGTTAATTTGTTTTTTTTAGAAAGAAATAAAATTGTCTTTTTCTTCAAGCAATTATGACTTTCTTCGGGTGTATCAGATTTGGGAAGATTGATATTAAAACATGTATAACCGTGTCAAAATTATACCAGTAAATCAAAGAGCAATTGATATTTTTCAGTGTCCCTTTAAATATTATTTTGTTATAAAACGTGTGTCTAATGCAATGTTGTGTAATATTTTAACAGTCAATTGTGCACAATCCATTTGGCCTAATATTTCCATATTTATGATATGTCCTTCTAGATTGTTAGAGCAATTGGAAGAATGGCAAAAAGAAAACGATATGACATCAGACCTCAGGTAAATTATATATTCTTGTCACAGTATGTATGGAAACACTTGCTTGTTTCAAAAAAGTTCGCATGTGAATACTTACATTGAGATGAGATTTAAATATATGTATGTCAATTTTAAAGTTTGTATTCAGCCACATACTTCATAAGGTTGTAAACTGTATATCAAATTCTTAAGGGCAATTATAACGTATACAGCTGATTGTTGAAGTTAACTTAATTTTAATTCATCCATACTTTATTATAAGGATATATTGCAACATTGTTGACCAATAATTTCTTGGATTAAAAAAGTATTTGTTGCCTATGAATCAAAAGAGAAAAAATCTAAAGTGAATTTTAATCTGAAAAAAAAATATTTTATTTAATGATTAGATTTTAATTCAGCCTGCCATCTCTCCCAGATTAATATGATCAAAACCATTTCCTCATTATTATCAGATCTTTATTTAAATACTAGATTTGCCCAAAAGATTTCCCAAATTTTGCTTTTGAAAAGGTAGCAATTCTGCTTTAATGTTAAAGGGTTATTAAAGATAATCTTATTGAACTGGACATTTTTTTAAAAATGTGTGTCCTCATATTTTTCTTCCTCTTTGTTAGGTCCTGCTGACTTTCTTAGTCTTAAAGATCAAGGAAGTGGATTTCTCTTCGGTTTCCAAAGCAGCTAAGAAGATGGCACGAGCAGAGAGGATGAAGAAATATTCTCGACGAGAAAGGAAGGTAAAATATTTTTATTTTTTTTGTAGATTTAATATGCCATTGGGCCATCCTGATAGCTAAGTTGGCAGCGCACTTGCTTCAAAGGACTGAGATCGATTCTGGTTGCAGTAGACATTTTTTTCTGACACCCACCTTCCTGTTGACCCAGCAATTGTTTGGTAGCCTGGTCTGTTAGATCCGGTAGAAAGTACTTTGTGACAGACTAGCATCCTACTCAAAGGGTAGCTAGCAATTAACGCTTTTGTCCATTTTATTCTATAGAAACCAGGTGAAACTCTGGTACCATGGGCTCTGAAGGACAACTTGTTTTTCAAGATTTCATCGAATTTAACTAAATGTTGTCATGCAAAATAAAGGCATACCACTTGTTTCGTGGTAATTAATTTATGATTATGGTCTTTTTAAAGGGTTTACTATATTTAAGCTGTTTTCTGAATCAAATCACCGGAACTGCCAAAAATGGGCGTGTTGAGAAAATTGCAAAATTTTAAATAAACTTAAAGAGACTCTGATGAATTATTAAACTTTATTGGTTTTGTGTTGTTACAAAAGGGGGGGAAGGGGAGTGGGAGAGAATTTGAATCTGAAATGTTTTTACTGATAATATATATTTTTATTTCCATAGCAAATGAAAATGAAGGAGAAATTGGACAAAGAATTGCTGGAGACAAAAGCCACAGAGGACAGAGCTCAAATTCTGAAGTTTGTGAGTTACTAATGACACGATTTACCCTGAATAAACAATTTACCTTTTTTTTTTTTAATTCAATTTCAAAACCATTTCATTATTTTCTATTGTCATTTTTTGTGTTTAAAAGTTTTGTTGGAGATAGATGCTTATTCACACCATTACACTCTTTTCCTTTTGTGGTCATTAAATAATTGCCTTTCAATATTTTTCCCAACTCTGCAGCATACCCTTGTAATTCAGTCAGTTTTTGAGACGTACATCCGTGTCATCAAGTTGGCTTCAGATTCAATATCGTTGGGACCAGTGCTTGAAGGACTCGCACAGTAAGAATTGAATGTACTGACTATGTGTATGAGTGTTGAAAGATATCCTGGTCAACTTTGATTTTTTAATAATGCGCTTACATGCACTGTTGGTATGATTTCCCTGATAATCAAATGTATAATGGATGAAATTGCAGTAATTTTTCATTCTCCTTTTTTTAAAATTCTGAAATGTTTTGGCTTTATTTTTTTCCAATCATTATAATTGTTTCCAAAATAATTGTAATTGCGGTTTAGCTGTATTCCATTTACATGTATTTTTGCTTCTATTGTTCCTGTGATCACTTAAAGAATTTGATGATGTATGATAAGCTTGATATATGATATATCAAAAGAGTGGTAAATTTCACCATGGATATCAATAAAACTGGTTTGATTATATTTTAAGTTTTATCTACATTTTAAATGCAATAGTAATATCACAAATTTTCTACCTAAAAATAAATAAACATTTACATGTATTTTTGCTTCTATTGTTCCTGTGATCACTTAAAGAATTTGATGATGTATGATAAGCTTGATATATGATATATCAAAAGAGTGGTAAATTTTACCATGGATATCAATAAAACTGGTTTGATTATATTTTAAGTTTTATCTACATTTTAAATGCAATAGTAATATCACAAATTTTCTACCTAAAAATAAATAAAAATAAAATCATTTGAAAACATTTATTAAAATCAAATATCTATGCTATTCCTCCAAATTGCTCATAGGGAACTTTGGAGCCAGTAAGAAGTTTTGACCTGAGCAGAAGTTGACTTAAGAGTATTAAAGTTTTGCAGATTTCAATGTAGTTTTAATATCTCTCCATGGGAAAATTGATTTGAAATTTTTTGTTTCAGATTTGCCCATTTGATAAACGTGGAATATTTTGATAGCTTGTTTTCTGCATTCAATCGACTGATTAAATCAGGGGTAAGTATTATTATTATTATTAGTAGTAGTAGTAGTAGTATTAGTAGTAATATTATTATTATTATTATTATTATTATTATTATTATTATTATTATTATTATTATTATTATTATTATTATTATTATCATCCACATCATCATTATTCATCATCACCATCTATGAAGGACAATGCTAACTAACACAATAAACACACTACATACCACAATGAGCTGTGTGCCACACTTTCAGATTAGGAATTGCGGCAACAACTTTTTGCCAAGGTCTATATGCAGCTCTCCACTATATCATAATCTTTCTGATGGAATAATTTGGCGACAGTGTCTAGCAAAGCCACTTGGAAGGGTATCTTTTTCTTTTCTATATTTAACTCTGTTTTTCTTTTGTGTTTTTTAAAATGATCATGTTGGTGATGATAAATAGATAAAGTTAGTTAAATGAATGAATAATTGAACTAGGCTTTAAAAGGTAAAATCTATAACTTTAAAGGTAAAATCTATAATCTATTTTACTTCTGGACGAAGTTCATGTTTGAAAGATTTTTTTTTAAATTTCTCTTTTCCAGAAATTGACAACTCGAGAGACCTTACATTGTCTTCAGACTGTCTTTACTATTCTGTCTGGACAAGGATCTGTCCTGAATATTGATCCTACTAAATTCTACAAACATCTTTACGCTTCTCTCATGGCTGTACATCTTGGTAAGCAAGGATATTTCTTGATGAGAGTGTTTTAAATACCTCTCTAACTCGAAACATCTTCAAGTTTTTATTTGCACCCCTCACCATCAACAAAGAATGGAATGTTGTTCCCGAAACATGTGTGAACAAAACTAAGACCTGAACCAGTGCCCAACAAAGCAGAAATTCTCTGCTTTGTGTGACACTGTTTTATACACACTTGTCCCTAATTTTTCGCTGTGAACTTACAGATTTAGACACCTTCAAGTAAAGATTATCAAGATAATTCAGCCTAAACACCAACAACGGCTGCTACATTCAACAACTCTTTCCGCACTTGAACACACATAAATACTTAGAATTGAGTTCGGGTAACATTCAGATCAGATTCTTGTGAAAGGAAAAAAAGAATCTATTTGCTTCTATCCAATTTTATTGTTTCCAATTTGGTCAATACATTATATTGTGAGTTTGAACTTAATTAATCACTAGGGTCTCAATTTGATGTTTAACATGCTTTTGATTAAGAAAGGCAGAAAGACAACTTCAGAATGAAAGGTATTTTAGATTATTTTTGGCAAAGAAACCCAGGCTAAAATTTAACCTTTAATGATTGCCTATTCTGTTGCTATAATGACAATACCAACGTTCTCTTTGGAAAATAAATACTAACAACCAAAAACTCAATTTGATATAAAACTAGAAAGTTTCTTTTTTAATAAAATGTTCATCCAATTTAAAGGAATATGTTTCATTTTTCACAGGTATGTCAGATGATACAACCCCTATTGTCCTCAAATCTTTGGATGTGATGATTTCAAAGAGAAGAAAACACGTAATTTTTCCAGAATAAATGATCTATTTGTTTTCTCGTATGTCTTTTACTGAGAGTGTATGATTACTTTAATTTTCATCTTTGAGGTTTATCAACAATAGTATTGATTTTACTTTGTTTTTCCATATTTTAGCTGGGAAATCTGGGGTATTTGATGTTTTCTATTGGCAAATGACCTAATATAAACCTTTGAACTTGATCTCTAAATGATGAGCCTTATATTTTAGTTAAGAGGTCCATAAAGAATAAAATAAAATGCAAAATGTGCAGTATAGAAAATAATTTCATCATAATGTTATTTTGTGTATGTGAGAGAGAGCATAACACTGTACACTGCAGGAACATTGTTACCACAGACTCACTTTTTGGGTATTAAAAGCTCTTGTAGAAAATAATAATAGTAATAATAAACCTTTATATCGTGCAATTATCCTTCAATAATAATAATAATAAGATACTTTATTCATCCAAAAAAATGGAAATTCGTTTACAGGCGTGACATGCATAAAAATGTATAAACACAAAGTTGAGAATCTATGGCGACAATATATACATATATATATGCAAATGTACAAACATGTAAAAATATACAACCAGGAACCAATAGCAACACCTTATATATTAATTTAATAAATTGAGATAGGCCATACTCTGGCCTTTAGTCCGAACAATGGGCAATGGGTTCTGAGCGCACTATAATAAAGATTTTATAGAAGAAAAAAAAAATTGAAAAACACATACATTCATTTTCTTTATTTTAGTATTGCAGTTAGAATTTGGCAACGGTTGTGGAAAACTGATGCTACAAATTTGTTGTTATGTTCAAAGTTCTGACACTGATCATTTCATTTATTGTCCAAAAGCTGTCTGTAGTGACCATAGAATAAGACTTTATAACTCACTATTTTATTTAAATCACAGGTATCACAGCAAAGAATTCTGGCATTCATGAAAAGACTGAGTTCCCTATGTCTTCAGCAAACACCGGATACTGTAATGTCGTATTTGGCCGTTGTTCGGTGCTTTTTACATGTAAGCTTTTCTTTTTCTCTCTCTCTCTTTCTCTGTCACACACACACCTTTTTTTTACTGCTGCTCTCATTTGCATAATGGAGTAGAATTTGACCTGCTTTCACTATTTAAGTGTATATGACTCTAATATACTAGGATAATTCAAGCTGTTCTGTTTCAGTTGGAACCTAAACTAAGAAATCAAATAGTGTAAATCTGATATGGAAAAATATTATTATTGCGATTTCCATAAAGTCATTTAACCCTTAATGCCCCACCCAGCCAACTTTAGACCATGCAATCATTTTAGCTTGGCTGACCTCAATGGCTGTTTTCCTTGTATATTTCCATGATCTTTTACCACTATTCTCTACCCTGTTGGAATATCTCGTTTGGAATTCTCATTTGCTGATAATATTTTATGACTTACATTTATTTATTACTTTCCCCTATAATTTTTAAAACTTTTTTGTCTTCAGACCTACAAACATACGGATGTTCTTCTAGACACTGACGTCCAAGGGAGTGGAGTCTACATGCCTCTCTTGGAAGACCCAGAGCATTGTTGTGCCAACAGCACCTCCTTATGGGAGCTTCATCTTCTCATGGTAAGTTATATTCATCATGGGTTTACATTTTATTTTACCACTTAAAACTTCTTGATCTACCATCTTTTCACTCACATAGTGCATTATATTATCTCACTATATAGTCTGCATAGTATTTTGCAATCCAGGACAAAAATCTATCTATCCTGTGTACTTTTTATGTATCTTTCTGTGTTAGAATATGTCTTGATATGCATCTGAAAAATGTATATAATTATTAGCAAGTACATTAGATTTATCACCGTTATCAAATAATCCTCAACCTTATCATTATCATCATCATTAAATATCCACTTGCATCATGGACGTTGAAAACATAACTCTCACTGAACTTGAACGCTTGGCCAAACACAAAAGACCTGGATAAGATTAGTTGACAACCTACAACACTTATCATAACAAATATGACTGTAACATCACACCTTTTAGTTGCCCTACTATCATAGCAGAATGCAATATATACTGTACTGTACCTACATCATACTATACAGCTTAGCATTTTTTTGTTGTTGTTGTTTTTTGTTTTTTTTACACAGTCAGAAGGACAGTTATTATTGCAGATTTGTAAATGCGTTGAAATGATTGCATAGCGGCCAACTGTCTGATTTGGCAATCTGGATTAAAAAAATTTTATGAAAATTTTGACTTTTATATGCATATATGGAAAGGACCCTTGCATGTCCCAGGAGTATGCTTTCTTGACAAGGAAATTAAAACGAAGAACGGAAATGGCTCTGATATTATATAATACTGCTGTTTTGGGTCATGACGGTATTGTGCATACGGGTGTCCTGATTTAGCTCTTTGATGATGATTTACCCAAAATGAATTTGGTTTTCCGAATTGCAGAACCATTATGAGCCAGATGTTAGGAAGTACTCAGAGCATATACTGAAAGGAGCGCCCATATCAGGACAGCATCACTTACCAACAGAATTGTCCAGAAGGTAATGTTATTTTTTGATAAATCCTATTCATTTTGTTCCTTATCAGGTTTGCCAGAATAATTTGCCAAAGGATGTGAAAAAATCCCACGAGTTTCAGGCCTCATCTTTTACATGTAGAAATAAATTTTTATTTTCTTATCCTGTTGCCTTAGTAAATGTCTTGATATGATGAAAATTTAATCTTTTCCAGCCTGTTTAATGGTGGAAATTAGCTTATGATGTTTAATTTGTGTTTTATTTGTCAATTAAGTAGGGAAAATGAAGGCTATCATTTTTTTTTTAATGCTTAGAAAATGCCAATATGTTGAATCCAATTTTCCCTGACAAGCGACAACAACAAAGAAAGCCAAGTTTGTTTTTTTTAATTTTGCATTTAAAACTACCAAAGTGGCAACCCTATGCCTTATCCTATTTGCCTTTGCTGGAAAGAACAAAAATAATTCAGATAGTTGATGTCATATAGAACTTGAGGCTTGTTTGTGAAATGCTTGATGTAGTGATCTTTGTTGAGTTCTGACATATAAATTATATTAGTGTTAGATGATAGCCTACATTTTGGCCATATGCGACGTCTATCTAAAAACAGAATGAATTAAAATCTCATTCCTACTTCTTTTTTCTTTTTTAATGAAAACCATAATGTTATAAAAATTCAATTGCAGATCCCCTGAGGACATTTATAGGACCTATCACAACAAAGAAATTTTCCCTGCAAGTATTCCGGACAAATGTGTGAATAAGAAGGTAATTGGATTTTTATTATTTAAAAACAATTTACATTAAATGTTTATAAGATTTTATTTAAAATGCTTTTTTTAACCAAAATACACTCACTGGGAGCTTTGATTAGTGTGCATTTCGACATAGCTTGCATTTGAGTGAAGTGATTAATAAGTTGACATTTAACTAACCAGCCCGCCAACAGACGAACAATACTATATCACACAAATCAAGCAAACTTGGTGATATTCAAAGGGCTTACCAAAAGTACAAACCCTGACTGTTAGGGAATGGGAGCAAAAGCTTGCAGTTTTGAAAATTACTTTTATTTTCCTCTCAGTGTACTTGCCAAACTTTTAATAATAATAATAATAGATCTTTATTGTCCATAAATATGGCAATTTGTCATTTAGTTACACTTGTTATAATGTTAAACGATAACTAAGATTGGTCTACTCCTCCCATTTGTTTTATCATCTCCCATGCTTTCCTTGCGCAGCCCGATCTCAGTTGTCGCTCCATTTTATTTTTGTATTCAACCTTCTCTTCTTTTATTGTATTTCTGATCTCCTTTCCTTTTTCAAATTCTAGTTTAATGTCACCACTCATATAGGCAATTTTCTTTTCATTGAGTAAATATTTAAGTCGCTTTGTAACCCATGGCTTATTGTTAGGAAATATCTTAATTTCTTTTTTTTCCACGCATAAATCCACACAAAATGTAATATAACATGTCAAAGTTTCGGTCCATTCATCTGCCATCTGTCAAATTGAGAAACAAGGGAACAGGCACTGGTGTAAGATAAAGATCTGAACAAGTGTGTATGAAAGGTGCCAGACAAAGCAAGAAAGAAAGATACAAGAGTTTTTGATTTTTTAGGTTTTTTTCTTGTATTTATCTTTCTTGCTTTGCCATCTGTCAGTGACATTCAATAGACATTGAAAGTTTAATGGTTTATATTGTTTATAACTTAAGCCATTATTCAGTAACTGTAGAAATTTACAACTCTCATCATATTATATTCTCTTGATGATGGCAACAATGAGTTAAGGTGAGGGTGACTTGCTCAAGGCTGCACAGCAAGATGGGGGAATGGATTTCTGTATCTCATGTGCACACAGCAAAGCCCATACCTCAGTGCTGCCCTTCCCCCTCTACCAGGGGAAAAAATATACGTTTCCACCCACACTTTAGGAGATGGAGGTGTGTGAGGTTTAGCTGTGCATATTTCCTATACATAGAATTTTTAAAGTGCAAGTCAATCCGATAATCCTGCACACAAGGAAATGAAAGGACGAGTTTTTTATTTCAATTTGATACCCTTTTTTCTTTGATTTTCAGAGATACAAACGTTCTGGATTTGTTGATTCAGAATTTGAGGCCTACACAGAAAAAATACTGGAAGCTGTTGATTCTGGTGAAGAGGATGGAGATGTTGTAGATGAGAATGCAATGGATGTCGGCTGATATTGAATTATATATATATATATCTTTGATTAAATCTCAATGATAATATATTATAGTAGAACTGTCTTTTTATTAGTTTTAATTGGTCATGGGGGTTCAATAGTTCATTGGTAAAGCACTCGTCTCACAAGTAATAGGTCTGGTAATCTGCCATACTCTGAAAATACACATATTTAAAATTTTGGCCAGAAAACTCATCCTTCAAATATCAATCGATAAAACGGCCATCATCTTGGTAAAAACTCTCAAATCTGGGACTTCACGTGTCTGACAGGAGTAAATCCCATGAGCCATGTAATCTATACACGTTTCTAGTCCCATGTAAACACAAGGTTCATGCCAAGAAGGTTACATAAACATGATTTATAATATTAATATCACATAGCGGCCAACTTTTCAAAGAACCAAAAAGGAACACCCTAATGCACACTACAGTCATGACCAAAAATGGCAGAATGTTTGGACTATAATAAAATATAATCTAGATTTAGAGCTATACCACTCTATTTGTCTCTTCCTTGTTTTAAATTGCTAGTCAAAAAATCATTAACCTGGGACATACCAGGGTCATTTCCTTACATATAAACAGTCTATTCATCTTTTTTTTTTTTTCTTACTCTCCAACTTGCCAAATTGGATCAGTTGGCCACTATGATATATTAAACTCTTGTTTCTTGCACTGAGGTGTGCCACGAATACACCTCACATTATATATGTTTGTGCTTTATCCACCGCGAGTGTTGCACAAAATTTAGATTTTAAAATGAAATAAATATAAGATCATGGGTGCTATCAGGTTAGGTCAAAAAAGCCTGAAATCCATTTCCATCAAATCCAAAAACCCTGAAACTTATTTTGCTATGTGACCTTTTGCCTCAAACAAAATGGTAATATGTTGAGATCATAAAGATGCAGGAGATTAATTAAAATCCATTTTTAAAAACCGGAAATCTTGCACCCATGTAAGATGGTTGGGGTTTTTTTTTTAGCTGAACACTCTTGAAGATCAAAGACCAACAGTTAGCTCAATTTTGCATAAGCAAGGACAAGGTTTGATCCCTGGTGGAGTCCTAATTTTATTCAACAGTGCTAGATAGCTAGATGTTAGATTTGGCTAAAAGTACCATGCAATAGACAAACATCATATCAAACGGTTAGTAAATCTAGCATGGCAATTTTTTAAATCGCTTACATTTGCAAAAAATACAGAAAAATCCTGGATTTGCATTGCATTCGCAAAATCTGAATCTTTTGGCAATTTCTTGCAATTTTTCCTGATTTTGTGTGTGCACCATAAAAAAATGGATAGAACCGTCTTGTAACTTGTATTTTCCTGGCTTGAATGTAAAAGATGATAAATTGGGAGTAGCTTCTGTTAGATATGCAGTTTCCCCGTTTGTTTTTGAAAGAGATATTTTTTTCACTGTAACAAGGGAAATAATTGCACAGCAATTTTCTCACAGTAATGTTATCGAAAGACCTCTATATTCACCATAGGCTGTTTAATACTGCTGTATTGTAATGGGTTGCTTATTTTCTGATCAGACAATAAAGAGGTGGGGCCCTTGTGTTATTCATGTTATTTCGATAAAACAAATCAAAGTAAAGTTTCGATTGACCCAGTTACTCTGATTAGTGAGCACCAGTGGGGATTGAACCAGGGGCCATTTGAGATAGACATCTGTGGTTTGTTTTTATGTTTTTAAGGGTTTTAGGGCGATTGCAACACATTAAGGTCATATCAGCGCCAGTAAAAAGGAAGAAAATGGGATAGTAAAAAGTTCTAGAGTTACAATTAAAGCACCCAAGAAAAAGTAAGGCATAGGGGAACTGGAAACAAATAGGGATCAGATGTAGATTCCAAGAGCAAACCACCAATGTAATTAGTTTGAGATCACCTATAATAAGTCTCATCCGGACACAAGCATAAAATCCAACAAAGAGGAATACACTCAAATGCTTACATTATACATTCAAAATAACAAATATAATAATACATAACAGAGAGATGATTTACTAGGAAAAAAATATCTCCCAAAACAATAACTATGCATTCAACTGTTTCTCTCCCAGCTCGGACTCTCTGGGTGGGGACCCTGACCTCCCATAGCGGGCAGCGAGGTACATACTGTGTCTTCTATCCCTTTATATCTTATCCAACAAGCTTTCTGTCTTTGTCTTGGAATGAGATTACTTGGTTTTTTCCGGGCCCTCGTCGGAGTCCTGGCTGAGAGGGAAACAGTCAAATGCATAGTTATTGTTTTGGGAGATGATATTTTTTTCCTTGTAAATCATCTCTCTGTTATGTATTATTATATTGGTTATTTTTAATGTATAATGTAAGCATTTGAGTGTATTCCTCTTTGTTGGATTTTGTGCTTGTGTCCGGATGAGACTTAGGTGGTCTCAAACTAAGTACATTGGTGGTATGCTCTTGGAATCTACATCTGATCCCTATTTGTTCCCATTCCCCTTTGTCTTACTTTCTCTTGGGTGCTTTAATTGTAATTCTAGAACTTTTTACTATCCCATTTTCTTCCTTTTTACTGGCGCTGATATAACCTAAATGTGTTGCAAGCGCCGTAAAACCCTTAAAAACAATAAAAACAAAACCAGCTCGGACTCCGGCCAGGGCCAGGACAAAACCAAGTAATCTCATTCCAAGACAAAGACAGAAAGCATGTTGGAAAACAGATAGAAGACATAGTATGTACCCCCCTGCCCACTATGGCAGATCAGGAAAAAAGGGATTTTTAATGCACCTGGTGATTTCGAGGACATGATTTACTGTGACATTGACTTTTTAAGTCATTTCAGCAGCAGTAAAAAAGAATAAGATAGGATAGATTCACTCACATGAACATGATTTACAAGTACAAGGGGAAAGAATATCTCCTGAAACAATATACATTTGGCTGATTCCCTCTAAGCTGAGGACTCTGGCCAGGGTCGGGACAAACCAAGTTATCTCATTGCAAGACAGAGCATCCTGGAAAAGGGAAACTACCTGGGAGATAGAAGGCACAACAAGAACACCTCCCATCCCACCATGGAAGGTCAAAAGACCCCACCCAACACTTTGGGGTCAGTAAGAATATCCAAGAAAAAGTAAGATGAAGAGAAGTTAGGAACCAAGCGTATCCTTGTAAGGGCGAGGAACACTGCAGCACATGTCAACCGCTACACCTTCAATAGAAAGTCAATTGGACTTCAACCTCTTTAAACAAAGTGTCTAAGTCTAATCGAATCAATATGTTGGGCAATTTAATTATAAAATTCAGGCCGGCTTTAGGCTGCTCCAGAAGCAAATTCTACATTTTGCAGGGAGTGGAAAGATCAACCAATCAGTTATGCTGGATTGTTTTGTGTGTTTTAAAAGGTTTTTCGAAGCTTGCGACACCTATAGGTCATTTCAGCGCCATTAAAAAGGAAGAAAATGGGATAGTCACAATTTTATAGATTTACTATTAAAGCACACAAGTAAAAGTAAAACAAAGGTGAAACGTTCAAATGGGGAAAAGATGTAGATTCCAAGAACACACTATCAGTGTACTTAGTTTGAGATCACCTAAAAGTCTCATCCAGACACAAGCACAGGATCCCACTAAGAGGACTACAAACCGATAATATATTCAAATGAAAAGCATAAAAATACATAACAGAGAGATGATGCAAAAGGGAAAAAATATCTCACAAACATAATACTATACATTTGACTGTTTTACTCTCAACCAAGGACTCCAGCAAGGGTCAGGACAAAACCAAGCGATCCCATTCTAAAATATAGACAGAAAGCAATCAGGAAAGATATAGGGGGAAAGAAGACCCAACAAGTGATATCCTGCCCACTATGGGAGGTCAGAAGACCCAACATAGTTATTCTGGGTTGACATTGGCCTGTACATTGGGCTGTCAGTGTATGTTTTGTTTTTAAGGGTTCCGGTTTCACGATGCTTGCAACACATTTAGGTTATATCAGTGCCAGTAAAAAGGAAGAAAATGGGATAGTAAAAAGTTCTAGAATTACAATTAAAGCACCCAAGAAAAAGTAAGACATAGAGTAGAGGAACTGGAAACAAATAGGGATCAGATTCAGATGTAGATTCCAAGAGCATACCACCAATGTACTTAGTTTGAGATCACCTATGTCTCATCCGGACACAAGCACAAAATCCAACAAAGAGGAATACACTCCAATGCTTACATTATACATTCAAAATAACAAATATAATGATAAATAACAAAGAGATGATTTACAAGGAAAAAAAATATCCCCCAAAACAATAACTATTCATTTGTTTCCCTCCCAGCTAGGACTCCAGCGGGGGCCAGGACAAAACCAAGTAATCTTATTCCAAGACAAAGAAAGCATGTTGGAAAACAGGTACAGGGGGATAGAAGACACAGCAAGTACCTCCCTGCCCACTATGGGAGGTAGGGAACACCACCCAGCTGTCAGTGTAGATAAAGTTCTTTAAGTATAATCTATGGGTATTGCGCCATATAAAGCATGTGTTTTATATTTGTTTTGTATTGTTTTATGATAATAAGCTAATAGTAGTAGAACAACAGAAACAAAAGACAAAATTTAAAACACTAAAAACAACTTAACATCAATTAAATTTATTCTCATCCATGAAAAATGCACAAAAGTTGTTAAATGGCATAAGACATAGTAATGAGATATTTTCAGGCACAACAAAAGCCTGATGCTTTCCACTACCGCTACAATTAATATACACAAAACAATGTCACAATATTCATTAGTCAAAGAATACCTGATAACGGATTGCTTCAAACTTAAAACTAAGGATTGCATTTCCTGTGTCTGAAAATACCAAATTATGATATTATAGTACAAAAAATAAAAAGGTAATATATTGAGATAAATAAAATAAAAGAGCAAGTGCTGCACCATCCAAACTTCATTCATTCAATGAGCCTTATGAACACCATAAGTCATGCAGTATTTGTAACTTTGTCATTTCCACTCTCCTGAATAATAATCAAATTATATCTTAAGTTAACCACGAAGAATAAATTCTTTACACCTTAAAGAAAAGTTTTATTGTTACTTTTAATGAATGAGTGTGATAGGGCAACTCAAATTTTAAGCTGAGAGATCATGTTTTTTTCTAAATTTTGGATAATCAATAAATGAAAATTGGCACACATGCACAAGCCCACTCCATTTATAACCACTTTTAGAAATAACCTGGTTTTATACAATATTCTAAGAAGACTCAGACATACAACCAGTTCAAACAACTTTGATACAATCCTCAAATCTTAGCAGATAAAACACTTTAAAGTAGTCAGTTTCTAATTTAAACATAGCTGAATCGTTGAATCTGTTCTATCAACTGCACAAGAATATACATACACTTCTATCTCTTATCATTTAAAGTCCTTCTATAATAGGAGAGATCTACATTCAGTTTTTTCCCCAAATAATCATCAATCAGAAGTTGTGAATGATTTGTTTATCAAGACTGCAACAAAACTACAACTACAAATCTCACTGCGTAAACTGACCAATTAGACAGACAATTCGAAAGTAGTGAGCACTTTGAATGTGGTCACTCTGAACACCCGGGTCATTAATATCGATCACCCCAGTGGAGGTGGTTATAAAAAATAAGCCATATTTTGATTTCCGAAAATGATATAGAGAAAATAATAAAATTACATAATAATTCATTCTATTGATGAATCCTTATGGGTTTTTTAAAATGAGAAATGAAAAATGTACATCCAAAGACACACATTTCACTTGAATATAAAAGAATTTTAACATTCATTCTGGAAGAAAACAGCTGCTATTTATATAACTGGCCAATGTGAGTTACGTTATCGTCATTCAATTGACAATACAATCAAGTCTTAGAAAGAAAGAGAAAATAAAATTTTGTTGATGGAAAGGAAAAGGAAATAAATAATACACAAAGTAATTTGATAGTAAACAATAGTAAATATTTTTTTCGGATAGAAATGTGTTTTTTTTGTAGGCTTTTTATTCTTTATTTTGGATTGTAGCTGTACGAAAATGAATTTTCAATAATTACATAGTTTTACAAAAAATGATATCAGACTGACAAATAAATGTTACATGAAATAAATAAGTATTCTTTACCCAGCACAGCTCGAAATATGGAAAAAAAAAAAAAAAAAAAGAAAAGAAAAATTAATTACAAACAAAACCCATTCTTTTTATTATAAAATTAAACATCTGTCACGAAGGCAATCATTCAGATGTGTATGCGTAACATAATGTCACTCTAAATCCAAATTTTTTTTCTTTGGATGAATTATAGCCACATTTCATTTGCTGTGTTGATTTATTTATTTAAAATCTAATATAGGATGTACGATGCTAATGCTTAACAAATTAAGTAAATGGAAATGGTGCTAATAATATCAGCTGTCAAGATTATTATCTTTTTGCCTAGCAATGAAAACAAACACATAAAAAAAAAAGAAAGAAAGGGGAGAACTTTTATACTCAACATAAATATATGGAGTAAAGAAAACGAAAATTTAGAGGGACATTTTGATTATCTTTCTGGTAAGGAAGTACAAAATAAGATTGTGCTATTTTTCACTTCTTAATTTAAATATGAGAGCTCTTTTGTTTTACCCACTCTTAAGACCAATGCTATATTTCACTCTCAACATCCGCGCTCAATAATATTATACAGTCAATACTTGATATGACAAAGAAGTAAATTCTGAGGAATCCTGTGACTAATTTTAGAACTTAAGTCATAAAATGCGCAGAGTAATAGAAACTGGTTTTAAGAGTGGAAAAGGTAAAAAGTTGGAGTAATTCACATCTTTTTTGACTAGTTACCATGAAAACAACTCTGGTCCAATGGTTTAACTCATTTAAGTTTAGTAGAAAAAAAAAACAAACAAAAAACAATTTTTTTCATTGTTATGCGCTCTCTATTTGATTTTATATGAATTCAAAGGACTAAAATTCTACAAGATTGTGTATATCATACCTCAAAATAAATGGGGTAGGGCTCTAAGATAGATTGTTTTGAGATTTCACTAATAGTGCTGAGAATTCAGGTTTCAAATTTCCAATTTTTTTAATATAGAAAAATGTAATTTTCTTGATTTTTTTTTTTTTTTACTTACTGCAAGATTAAAATCATTCAGTGCGTTACCCAGAATAATAAAACTGGTGAAGGACATCATATTAAAAACAAATTTTACTCAATTTGCAATTGTTTAAAAATTGATCACTTTAGGGATTTTAAAGTGACCGCCACATTTTCTATGCATTAAAATATTCAAAATTTTAAAATATTTCTATTTTAAGACTTCCATCTTCTGCATCCTTTATCATTTCCATTGACCTATTGATGGACAAATTACTTTTTTAGATACCATATCATAAAACTTTGGCTCTGGAATACCTACTATCTTTGTAACAAAACAAAACAAAAAAAAACCCCAAAAAATTCTATTCCAGCACTGACAGAACACATAGATCTATGAAAGTTAGAGCCATAAACGAATTTCCCTCTCAATACCAATATCACAATATTATGTTGTCAATGGAATTGCGATGCAATGAAGTAAATCACCTTCCCAATACATGGGAAATGAATGAATGAATGAATGAATGAAGAAAAAAAAAAAGACTACAGAAGACTTAATTTCCCCATCAGGTACTGATATTTGACACATATGTAAACAAAAAAAGTGCAAAATTTTGAATAATGTTACACTCACATAAACAGCAGAGACATCAAATAACATGACATACAAGATTGAAATTATGAGTCTGAAGTTTTCTCTTCTTTTCCTATAAAAACGATTGAAATCAAACTTTTAAAATCCAACGAGTCATTCTTATCAATAAGAAATGAGCATTAAAAAATATAACAAAAATATCAAGCATTAAAATGAAAGGACGAACACTACAATATTCTACACTGAATTTGGTTTACGTATTTCAATACCAGATAGA
Organism: Berghia stephanieae; assembly: GCF_034508935.2. NCBI lineage: Eukaryota > Metazoa > Mollusca > Gastropoda > Nudibranchia > Aeolidiidae > Berghia > Berghia stephanieae. Next base: position 90,107,338 of record NC_088361.1, on the reverse strand, counting down.
CAAAGTAGGCCCTGCAATAATTCTAAAATGACAAATGATATAATTACTTGATCATAATTTTAAGGTACTGCAGAGCATTATGGGCAGCATTAGCATGCGCTTCATCCATGACAGGTCCTGTGCCTTGGCAGACAGCTACAGGTATTGTTGACATCTGTACAAGGCATTGATTCATACCTGAATGATAAACAAACATGTATTTTCACCAATAAGTTATGAGCAGGTGTCTTTTTTTCTGGCCTAGCAAAGTACAATTGGTATGTTTTGTGCAACTATGTGGTCTTGTGGTATGACACTCGCTTTTGAATCGGATGGTCCTGGGTTCGAACTTCGCTCAGCGGGGAAAAGGCTCTTTACTCACATTCTCTCACCGTACTCAGGTGTAAAATGAGTATCTGGTCGTTAACAACACTGCCTCTGACCGAAAAAATTGTAATATCGCCTAAAAGATGTTATGTCTCGTTCTATATGTTACATGTTGCTGTTGGCCAGAGACCCTTTGTAAAGCAATTTGAGAATGTTTAGTAGATATTGGGCTATATGAAAGCTCACGTTTTGTTTTTTGTTGGGTTTTTTTCCATAAGGTTTGCAAAATAGAAGACAAAATCACTTTACTCTCCAATACCAAAATTGGTTTTAAGAAAAATGTCATCAAATATACGTTTCAAAACATTAGATTCTTTTCAGCTTTAAAATTACTACATATTACACAAACATTACAAAAATATAAAACAAAACATTAAATTTAACAATACAAAAAAAAATAATTCTGATTAAATGTATTTCAATTGAGAAAGACTTGAACGGAATTTGCTTCTTGCAAATGGATTTATTTTGTTCTTCGATAATAATTCTTCGACGTGTTGGTTATTCAGATTAAGCTAAAATGTTATGAATTGTGTAATTAGATTTTATTGGCTAAGCTTATTCTTGTTTTTTTGTTTCTGTTTTTGGTGATTTTCAACACAACAATGTATCAGGTGAAATTTTCCACTTTAAAAACAATTTATTTATGTCGACCTCTACCACACTTGCCAATTTTGAGAAACAAAACTATGGAAAATTCATGAGCAAATGTAGGAATATTCAAGGATAAGAAATATTACCAGGACACTTGGCCAGTCTGCTTCACTGAAGGCTTATAAAAAGTACTTTGGAATGTTAGAACCAGATTTTTGTGTCAATGTCGAATGGCCATCAGATATAATGGAGATAAAATAATCAATGAAACAAATTGCTATGATGCTCGCTGCATAATTGAGTCCTTGGGAAAGGCTCTTTACTCACATTCTCTTACCGTACTCAGGAGTATCTGATGGTTAACAGTTTTGTCTCTGTCGGAAACAAAAATTAACAGGCCTAGAAGTGATTCAGGAAAATATTTTTCCCTGCTTTTTCCAGGCTCTAGGGAAAATTTTAAGGTAGTAATTTTTAAGCATATTCATCAATTCTAGACCAGTTACCACTACCTTTATATATATATATATATATATATATATATATATATATATATATATATATATATATATATATATATATATATATATATATATATATATATATATATATATGAGCCAAGGTCAAAAGGTGCCCGTCTGATACCAGTGTTAAGAAAATTTGAATTTTACTTAATTATAGGCTGTTTTCATTGGGTTAATGCTTGTAATCAATTGATATTATGAAGAAGAGATAAAATGAGATAGCTCAACATACTCTGTTCAACAGAATATGAAATAAACAACTTGAAAGTGAAATTTGAATGCTGTTTGGCATGTGCTTAAAACGAGGTCAACGCATCACCTTTTTAGAAATCATGCAGAAATTAAATGTGATGTTTTAGCTCACGTGATTGAAATTTGACTAATAGTATAAAGTCAAAATTTACTTTTAAACGCAGTTGCAGTATATTACATATCTGATTAAGTTTCATATAGAGTTCTTAAAAAGTTGGTGTTGCTTGTGACCTTTGGTGTCATCAAACACAGCACAATACTAAGCCTCGACACGAAACTTTAAAGCTCATGTTTAATGTTTATAAAATGTTTAATTATGAGAAAAAAGCATAGATTTACTATCTGAACTCAAATCTTGGAGTAAATGTATACCGTTTTGCCGATATTGAGGTCTATTGGTTTTGGTGTCATTTGTCACAAGCAACACGGCATGCGTGGACACGTGGAAGTTTGTTTCGTTAAATGGCGATTCGCAATTTTGATCCACCCTTCTTCCCAGTCTTTGAAGTGCAGCACTTTCGTTTGCCTTTACATCGTGGCTCCAGTGAGAAAAGGTAAGTTGAACTTTGGTGTCATCGCTATTTTACATTGTCACAAGCAACACTTGATATTGGATATTACAAAGTGCCACCAAAAAATTATGTTTTCAGCTGTTATTCTATTTACAAATATGATATTATGACATCTCACATAAGACTGTGATTTTGACACAATTAATTATTTCCTTGTAATTCTATTTTTTTATGTTTCAGGGTTGTATCAATCAAGAAAAAGACAAAACTCAAGCTTTCGACGAATCCAGATAAAAGAAGGGTTGTCAAGAAATTTGATTTGATTTACTATTAACACACTAAATTACTACGAACTAGCAGATTTGAGCAGTAGGGCGGATGTTACCGTATGGTTACAAGAATTCATTACCATGGCTGATATTTATCTAGTGTTTGTGTGACTTTTGGTACTTTTTGTGACCATTGGTGTCATTGGTTAAAATGTCACAGGTGACACTTAAGTTTGAAGTTTCTAATATATTTCTGTTTTCATGTTCTTCAAAGCTTGAAATGTCATTGAATTACATTTTAACAGACGATATTACATGTGTTCAGTTTCTATTCTTGATTTATTGTGGCAAAATTGCGTTCTAGTGCCGATTTTGACCAAAGTTAGAGCAACAATGGTATTACTAATTTCTAAGTATATTTCCAATTTGAAAGTATTTAGTTTCTTAAAATATTATTGAATTTCATTTTATAGTAGGTTATTGTGCTTTTTTGACTGAAAATAATGCTATATTATGGACGAAAGTGTGATTTGGTGTTGCTTGTGACATAAGTAATGGTGTCACCGGTCTTATGTCACAAGTCACATTCAGATGCTCTAATTTCCATGTATATTTCTATTTTTTGAAGTCTTTGGTTTCTGAAATATTATTAAATTCCATATATAACTGTGGTTATTACACTGGTTTGACTGAAATTAATGATATATTGTCGAAATTGCAATTTGGTATTGCTTGTGACATAAGTAATGGTGTCATCGGTCTAATGTCACAAGTGACACAATGTCGCTAAATAAGATATGCTTTGGTCACATTTTTTCCCAACATTTTATTCCAAACGTTTCTGAACATTGCTGGTAATAAGCATATGCAATATTGTTGTTGTTGTTAATGTACAAACATTTCTATGAAATAATATATTTGCATTCTATGTTGCTTGTGACCGATGACACCAAAAAGCAACATTTTCTCCAATAGTTGGTAATATTATTGTACTATGATTGTTGTTGATTGTGTCCTTTTGTCTATAACTTACTAAATAAAGTTTGATACTCAACAAAAACCATTTGGTTATTGAGTTTTTTGTCTCATTTCGGTGTCACCGGTCACAGGTGACACCAGCAACCTATAGGTATTGTTGACGATATTATGATGCGTTAGACCTTAAAGTTATCTAAAGGGCCTTTGATTCATGAAGTACAGGGTTTTTGCTACATATATAGAAACCTGAATGGACTATTATGTCACTTTTATTTTGAGAAAAAAAATTGGCACCTTTTGACCTTGGCTCATATATATATATATATATATTATATATATATATATATATATATATATATATATATAGAGAGAGAGAGAGAGAGAGTCAGAAAAGAGGGGGAAATTATTGACTCGTAGTACATATTACTATAACAAGCCATCCAGTATCTAAGCCTACACCATCCGTGGGGAAAAAAAAGGAAAAAAAAGAAAAAAAAAAAGAGAGAGAGAGAGAGAGAGAGAGAGAGAGAGAGAGAGAGAGAGAGAGAGAGAGAGAGAGAGAGAGATGTGAGTGAAAAAGAGAGTGGCTGAGACTGAGAGAAAGAAATATATCGACTCTGGCTATTAATACTTGGACGTATTCCTGTAAAGTCTAGGCCTCCTACAACATGCAAAAAAAATATTTAAAAAAAAAAGAGAAAGAGAGAGAGAGAGAGAGAGAGAGAGAGAGAGAGAGAGAGAGAGAGAGAGAGAGAGAGAGAGAGAGAGAGAGAGAGAGAGAGAGAGAGAGAGAGAGAGAGAGAGAAATGGGGAGAAAAGAGACAAAGAGAAGAGAAATCAATAGAGAGAAAAAGACATTTGAATATTACTATGAGAGAGAAAGTAGCGTCCAAAGCCTTGTGGCCTACTTATTGAATTGCACATGAATGAAATAAAGCTAGTTAATCTAGAGACAAACAAAACAAACTTAGTACAAATTATAATGAGTAAACGACCTTAATCTGCCATCTCCAAATAATTGAATAACAAGTCACGAAAATTAATTAAAGTAGCCCAAGGACGTCGACCGTCTTTCTTAGCTTAGCTAACAATCGCATTCATGACCAAGTCAAAAACACAAAAAAAAAAAAAACACACACACACACTACTAAGATGAGGGGAGGGATGTGTGTTTCTAGCACTCTTGTCTTGTCGACAATGATGAGTCGACTGAGTGAATCAAGCGTCTTTAAGTCTTCGACCAATCACAGGCTATCTAACCGAACCGGCTGGTCGAAACAAAGACGCTTCTCGCCGTCGATGTATTACGCTATTGTTGTGCAAGTGGCAAGGAATATAACACCTTTTTGAGTAGGCCTAAAAGCTAAAATCTAATAGTAAAAAATATAATTCTGAGGAATTTGAAAGTCACATTGTTGAAATCGGCTTGAAAAAAGATGAACATTGGTCCTTGTTTCAGAAAAATCGGTTGAAAACCAACTGTTTTACAAATAAATTCGATTTTAAAAATTGCTTTTGTTTATTTTCGATTTTTTTAGCAACTTTTTTATTTATCGGCCGATTTTCTTGATTTTTATATCATTCTTTATATCTCAATGAGACGAGATCAGTGATATACTTTGTTTGTTTCAAATGTAACTACAACATAATTTGTTTTTTTTACTTATCAACCGTGCCTGGATAATTTATTCAACAACTGACGCAACTATCCCATTGCCGTCTTCCAGTGTTTCAGCGATGACTCTAAACCACTATAATTACGTCATGCACAGGAAACATGGTAATAGTCTGTGTACTCTACGAATGCGGACCGGACTTTGCTGATTGGGTCGATCGTCATAACATAGGGCCTAGTAGTGTGAGGAAACCATAAGAGTGAGGCTGCTGCCATGCTCTAAGCCGATCGTTCGCAGGTTGGGTAATGATTACGCGGAAGAATACATGTTGGGTTGTTGTTCACCTAAATTTTTTTCACGGCTTTTTCCCGGCCCCAGACAATTTTCACCGATTTTCCCGGTCGGGAAATTTCAAAATAAAGTTCCCGGCTTTTCCCGGCCCACTTCGAGGCCTGAATTAAGTAATAGCGCCTAAGAGAAGTCATGCCTCGTCCTTTATGTTAGGTGTTGCTGATAGCTAGGGACCCTGTGTAAAGTGCCTCAAGTACGTTCTGTGGATATATTGTGCTACAAAAATGCTCAAGTTTCTTTTAATATTTAAAAAAATCAGCCTTTCTTAGGAACAAGGAATCAGTGCATTTAAAAGACTGTGGCACGTTGTTAGCAACTAACATGTCCTTGACATTATATATCTTTTTAATACTGCAGTGGAAAAAATTTTTTAATTCAACTTACCATTTGTACTTTTATCTTTGATATCAAAGTACTGGACTTCAAATCGCTGGACCTCAGCAATCTCTTGTAACATCTGGCAATAGTTGGTTATGGGAGTCGACACTCCTTGCCCATTGGAGCTGATCTGTTTTCCACCAGCAACCATCACTTTCTCATAAAATTTGAGGATTTCCTCAGAGGACTGTGGATTCATGGACTTCTTCTTGTCTCTCTTTATCCCAGCATAAACGGACTTCTTGAAACCCTCCTGAAAATAAAATAAAATTATAAAGTAATAACACTTCTAGCAAAAAATTTTACCCTCTCTTCATTCAATTTTAAAATTAGGACTTGGAAATCCAAGACTGCACATTCAATGAAAGAGCACAAATGCGGACTAAAAATTTAAAAGAACAATATCGATACAAAATTACTGTTTGTTTTTAAGGGTTTTAAAGCTCTTGCAATACATTTAGGTCATTTCAGCAGCAGTAAAGAGGAAGAAAATGGGATAGTCAAAAAGTTCTAAATCTACATATGAAAGCAGACAAGTAAAAGTAAGACAAAGGTGAATGGTTCAAATAGGGAACAGATGTAGAGTCCAAGAGCATTTTATCAATGAGCAAAGTTTGAGATGACCTAAAAGTCTCATCCAGCCACAAGCATAGGATCCCGCTAAGAAGAAAACACTCAAATACTTACATTTTACATTCAAAACAACAAATATAGCAATACATAACAGAAAGATGTTTTACAAGAGAAAAAAAATATCTCTTCTCCCAAAACTTAAACTATACATTTGACTGTCTCCCTCTCAGCCAATGACTAGGACAAGGGAAAGGACAAAACCAAGTAATCTCATTCCAATACAAAGAGAGAAAGCAAAGAGAGAAAGACAGTAAGTGACCTCCTGCCCACTAAAAAGTACTGTTTCATCAAATACAGGATCTTTGTCAAGTTTCTAGACCAGCATTTCAGTGAGTAGGTTCACGACCTGCCAATTTCTAATGCCAAAAAAAAAAATAGGATAAGACTAAAAGAAAATCAGGATTATTTTTAAGCTATAGGCGCAGCAATAGTCTATAGTTCTGTTCACAAAGTATACAATAAAAGGTTCTACAAACTACATGTGTTGTGAAGTCTTTCTATGTTCTGATAAAAACCAGCTCTCTTTACTCTCAAATCCCTTGTTAGCAAGTGGGTGATCGAAGGCAGAACAGAAAGGGGAGGAAAAAGGGGGAGGGAGGAAAGAGATTGACTTTGTTGGTTGAAAGGTTACAAACTTTCCACAAATGAGGTGAATGGCAATGCATAACTATCAACCCATCAAATTCAAAACCTGTTTTAATACTTTTCTATAAATAAAGAAAAAACAAAATAAAACAAAACAAAAAACCAATTCAAACGCTATAACCTTGTGTACATGATTCAGTTCCAGCACATGGTCAAGACCATGGTGTGTACTTTCCAGTCGTCAGCTTGCTCCTCTCCCTAATTCAAAATTTTTTACATCACTAAAAAAATTAAAATCTCTAAAACTATGCTTGACAACTGACATTATCACAAAGAAGGAGCTTAGACAGTAGAATCCGATTATTCTGACAATTTATTACCATGAGAATGACAAGGTCGGCTTGTTAGACAGCATTATGTGCTCCTACTCTAGCAATTCTCTCCTTTCAACACAGTCCGGTCAAAATATAAAGTTGACTTTAAAATGGTGTTAAATTATCAAATTGATATTTCTGTGGAATTTAACATCAAGAGAGGGAAAGAGCAATTAACAGTTGAAACTAAATTTGAATCTTACCAAAGGAATATCTTCTTCCTCTTCAGAGTCCTCGATTTCCTTTTCTACTCCTTTTTCAGAAGCCAAGTTTTGAAGCATACTCAGCATCTTAGATGCTGCATCACGTTTGGCCGCCTTCTTGGACCTTCCTGTGCCTATGAACAAAAAAATATAATAGAGGTATGATCAACCAGTCAGTCACCTTTAGAAAGTTACAAATCCTTTTAAAACCGAATTAGTATATTAAAAAGGTAGCACCTTAGTTCTTAAATCCAGAACAGTAGCGGTAATTCTAATATCTGATCTTTGAAAAAATATATAAATTCATGAAAAATTAATTAAATATATATATATAAACAAATAAAAAGGATATCTGATGAAACCAATCAATGAATGATGACATTAACATAATAATAATAATAATAATAATAATAATAATAATACAATATAATAATAATAATAAATAAATAAATAAATAACATTAAGAACAATAAAAATACTTAGTCCAAATGGACCTGAATATTCTAAATATTTATTTTATCTTTAAAATCTTCATATAAAATTCAAACTTCAAACCAGTTATAATAAATTTTAAGCATTCAGGGGGAAAAAAAGTAAAAATTATTAATGAAAATATAATTTTATCTTAAATTCTATGAGAACAATAATTACAACTACAGGAAATTTATTTTTTTTCCAAATTGAAAACAAAAATGAATTAACTTCTTTTTACAATAATGTGGGATCTCAACCTTGTATTTATCTCCATCAAGATTCAAATTCATCACTGCACGACCTTTCTTTTTAACGTTTTGAAATACTATTACCATCATTTAACTCGGAACTAACTAATAAAAGTTTTTTTTTAAAGTGTCAATCAAACCATCCTGTTGTCTTACAATGCATAATTTTAAAACTTCCTAAATATTCATAAAACTACAGGTACAGCATTTCTAGAGCAAAATTTACTTAATTAAAAGTAGAATCTTAAGTATACTGCCCAAATTTGACTGGGATATTATACATTATACTTGTGTAACTAACAATATTCAGAGAGGGATCTATAAGGCAAGGACAACTATTTTTCATTTGTCACCAATTAATAAGTACTCTAATCATTACAATGGAATCCTGATAAAGCGGCAATACTGGACCAGACAGATTCATTGACTTTATTCATTGTCAATGAAACACAGATTAAAAAACCCAGAAAATTGGGACCAGCAAGAGGTGTTGACTTTGAGTAGAAGTTGACTTTTGATTTTAAGCAAGTTCCACTGAATAATATTATTGTGAAGACATTGATAAATTAAATCTATAATATACCACTCACCTTTCTCAGTGTATTTGCCAAGTTTGATATTACAGACATATTCCCTACAGTGGGGAGGCCCATTGTCATTGACAAATTCATAAATTGGGGGTTTCAACAACTTCTTTTGAGTGAATTCTTGTAACTCCCCAACCGGATGTCGTGACTCATCATCTTTCTCTTGAAGTGACTGATTTTGGTTGCTACAGAAACATTAAATGTATTTAAACAAAAAACCATGCAGATCTTCTCAAGGGTTTAACAATAAGTCCAGATAGCTCAATTTGGTACAGCACTTGCATCCTGGGGTTGAGCCCAAGTTTTTTTTTTTTCAATTTATGACTCTTATTCACCCAGCAATGATTGTATGACTGGATCAGTTGGAAGTAATTAGTGATAGACAAGCATACTATTCAAAAGGTAGCAAGCAATTCTTTATGTCCATTTATAGTTATAACCAGGATAAGAAGTGGTTCCATTTGGTCCCATCCTCTTCACCCTTTACCCCCCCCCCCCCCCGTTCAGTGATTTAATAACATCTTATGGGGTCGATCATCATTTATCTGCTTCTTTCAAAATGTAGCAGACAGCATTAGCAACATCAAAAAAATACTGTGCAAATGTCAAAATCTTAATGACGTCTATTAATTTAAAACTCATGACTCCAAAACTACATAATAAGAACAAATCATGAAAGACACAATATTAATGAAACATCTTTAGACATCGGAGATGCTCGCATACATTTCAGTAATACTGAATTCATCCGTAATTTAAGGGTTTATTTGGATTTCCATATTTCCATGAAAACAGGTCACAATGAGCCGACTTGGTAACTGCAGTCTGATTCTCTAGCGCTCCAGGTTGTACAAATGATAAAATGCCGAAAATCCAAAATAGGGTAGCAAGATTAGTGACCCTCTCTAAGCCTACAGAGCATAGCAAGCCCACCCTTGGGTCTCTCCATTGGCTTCCTTTTAAAGAGAGAGTGGAATTCAAAATTGCCGCATTGGTTTTCAAATGCCTAAATGATATAGCGCCATCTTATCTCTCACCTCCTAGATCACTCCCACCTGAAAATGAACAACTGATTAATGTCCCCATATGTAACTCTCTAACTAAAAAAATCTTTCTTTGTCAGGGAGCCAAAGTACGTAACAAATTAGATACAGAAATCAAAGATGCCTCAGTAATTTATAGAAAATTTTGAAACAATCTTAAGGCAAGCTTTGAATAATAATACTTGGTTACCTATTGTTTGACTATGAGTAGCGCCTGAGAGCACTTTGTGAATTATGCGTACTGCATAAATCAATTTTTATATAACTGTTTTATATAACATTCCAAGCACCCTTTTCTATTCCACAGACTGAATATTGCAATATTCTTTAATTGTCCATTTTCTATGTTGAACAATAGTCAAAATATAATGCAAGTAGTGCCAAGCAGCCCTCCTCTGACAACACTCATTCATCAAATGACAACAAATTTGGCACAATGATGCATCAACATGTATTCTCAAACCCAAGTATTGAAAATTAACCCTGACTTAAATTTCTACAGCTGTGGCATAGTTTCAAATGGCCTTCTTGGAAAGCTGGCAGCCATGCTATTCTCCTTCCACGAGAGGGTCTATTGCTTATCTCATAATTTCTTTTCTTGTACTTATTCTTGTTCTGCAATATTATAGAGATTTGCTGTGAATAGCAATCTCATTGAGTACTGGACAAACTATAGAGAAAAAGGAATTTAAAATAGAGTAGTCAGTGATCGGAACAACTCAAGTGATCATCATCTGTTAGCATTGAATAGAAGATGTATGCATTGATGTTAGTTTTCTATAAGTAAAACACAGTCTGTGGAAACAAACTTATACAATTTAATGCTGATACTGATACCCAGGGACCTCACTGGATGCGCTCTCATTACAGAAATAATTCAATTATATAAGAAAAAAAAGAAAGTTGGGAATCTCAGGATATCCTGTTATTCCTGAGGTCTTTTTATATTTATTGTATTATTTAAGTTGATATTCCACTCCATCATCAATCAAAAAAAATATTTACTTACACAACGTCATTCTCCTCTTTGACGTTTTCATCATCTTTAATGCCCATTATTTGATTCAGGGCGCTCTGAGCTGCAGCGTGTTTTGCTTTCTTTTTACTTGAGCCTGTTGATATATAAGCATACAATATATTTGTTTTCAATATTCAAATGACCTCAATAAACATATTAAACCCTAAATATTATAAGTCGATCTTCTATTAAGCATATAATCTACAAAGAAATAAAATCACTCTATTTAAATATATTCAAACATTCAAAATGTTCCAGCCTTACCTACAGCTTATCTTGATTGAATTTTAATGGTATTAAATAAAAGCAAAGTTAAAGGTTTTGTCTCTATCATTTTCGACATAATGATGGCAAAGAAAATCAGAACAAAGACATTATACTGATGAAGAACATTGGAGATAGGAGGAATAGAAAGCAAAGATGACCTATAAATTGATATAAAGATTAGTTGGCTATGAATTACAAATCAGTGGGGCAAAAGAAATAATTTTCTGAAATTTGAAAAAAATTGAGAGAGACAATTATAGACAATTATTACAAGATTTCTAAAATGATTATTTAAAATAAATAAATTATCGGCTACAGTATAAGATTTAATTTGGTTGATTTTCCTTTTAAATTCACCCCCCACCCCCACCCCTCACCTTCCCTGTATACCATGCAAAAAAAAATTTTAACATTAACGGGGGAAAGTATTCAGCCGCAAAAGTAGCTGTTGATTGAGATTTAAAAATAATAGACCTGATGTCATTGCTGGAAGTACCAACATTTTTTTTTCAATTTTATGAAAAAATGAAAACAAAGCCATGGTTACATTTCACTTAAACTGAACTCACACACATTGATGTTGATGTCAATTAATTCTAATAATAGGCTAGAAATAATAATAAATAATTAAAATATGAATATTTATAAAACTTAAAACTTTAGATTATTTTCCTTCTAATTTCATTTAGCATCCTCCTTTTTATCATTGATGTAGGCTTTATGAGAAAATAAACAATATATTTAAAGGTTGAAAAACAAACAAGACAAGATGAAATGTAATGGAAGTGGAAGAAAATATTGACCTTTTCCCAGGGCATTTACCGATTCTCCGACTGAAACTCGTACAATAAAGGTGGGTTCATGCACAGCACCTTCATTGGCAATGAGGTCGTATTGAGGAGTGACAGCATGCTTGGTGGCCCATTCTTGGAGGACTGTAATAGGTGTCTTGCCAAGTGAAACGGAAGACATTGTGCTAGAGAAAATACAAATAAGAAAACTGAGTAATGCATTGAAATAAAGACCTTTTCTCCTACTTCGTTATTAATATTTTACCATACTTTTCATTATTAAAAATAAACAAAAACATAATAACTCATTATTAAGACTATTAGCAGGAGACAGAAAAGCAAATGTCATTTTACAGCTTAAGTTTAAGAATGATTTAAATGTATCCAAAAATGGAAGTGAATCAAATCATTCTGATAGCAAAAGCCAATTTTTGTATATTTTCACTTTTCCATATTCTTGTAAATTTTCTCTTACTTGCTGAGTTTAAATTTTGCACAAATTTGCTTCTGATTGATTGACATGTCTGTGGTCAAAATGTTGCCAATATTATAATATTCTTACTTACCAACCTATGTCCACCCTTTATAATTTAAAGGCAGGGTACAAGTACAAATAACTTTTTTTTTTAAATTGAAATATCACACTTTTTGCTAAGAAGAGCAGCAGTAGTTGTAGAATAATGTGAAATTGGTAGTGTTTCCGTGAAGCCAACTTTAAAGTCAAAGAGTCCAAACTTAACCCCCAAAAAATGGGGAAAAAATAGAAGTGAGATCACTACTGCGACACCCAACCTAACAATATATTATATCACTCTTGAGGAACACCTTATGCAACACTAAATATCGCTCTATTTTAAAGATAACTAACGTAACACAGTAACACTAACACTTAGTTTTAGATTTAAAGTTTGATGCCATCACAATTTTTGTTGCGCGACAGCTGAGTTGTTAGTAACTCCACTACTGTAACGCCAGCGCCTGCCTAAAAAATCACTATGCTGAAATGAAATATTGAAGGGAAAAGAGATAAGGGGGTAATAAATACTGCAAATAAATAATAAACATGTAATTGGCAAATGTGAGCAAAGAGAGGTCCAAATGGAATTGGCAATGGGCATTCCATTGACTATTGGAAATGGCATGGGAACGGACCGCAAGGCCTAAGGCGACCGGGAATTGGGCAGTTTTAATTTCTTTATTTTCAATTATTATCGTTACCAAATAATATAAAAAATTCATAAAAAATATTGTATCAATCCTTTAAGCTATAAAATTGATAGTTATGATGAGTAGGGATGATGACCATTTGACAATCCATGATACCTTTCGGGTCTTTTCTTTTCTTTTTTAGACAAAGCCAGAATCGCCGCTGGAACTCACAAGCGTTGAGTATGCTGTGAATCAAGTAAAAGCCGAAGTTCGATGTTAGCTGTTTTACTTCACCACTTTCGATATTCTTTTCCGAATCTTCTGTAGAAGTGCAATATCAATCGCTGTGTTTACAATGAATTTCTTAACATATGCATGTGGAAGATAATGAAAAAATAGTCCAAAAAGTCAGATTCATGGCGATCACCTACCTGAAATCGCCGGTGAGAACAAACGTGTTGTTCAATACAAATGAGTTTCACATTTTTCGCTTTTATCCTGAAAAGAAGCCCATATCCTGAACTTTTTTGTGGATTTTTGTTTGTTTTGATTTTGTATTCTTTTTTGTTGTTTTTCTTTTTTATTTTTATTTTTTTTTTGATTGTTTGTTTTGTTTTTGTTTTTTGTTGGGGTTTTTTTGTTAATGTTTTTTGTGGTGGGGGTTTCTCATGATAAAAAAAAACCGTTGAGGATGGCTTGAGTGTCTTACTAAAATTATAGGTATAATGATATATTATGCAGGTCTGACATCCGAAAACAATGATGGGCCTAGTTTAACATTATTGCATGGAAAATATTTTGTGTCATTTTTTAGATTTCTAGTACAACAATGAGCCCATAAGGAATTGGGTTATCACACCTGCAAATAAGTGCACGTAGATACGCAGAAATCACAATTAATTTTAATTGCCACACTTGACGTTCTAACTTCTCTCCCTATCTGTCAGGCATTGAAAAGAAAAGCAAGCACGGTTAGTTTAGTCATCATTGTGTAACGTCATAACTGTCGAGATGATTTTTTCCAATAGCTGACAAGAAAGCAGTGGGTACATGCAAACAGGATCAGATCCCGACACGGCAGGACAGCGACAAACCTGTACCGCTGGGGCTACCGAGATTCGCCCAAGTGCACAGCATGTGGTGGTGCCAAACAAGATATGGACCACTTGGTCCTGCACTGCCCGTCCACAGCCGTGCCAGGGGGCTATGATACCGTCCATCAAGGAGGACAAAAATACCTGGACTGGAGTGAAACGGTTCACTTGGAGGTGTAACCATAAGAAACTACTACTACTGTCGAGATAATAATAATAATAATAATAATAATAATAATAATAATAATAATAATAATAATAATAATGACTTACTGACTTAAGGCCTTTCGCTTCCTAATCATCCGATCGGGACGCCTAGGCTGTCTCTCTAATCAGCTGTGTAAATTACTTCCACAGTTCACCGTCTTTTGCTGTGGATGCTAATTTAATTTCATAAGATCTTCCTTTGATTTTAATTCTTCGTTATTTTGGAGGCGTTTTAAGTCTCTATTCAGGACAGTGTGAATTCACGCGGGTGGTCTGCCTTTATAATTCTTGTGTCCAGATGGGATGGAAAAAAAAAAAGTATTCATGGCTCTATTAACTGGTATATTTTCGTCTCACCCCAAAAAAAAAAAAAACCGCCATATTGCCTTCACGGTTTGAATAAATAAGGGTCTTTCATTGCATTTTTCATACAATGTTGTATTGCTTATTTTTGTGGGATGTCGTATATTATATTCAGGACTCTTTTAAGTAGTTTTCTGTCCACTCTGTCTAATCTTTGCTCTTCGGTTCCGGTCGATGCCCATGTTCCGCAGATATATATAAGCACGGATTTTACTATGGTTGTGTATAATTTGATTTTAGTGTTTATTTTTATTTTATCTTTTCTAATCCATAAACGTAATAATTTATTTAGTGCAACCGTCGATAAACGCTTTCTTCTTTCTACATCTTCCTTGTCTCCTATTAGTGATCCTACCTTTTCCGTGGCTCTCCATCCATCTTTCTTCCTTGACAGTAGTTTACATCTGGGTTTGTATTTTTGTTGTTTTGTTTTGTTTTGTTTTTTCAGCATTGACGTACAGTTGGTGTTTTTGTAAAGCTTTTTGGATCTTTTACACTGACTTGTTTGATGCCAATAAAGTCAATGTCGTCTAAATATATGCAATTTCCACGGGGAGTTCGTTTTCAAAACGTAATTGGGCCGAAGGTACATCTTTTAAAGCATTTTCTATGTAAATGATAAATAAAACAGGGCTCAAGCTGTCCCTTTGTGGTGTACCGATGTCGCCAAACAAAGAGTTGTCCTCTGAGGCACCGATTATTTTGGTCGTTATCCAGGTTTCACTTATAAGGAATCGGATTAATCTAACTTCATCTTCCATAACTATTCCTTTCATAATCTATAACAAGGATTGGCAATTGATGGTTTCGAAGACTGCAAACATATCTATTCCAGTTATAACTATTTCTTTTCTTTTTTTCTGACAGGGGTTTGGCAGCAAGCCATTTATGGGTCCAAACAACTTCTGCAGCACTTCTCTCCGTCCTGAATCTGCTTTGGCTATGTGACAAATAATTTTCGATAAACGGTTTAATTCTATTCGGTGTGATCAAGGAGAGCGCGTTTCTAATTGTATTAAACAGCGTTATTGGTTTCAAATTCTTTGGAGATCCTTTCGGTTTTCCTGGCTTTTGTATTGTTATCAGCTCGCCTTTATTAATATCCAGGTGATGGTGATAATGTTCAAACCTTTGATTGAAGATGTCCGCAATATGTTCATATAATAATAATAATAATAATAATAATAATAATAATAATAATAATAATAATAATAATAATAATAATAATAATAATAATAATAGAATTAGTAGTAGTGCATATAGTAGTAGTAGCAGTAGTAGTACCAGCAGCAGCAGCAGTACCACCAGCAGCAGCAGCAGTAGTAGTAGTAGTAGTAGTAGTAGTAGTAGTAGTAGTAGTAGTAGTAGTAGTAGTAGTAGTAGTAGTAGTAATAATAATAATAATACTTTATTGCATCCCCCCAAAAAAGGGAATTTTTTTTGTACAGACGTGTTATAATTTACACAATAAGATAAAAAAGATAATGGAAATATAATGTCTATATATAAACAAGGAGCAGTTCCACAACCAGAGCCGCGCTTTATATGAATTCTTTCAACACTGTAAAATAGTTAAAACTGTCACTATAAATTGAAAATTGAAAAGATTGCAAAACAAATAAATTAATAGTAGTAGTAGTAGTAGTAGTAGTAGTAGTAGTAGTAGTAGTAGTAGTAGTAGTAGTAGTAGTAGTAGTAGAAGCAGCAGCAGCAGCAGCAGCAGTAGTAGTAGTAGTAGTAGTAGTAGTAGTAGTAGTAGTAGTAGTAGTAGTAGTAGTAATAGTAGTAGTAGTAGTAGTAGTAGTAGTAGTAGTAGTAGTAGTAATAGTGGTAGTAGTAGTAGTAGTAGTAGTAGTAGTAGTAGTAGTAGTAGTAGTAGTAGTAGTAGTAGTAGTAGTAGAGTGGGGTTCAATGCTACATTATTGTGTCACCATCCCATTTGAGACAAAAGAGGGCGGGGCTTTGCAGTATGGATTTGTGAGGTCATCTGTGACCATTAGATAGTAGGCGAGGGGACTGGGCTTAGTCTAGACAACAGTTAGACATTGTTGAGAGTGACTGAGCGAAATCATTTGTTTTGGGATTGACAACCGTGCATTGTGACAAATTGTCTCCCATCATGGCTAATCTCTTTGATTCTTACAAATTATATTGAAAACAAAAGAGTTAATCCAAACTGAGCAAGATGTCGGTTTGCATCAAAACGGATCTCGTTTGCCAAAATCTTTACAGGGCTGCAATGTGTGTGTGTGTGTGTGTGTGTGTGTGTGTGTATTTTGTATTAATCAAATTGCTCAGAATGTACTACTACATAACGTATTACTACTTAATATATAATGTGCCCCACGCCTCGATGCGGTATTAACCCTATTCCTGCACTGTGTTTAACAACCCCGATTCCTGCACTGCGGGGTACAAATGTAACCCAGACCCTCACATAAGGAAAAAATCTTAATATTCCTATTCCTGTACTGTGGGGTACAAATGTACCCCAGACTCATAAGAGCAATTTAATCTTGATATTCCTATTCCTGCACTATGGGGTACCTATGTATCCTACACTTATATGAGAAATATGTAAATACTGTATGTATTCCTTTTTTTTCAGCACAATAAATGCATTTCAGAGTAATGGATATTTATTTTAATATTAATTCAATATCTGTACTTTGGGTACAAATGTTGTTCATGGGAAATGTATGTGCCTCTTCTTATCTCTAATTCATACTTGTGGTGTGCAGTTCCAGTACAATTCACTGCACAGGCCATATGAAATAGAATTTTCATTTCATACAGTAAACGCAACATGTAGGGCCTCTTTCTGTTCTACCATTCTTATAATATTAACTATCATGGCTCATATTCGGTTACCTTTCTTCACACCAAAGAGAAAGGGATGATATATGAAAATACTTTTTCCAAAGACAGTGCCACGGCTAATCTGTTATTATTATCACCATCCAACCAGCCACTGACCATGATCAAGATTGCTTGTCTTTGCTACAAAACTAGTCATATGCTGGTGATCCTGTGACGTCTTTAGTTGTGTTCCCAATTTGGTTTACTTCATATATAATCCAAAATAACTTATTAAAACCCCTGGTTTTGTCAAATTCACTCTGTTGGAATGTCTTGTGTGAAATGGACAGTTGCAATGGTTAACTATCATCTGAAGAGGACATGGTCCATTGATGAGCATTTTTCACAAAATATAATTTATCGAACAATTTCTAGAACCATTAACTACTCTAGAAGTAGTTTTGAAATCACTTGCAAGCTTCATCAATGTACATAGTACAATCGATACTCTGTGACTTGCTGCGGTGATTTGCAACAAGGAAAGTTGTCTTGTGTCTTGTCAACACTCATCTCGGTCTTGGCCTCAGACTGTTTGTTGCAACAGTGTGTGAACTTCAATTTAGGGACCCAATTTCATGTCGTAGAGGTCATTAACCCCCCCCCCCCCCCGGGAGTATTTTCAGCTCAATTCAGACTACTTCCATGACCTCATATTTCCCCAATTCACATTTGATTATTTAATTCACCTGAAAACCTGGTTCTGGTTGAATGGTCGCTAGAATTTCCATTTTTGAAAATTTGGGTTTGCATTCATAATGAGCCTTTGGTCAGCCCTATCCATCACAGCCAAGTGAAAGAAAGGGGTGATTTGTTGTCATTAACCTCTGACTCTGATTGGTAATGGCCTTTCTTTGGTATTCAATCAATTGGCATCACATTGGTTTGTGCGCGCTTGCGCTCCTGGCAGAGAATTAAGGAGGACATCAAGAAAATGTGATTTTCTTTCAAAGGCCTGCAGCAGCTAAGCTTTAAAGTTGCTGGATAGCTCTGGCCAACCTCCTTGACTCTTACGATGCTCATTGAGTAAAAGTTGATCCCAAAGTTAGAATCTGGTGCCATCGCTAGATTCACTATCAAAATTATCCCAATCACTGTTTTGTGTGTAAAGGACACCAGACTTCATAGTAAGTGCACCATAGTCTCAAGGAGGTGGTGTATGGCTGCAATTGATAATGCATCGCTGTATCTGACCTTAATCCTCCTTACTCGAGACGTTGCCCGAGGCAAATGTGGAATTGTCTTTCTCTCAATGCTGGGAAGAACAACTTCAAGATCACCACTGTTAGGTGAACAATGGAGCAGAAAGAAATTAATGTAGTATTGCCAGAACCCGACAAAATCATGCCTTTTTGTGTGGAAATCATGTTTTACCTATTTTATTTAAGAACCAGGCTCTCCTTCAATAGAAATAATTTTCAAAAAGTTTTAAGAAACGCAATTATGTCCGTAGTGGCAGCCACTATTAGAGGACATGGGTCATAATAGCAAGCCATAGAGTGAGCAATATGGGTGAATACCATAAGAAAAACAGAAAGATTTTAAGATTTACAATCTTTATAAAAAAGGAACAATGAACGGTTTACTAAGGGAAGGGGGGAGGGTTATGTGTCAATTATGTTCTGCATCAGGGACGTTTAGTGTTATATACTCATGATAACTAAAAGAGACGATTGTTTATGACCATGATAGTGTTTGTTGTTGTTGTTGTCGTAGTAGTAGTAGTAGTAGTAGTAGTAGTAGTAGTAGCAGTAGTAGTAGTCGCAATAGTAGTAGTAGTAGTAGTAGTAGTAGTAGTAGTAGTAGTAGTAGTAGTAGTAGTAGTTTGTTTTGTTTTTAAGGGTTTTACGGCACTTGCAACACATTTAGGTTATATCAGCGCCAGTAAAAAGGAAGAAAATGGGATAGTAAAAAGTTCTAGAATTACAATTAAAGTATCCAAGAAAAAGTAAGACAAGGGGGAACTGGGAACAAATAGGGATCAGATGTAGATTCCAAGAGCATACCATCAATGTACTTAGTTTGAGATCACCAATAAGTCTCATCTGGATACAAGCACTGCCCCCCACTAAGAGGAATACATTCAAATGCTTACATTATAAAATATAACAAATATAATAATACATAACAGAGAGATGATTTACAAGGAAAAAAAGATCATCTCCCAAAACAATAACTATGCATTTGACTGTTTCCCTCCCAGCCAGGACCCCGACCAGGGCCAGGACAGAACCAAGCAATCTCATTCCAAGACAAAGACAGAAAACAACTGGAAAACAGATAAGAGGGGATATAAGACACAGCAAGTACCTCCCTGCCCGCTATGGGAGGTAGGAACCCCACCCAGGTAGTAGTAGTAGTAGTAGTAGTAGTAGTAGTAGTAGTAGTAGTAGTAGTAATAGTAGTAGTAGTAGTAGTAGTAGTAGTAGTAGTAGTAGTAGTAGTAATTGTAGTAGAAGTTGTTGTAGTAGTAATTGTAGTCGTAGTAGTAATAGTAGTAGTAGTAGTAGTAGTAGTAGTAGTAGTAGTAGTAGTAGTAGTAGTAGTAGTAGTAGTAGTAGTAGTAGTAGTAGTAGTAATAGTCATGTCGGTGTGATGATGGTTGCAGTAGCAGTGGAAGGAATTGCTGTTGTTGTGATGAGGGTGGTGATGCTTGTTTGTTGTGATGGTAGTGGAAATAGCGATGTTATAATAATGATCACAAGCAGATTGGCAGTTTTAAGAGTACGAATAATAGTATTACGTTGATTGTTATGGAGGATGATGATAATGATTGTAGTGGTGGTGGTGGTGGTGGTGGTGGTGGTGGTGGTGGTGGTGGTGGTGATGATGATGATGATGATGATGATGATGATGATGATGATGATGATGATGATGACCAGAACGATTATAAATAATGTGTGATGAACAGATTATTCTATTAAAAATATATACCTGTATCAATTCAAGGTCATACACCAAGGGACGGAGAGTTGAACTTTATCCTTATGCCTAAAGCATCACTGTGTGACACTGAACCACTACCAAAAATTTGCTATACAGCTTAGCTGTTGCTCCCAATCACAAACACAATGGGATATAAAGGAAAAAAATGTATTTTACTAAGGTTTAGTATGGGGTACATATGTACCCCATAGTGCAGGAATCGGTATATTTTTGTTTTTTCCCTATATAAGAGTCTGGGGTACATTTGTACCCCACAGTCTCACAGTGCAGGAAAAGGATATGGGAAACGTCATGCATGTGTATCTCAAAAACTACTCATTTTTTTCAAACAGTTTTTCAGTATCATTTATAACTCATTATTTCTGAGGAATTGCCCAAATTTGGGGCAAATCCGTTGAAAAATAAATATTTCAGAGCCAAAAAAAAAAAGCAGGCCTTGGGGTACAAATGTACCCCACAGGGCAGGAATAGGGTTAAGTCAGGATATGAAAAACGAAGTAAATCGGCTTTAAAGTGAAAATGGTTAAAATTATCAAATTTCAGTTTTTGGCGGTTTCAGAAACTACAATGATTTTTCTACATAAAAACATAATAATTCAACATGAATATTGACGATAATTTATATAAATTTCAAGTTAAAAAATGCCACTTTCAGTGACACGTTCAAATCACGAGTTGACTTTCACCAACGAGTATATAATCCTTGCTTTCACTCAGAGAGCCACCATTTCCAATGCTTAATAATATTGAGTCCTTTCCTCCAGCAATAGCATGTGTAAGATATCACAACAAAGGGCGTGTCTTTATCTATCTCAGAGAATTTATGGGTGAATCGACAGTTAGGTACATGTGTGTGTGTGTTTCTGCATTTTGATACACAACGCGTGCTACTATTTCTCTGTCTATTGCATTGGTTAATGATCGAGGTGAGGGTCCTTTGTCCCTCCTTTTTTATTCATAAAATTATAGCACAAGCTAAGTCTTTAATCGGATCACCAGTTGTCTAATCTTACAGAGATTGATGTAGGATAAACATCTTTTCAATAAATTTTTAAAAGCAGAAAAGTAAATAGAGCCTTAAAAAATTAAAGCTATGCCGGTGGAAATACAATGAAAAAGTTAAATGTATCGATATATAAATAGACTGAGAGAGAGAGAGAGAGAGAGAGAGAGAGAGAGAGAGAGAGAGAGAGAGAGAGAGAGAGACCTATGTTTTGTTGTTGTTTTGTTTTTAAGGGTTTTACGGCGCTTGCAACACATTTAGATTATATCAGCGCCAATGAAAAGGAAAGGAAGAAAATGGGATTGTAAAAAGTTCTAGAATTACAATTAATGCACCCAAGAGAAAGTAAGACAAAGGGGATGGGAACGAATAGGGATCAGAGGTAGATTCCAAGAACATACCACCAATGTAATTAGTTTGAGATCACCTGTCTCATCCGGACACAAGCACAAAAATCCAACAAAGACCAACATTATACATTAAAAATAACAAATATAATAATACATAACAGAGAGATGATTTACAAGGAAAAAAAATATCATCTCCCAAAACAATAACTATGCATTTGACTGTTTCCCTCCCAGCCAGGACTCCGACGAGGGCCAGGAAAAAAAACTAAGTAATCTCATTCCAAGACAAAGATAGAAAGCATGTTGGATAACAGATATAAGGGGATAGAAGACACCGTATGTACCTCCCTGCCCACTATGGGAGGTAGGATCCCCACCCAGAGACAGACCGATTAATGGATAGGTAGATAGATAGATAGATAGATAGATAGATAGATAGATAGATAGATAGATAGATAGATAGATAGATAGATAGATAGATAGACAGATAGATAGACAGATAGATAGATGAAAAGGAGAGAGGGACAAACAGCGAGAGAGAGACAGAGAAAGAGAGAGAGAGAGAGAGAGAGAGAGAGAGAGGGGGGGGGGGGGGGGATAGATAGAGAGAGATGTTCGTTTTGTCGTGTTTTCTTTGTATACTGAAAGGATGGGTGTGGCTTGTTAGACAATCTACAATGTGGGTGAACATAAGAAAAAGTGGAGAGGAAAGTTGAATACAGCTGATGATTGACCACAAGGGGTGGTGATCACTAGTGACACGTTATAAAGAACATGAGGATGCAGTTCAAAAAAGAAGATTCAATGACATGTTTTCATGTTAGTCCTTACAAAATAAGACCCACCCCCTCCTCCTCAAGCTGTCATATGACTAAAAATGGAAACCATGCAATGAATGATTTGACCCGTCTCATTTCTTTAATTACAATCTCATTGAGTAATATGTTTCCAATTGAGTGACTATGACTTATTCTGAAGCAAATAAAAGCTTTCTTAAACTATCCACGCAAATATTTGCTCCGCCTCCATCCCTTTCTTTATATCTACCACACGCTCTCTGTCTCCATCTTGTTTCTTTCACATATTATACAAACATACATAAGCAAACACACACATACACACACACACACATACACACACACACACACATACATTTATAAAAGATTCAATCTTTTCTCTATTTCCCTCTGCCCTCTTCATGCACAAGCAGTCTCTCTTTCTCTCTCTCTTCTCTCTATCATGCGTGTGTGTGTGTGTGTGTGTGTGTGTGTGTATTTTACTTGCTCATTCTTTCTTTTCCTCTCTTATCCTCTTTCTTGTTATTTCTTTCTCTGGGTTTCACGTAGTTTCAAAACTGTACTTTGAAATAATGAACTATTTTCACTTTTGTCATTTTGAAATTGTATTTCCTCTATCAAATTAAGAAAAAAATGTCACTTTAATAATCATTATTTCATTGATTCTTTAATTAAATATCAACAATTCTTCAAAAAGAGAACAACTTCATAAAATTGCCGGCGAAAAAGGAAGATAATGGGATGATGATAAGATTCTACAATATCAATTAAAAGGACACGAGAAAAAGTAAGACAAAGGGGAACTATTCAAATAGGGAACGGATATAGATTCCAAGAGCAAAACCATCAATGTACTTAGTTTGAGATCACCTAAAAGTCTCATCCAGACACCAACACAGGATTCCACCTGGAGAATAGATTCAAATCTTTACAAAATATATCTGAAACAGAATACATAACTAACAATACATAACAGAGAAGTGATTTACAAGGAAAAAAAATACAATTTCTCTAAACTAATACTAAAAATTTGACTGTTTCCCTCTCAGCTAAGGACTATGGCAAGGGCCAGGACAAAACCAACTAATCTCACTCCAAGACAAAGACAGACAGCAACTCGGAAAGCAAATATAGGGGACAGAAGACGCAGTGTGACATCTTGACCACCATGGGAGGTCAAAGATCCCACCCAGTAGCAGAAGTAGTAGTAGTAGAATTAGTAGCAGCAGTAGTAGTAGTAGCAGTAGCAATAGAAGTAGTGGTAGTAATAGTAGTAGTAGTAGTAGTAGTAGTAGTAGTAGTAGTAGTAGTGGTAGTAGTAGTAGTAGTAGTAGTAGTAGTAGTAGTAGTAGTAGTAGTAGTAGTACAGAAAAAAAAGAAATATTTATCACATGTAGCTTCACTAAACAGAAAAAAAAGAAATATTAAAAAATATCTACAACATATTTCGCTGCACTGAAGAAGCCATTGCATCGGCTGAAACAAATTTGTAGGCGAGAAATATTTTTTAAAAGGTGTGATAATAGATATAATTCGTGCTCCTTAATTGTTAATATATATATATATAGCCACAGTTTTGTTTGTTTTTAAGGGTTGTACGGCACTTGTAACACATTCAGATCATATCAATGCCAGTAAAAAGGAAGAAATGGTATAGTAAAAAGTTCTAGAATTATAATAAAAGCACCCAACAAAAAGTAAGACAAAAGGGATTTTTTCAAATAGTGGACATAAGTAGATTCCAAGAGCACACTATCAGTGTACTTAGTTTTGAGATCACCTAAACGTCTCATCCTGACACAAGCACAGGTCCCCACTATGAAGAACACACTCAAATGTTTACAACCATATATATGTAAAACAAAAATAATACAGTGCATATCAGAAAAATGATTTACAAGACAAAATAATATAATCTCCCAAAACTCTAATTATACAATTTACTGTTTCACTCCCAGCCAGGGACAGGACAAAACCAAGTAATCTCATTCCAAGACAAAGACAGTAAGCAGGTTGGAAAACATAGGGGGATAGAAGACACAGTAAGTGCCTCCCTGTCCACTATAGGAGGTAAGGAACTCCATCCAGATAAAGCCACAGTCCGACCAGACACAAGCATAGACCCGCATATAAAGGGTTACACAAAATATATATTTGATCATTAAATATCGTGTTAATTTAGTTGATTTATAAGGAAACGAAAAGAAAAAAAAAGAAACTCGTAAACAGGATGAATTCATGAGTGCAAATAGGTTAGGCCATAAAAGCCTGAATCCATTTCTAACACATTCAAAAAGCCTGAAACTTATTATGAAATATGACCTACTGCTAAAAACAGTATAATGTGGAGTGACTTAAATTAAAGTCCATTCCAAAAAAGCTGGACATTTTGCATCCATGCGAATCCATGACTTTCTCTCTGCCAGCAAGATTCCCAGACAAAACCAAATGGTCTAGTTATTGATGACTGGCACAATACCTCATGGAATGGACATATTATGATGTATAGAAATAGAAGAAATTGCAAAGGTGACATGTAGAAACTACCCTTACATGGACCAATATTCTCCAGTCCTAAAGTGGATTAAAATAAAAAAAAAATTAATAAGCATTTATTTAGCACATTTCCACGGATTAACCATGCTCAACGTGCCTCACAAAATGTTTCATTTATTCCCCCGGCAGGCCACACAGAACCATATTTCTAATTCATACAGTACCAGCCACCTGTAAGGCTTTCTTTTTGTACTAACACAATTACAATAGACTGTCAGAACCAGAATTTTCCATGATCACTGTCACCTATCCAGACACTGAACATGCTTAACATTGCTCAATTTTTGTGAAAAGATGAGACACTACCACTGTGCCACACTTTATCCACTGTAGACCTACGTTAAATATTTACAAAGAGTGAGAGAGAGGGAGAATTTGTTAAAAAAGATCTTTTATCTTATGGTTCAAGTTGTGAAAATGAACATAAAGACGACAAAGAATGATAGAAAAGTATAAATGACAAATCAAATAATTGAGAAGTTTCAAGATAAATTTATAATCTGACTGAAGAAAAAAAAATCAAACAAAATTGCTTTTTACAAAGTTTATTACATTTTTGTCATGTAAACTTTCAATATTCCGTTACCACTTGCATTTTTTATTTCACAAATTACAATAAATCAACAAATACTCAAAACAGCAGGCAAATTTTAAAAATGTGTCCTTTAGAACCACGTAAGGCCCATGAAACTGTAATTTATCTCAGTTTCTGTAGTGTAAAACAATTTCTTACTACCCTTAGACTATAATGTCCTATACAAAGGGTAGTGAGCAATTGGGTAACTAGGTCTGTTAGATCTCATGAAAGTTCTCAGTGATAAGACTATAGTGATCCATACAATCACTGAGAACTTTCCATGAGATCTAATAGACCTATTTACCCAATCATTACAGGGTGAAGAGGAGGTCACAAAAATATCTCAACTGCACTACAAATACAAATCGATATCAGTCCCTTTGCTTGTGAATCAAGTGCTCTACAACTGTGCTAGGTGGATCATTAAAAGAGCAGACAAGGTTGTGTCCAATGATTATTACATGCTGTATGTGAATTGAGGACAGTTATTTTTTTTTTTTTTAAACCAAGGAGCTCGATTTTGCCCTGGATTCTTTCACACTACACGCACAATAGCAGCTACTCAATCAATGCTAGGTGAATATAGGGGGGACAGGCCAGAAAAAAATTCCTTTCAATATAACAGTTCAAGAAAACTTTTTAAAAAATTGATAGTGAACTCCATGAATTGATTGATTTATAATTTGGAAGAAACAAACATGGTCTGGAATTATTTCTTGAATTTCTTAAAAAGAGGATGGACATGGCCTGTAGCTTTACGATTCTTGGAATATTCCATGTAGACTGCATCATCTGCACCAGACAATGATGACATGTTGCCAGTTTTACGTTGTACCTGTCACAGAAAATAGAGGAAAGTAAATCAAGATTTTACCCATAGTAGAGCAAAACAAAGTGTGGAGTAATTTAGATCCATTAATATGTAATGTATTCAATCTAGAAAAGTCATTAGGAAGGAAAACTGGTCATTAACATTTATTCAGGAAAGTGAAACTTTTTATAAGGTGTCACCTTGCATATCAAAAAGCAAAAGAACCAGCTCCACTTTCTCTATCTCGCTGTTCTTTAAAAAATCCTGTTAATATTAAGCTTCTTTTTTCTTTTTTTTTTTTCATCTTCAATCAGACTGAATATCGCAGAGCTTAGTTATAACAAGAGAACCAGTTCCAAGCATAAATTTTTGTTATTCCCAAATTCTTGTTACCATCCATTTTTAAGGGAAAGAGCCAAATTATAATATTTTGATTTAGTTCCAATAATGTTCAGATTTGTCAAAATTAATGGGACATTTTGAAACGTATGACAAAATTCTGCAGTAACAATCAATGCATTGCACTTTCTTCGGCTATGCACGTGTGTGAATGTGTGTATGTATAGATTGTGGTATTTTCAGATGAATGAGAGCATTTTTAACTTCCAATTACAGCTTCTAATTCAAAAGTAGTTCTCAATATTCCCAGTCTCAGTCTCTGTATCACTCATCGTTATAACAAGTCTATTTGCAAATAGAAAAATAATGAGAGGGGGACTGGGGATTTGAAAAAGTATTGTTATTGCTGATCACTCAATATTTCCAATGCCGTTAAACTAAAACTTAAAGCACTACTGAATTGCTGGCATTAACTTTATCTGCCATTGCCCTCATCAATTTAACATCATATTTCATTTCTCTTACGTCTATAGATATAATTACATA
>NC_088361.1:90042184-90074684 GCF_034508935.2 Berghia stephanieae | reverse complement strand
GTGATCAGAATGTGTAAAAGTCACAACATGATCAGATTTATAATGTTTTTTTCCCTCTGGATACGCTTTTATGCTCGTTGGAGAAATATTTCATAAGGGCGCCTGCCATTGTTCCGATAGTTTAGAGCCAGTTACTAAGTTACCATGCTTCATTACAAGGGAAGTGACGTTACGACTGTTGAAGCGTATTACAAAGGATTAGATTTTTATATCATCATGTCCAACAACTGTCAATCAAATAATTAAAAAGTGAAACTCTATCCACTGTCAATATCTTATAAAGGAGAATAAGAAGAAACGCGTCTTACCATCTAAAATCATCAGCCCCCACTCCTGTTTTTGCATCCAGTCCATTACTTGTTCAGCTTCCCATGAACGTTTTGTGGAGTGTGCCAACATAGAATATGTACTGATGCAAATTGCACAACCTATTGGTAAAATAACATTTAATAAACAGTCAATCTTTACTCAACTTTTTTTATTGAAAGAAAATTATCATTATTATCATTATTATCATTATCATCATCATTATTATAATGGTTATTATTATCATTGTTATTATGATTACCATTTTTACTATTATTATAATGTTTTTCATTATTGTCATAATAATTTTTATTATCATAAAAATATCTTTATTGATTATTAAAAACAAGCGGCTAAGCAAATATGGATGTGTCTCTCTTACCTATTGGTTTGTCTTTGGCATCTGAAGTAAATCTACAAATGAGATTATCGTCCACTGTAGACCACATCTTGAACTGTGATCTCCACTGTTCAACTGATACACCAGATGTTGCTAAACACAAACAACGTTTTCTCACAGTACATGCTGCAGTCACACCCACAAGAGTTTTACCAGCACCTGTTTAAATTTTAAAAAGATAATGCAGTAAAATCTTAACGTATTGGAATTGTTATTAAAACTTTTATAAATGATTAATTCACTGAAAATATATCTGGGTATTACTCTATCAAGTCTGATTTGCATGACACTTATGCAGCATAGTATGTGCTTCGAGTAGTTTGAAAAAAAAATCTAAGAGGACCTATGCAGTTGATGATATTAAAAAAAAAAGTCAAAAGATTACTCATAACAAAATATTTATTATATGCTGCTGTATTTAAGCAAAAAACATTTCAACTTGAACTCCTCAGTGAAATGCATTCAAGAGATATAATATTGTCTGTCCATATAGGGTTTAATCTTGGGAGAAAAGGATGTTGCCTCAAGTCTTCTTGTGATTGAGCAATAGTTGACGGATGCTGTCATCACACTTTATCCATACAGTAGAGCATGACCATAGCGGCACCCACTACAGCGGGACCATCGCTACAACGGGACCTTACACAAACCCGGCTTTTTTTTTTTACTATATAAATTCAATTACCTGTGCTTGGGTTTAGCGGGTCAAGGAAAGGCCCAAACTTGCTGACAGCGGGAAAAATTGAGCGAACTGTAGGGCCAATAAATAGAATTTATCGAACGGCTAAATCCTTCAAGCGCCGCGACTCAGTGAATGACGTAGACTTGGCATTGTCTCTCTCTCTCCCGCCACCCAGGACTAACACACACGTCTCCGTCTGCCTTTGTTTTGCTCGTGTCTTCACACACCTCTCGTGTCTACCCGCACTTCTTTTGCCGCTAGCTCTATTTCTTTGTATGCGTTGATTGGTCAGTCTTGCGATGATTAATTAAGTTGGGCAACCTGATTTAAAAGAGATGCGTTGCACAAGTTGAAGCCGTGTGTAAAGCCCTTGGCCAATTAGAGAGAAGAGGCTTGTGCGCACGCGGTGGTTTGTACATCTTAATCCAGATCAGCCCTATTGTGCCATTTCTCATTCATTGCAATTGCTGCTGCTCAAGCATACGCATCACTCGCACTCATTCGTATCGTATTATTTTTACTATTTTAGTACTCGTATCAAGAGAAATCCTGAGAAAACTATGGCTACCAAAGGAAAGAGGAAATGTTTCTCACTCGAATTGAAAGCTGAAATAATCAAAGAAGTAGACAAGAAAAGGAATACGAAATCGCAAATTTGCAGGGATTATGAGATTTCATCTGGAACGCTCTCTACCTTTTTGAGAGATAGAGAAGCAAGATTGTCACAAAGTCAAAGAAACAGTCAAGCATCAAGGCTTTCTTCAAGCCTGTTTAGAAAGACCACCATCAGGTATGATTCCCCCAAGCCCATGAGACGATCTGGGGGAGGAAGGGGCACACCTTACAGTCCTTCCTGCCTAAATCCCATCCCCCCCCCCCCCCTCCCTAAAAAAAACAAAAAAACCCTAAAATAAAAAAAATAAAAAATAAAAAGAACAAAAATAAACCCAACCAAAGATAGTCCATTTCAAGGCACATGGGTCACGTTAGTTTAATTGACATTCAAGGGAGGTAATCATGTATGTTTTTGGGACATTTTCCCCTGCTTTCCTATAGCGGGAACTTGCCTACAGCAGGATTTTTCTGCTGGGACCAAAAGTCCCGCTATAGGCATGCTCTACTGTACTATATTGTATAATTTAGAAGAGACTTGGACAAGTAAATTATCACATTAAGTCAAAGCGATACCAAGCTGCTAGAAGCTGTGGACTGGAAAAAGTAATGAACAAAAATGAATATTTAACAGCTTCCAAAAAGAATCAAATAAAATAAAAATAAAATAAAATGAGATAAAAACCCTTCTTCAGTTAATAACAAAAAAAAAAACCAATAATTCATCACAAAATAAAACCAGACAGACGGCAGAGAAATATTTGGAACATCTTGTTCACAAGTAAAAGATTCTTGAAAAGTAAACAAAAAAAATAATTTTTTAACATTTTTTTTATTTTTCGACTTGTAGACAAGACATGCCAAATATTTCTCTAACATCTGTCTGGATTTTAAAATATACATTAATGTTTTTATTGCTTTTGTTATTGGCTGAAGAAGAGTTTTGAGTCCAAAACATTCCATGTTTGGTACTTATTTCTTTTCAAAAGCTGTTATATTCATTTTTGTTCACAATTACAGCCAGTGATTGAGACTGCACAACTTACCACAAGGAAGTACTATGACCCCTGACCTTGCTCTACCATTTCCAAACATTTTGCGTAAACTTTTTTCCTGGTATGGTCTCAAGACAGTGGATGGTTTCAGGTCCATGCTGAATGAAAGTGAAAAAAATAGATATTAACATTATGATACTGGGGGTCCTAATAGCTCAGTTGATTCACACACAAAGGGACCAATATCAATCCTACCCAAGTCATTTTTTTCCTGACTCCTCTGTTAGTGATTGGGTAGCTGGGTCTGTTGGATCTGGTGGAAAGTACCTGGTGATAAACCTACTCATATCCAAGGGCAATAATTTGAAGGCTATAGAGACCTGGATAAACTCAGGCTCGATGGGTCTCATGTCTCTTAAGGACTGCTTATCTCAGTATCTCGGTTCTATTTATCTTGGGCCCAATACACTATCATCCCTTTGCATCTCATATTCTAACCTTTTTTAAAATCTTCCAAACCATTAAGATATTTCATGGCCTTTAACACACTCAATGCAAAAACACGTTTTTCTCACTTCTAAAATCGTTTTATTCTCTCGTCAATAAATGAAAAAAATATATTTTTATAAAAATTCCCTTCCCCTCACAAATATAAAAACAAAAAATCCCCAATAAAACAATTTTTTTAAAAAAGAAAGAAAGAAAGAGCATAACAATAGCATATATCCTGAATAGAGTGTTAGAAAAATGCAATATACATAAACATAAAGTTGATAACAATAAGGAAGTATCAATCTAGGAATCAAAAACTTACTTTACGTCGGGATTAACAGTGTCATTTCGGAAGTCATACTCTGCTAACAAAGGATGTTCAAGTTCAATACACCTGGGGAGAAAAAAACAACATAATGCTGTGGGTTTCAGTCAAACACACACACACATTGCAATAATGAAATAAAAAATATCTAAAAGGGAGAGCAAGTCCAAAGCTTTAACCAACAATATATTTAAAAAATTGGTGAGATTCCTAAATTGATCAAATATGGGAATGGTGGCCATTGATCTATGATAATAACCACTAAACAAAGAGAAACTGCCTTAAATAAGTTTGACTGCATTCATTAAACAAAAAATAAGAGATAGAGAGCCCTTAAATTTACCTTCTTTGCAAGGTTTCAATATAATCTTGGCTAACTTCAAAGGAGACAGTCTTCAGTTGTGCCTCATCCTCATCGTCCTCATCCCTGTCTATTTTGTCGTACAGCTCAAATATGTCATCAGGCACCTTCTCCTTGCTGTCTGCTGTCCCATCTCCATTTTCACCACCCGACGTACTCGCTTGGGGATCATTGGAATTTGATGCTGGTTTGTTCAGCTGTGAAAAGAATATATTGACATTTGATATCAAAATATATACATATATGCTTGACAAGCATTCCGAGCTGGCCAATAGTGTGTTAAGTGATTGAACTTGATTGATTATGCATTCAGACAACTGGTAAAACTTGAGACTGTACACTAGCTATTATTGGACGCTGGGAGGAAAACAACAATGAAAAAAAAAAATGATATCAAAAACAATTTTCCTTTACACTGACAACAAAAAGGGTGTTGTTATTAATAATGATAATTTTGATAGTTGGCAAATTAAGTCTTGGTAAAATTAAGAAAAATCTGTAGCAGTTGGAGGATGGTTCTGAACAATAAAGAGTACAATATTCACAGTAACTAATTCTTTCTTCATATAGGGAGCTCAAAATCATTCATGAAGTGATTGGAATAATAATACCGACAATATTAAATATATGAAAAAAAAAAACAACATAATGGTATCAACTAATAATAAATTCATACCTAACATCTAACATTCACAGACATCCATACTTGCTTTTCCCAAACACTTTCCACGAACATTGTACATGTTGGTATCAGGCTCTTGGGCACTACTGAGACCTATAAAATATTCTGTGACTATGTGGTCTTGAGGTATGATACTTACATTAGAACTGGAAGGTCCGGGGTTCAAGTCCCGCTGTGAGCGACACATAATTGAGTCTCTTACTTACTCCATACTTAGATGTAAAATGAGTACCTGGTTGTTAACAGCGTAACAGCTGTCGGAAAAAAAATTGTAATAGTACCTAATAGGCGTCATGTTCCAACCTATAAGTTAAGTGTTGCTGTTGGTTAGGGACCCCTTGTAAAAAGCCTTGAGCATGGTTCGTGGATAATACGCTATTTAAATGCTTACATTTTGTTGTTTTTTTAATGCACTACAGAATATCAGGAAAGTACCAAAATTTTGTCTTTTTCTCTTGGATATGCACATCAACCATTATACCCAGTCTGACTGAGTCTGTACTGTTAGTCTATGAGTTGTAGAAGATAAAATAGAAGAAGAAAAGTCAAAGTATATGATTTTAAATATCCACCGAACCAACTAAAAAATTTACCTGCAAAGCTGATTTTCCAGAAAGTTCACCTGAAATAAAACCAGCACCTTCAGGACCCTCAGATTCTGCTGTTTGTTTTCTGGCTTGCTGAATGTACGGATCTTTCAACAACTTCTGAAGTACTTCCTTTGGACATAGAGAGATTTTTAAAAATAATAAAATTGAATATATATAAACATTCATCTATATATCACTCTAAAATTTCATTTCAACTAGATAACTATAAAAAAATAAATTATTTTGAAGTAAATTATTTATTTGTTAAATTAATCGGGCTTGCAAATGAGCAAATATAACAGAAAGAAAAAAGATTTTAATAATTAACACTACACTGCTTTTTAGTAACTTTCTTCTTGACAAACGGATTTCACTGGATGTGAAATACCAAAGAAACATAACCAAGAAAACAACAAAAATATGACAATAATTTTTCATAATACTTACTGGGAACTGACTTTCCACAAAATATTTGTTGTGTTTCAACACTAACTTCACCTTTCCATAGCTAAGTGTACAAAGCTGTGATATAAGAAAACGAAAAAAAAGTTTTGTGAGCCAAAAATGTTTCATGCTAAGCAATTTATCTTTTTTAAAAATATGTTATAATTCATTTTCGTTCATTACGTTTTACAGCCCTGAGCTTCTTGCAGCTAAGTATTCACGTTTCATGTAGATTTTACTACACTATATGCTGCTGGGTGAAGATTTTGATTGTGAAAACACTTTCCCAACCCTAGATTGAGAAGAGCTTTTCACATTAGTTTGTGAGAGATTTAACTATAATGTCATCCATGCTGATGTAATAATCAAGTGAGCAAATTATATGTAAATTGGGGGGCTACTTGCAAAACAGAGCTCAACTCAATACATATTTTGAACATTTGTACAAAAAAGTGAAGACCTTGATGACCATTTTGGCACTGAGAAGAGAGTTACCAGAAGAGCTTTAATTATGACTTACAAGAAAAACAATAATTGATAATTTATTATCTTAAAATATAGCATTATGAAAAACGGAGAAACATAGAAAAGAATTGAATACAGTCAAAGATAATTTGATTTGAACTTTTGAGAATGAAGGGGGGACAAAAATGAAAAAGGACTGAATTTTGCTCACTCTAATAAATTCAATGATGCCTTGTGGAAGAGATGTTTTGCTGAGACGTCGAAGATACTCAATGATATCATTAGTTTGTAAACCAACTGACACAGCTGCATAGAGTGAATATGCCGTAAGTTTGTATTCGTGAACATGTATAGGTCGACATACTGGCTGAAATAGAGAGAAAAAACAAAAAACAACACATTTTTCTAATAAATAAAATCTTTGATTCAGTATTGTAAAACATTAACATAATCAAATATCTTTTTACTCTCTCTCTAAGAATATGGGCTATTACTTTGCACCAGATTAAGGGTATATGGCCTTATTCACAGAATCATAAAACAAAGCTGTCTTAAATTTATCCTACAAAAATACATTCCGTAATA
Organism: Berghia stephanieae; assembly: GCF_034508935.2. Classification (NCBI taxonomy): domain Eukaryota; kingdom Metazoa; phylum Mollusca; class Gastropoda; order Nudibranchia; family Aeolidiidae; genus Berghia; species Berghia stephanieae. The sequence goes on along the minus strand of NC_088361.1, from coordinate 90,067,745 downwards.
AAATGAAAATTTACCTTTAATAAATACTCTTTTTAAAACTAATGATCGAGCTGTTATAATTAAATATCAATACCTCAGATATGGCGATAAGAAAATCATGTGCATGTCTGTATACTGGTGAAAATGACTCTAAAAATATATGACCATTGGGTGCCTGGTGAGGAAAGATGAAAATAACAAAAGCAATTCAATCAAGAGACTGAAGACAAAAAATATAGAAGTAAAATTCAATTTTAAAACAGTTAAACCTCATTGATATGTTTTACAGTTAATGAAAAGTAGTGAATTAATGAAAATCTTTTTAAATGGGAAACAGAAAATCCAAAAAGATCAACATAACGAAAATGACAAAAGCCTTACAATCCAAAGGGGTCGAGATTTATTGTCAGGCTTGAGCTCCAGAACTTTCCTATAATCTTGAGCACCGAATTCATCTTCTGGGGCTGCTTCAACACATTGCCTTGTTGCTGATGCTGGTACATCTATTGACAGAAATTTAAAAAAACAAAAAAACTTGTGTCTCATGAGCAATTTAACAAATAACTAATTCGAGAAAACAAGAATAGAAATTGAAAACAAAGATAATTATATCTTATGATTTAACTGTGATAAAAAATCATATTTTCTAGACATGAAACTGTGATAAAAAATCTTATTTTTTAGATATACCATAACCCCCCGCCCCCTCCCCCAAATAAAAGAGAAAAATAAAGAATTGGTATTAAAGTCAGGTATGACTCAATTAACTTTAAAACGGACAAACCTTTTCCAGTTTCTGCCTCTTGCTCATCATCATCTTCCTCATTCAGTCTTTCATCATACTTTGCTTTCTTGGACTTCTTTTCCTCTTTTTGAAGTTGAAAAAGACAGGGAGTTGAGGGAGAGTGGCATAATCAATGATATCATTTTCAACATAGAAACACGAAAAAAATAAATGAGAACTTTTATTATCATTATTATTATTGCTTGATATTTAAGCTAAAAACTATTACTAAAAGCATGTTATCCCTTTATTATTATAATTAATAGAATAATTTGGTCAGAGAGATGTTATGACTATTGGCCAGCAGCCTAAAAGAAACATTTGATTGATTGATATATAGCGCATATCCAAGAGTTTACCATGCTCAATGCGCTTCACAATGCCCCCCTCCCCCCATCAGGCCACATACAACCATAATTCCATTTCATACAATTTGAGTAGCCTGTTAGGCAACCTTATTGTACTGAAATATTTACAACATCCATCACTCAATATAGCCAGGTACCCATTCACACCTCTCCAGTGGGGCAACGTGTGTTAAGTGCTTTACCCAAGTACAAAATGCTAAGACTAGAATTTTAAAATGTAGTCACACATTAATGCAAATCTTACTGGAAAAAGAGCAGAGATTTCCAAACTTTTATTTCAACAATTGTAAATCTGACGAATATAATGTTGTATGGGGCTACTTAAAGTATCAAGCTAAGATTTCTAATGTCACATACGACAAATACTTGGTAATCCATTCATAAATATCATACCTGATATATGTGATATAAAATATCATACATGAAGACCGATTTATCTACTTTAATTTAGATAACATCAATGCCACTGAGCCATTTTAGTTAATGGATTGACAATTGCAACAAAGCCATGGTGAAGTTATGACAACATTAAATGTGAGGAGCAACCTTGCCATTGGCAGTGGTTTATATTGTAACCTAAGCAGCATAGGCAGTTTCGAATTTGTGATACTAAAAAAATCCCAAATAATTTTACATTTTATTTTAAGGTTGACTAAGCTTTCAATAAAAAGGTGTTGTGTTCAATATTTTCATACTTTAAGCATATATTCACCACATGTTTGTAATATTATGTTATTGGTTTCATTGGAAAAAAAACAATCTACAAATCTTTTTTCCTTATTTCAGTTCAGAGTTCAATGAACTAAAAAAATATAGTGTTTTTTACACAGTGACTTGCACTTCATATACTTTTTAAAAACTAATCCATCCATAATCATAAACAAACACTTGTTTCTGTCCCCCACTCCTCATGTCTCTCTCTATCAGAACAAAGGGCTAGAACTCAGATAGCAACTGGTTGGGATAAATTTTCTCTCTTCTGTCCATTCTTTCATTCCATCGGCTCCCTCCATAATTATAAAGCTGCAATCAACCAAAGGAAAATGTGACAGCAACTTTCTGAAGTTGCCTCATAATCAAGAATTAGGCATCTTGGTAAGAGAATTTCCGCTTGAAAGTTCTCAGATGGATGGATATAAAGAAAGGAATGTGTTCTTTTCACTATACAGTGATATTAATGTGGTAGGCTACTTTCACCATGCAGTGATAATATAATGGTAGGCTATGTTGCAGCACTTTCATCAATAAAATATATCACTGGATAATTCAGAAATCGAAATGTTGAAATTTCTTAGACATATCAGTAACAAGAAAAAATTATTTCAATGATGCAGATTTACTCGTCTACAAGGTGTATTTCAGAATTAATTTTCCCTCCTCTATAATTTTGCTGATAAGCAACCTAGTACTACCGAAATTTGAGACATATGCCGATGCCAAATTTCAAGTTTATTGGTTGTTGTGATGTAGGAATTTTGTTGTGCTTTTGCTCCTTGTCCAAATGTAACCAAAGTAAAATGGCAGAGAAAAACATTGATGCAACCTTCTCACGTTACAATGTTCGATTTGCCATCAAATTTTCAACTCTTCTCAGCAAGTCTGTTGTCGAAATACACAGAGAGCTTTGTAAAGTTTCAGAGCACAATGTTCCTTCAATCAAACTGTTAGATGAAGGGTCAGGAAAGTTGAAGAAGGGAGATCTGACCACAGGAGGTTCGCAGAAAACAAGGAGAGAAGAAAGTGATGCACATCATTTTTTTTCGACGCACGTGGCATTAAACTGAAATGAGAAAGTCAACGATTTGAAGATGAGGACCAGATTCAAGAGGCAAAGAAGAATGTAATCATGGCCTTGGACAAACAGCCACTGGTCACATCCTTGACTGAAGGGTACACCAAATGCAGAAGTGTGTGGAACTTAACGGTTCTTATGTTAAAGAGGTAATTGAATAAAGTTTCATTTGATAGCAAATGCAAGTTTATTCATAATCTTATATGAGTACAGCGTGACAGGGAAACTTAATTCTGAAACATACCTAATATGTACTAGGTATTAAAATAAATGACTGTTTAGAGACGACATGGGCCTATTATAACATTGTTGTAATGGACAATATTTTGCATAATTTTAAAAATATTTCCATTACAACAATGAGCCCATAATGAATTGGGTTATCAGACCTGCAAATTAGTGCACATCGTTTAGAGATATACACTTACAAGCCTCTGATGTCATTTATTTTCTTTTTAAGGGTTTTACAGTGCTTGCGACACATTTAGGTCCCTTCAGCGCCAGTAAAAATGAAGAAAATGAGATAGCAAAAAAATTCTAGAATTACAAGTAAAGTTATCCAAGAAAAAGTAAGACAAAGGAGACTGGTTCAAATTGGGAACAGATGTAGATTCCAGAAGCACACTATCAGTGTAAGTTTGAGATCACCTAAAAGTCTTATCCAGACACCAGCACGGGACCCCACCGAGGAATGCACTCAAATGTTTACAGAATATATCTAAAACAGTATCAATTATATCAATTTGACACATCCCCCACCCCCGACTTTTTCCCCAATTTTTGCGCCCTCCCTCCCCTTCTATCAAATTCATCCCATGACCTGTGCCAGTGAAAATTCAGCAAAAGGGAAAACATAAAGAATGGGAGGAGGAGAAAAAAAGGCCCCTAAAAAAACGTGGAAATGCTATTGAAATAAAAATAGCAATGTAGTACAGATGTCGCTGTCAGAATTGTCACTGACGATGTGAATAAAAAGTTGGAAATGAAGTCAGATCGAATTCGAAGTGGACTGTGTGCTGCATAGACTAGCTACTACTTCACAATTTCTTTCCAAGCGTCTGATTGTCTGGTACATATGGTGAAAATAGCCTCCTTTCCTATTTTCACTGTACAATGATAATAGCTTGGTAGACTATTATTACTGTAGGGTGAAAATAGTCCAATAAAGAAAAGAAGTTTGGCTTGAGAGGACAACTTTTATAGAAACCATCAAATGTGACCAAAATATTTGAAATACACGCTATGGTGCCAACAGTATACACATACAAACAAATCTGACTGACAGACTCAGAGTACGAGATCTGTGCGTGCATAACCACGCTGGATATGACTTGGGGCTCAGGTAAAATTATCGCATGACAAAAGATTTCCAATTTGTGACTCCAACGAAATAGTTGATTTCCATCTGCTCATTGCATAGCACATGACATTTCCATTGATTTTCTGTCCACCTAGTTTTTGTGCGAATATGAAAAACGATAACCAAGCATACTCTTTACTTTCAAAATAAAAACACTGCAAAAAAAAAAACCCCAAAAAACACCAAAATAGAGAGCTTTGTAGGGTTTCGGAGCACAATGTTCCTTATCAAACTGTCAGATGACTATTGGTCTTGAGGCGAACACAATCATACAATGACATTCTTCTCAACAAACCTTTCTTATCTTTCTTGTCTCGTTTTCCACCTCCCATGTTATCTGACTCTGTTGGATCTTGATTTTGTCTCCCCTGGGATCAGGCAGGTCTTTCTTAACTTTCTTATTCAATCAAGATAGTCTTCAGAAGATTGAAAATTTGGTTGATGAAATTATATAAATATAAATGAGGACTCTCAGAAATACGTGAGGAGGTGCAGTGCTGATGAGTTTATAATGTCAAAACACAATGCATATTCATTATCATTAGTATTAGGCATTCATTAGGTAAGTTGTTATTTATTTTATAAAAATAAAAACAGGGGTTGGGTGAATTGAATTGAATTTGGACATTGTTTCAAATTCAAAGAATTGCTAATATATTGTAACCTTGATCTTCTGATCAAAATATAGTGTCTTCTTCAGAATTTATTGAACCTACTCTGGTCGTTGAATACATTTGGTTAGATATTAAGAGCAAAACATAAATAAGACCAGTGTTTTTAGTCGGTTCCCATTTTAAGTAAACTTTGCTGTGTGCTGAAAAAAATAGAATCGAAAGTAGGATCAAGGGAAATAACTACTACAAACAGTTTGAAGACTAATCCTATCTTCATTTCAAGAAGAACTGAGGTCACACCCCTTTTTGTCTTCGTTTCCAGTTTCTAGTTTCCAATTTTCGGATTGGGCTTGTGTTAATTGTGGTAAATAATATAAAGCACAGACTACAAAATATGTAGAAAACATGTATAAATATTATAACATACATATAGTACACTTCATGCGTGATTTTTTCAACCCATCCTTATACCTAAAATAAGGCACACAAGTTTTAACTGAAAGAAAAACAAAAAAACAACAAAACAAAAATTGAAGTTTTATTTTTTTTAAAACAACCCAGAAAATATTGACTCGGATCTTATTCGGAAATGGAACTTGGGCCTACAGTCTTAGAAAATATTGCTTTAGCTGGTAACTCAGCTCATGTTCCAGATAACATTTTCAAGCCCTTTATAGCTTGTGCATGCAGGGGTGTTCTTCTTGAGGAAGAAAGAAATAAAATCGAAGGTTTGTGCCCCTTCTTCCTCTTCTTTTTCTTCTCCTTCCCCTCTTATTCTCATCATGTTCCTCCTTCTGCGTCTCCCTCTGCACATCGTCATCGTCATCATGTTTCATTTTCTTCTTTTCTCCGTTTTCTTCTTCATCCCTTCCTTGATTTAGTATAATAGTTGATATGCATTTTAATTAGGAAAAAAAACAAAAACAGAATATAAAAAGTTTGCATCGACTTGGAAAACATGCAAGAATTTTTACATCAAGTTTTTTTTTTTTATAAACCTCCTTTGATCCTACATGTTGGCTGCATTGAAGAATTTTATTTCTACTCAATTTTCTCCACAGAAAATCCACAGTTTAAAGATGCTGACAAGACGAGTCTAAAAGCTGCATATAGTGGTTTGGTCACTTTGATTCTTGAAGCTGCTAAACATGATTGTAATGAAGAAAGTATCAGGTACAAATATGTATTTGACAATTAATATAAAGCTGTTATATTATTCACATTCTTAACGATCCATAATTCTTATGTCATGTAACTCGACTTTCTTGACATGCCTCTTGGCTATTGGTGAAACATAGGCCCTCAATAGCAATTCTCCATCTTCTCTGTCTTTAGCACAGACCTTTGCCTCACTCGAGGTAAGATTGGGGACTCACAAATCTTGGTGAAGGCTCCTCCCCCAGGTCTGTTTTGGATGAACCCGTTTCCTCTTGCCCTGCAGGTTCCATTCGCAAGTCTGCTTGGTAATGTTACAGGGCTCCTTCCGAAGGGTATGGCCAACCCATTGCCACTTTCTGCGCCTGACCTGAATATCCATTTGCTCTTGGTTTGTTCTTGTCCAAATGTCAGTGTTTGGCACCTTGTCAAACCATTTTAACTTGATGATTGCCGAAGACAGAGATTGACAAAAGTTTATTTCTTGGCTGATGTGTTCAAGGTTGATCCCCAAGTCTCTCACCCACAGAGCAGGTGTTATCTCTCACTCATAGAGCAGGTGTTAAAGATTTTAAGTTTGTCATATAACAGTGAAGAAAAAATCTATATTCAGCACTTAGATTGACATCATTCTTATATTAAAAATGCACCATCCCATCATTATTGACACTTACATTATCAATATAAATTTAATCGATAAGGACAATAATAGATATGCACTAAACAATGATAATATCCACAGAAAGGTTTATTTTTCTTGCAATTAATGTATCCCTTCATCGTATTCAAAAAATGAATTATTTTTTACAGTTTAGATGTATAGTTATATAGCAATAGATTTCATCCCAACATAACATCCGTTTTTTTTATCATTGGCCACATATATATTATTTTACATGAACAGCTCCATATTGGAGGATTGCAAGTTTACTCAAGACAAGATAAAGATATTCAGTAATTTGATCATGGTAAGGAAGGTGAATTTTTTTCCGTTTTTTAAATGAAGCTGACAACAGAAATTATTTTCTCTAATAGCAGACATTCAATATTCCTCTTTTTTACTTTTCTTTGTAGTGTATCCGATATATATGGTCTTAATGTGTCAATTTAGACTGTCAGTTTTTCAATTGCATTAAGCAACATAATCCAAGCTATGATTTTAAAAAAATCGATGTTGATAATTTTATAACTAAAATATATGGCATTGTCTTGAAATAAAATGTCTTCTTTTAATAAGAAATTTACAGTGAAGATGGGATTATATATCTGTATAAGTCTTGTCTTCTAACAACAGCTTTACACTGAAGATTATATATCCTATGAACGTGATGACATATGAGGTTAAATCATCGAGATTGATGTTTGTTTTATTTTATTTTCAGTCTCAAAAACCACAGCTTCAGCTACTTCTTGGAAAGTAAGTTTTTACTCTTTTGAAGTATGTTTAAAAAAAATAATTACATTTACATGGTGAATAATTTTTGTTTCGCACTTTGTTCTACAACTACAATATTTGTGTTTGTTTACTTCTTTTAGACTCGGTCAATTTTTTTTCAGTATAACTGGTTATATTTGAATAGTTTGAACAGCTGGGTGACAAAGAAAGAGAAGAGTAATATTAGTTTTTTGAGGTTATCTGATCAGGGTGATGAATGGCGTACCACGATAACCGATGTCTGGCACAGACTTGGTACTTGAAAAGAAGAACTGGTTATTGTTATATAATGTTAGTTTTAGTGAAATGAGTCCTCATGATACTATTCAAAAGGGCCCTGGTAATTTACTCATTAGACCAATAGAGTTATGTTTTGGTGGATTTGGCTTGAACCATGTAGAGTTAAAAAAAAGATTCTCTCTCTCTCTCTCTCTCTCTCTCTCTCTCTCTCTCTCTCTCTCTCTCTCTCTCTCTCTCTCTCTCTCTCTCTCTCTCTCTCTCTCTCTCTCTCTCTCTCTCTGCCCTGCAGTGATGAAGTCTTTGGGGCCAGATTAGATCTGACAGAAAATACTCATTTATATATGATAACCAGAGCTTTATTCAAATTGTAGTGGACCATATATCCATTCATCACAACAGAAATGATAATGAACTCTTCGAAAAAAGTTAATTTCTTTTGTTTGTATTTTGACTCGCGTTGGATTTTACATTATAATTTTAGGAAGTGGTTATTCAGTATCAGATACTGAATAGTGCTTTTCCACTATTCAGTATCCACAAGGAACTCTTTTCTATAGAGAGAGTGAAAAGTGCGACAATCTCGGTTGAATGTAAATAAACTGCTGACCTCCTTCCTGATTGAACACGTGCAGTAACTGACAGTCCGATTCAAAGTTGTAAAAATATTTTGATCGTAATTCTTAAATTTCTGCTATTGTGAAATTAACATATCTAGTTCAAAATATCAAAGTAAGAATGGCATTCAAATACATTTTTAAATGTCTAAATAGACATGATTAAATGTCACTAAATGTTAAGTGACACCATGGCTTGGTGGATATAAGCTGTTTGACTCTGAGCTTAAGGTTCGAGAGTTCAAATCCCGGCTGGGATAACTTTTTTTTTTTTTTTTCCCAATATTTTAAAAATTCCTCCTGTCTATTGATATTTTTTAAACTTTTGTTTTAATAATTTTATTTGCTTGTAATATGCTTTAATGTTGATATTATACTATTGTTCTTTTATTATTATTATTATTATTATTATTATTATTATTATTATTATTATTATTATTATTGTAATCGTCATCTTCATCATTATTATTATGATTATTATTTTTTTAAATCACGTAGTTGGAGTAATTTAATCAGTTATCGATTTATTACGAATATCTTTTATGTGTTATAATCTCGTTGTTGTTTTTCATTGATGTGCTCTTCTCTTGTTTATTACTTTTTAAAATCTTGCTTTTTTCTGTTTGTCTCATTTGTTGTTGTTGTTGTTGTTGTTGTTGTTGTTGTTGTTTTTGTTGTTGTTGTTGTTGTTGTTGTTTGTTTGTTTGTTTGTTTGTTTGGTCATCTAAGACAAACCCGATTCATTATAAATATGTGGCCAGACTTTCTGCCATTTTTAATTGAGCGATGTACTTCCGTGAATTAATTGCCGTATTATATTAAAATTTACGTGATAATAATAATAATAATAATAATAATAATAATAATAATAATAATAATAATAATAATAATAATAATAGTAATAATGATAATAATAATAATAAAAATAATAATAATAATAATAATGATAATAATTTAAATAGATACTGAATATTAGACTACAATTGACATCTATTTACTGAATACACGTGGCATTTTTAGAGGTGTTTCTTTTTTTACGAAACACGCCAGGAAGTAGGCAACAGTGGGGAGTGAACCTGGGACTGGGTTTCGTAAAAAAAAAGCAATTACTTTTTTTTACGAAACCCGACAATATCCGACAAAGTTATGGAAAGAAAGTAGACAACAGCGGGGGAGTGAACCCGAGACTCAGGGAAGTGTACACTATTGGGGAGTAAACCTAAGTCTATGGTTTTTCGACAGCTTTTGGCGGGTTTCCTAAAAATGTAATTGCTTCATTCTCGTCTGGTACCCACCTCCCATAGTCCGGCTTGATTTCCCACTGGTATTCATCTTCCATAGTCCCAGGTTCATTTCCACTGTTAATCTCTTCTCACAGCCCCAGGTTCACTCCCAACCGGTGTGCACTTCCCTGAGTCCCGGTTCATTGCCCAATGGTGCCCACTTCCCATAACTTTTGACAATATCGGTAGGTTTTGAAATAAAAGTACATTCTGAGCTCCCTGTCCACTGGTATGAACCTCTCGCAGTCCCAGGTTCAATCCTCATCGGTGTCCGAATCTCAGATTCACTCCCCACTGCTGCCTGCTTCCCATAACTTTGTCGGGTTTTGGTGGGTTCCGATAAAAAGTAATTCCCCCTCTCCCTTGGTCTTGCTTTTTTACAAAATCCAGAGTCCCAGGTTCACTCCCCACAAGTGTACACTTTCCTGAATCACAAGATCACCCCCCACTGTTGCCTACTTCAATAACTTTGTCGGATATTGCCAGGTTTGTCGGGTTTCGAAAAAAAGTAATTGCTTTTATATAAAACTCGCTGAAACCCGCCGAAAACCAGAGTCTCAGGTTCACTCCCTACTGGTGTACACTTCCATGAATCTCAAGTTAACCCCCCAATGTTGCCTACTTCCCATAACTTTGTCAGATATTGCCGGGTTTCGTAAAAAGGTAATTCCTTTTATGTGAAACTTGCTGAAACCCGCCGAAAACCAGAGTCTCAGGTTCACTCCCCACAGGTGTACACTTCCATGAATCTCAGGTTCACTCCCCACTGTTGCCTCACTTCCCATAACTTTGTCGGATATTGCCGGGTTTCGTAAAAAAAGCAATTGCTTTTATATGAAACTCGCTGAAACCCGCTGAAAACCAGAGTCTCAGGTTCACTCCCCACTGGTGTATACTTCTATGAATCTCAGGTTCACCCCCCACTGTTGCCTACTTCAATAACTTTGTCAGATATTGCCAGGTTTCGTCGGGTTTCGTAAAAAAGTAATTGCTTTTATGTGAAACTCGCTGAAACCCGCCGAAAACCAGAGTCTCAGGTTCACTCCCCACTGGTGTACACTTCCATGAATCTCAGGTTCACTCCCCACTGTTGCCTACTTCCCATAACTTTGTCGGATATTGCCGGGTTTCGTAAAAAGGTAATTGCTTTTATGTGAAACTCGCTGAAACCCGCCAAAAACCATAGTCTCAGGTTCACTCCCCACTGGTGTACACTTCCCTAAGCTCAGGTTCACTCCCCACTGTTGCCTACTTCCCACAACTTTGTCGGATATTGCCGGGTTTCGTAAAAAAAGCAATTGCTTTTATATGAAACTTGCTGAAACCCGCTGAAAACCAGAGTCTCAGGTTCACTCCCCACTAGTGTATACTTCTATGAATCTCAGGTTCACTCCCCACTGTTGCCTACTTCAATAACTTTGTCGGATATTGCCAGGTTTCGTCGGGTTTGGTAAAAAAGTAATTGCTTTTATGTGAAACTCGCTGAAACCCGCAGAAAACCATAGTCTCAGGTTCACTCCCCATTGGTGTACACTTCCCTTAGTCTCACGTTCACTCCCCATTATTTGCCTACTTTCCATAACTTTGCCCCATTTTGTTGGGATTTGGCGCATTTCGTAAACAAAAAGTAATTGCTTTTTTTTTCCTCCAAAACTCACCGAAAACCAGTCCCAGGTTCACTCCCCACTAGTGTACACTTCCCCGAATCTCAGGTTCACTCCCCACTGTTGCCTACTACCCATAACTTTCTCGGATATTGCCAGGTTTCGTCGGGTTTCATAAAAATGTAATTGCTTTTATATGAAATTATCTGAAGCCCGGCGAAAACCATAGTCTCAGGTTCACTCCCCACTGGTGTACACTTCACTGTCTCAGGTTCAGTCCCACGCTTTGCCTACTTTCCACAAGTTTGCCGCATATTGTCGGGTTTCGTAAAAAAGTAACCCCCCCCATTTTGTTACTGCTGTTTTACAAAACCCAGAGTCCCAGGTTCACTCCCCACTGGTGTACACTTCCCTAGTTCTCAGGTTCATCCCTTCCTCCCCCCCCCCCCCCTCCCTTACACACACACACACACACACACACACACACACACACGCTGCTGCCTAACTCCCATAACTTTGTCGGCTATTGCCAGGTGTCGTCGGGTTTCGTAAAAAAGTAATTGCTTTTTATTACGAAACCCGCCGAAACCCAGTCCCAGGTTCACTCCCCACAGGTGTACACTCCTCTGAGTCCCAGATTCACTCCCACAGCTGCCCTCTTTGTCAGGTTTCGGAAAAAAACAACAACACCGTATTATAGTGCAAAACCACTATCAGTGTCAGATACTGAATAGTACAAAACCACTATTCAGTATCAGATACTGAATAGTGGAAAACCGCTATTCAGTATCTGATACTGAATAGTGCAAAACCACTATTCAGTATCAGATACTGAATAGTGCTAGCCATAATTTTATCTATAATGTGACATATAATTATTAATGTGTTATAGTTATTAATGCTCATGCTGTGTATCCTATTTCTATTCCAATAATTATAAAATTCTAATCCATAGAATTGGTTCAAGTTTTCCACACATTGTTGATGTAGATTGGAGATTAGATTATCACATTAAGGTAATGTCCTTTTCTCATAGCTAAAGTTCTTTTGGTAATATATGAAATAAAACAGCTAGTAATTTTTAGATATTGAAGACCTTCATTGTAACCAAAGTCTCTTTTAATAACCTAAGCAAGTATGTTGCGCATCGATATGCACATTGGCAATAATATTTAGTCCAACTGGGTCATTCTATTTATTTGAAGAAGAAAAGACTCCAAGACACTTAAATGTTTACATTTTCACAAGATTCTAAACCTCAATTGGTTGGGGGCTGGCTAAAGAACGTAACAAGTGAGCAGTTGTTGGCAGTGCTCAAGAAAACAAATGATGCCACTGGTTCTACTATTGAATACAACTCACTGTTTACTTTCTTTTGAAAGTCATCGCATTGCATTGTGTTGTAAGATTACAAGTTTACAACAGCTTAAACTTCAAGTTAAAATAAATGACATATTGGAGGTCTAATTTTTATTTTTTTAAATCTTAAGAACCTTACTCATTTCTGATTACTGTGACTTTGATGCCAACATAAGTATACTTGTGATTAGTTACTGCCAACCATGCCTTGGTTCAGACATCGTGGTATGCTTTATTGTAACTTTAGATTTTCCTGTGAGTTATATTTAAAAAACCAGCTAAATCATTTTCATTTTTTTTTTCCAGAGTCATCAGTTAGAGAAAGTTAACTCAGCAGTTTATCTCATTTCTTTGAAAACAGAGGTATGGTTTTTCATTGTATTGAAATGTTTGATGATGATTATTAATAATAATATTATTACCAGGCCTGTAAATGGTTGGTGAAAAAATTGTCGGAACTTTTTGAATATGCGAAAATAGACACAACAGGACAAAAATATGGACATGACACGTCAGTTGACTAGTCAAATCATGTCACTTTCCCCTACTTATTTATAATGAGGTCCTTATTTTATAGTACCAAAAAAAATACCAATTATTTGAGGGCACAGGTCTGAGTTAGTTGTAAAATGAAAGGAAGAGAACAATTCCTACCCTTTTGAAGGATGTGTATCTTCGCTCCTGTTTGTGTTAAATTTTTACGCAGATTCTTTCATTTGATTAATTCTTATAGAAGAAGAAGACGACGACGACAAAGAAGAAGAAGAGGAGGTGGTGCGAGAGCTTTCGAAGAAGAATATATATATTTCGAAGAAAAATAATTATTTCGCATTATTTATTTTTTTCCGTCTCACATCAGGACGGAACCAATAAAATATAGAGAAAATGATATGAGATATGCATGTGTGTCGGTAGCAAAATAGAGAGAAATCTTCCGGTCCGGTTCGACACACTTCTGTGTGTGCGTATTTAGTGACTAGGTGTGTGTGTGTGAAGACGACTCGCGCAAACTTTGCTGGCTGTGGCACAGTAGCCAGGCAGTGAATACATCCACGGCTAGCGGAGCGTGTAGGTGGAAAGATAATATTATAGCTTTTGTTTTGTCTTTGATGCGACAGATAAAAAGTTTTGTTTTTTTTTAAAGTCGGCATTTGAAACGGAATAAAATCTAATTTTTTCGAGGAACGAAATAAAAGTCTTTTATTTTCTTTTTTATTGGTTCTGTTCTTTGACGTTACGAATTTTATTTTTACTATTATCTTTTTTTTTTTAGCACTTATAGAGCAAAATCGTACTGTCGGAAATCTGACAATAGACGGAAGATTTACAGGCCTGTATTACTATCCACTATCAGTCTAAAGGCTTTGTCAATTGAAACATATAATGTGTAAATTTGTGATTTGATCCTCGACTTGGATTTGTTCTTCCTGTGTTCAAGTCTGGCTGTGGCAGTGCAAAGTCAAGGGTTTGGAAAAAGCTATTTTCCCACCATATGCATGTTGACATTGAATATCTGGTTAGAAAGAGCAATATTAGTCGGAAAAATAAATTGTATTAGAGCCTTACTGGCGTCATGTATCATCCTACATTCCATTGTTACTTTGAGTACGTACAGAGGACGTTGCTCTCAAGAAAAGCTCTCATTTTATTTTTTTATATTTTTTTTATTATTTTTTTTATTATGCCTTTGTTACTATAGGTGCCTGGGGAGAAAGAATTGAAAGAAGTCCAATTTTCGTGCTCACTTGAACAGTTGCAGGTGAATTCTCACCCCCCCCCCCCCCCCTCCCGTTATGCAATGTTACATTTTGAAATCCTAAATTAATTGAGAATCAAATATTGTGCCTCAACAACAGAAAGTTTAACCAGATCATTATGAAAGAAGTTGCTGTTGTCATCTTATTTCTGTTTTATCATAAAGTTGTAATTGCTTGATGTAACGTCCTATTACTTTAACATATATCATCTGATTACTACATTTAGTCTTACAGAAATTTTATTGAAGTTTTATTATACACCACTATCTAAAATCATCACCATCCTCACTCTGCGGTTTAAAAAATTGAACATCAGTTTTTAAAAAAATATTAATATCCAACTCAATGCTGGTAGCTATACTAATTTGTCAATCTTGTTTATTTCCAACTTCATTCTGACAGGATTTGGTCAGCAAGTTGAAAGATGCTACAAAAAGCATGGAGAGGATAGCCCAGATGTGAACATATGCTTTGTTATGATTTTACATTTCTTGACTATTTCCACGAAACGATTATAGTAAATAATAAAGAATTGCCATTCCATTACAATATTATGACGACTGTTATATGTTCTTTTATTATAAGTCTTTGATCACCAAATAAGAACCAAAAACTGATGGATCATGGATAGGTTCCTTTGGCTGAAATAAGAATGTCAAATTATGTAATACACTCTTGGAGCCTTAATATTAAGGGTGACATTTAATGAGACCCATCTCGGTCCTTTTGAGTCATAATATGATCAGTGTAGTGAGATTTTATCCTTGTTTCTGTAACAGGATTTGGATTGTTTCAATTTTGATGGCTAGATAAAACCACACAGCACTTTCACTAAATCAAATCCAGACCTGGTTACTATTGCATTTATGCAGCCTTCTCACTAAGTAAATTTCATATGCTGAGGCAATATTAATTGTCCTTTACTGAGATAAAATAGTTTCCCTAGATAAATCCACACAGCACTTTCGCTAAATCAAATCCAGACTTGGTTACTATTGCATTAATGCAGCCTTCTCACTAAGTAAATGTCATATGCTGAGGCAATATTAATTGTCCTTTACTGAGACTGAGATAAAATAGTTTCCCTGGATTGATTAAAATTTTTGGTTCTACTCTGCCAAATTTGAACAATGACAGTGACCATCTCTTGTGCAGTGTACTACTATGAGATGGATTGATTACTTTTGGACACTTAAGTCAACACCTCTTGTTGGTCTCAGATTTTCTGTATTTAGGTGTATTCCATTGATAATGGATAAACGTTGCTTAAAGCCAACCAAACTTTTTGGTCCGGCGGTGACTTTATCAAGATTCCTTGTACACAAAATCTAAATTCTAAATTGAACTTTTATATAGCGCAATATCCACTAAATGTGCTCAAAGCGCTTTACAAGGGGTCCCTGACCAACAGCAACAAATAACATGTAGAACGAGACACGACGCCTGTCAGGCGATATTACAATTTTTTTCCTTACAGAGACAACGCTGTTAACAGCCAGGTACTCATTTTACACCTGAGTACGGTAAGAGAATGTGAGTAAAGAATCTTTTCCAAGGACTCAACTATGCGCCGAGCGAGGCTCGAACTCAGGACCTTCCGATCTGAAAGCGAGTGCCGTACCACTTGACCACATAGCTGCACAAAATGAGCACACTCATTTTTTCAACCTAATCCTTTTAGTTCATTATTTGTAATAATGTAGAGCAAACTTCACAGTGGATGCATACTCTTGTGAAGAGTATAGTATAAGTATAAGCATTTAATTGTCCCAACTATAGGGGGAACCCTGATGTCTAATTGTGGGGGTCCCAATGGCTCAGTTGGTAGAGCACTTGCTTCACATGCAAAGGGAACAAGATCAGTCCGGAGTGCATTTGAGATTTTTTTCTGACCCCCTGTCCACCCAGCTGTGAATGGGTAGTGAGTATTAAATCTGGCTTAAAGTACTTTGCGATAGACTAGCGTCCTATAGCAAGCAATTGTTATTTTCCATTTCATGCTATAGAAATCGGTTTAAACTCCAACTATGGGCCTAATGGCTCTGAAGGATGACTGTTGAAATAGGATGATTTTTATCTTGTATTTTTCTCTGCTTTGTCTGGTACTGTGTCATACACAACTCTTAAGATTTTTATCTGACACCAGTACCTTCCCTCAAACTTTTCAGCCTATGACGTAGCATTTAAGCTCGATTAATGGGTATATGATTAGCCACAAAACGAAAAGGAGTGAGTTTGATTTTTTATTTATTTTATTCGAAAGAAATGTGACATGTAAAAAATAGGGTATTTACAATAAAATGGTTAATATCAAATAATAATGGTCTCAATCCTATATTTTCACCCTTGGATAGTTGAAATAAATATGGACAGCTTCCAACAATGATACAGTACTCGCTGAAATACAGCTCACTCTGCAATACATTTGCACCCTGGAGCTAGGTGACCAAATTTTATCTATATAAATTAAGTCATTTCCTCACATGAGCATCGGATTTTGGCATGCCCAGATTCTAGCACATTTTGGCTTCTCCCAAGTGTGCTAAAATACAGGAGTACTGTATCAATTAGTGCTCATCGCTGGTTTATTGTGGCATCCTGCCATAGAAAAGATGTAGACGTACAATTGCCAATCATAACATCCTCTACAATCCTCAATCATGACAAATAAAAACTTTCACATTCATTAATTTTCTCCATAACAATTAACAAGCCAATCAATCCCCCTTTATCCCAGTGGAACAACCCAGTTCAACCTTTCATTATATGGTTTATATTCCAATCTCATTCAAACACACAATCTAATATTTAGGTAAAAGCAGCTATTAATTTTATAAAGTTGAAACATAACAAGAAATATCATGATCGAATTGCATCTTGAATGTCCTGTCTCTTGTGAGTTCCATCACAGAAGGGTCGCTTGTTTGATTGTTTGCACTGACATAACCAGTACTCCTTTGTACTTTCCACTGTGAATTTTATTGGCCTGTATTTGATATGAATAGGCTTGGTTGACATGTGATGCGGGGCTTTGTGAGATCCATCGCAAAAAGGCTGGGGTGGGGGGGAGGGGATTAGAGAAAGAAAAAGGTAACAAGTGAATTCTGTAGAGAAATTATGCAAGTGTTGGTAAAATTTAAAGGTGTCATTCAAAATTGTAGATAGTGTTTAGTTTAGGACGCCGTGTTATTTACGTCTCCATCTTGCTTAACTTTTTTTCGTTGACTTCGCATACTATTTTGATGCACATTGTTTTCTTTTAGATATCTTTGACTGGTTAAGTAAAGTGTAAAGCTAAGATAAGATTGAAAGTTCTTGCGTGATAATGACTCAGAGGTGAAGTGAAAAGGAAAGAAATGATGTGTCAATGCCAAGCTGTCAACTACACACCCATCTCTCCTGTTGAAAAGCCTATAGGTGTGAAGGCCTAACAACATAGAAAACACCCCAATCCACACCCCTTCACACACACACATTTAAACGAATTGGATATGAAATGGTTTGTCAATGGTAAACTGTCTACACACCCCTCTCCTTCTGATGAAAAGCCAATCAGTATCAGTGCCAAAGCATCAACTCGCCTGATTCTACCCCCACACCTCCCTTTTTGCATGCCAGTCACACAGTCTTTCCTTTTCCCTGTGCGATTTACAGTGTTGGCCAAGCCCAAGTGCAGTGATTGAAGTGTTTGTCTACCCCCCCCCCCCCCTCATCACCTTATAGTTACACTCTTTGATTCATATCGCCAGGCATTATATGTAGTCACCTTTCCGAATTATTTAAGAAGAAAGAAAGAAAGTAAAAGGGACGGTACTCTCAAGTTGTTTCGATTTAAAGGAAGTCGTGCTTAGAAGTATTTCATTTCATCGTATGAAACAGTACAAAGATAAAGAAGGAACTCATATAAATTATTAAATTCTTTGCGGTTCATGGTATTTTTTGGTTGAGCTTAATTTGCTTTGAAGTAATTTTACCGTACTAACTTTTTTCTATTTTACAACAAAATGTTCAAAAGGGTTTTGGTTGAGGATTGATGTTTTGTATACCCAGCTAATACAATCAAAACTTCATCAAACATGGATGAGTATGAAGTAGATTTATGTTCTTTGTCTTTTCTGTCTATCAATCTGTTCTACTGATAAAATGTCCTTCATAGGGAATACTACTCTCATCTGAGAGATAAAACGCTATTCCTGTATGTTCCAAGAGAAACATGAACAAAAGAATACATTTTTCTGTTATTTTTAATCGAGGTGTGAAACGGATATGAGTGTAGACGAATCTTTGAAAAGGACAAGAGTGTGAGATATACATATTGGGCATGAGATTTAATGAGGGATTCAAATATCCTCATTTCTTGGCCCTGTATTGTCTTAGTCAATGCAAACATATTCAATGTAATATTGCATTCAAGGAAATCATTACGGCTATTGCAATGATAGCCGCAAAGTGACATATAAGCTTTCACTCACATTCCATTGTTATTATTTTTTTGCTCATAGTAATCACATAAGAGCAGGTCTTCTAGTCTTAAAAAAAAACAGAACAAAAACAAACATTAAAACAAAACAAAACAAAAAAATCCAAAAGGATCTGTATGCTGTCAAGGGCATATGAAGGGAGGTAACTAATATAAACTTTTTCATAATGATTCATTAGATTATCAAATTTACGATATTTAATAACAGTCGGAGATTCCATGTTTATCATTTTCCCCTCTTTTTTTTTTTTTTAAATTGTTGACTTTCTGCATTTAGTATATTTTAATCAACATTACCATATTATCATATTTTGGACCTCAAAATATATCCAAATATGAGAAATCACGCTTGTTGGCAAGCCTGTAAATATCTCGTTACCAGACTGAAGTCGCATTCACAGAGAACTCGCATTCAACAAGATCAAAGTCCCTGTCCCAAAGACCTTGTTGAACCCCACTTCCGCTGTATGCAGAATTTTAGCCGTGATTTGGAATTTTATAAAAGATAATGAATTACCTGCTGTTTACTGAATCCACATGTGCAATAATGATAAGTCTTTCCAGCTCTCAATTCCATTCTAAATGGAATTTTGTCATACGGTTTGCCTTTCTGAGGTTCAGCGGACAAAAGGTCAGGGCTGTATGTGACCGGAGTTTCAGGGTGAAGCTTCTCATTTGCTTTGACAACATCCGGGTCCCTTGGGTCATCTGACTTTGGCTCAGTGTCTTTATAAAATTGGCCCGGTGTCTGTTGGAGTTGGAAGGATATAAATTAACATGAGTGTGTGATTGTAATTGAAACCATGCAATAATAATGATGATGAAGATAATGATGACAATGACAATGATGTTAATGATGGTAATAACTGGAATAAAGACACTTGTGACAAGTGAAAATAAGAGGATTTTATATGTGCATTAGTCTTTGTTGACATTTCTCACCAGCTACTTATTGATGAAAAAAAAATATGATGGCATAGAATTTTAGTTCCAATTTATTAATTGAGATAAAAGGTGTGGACATTTTGGGAGTTCCCCTTTAGCAACAGATAGTATGATGAAAACGACAAACAGCACTAAACACACGGTAGATCTGACACACTATTCAAGAAATCACAACCATAAGCCAGAAAGAAAATTTATCATTAACCATTCATCATGTAATCCACATGCTAGAATCAGCAATATTCAAGAGCTTGATGGGAGGATCCTACAGTGAACCTCTATCAAAATGAAATTGATGGGGCTGGAGGTCAAAATATGTTATAAAACAGGTTACATTGAATCTGTGTAGTCATGAGTGACATAAAAATATACAATGGATATAACCGTATAAATACTTAAATAAGTGATAAGAAAAAATGGATTACTCCCCCCCTTTGATACATTGACCTGCAAAGCACCATGACAATAAATACCCATAGGATTGACACCTAACCCCTTATTTTCTGGGTCATCTCCCCATCTTTACATCTCCTCCCCCGTGTCTCAGAGATGTAATCTTACACCCATGAGTCCTCATCATACTTCACCACTCATCCTGCATGATATGTATGCATAATAATAATAATGATAATAATAATAATAATAATAATAATCATAATAATAATAATAATAATAATAATAATAATAATAATAATAATAATAATAATAATAATAATAATAATAATAATAATAATAATAATAATAATAATAATAATAATACACTCGAGCATGCAAATCTTGAACACGTAAATCTCAAACTCTGTACAATTCCCTGTTTTAATCCCACTATTTTGTTAGTATTGGCAACACTTTTCGAGGCCAGCACGGAAATCTCGAACACACTGGACATTCCCTTGTGGTCCATTTAATTTAATTTTTTTTTAGCGTGTGAATCGTTTGTGTTGAACGGAAACGAAAGATGCTATCTCTCTCCGTGTAGCGCTAAGTGTGTTCCATATATTATTTGTGTGTATGCATGTTGAACTGAGGGGAATTGCGAAGCATGTGAGTCTTACACACATCACCCCATCGACTTCTTGTATTAGACGACGTTACCTTACTTTAATCTGAGGTGCCAGTACTAGTACCGTAGCAAAAGCAAAATGACCAGCATCGTTGGGACGGGAGACTAACAAGGCTGGGATTGCCTTGCATTAAAATGATACAAACAATTAGGGGTGGGGAAGGTGGGGTGAAAGCTGTGTGAGAGCAATGCCCCCCTCCCCGTCTCTCTCTCTTTAGCTTGCTAAGGCTAAGACTAAGTCAAAGACTTACTAAATTACTAAGAGTGTGAGTGTGTAAATGAGGAAAATCTACCTGTCTCATATTTTTTTCCAATTCAATAATCTTTTTCTTCACACTACTTTTGAGGCTAAAACCTTAAAGTTTCAAACAATTTTTTCACAAGGAAAGGTATAACACCATTTTAATTCGATTTACTGCTTCTGATAGAATAAGAATAGAATAGAATAGATGGTATCGACGTCCCTTGATTAGGCCACTGGCCTGTCGCCGAGTCTTTCCAGTCACTGAATAACGAATGTCTTGTTCACAACATATCTAATGCATTTCCCTGCCTGATCATGTGATCAGAGGCTAATCTAGACTGCACTCTCTCTACTGATCTTTTGATCATAGCTATTTTGGGTGGGAGGCACTTCTACACTATGCATATAACTTTCCATCACAGCATCTAATCTATTCTTGAAAGCATTGACGCTCGGTGCTTCAACGAAATTTGCTGGCAATGAGTTCCAACGTTCAATAACTCTTTGTGTAAAAAAGTTCTGACGAAGGGTGGTTTCAACTCTGGGTTTCAGAAGTTTATATGAGTGGCCCCTGGTGACTGATTTTTTGTCTACTGTGAAGAGCCTATCCTGAGTCGCACACATGCAATGTGTGAACTTTTAGGTCTCAATCATATCACCTCTCAAACGTCGATAGACCATACTTGGCAGTCCTTTTCTTTTCAGACACTGTTCATAACTCAAGTCCTTGAGTCCACCAACGACCTTTGTTGCTCGCCTAAACACACTCTCTATCAGCTTCTTATCCTTTTCAAGATAAGGTGCCCTAAACAGTTTCCGAACTCCAAATGCAGTCGAACCAAAGCTGCAAACAGTAACTTCATAGTGTCACTGTCAAGAGAGTCAAAAGATCTCCTTATCAGTCTGTTAGCTTTGTTGATCTGCCTTTCCAAATGCTGTGAAAACTTGAGCTCTGGGTCCATATGAACTCCCAGATCTTTCTCCAATGTTGTCTCTTGTAAATCAATAATCTCTTCACTCCCATGTTCTCTCATTTTGTAGGTTGCTTTCTGGTTTTTGTTGCCTAAATGGGAGCACTTTGCATTTGTCGGCATTAAACTTTAGCTGCCAAGTATCAGCCCAATCGACCAGACTATCAAGATCACTTTTAAGTCTCTTTATATCAACCTCACTGTCAGCCTCACCATACACATTCGTATCATCTGTGTACATAGAACACAAGCCTGATACAGTCTCTGGCAAATCATTGATGAATGCAACGAAAAGTGATGGCCCAAGCACACTGCCTTGTGGCACCCCACTCCTTACACACGCCCAATCAGACAACTGTCCATTAACACAAACTCGTTGACGCCTGCCCGTAAGAATATCAATAATCCATGCAAGCATTTCACCTTGAATTCCAAGTGCCCTCAGTTTGACCTTTAGGCACTCATGCGGGACAGAGTCAAATACCTTTGAAAAATCTAGGTAAATGGCGTCTACGGAAGACCCACTGTCTAATAGAGATGTCCAGTCCTTTAGGGTAGCTAACAAGTTTGTTACACATGAATGCCCAGACACAAAGCCATGTTGGCAACCTGATAACAGTTCATTTGAGGTCAGATGGTCAATCAGACTGTCTCTAACAATTCATTCCATAACTTTACATATCACACTTGTAAGGCTGACAGGCCGATAATTTCCTGGTGAACTCTTTTCTCCTTTCTTAAACAGGGGTGTGACCTGCGCTTCTTTCCAGTCTGAAGGAAGAACCCCTTCCCTCAATGATTTCTCAAACACGAGAGCCAGAGGGCCAGCAAGCTGAACAGCTAGCTCAAGCTCCTTTAGTATCCCAGGGTGGAAACCATCCGGACCTGGCGACTTGTTTGGATTCAAGGAAAGAAGTCGCTTTTGAACATCTTCACTGTCTATAGCTATGCTCTCCAGTTTAGTGCCAGTGTCTTTCATCTCACATTCTGGTACGTCACTAAGGTCCTCATCTGTAAAAACACTACTAAAAAGGAGTTTAGCACGTTTGCCTTTCCTTTATCAGATGACACTTTTCTTTCTCCATCCTTTAAGTCAGCCACTCCCTCTCGTGTTCTAGTTTTTGTCCTGGCGTAAGCAAAAAAGGCCTTAGGGTTTTTCTTTGCGTTCTGAGCAATATTCTTTTCCAAGTTCCTATTGGCAGACTTACAAGCACTCTTCTTACTCTTAGCCTGGTTCCTAATGTATTTTGGTAAAAAATTCAAATTAAGTTATAAAGTGCTTTTCAACACGATTCTAATGATACAAAATTGTGAAAATCAGATTAGCAGAAGAAAAGTTATGTTAGTTTAAATGCTGAAAAATGGTCTTCTATCTGCCTTTGTTATTTACTGACGTACTTTGTTACCTGGAACTCTTGCATTTCCGGTAGTAACCACCATTTGGATTTCAAAAATGGCCTAAAATGGCCGCTAAGATTTTGAGTAAGGATTTTGCTGGAACCAATTTCATGGATGCGGTATACAGCTTTGCCCTGAATTTAATTTTATTTAAAAGTTAAGATGTTAAACCAACGTGCCAGCATGAAATTTAAATTTACCAATTTCTCGTTTTTTAATTATCCAAAGTTAAATGATACCCTATTTTATCCACAATCAAAAGATATACTACTAAATTGTTATTGATTTAAAAATAAACTACACCAAACGATAGAGTAATTCCTCTTGAAGAAAATAAGACATAAATCATTAAAATCCATCCATAAACAAAAAATCTATGGACCTTTTTCTGAGACCCATCACTCAAAAGTCCAAAAAATCGGGTCACAGCCACTAGGCCATTCATTTATCGGCTCGGTGCTGGAACTGGATGGCCAAATGGACGTTTACCAAAGTACAGCAGGTAGTCCTTGCCATCTCTTGACTGCGTATACTTTTGATAAGCGTGTTTCTTTTTCTGAATTTTAGCAGCCACATTACTGTTCATCCACTGTGGTCTGGACCTAGCAACACCAATCTTCACCTTAGGCACACAAACCTCAACAACCTCTCTTGATGATTTGGTTTACTTTCGTTTTCGGGAGGAGTCGGACGACTGGAGACTAAAATCAACCTGCATTGGCATTAGAAGCCTACCCTCTCCCCAAATGAAAATTCTACACCAACATGGAACATTTTATTTATGAATAAGCTACCCTTCGTATTCCAAATGACCGCAGACCTGCCCGGTTACAAATTGTCAACTTCAGTGCTTGAAAACTTGATCGAAGTTGCAACGCCATGTTTGTTTGTTTATAAAAAAAATTGGAAATTCCCGAAAAGTAAAGGTCAAAATAGGACCGAAGTAAAATGTACTTTTTCAAAAAAACATGAAATTTCCTCCTCCGCTAATGATTCCTAAAAAGAATTAATTTATAAATAATGACCTATGGAACTGAACACGATTATGTTCTCAATTGTTCAAATAAATAAAACTGCCATCTCCGAAGTATTCACATCGGCACTACTCTTTGTTGATATTGTCCATAGCAACTTGCACCAAGGTGTTTCCGACAAAACACAAAACGAGCTGTGAGTTATTGAAGGCAGCCACCACACAGGAGTTTATTTCAAAATGAACCGACAAGTTTTACAAGGTAACTTCTTTATATATTTTTACATGGTTTATTATCCTAAACACTGTCCACATCTCAGCGTGGTAGGAGTCTATCAATCGTCTAATGCATCAGTTTTGTTTGTTCAAAGGCTCGTTGTTCAAACGGCGGAGACTTTCCGTTTTGTAGACTTTTCTCCAATAATGAATGGGTTTGCTCATGAAGAAATATGTTTTCTTTCCAATAAATAATTGCTGAACCAGACTTTAGCTAAAAATGGTCCTAAAAATCGTGTCTACATTATAAAGGGCATTCGAGTATCACTTTCACTGTGACGACACTGCTTTGTATGCTGGTGTTGTTGTTTTCTGTAGACTCTATTAGTTAAAACCCAAAAGGTTCGTGGGCAACTTTTGTGAATTTCAGACTTACTTGCTTATAGGTCTATATTCAATACATGACATCGAAATACTTTTTACAAGGAACTTTAGAGCGGAATGCTACCCTTCAAAACTTCGTTATTTTCAGAAACGCAGGTTAATCAATTAAAAGCAAAACACGAAACAAAAATGAGTTATTGATCACCAGCCTTTGAGATTTATATGAGGCTTTTTCATCGTTTCAAAATATTCATAAAATAAAATGCTTTTGTGTTTTTGCATAAAACGAAATTATGGGCTGAGGCTTAATGTCAATTAATCAATGTAAGATGCTAAATGTTATTCAGTTTTTGATTTGCTCATTGAAATTCAACAATCCCTTTGTATTAGACATAATTTTCAATATTTCAATTTCCACTTACCTCCAACAGTGTTTGAACAATATCAAAAGTCTCGAACTCAGTTCGTTCAGACTGTTGCAGAACTTGCATCAAGACCACAGAATATTGAAACACTGCAAAATGCCGGTGTCATGTCTCTCCT
>NC_088361.1:89972184-90037184 GCF_034508935.2 Berghia stephanieae | reverse complement strand
TGTGGTCACAGTGTGTATACGTTGCATTGCTATACATAAATATTAGAGAACTAAACAATTAATTTTTTACAGATAACATGAGAAGGGCAAACCAAGAACTTTTAATTGTCACGATCTTTGGATTCTTCACCAATCACAACATCTGTGATTAATATTTAAGAAACTGTTGTTTATATAATATACTTGTACAGGTGAAGCCAGTAATTGGAACGCCCATTTAATCCTAACAGCCAATTGAAATAATCTGTCCGTGACCATTTTTTTTCTCTTTATTATTTCTACTTCTTAATTTGTAAGCAAGCAGATTACCTCCCCCCCCCCCTTTCCACCCCAATTAACCCCCCCCCCCCCAAATATTGGAGCCCCAGTTATAACTATATTTAGAAAATCAAAATAATTCTGTTAAATTGGCTCATCAAGATCTTGCTATATTTACAAAGTAATAACAATACACAGTGTAAAATTATCATTCTATGTTTTATGTATTCTTTTCTGATTTTATTTCAGATACTATTCTCCTGGCTACTCTGATACTTTGTTGGAAAGAGTTGAGCAGTACGCACCTAAAGTTTAAACACCATATAGTCACCCAACCCCATTTGACGATGAAAAGTACAACTCAAGTTTGTGATTGAAACGAAGCATTTCAAAAATCAAAATGAGATATTATATTTTAATAGAAAAACAAAACAAAACAAAACAAAATGGATTAAACACATGCGTAAAATTGTTATTCTTTTCTGCAACAAGAGCAACCATATTAAGTGTGACGTTCAATATAATGTGTTCGAATATCTTGAATAGTTTCAACTTCAATTTGTCTAAAATAAGTTAATGAGTTAGCAAAGTCAAATGGTTAAGGTGTTTTGAAAAAGATGCAATATAATAATAAATGAGTCAGAGAGTTAATACATTATTTGTGAACATCACGCCATAACAAGAATCAACACCAAAAATGGTATGAATGATCAATGAAGATTGACTCAGTGAGAATACAAAAAGAAATAATACATAAATACAAAATCATGCAAAAGATGTCTACATGGATTTAGACATCAATTATTCTAGACTTTAACATTTTGTTTAAGCACCTTTAAAATTCGTATGAGGTTAAGAACTCTTCTCAATTTATAGGGATGTAATATTTGTTTTTTTAACAAAGATATTGACAAAATACTTCAATTCTCGGAAACAATATTGAACATCATCATTTCAGTATCTAATAAGATATTAAAAATTTACAATTCCTTTATAGCAAATACTGCCTTATATATTAAAAGGATACTTATTACAAACCAACTATAGATGAATATTACATTTTTATTGACTGATTTTTATTTTTCCAGAGGAATTATTTTGAAAAAAAGATTCTCTTCCATGAATATCTTAATGTTGAATGATTGATAAAAGATTCACACAGTATTATTCGATAAATGTTTTGAAGCTAAGAGGGTAACACCTATATTTTCGCTGTCATTTAAAACTGTGTAAAAAAAGAAAATAAATGATATTGGTTGGCAACCTACCTAATGCATGATTTCTTTCTCTGTTGGCATACGTGCTATTATGCTTTGGAGACAAGAATTTTTAAAAATTGCTTTCAGTTGCCATCAACAGAAACTTTCTAAACAGGTCAATAGGAAAAACAATCCATCACATAGTTTTTAACATTTGAAATATTTCCATGCACAATTTATAAAAAAGAATGGTGTTCAATAAATTTTAAATTATTGAACTTTTTCTATTAAGCATGAGTTCAATTTTTAAAAAAATGACATGCCGAGAATCCAATTGAATGAGTTTTTATCAAATTTTAACCAGTTAACTGTCGCACTCTGGAAAAAAAAATAGTATTTGAAAATTTGACCAGAAAACTCGTCCTTCAAATATCGATTGATTTAAATGACCCTCATCTTTGCAAAAACTCTCATACATGGTACTTCGCGAAGTGAAAGTTTTTGCCAAGATGAGGGTCATTTAAATTGATTGATATTTGAAGGACAAGATTTCTGGCCATATTTTTAAATATGAGTTTTTCCAGAGTATGGCAGTTAACTGGTTAAAATCAGCTACCTTGTTTTTTTTTTTATGCCAACTAAAGTAGACGTGATTACAGAGTTAGATAAAATAACAGACACTATTACTATAATGTCAACATCTTGGAATTGATAAAATATTTTTCCTTTTTTATATTGGAGGCAATGTATTTTTGTCCAACGCATGTGCTTTAGCAGTTTACATCTGTTTATATTTTTATAGTTAAAATGAATTAAAAGTTTTATTGAATGTTATATTCATCTGTTATGCTGCGTTATTCTATTGGAGAAATTTAGTTTTGAGTTTCAATTTTCCAATTGTCCATCATCGCTTTAATAGTGAGTTTTAAATTTGTGGTCCTGTGATATGGCGCTGGCCTTTAGATCGGTAGGTCTTTGGTTTGAGTCAGGCTGTGGGCGATGCAAAGTTGAATCTTTGGAAAAGGCTCTTTACTTTCTCTTATCACACTCAAGTGTAGAATGAGTACCTGTCTGCAAAAAGCGTTGATCCTGTTGAAATACAATTTGTAATAGTGTTTTGTCTTATCCCAGGTGTTAAGTGTCGCTGTTTGCTTGGGACCTATTGAGGTCCCAGACAATACTAAATCAAAATGTTCTCATAGTATTGTCTGGGACTCATATTTCAAAAAACGATATCAACGCATTGGAAATGACAGAGGAGAGACACAGGCAAATTTACAACAATTTCTCTCCACTAACAATGCATCATCACTGGTAAAAAGCCTGGGCCTTGACCATTTTCAGATCCGATGAAAAGGAGCCAAATTATGCACCCTCCATAAGATCTACCACATACGAATTGAAGTCGATTTCCCAAAAATCATTAAACACGACTCCATCCAGACTGACGAAAGAGGATATACATTTCAAATGACCATTCCTACATCAAGATCAAACACCTATCTAAATTCCTTCTACCCATCTTCTATTAGACTGTGGAACAACCTACCACCTGATTCATCAGAATCGGACAGTCCTGATCTTTTTCATCATTTGGTATCACTGTGTATTCAATATCATCCTCAAGTACCAATGTTCATTATATGACATGTTCAACAATCCATCATCAGTTTCTACTTTTTTTCTTCTTCTAATTTCTTTTAAAATCAAATGTAGATGGGTCCTCAAAATTGAGTGTCTACATAATGAAGAAGATTCAGTGGATATTGCACTTATAAAAGTGTGAGAATCGAAAAGCGAATTCTTTTACAAGTGAGATATCATGACCCACTTGTTTTTCCAGGTTTGAGTTAAACTGCAAAGTGCCTTTGAACCAGGCTAGTTTAGGTGAATACTATACTGCTAGAAGCTGTAGACTATAAAAAAAGTATTAAACAGAAATTAGTAAAAGAGCTTCGAAAGAGATATTTATTTTTTTTCAGCTGTTTTATTCGTTTTTGTTTAATACCTTTTAGGCTAGTTTACTTGGTTGGTCTGCATTGAGTCCGAACAGGATCCAAATCAATGCTAATGGGTGAATTTTGAATGTCCCAGATGATCATGTCGGATTTGACACAAGCAATGTCTCAATTGTCAAAGGGGTTTTGCAATTGGTACAGAATGGCGTCAGAATTGGAACTCACTGTCCGAATGGGGACAATTGACTAGGTCCCATAATCAAGGCCAAACACACAAATAAAGTGTGAAAATGATTTCTCTATTTAAAAAATTTGCTTAAGGTGTTTGAAACAGACACAACAGCCATTTTCATAACTATTCTTGGTGTGTGGCTATTGGAAGTCACTGAGCTGAGAGAGTCAATTTGGGTGTCCGGATTGGCACAACCCACCAAATAGGAATAGAAAAAAAAAAAAAAAAACAACAAAACTCGAGCATCTATATAGAACAATATCCAATAAATGTGCTCAAAATGCTTTACAAGCCAACAGCATCACTTAACATTAGGACAAGACTTGATGCCTATTAGTATTAGGCAATGTTACAGGTTTTTCTGACACAGACGCTGTTAATGGCTAGGTACTCATTTTACACCTGGGTATAGTGATAGAATGTGAGTAAAGAGCCTTTTCCAAGGACTCAACCATGCACCCCTTAGAGTGGGACTCATGATTCCTGGACCTTTCAATCCGAAGGCGAGTGTTATACTAGACCACATAGCTGCATAAAAGAGATAGCAATGAGTTGTGTTGTCAGATGAAAACTCAACCAGGAGTGTCATGCATCCCCCCCTGCCCTAAGGAAAATCAATTCGCCCACCTCTATGTAAAATATTGAAACAACTAGAACCACATGTTTTTGAGTATAATTTATTATGTTATAATCTTCAGACACCATTAAATTGTTAAAAATAAAGAGTAAAATCATTTGTTCAAAATTGAGAAAGATCTACAGGTACCCATGGTGGAATAGCATATGAAAGATAGAAGCTCATGGGTCAAGTTTAAATGTACATATTTATATCTTTTGTATGATTAAGTAGAGAGACATAACTTAATCATTGAGCGGATGGAAACAGAGAAAAATAGCCCCCTCCCTTGGGAAAAAAAGCATTGAAAGAGACTAACTCTGATTCTCTGACCACTCCAATTGTCAAAAAAAAAATATTAGTTAATAGAAATGTTAATATGACAATAATAAAAAATAACTTTAAAAACATATATTTATAAGCAATCGAGAAAATAAGCATATATAACATACATTACAGAGAAATATAACAGAGAAACGTTCCAAACAAAAAATAAATTTTGACATGAAAAAGAATGACCTTCAATATTATTATGACCGCGGTGTAGGAAACATTTTGTTTATAGTGCTGCCTTTGGAATTTTATTTTCTTAATTTTCAATGAATTACTAGAATGGAGCTAAAGTTGATTTTTGTCAAAGTTCTTATTGCAAATAGTGAAAGTGGAAGCAGTAAATAAATAAAAACTAAAAGGATCTGTTTATGTAATTGACTTTGATTTGTGAGAACTCAACAATAAAAAAATTATGTTACACATTAAAAAGTAATCCCCACATAAAGCTTTCTGAATAAAACATATAGAAGTTAAACATATCACAGAAGTTGTGAATATTGTTATTATATTTTCAAAATTAAATCTTATAATATAAATATGGTTGTCGTAGTTGTCTATAAATGTGAGCGAATTCCTTGTTAACGAGAAAAGGAGTGAGCCTCTAGTGGTCATCAAATTGTGATGCATAAAAATAACGGTTGCTGCCTGGTGCACTCTGCATCTAAGATTTGACACCAACAAGGATTAGTCCAACCTCTTTTAAATACTGGTATTTTCTGAGCTCATGGATTGAACATAGCATAATTAATGCGTGTACCAACCATTTCCGTTACACCTTTTTCTTGATGATGTCCATTGGATCTAAAAGGCATTCAATTACTTATAATAATAATATAATATAAAAAGCTGTTCAAACAACAAAAATTGTAATGCGAGAATAATGCTCCGAGATAAAAAAAACAAAAAACAACAGAAGAAAGCCACAAATATTTATCAATAACTCAGCAGGATGTGATCTTCAACTAAATAATTATGAGAATGTAAACAATCAAGAAATGGGGAAAAGTCAAATTAAAATGGAGTAGTAGTGTCTACTGTAATAGGGTAGACCTTTGATTATCATACTAAAGATCCTTTTCTTTCAATGAGGCTACAGATGTACTGACCCTCATGCCTATGTCTTTCCTATCTGTGTTTGGTAAGGCTCCAGCGAAACCAATTGTTTTCACTCCAGATCAATACACCACACCAGATAGAAAGTAGTCCTGCAGAGCCGTCAGGCCCATGGAGCAGGAGTTTATCCGATTTCATTAGCGTGAAACGGACAATAGTAATTGCTTGCTATCCTTTGGTTAGGACACTAGTCTTCTTTTTCTTTAACGATTTAACGGCGCTTGCAACACATTTAGGTTATATCAGCGCCAGTAAAAAGGAAGAAAATGGGAAAGTAAAAAGTTCTAGAATTACAGTTAAAGCACCCAAGAGTAAGTTAGACAAAGGGGAACTGGGAACAAATAGGGATCAGATGTAGATTCCAAGAGCATACCACCAATGTACTTAGTTTGAGATCACCTATAAGTCTCATCCGGACATAAGCACAAAATCCAACAAAGAGGAATACACTCAAATGCTTACATTATACACTTAAAATAACAAATATAGTAATACATAACAGAGAGATGATTTACAAGGAAAAAAATATCATCTCCTAAAACAATAACTATGCATTAATGCATTTGACTGTTTCCCTCTCAGCCAAAGTATCCGGTCAGGGCCAGGACAAAACCAAGTAATCTCATTCCAAGACAAAGACAGAAAGCATGTTGGAAAACAAACATAGGGGGATAGAAGACACAGTATGTACCTCCCTGCCCACTATGGGAGGGACACTAGTCTATCGCAAAGTACTTTCCATGAGGTCAAAGAGACCCAGCTACCCATTTACTACAGGGTAGACAGGGGAGAGAGGGGGAGGTCAGAAAAAAATCTAGACTGCACCCAGGATCGATCTTGGTCCCTTTGCATGTGAAGCGAGTACTCTACTAACTGAGCTATCGGGACCCCCCATATAGAAAGGAACTGATATAGATAGAATGCGCTTGGCCAAGGAGTTCACAACATTGCCATCCGGAAGTATAACGGACCAACACACAAACTCTGTGTAACCATGAACTTTTATAGTCTGGTTAATGCAGTTTAGTGAGAACAACTCACAAACGCGGATGGCAAAAACAATAACAAAGGCCTGAGTGACGTCATCTGCATACTATCTATATGGGAATAAAACTCCACCAGGAAGTCAACCACCTTTTTAAAAATAATTATCTTCAAGAAATTTTGAAACAAAATAGTAGTGACCGACATGTACTTATTTTCAGGTCCGATAAACCAAATTGTTAATGGACTCATTCATGTAGCGGAAATAATCTCAAAAACCAATGCATAATATAATCCATTACAACAATGTTAAAACAAGCTTATAATTGTGTTCGGTCATTAGATCTGAAAATATGTACACATAGGTAGCGACCAAAATGATTCCCAAGATAATGCATTGGAACATGTAAACGATAATTGATTGTTACATAGAGACTATCAATGCTGTATTAGGTCAAATGGAAACAAAACAAAATAGATTTTGTTGGCAAAATAAAGCTGTTCATTGTAAAATTAAAACGATCATAATAAACAAAAACTGCTTTAATCTCATTACAAACATAACATCTTAAAAAACAAATTCTGACTCTCAATTCAAGTCTTTCATGATGCAGAGGTTGCATTGCTGTTACTGCAATCAGTTAAATCAATAATAATGACCAATAGTATTAAAACGGTGCCATATCAGGATTAACTCATACTTCAAATTAAATTTCGATCATATCCTGTGAAATTTGAGTTAAAATAACTGCATGGATACAACAGTGATACTGGAACTAGCAAAAATTATGTAGTTTGGGATCAATTTTTATTTATGATTTAGAGATGCTCAAGAAGTTCAGGAAATGGAGCCAAAATATCTTAATTCTACGAATATTTCGCATGGTAAGCAGGTCTGCTGTATATTTATTGAAAATGGAGAGAGAAAGTTTTGTTTCTAATTCTGGTATTTCAAAACACTTTACTTTCCTTAATCTGACCATTCTGACTTTAAACTCAATTTTCTTCACCGAGTTCATTCGGATATAATACCAGCTTGACACAATGATAATAAGATCTGATAAAAGAGAAATTTTTTTTAATCAACAAAAAAATTACCATTTATATGGCACAATTTCCACTTATGCTAAAAGCACTGTACAAGGGGTCCCTAGCCAACAGAAACACTTATTATGATTATTTTTTTCCGACAAAGACAATGCTGTTAATGGCCAGATACTCATTTTAGACCTGAGTATGGTGAGAGAATATGAGTAAAGAGCCTTTTCCAAGGACTCAACAATGTGCCGCTCAGAGCAGGATTTGAACCCTGTACCTTTCATTTCGAAGGCGAATTTCATACCCCAAAATCACATAGCCGCATTATGACTTAAAAGAATAAATATACCCTGCTGATGAAGGATTTATGCACAAGTTGTCTTTGCACATAAATGAGAGCTAGGTTAAAAATAAAAAGGTCACTTCTGAATGAATCAGTTTACATGACATATCATAAACATAATGAAATGAAGGCAATAAGAAATAACAGGTGTTGTGAAAAGCA
This sequence comes from Berghia stephanieae, assembly GCF_034508935.2. Lineage (NCBI taxonomy): Eukaryota > Metazoa > Mollusca > Gastropoda > Nudibranchia > Aeolidiidae > Berghia > Berghia stephanieae. The sequence continues at coordinate 90,028,948 of NC_088361.1, read as the reverse complement.
AGAATAAAATAAATATAAAATAAAGTATAAAGTTTCGAGTGTACCAAGAGACTAACCCGGGGCCTTGCACTAGCTGTTATCGCTACCACCCGGAAAAGAGAGAGAGAGAGAGAGAGAGAGAGAGAGAGAGAGAGAGAGAGAGAGAGAGAGAGGAAGAGATCAGCTTCCTCCAACTACTCTTCATAAAAAGGACAAAGAAGATACATGATCAAAACGTAATATCATTTTCTTTACAAGAACAGGATTGATAAAACCTGAGCATAACAACCAGCAGTTTACAATTTAATGGAAGTATCTTTGAGTTCACGCAGTAACCTAGATTACAATAAGACTGTAAACAATGGCGTTTTAAAATTCCCTTTTCACCCAGATAACAACAAAAAATAAAAACAAACAGTCAAAACACAAATACACACTCATAAATTTTGTAAACAAAAATTTTAAGTGGATAAAAAATAACAAAAAATGTTTAAAAGTTGGGAAATTTTGGAACACAGATCAATTCATATAGGATTGACATGACTCGTCAACATTTTTATTATACTTCATACTCTCCCTGGCCTCCTCAGGTTTATTACTTATTACTATATTTCTATGATATATATATCTCTATAAAAATGTTCTGCAGGTCTGATTACAACCTTTGTAACCGTCCAAGTTCTACAGTAATACTTACCATAAATATAATGAGATTGAATAAAAAGATATGGAAAACGAATTAATTATCGTGGAAAAGATGATTAATGAGATTTGAATTATAAATTATATATGTATAACTAATCTCTTGTGAAAATGTATAAGGCTTATCAATAAGTAATGGCCAAGTCAATGCATGGCAAATAAGCGCTTAAAATAAATGAAACATATAATACTCTCAACTTCAAATTCATTGCACAATCCAAGCTCATGTCCTGATTAAATGATAAATACCTGTTTGACTCATACCAAACCCAATTCATGCGACGAATGCTCAAACAACTTCAAATAAACGGACTGACCCAGTCAGACTGAGTTGGATGTGCATATCCAAGAGAAGAAAAAAAAAAAAAAAATGATGGTACTCATTTCCCTGGTTTCAATATTGCTCAGAGGCTTGATACCAGCAGATAAGTTGTTTCATGAGTAGAACATATTTGGGAAAAATGAGTAAAGATAACTGTCAACATTGGGCAGATGAATATATAAAAATTCATACTTCCACTGCTTATTTGTATTTTACTTGACTTCAATTCATACTGATCTATTGGTAACTACTAAAAAGGCCACATAATTCTTTCTACAAAATTGTTATTATAGCAATATCCCGTCTTCATAATGAGGTAACCTAATTTTATCTCATGGTGCATCTCTTTTACCGCTAATGAAGTATAATCATTAGTAATGGATCTTATTGCATTCTTCTGTACTTTTTTCGATTCTTTCTTTTTGGTTAGAATGTTTGTGGATCCCAGACTGAACAATCATGGTCCAGTATTGGTTTGATAAGGGTTTTATAACATTTCCAGTTAAATGGTATTGGGCAGCTTGATCTGATCCATTTGAGAAATCCTAGTACGGAAATTGCCTTCTTACATCCATAATCATTTTGTTTTCCAGAGCTATCAATAATAACTCCTAATTATTTTGAATGTTTCGTTTCTCATAGAATTTTGTCAAGACAGATGAAATTAGATTTAATCTGTTTAATTTTATTTGTAATTCTCCAAACCTAACATCGTTGTAGAAAAAAAAAAAAAAGTGATTTTTCAGCACGTTTTCTATTGTCTTCAAAGTGTATTCGCTTCCACAAGAAACTATCATCTGCAAAAAATCTTAGCCTTGTACCTGGAGTCATATATTTATCAATAGAAAAAATAACACTCTTCCCTGAAGTACACCTAATCTTACTGTTATTTCAAAGACTATCATCCCTAAACATTCTCACAAGAAATGCTCCTGTAAAGCTATAATGGCGATTGCTTGCTTTAGAAGCTTGTGTTAGCATTCACTAACTTTGTATAGCTTTTAAATTCAGGACAATTCTCACTGCAGTAAAAAATGACAGCACCCACCTAAAGCTCATCCCCCCTTCCCCCCCCCCCCCCCCCCCCAAAAAAAAAAACAAAAAAAAACAGAAAAAAAACAATCCCTATAAAATTCATATTTCTTGCTTTAATTTCAAAATTTTCAACCTAAAAACTTGATTATCTGTGACAGGAAGGACGAGTTTGAAAATTATGAAAAGTAGTCCTGTCTCAAATACAAACCAAAGCAGAGGTTGATTGTCTCGTGTCAAATTACATTTAATTATATTATAGAAACTTCGATCTGAAACACACATATATCTCCTCACTACATTCATTCATATCTGATGGGAGAGGCTGCTATTTCTTCAACAACAAAATCGAATACTTTTCAAATTATCAACTAATGCACAAAGTGAATTAATGCACATGTCATTGTTAGCCAAAATAATTAACTCAAGAACATGGAATGACTCAGAAATCAACGCCTCCAATACAGTTACAATGTAAATATCATAATTATAGCAACTGTATATAAAGTTCATATGTCAAAGTCAAATGAGCAATTTATGTAGATGTAGCACAATGCATCCAACTGCTTTTTTAATATCTTGTATGAATGTGGTGGCTACACTAAGCTAGGATTTTGAGAGTACTACTGTATCATTCTTATTAAGCACATCATGTGCTTAGACAATTGAGTAAAAAGGGCCCTTATTTGTTACATAAATATTTAAGAAATAAAGAACTATAAAATGTAACCGATCAATGACCTTGGCCCTATGAAGTTTTTAAAAAAACAAAAAACAAAGAAGGGAAAACTGCGCGTCTGGCATCTCTGGTGTGCACCAAATGGCACTAAGTGAAGAGTTAATGAAGGGTCAAAAACGTTACACCTGAGTATTGCTAGACAATACTTTGTCACCAAGTGTAGTGGTGTGTAGAAGTGCTAACAGGATATAGTTCTAGAGGTAGTCCTCTCTGAGACATTACTCGATGAAAAAGAAACAAAAATATCAACAACAAAAATGTGATTTTGAGCTTTTAAATCTTATAGTGGCTGCCTGTTTTTAAACATACCTCATTGCCACAAATTTATGCTACGTGCAGTCAAAACATAATGTTCTGTGTTTTCCTATGTTGAAACACAACAAGGAAAGCTTTCTGATTAAGAAACAATTAAAAAGGAGTGAAAGGGGGAAAATCTGATCATCAGAAATGTAATTAAACAAAAAAAAAATGAAAACAAACCAGAAAAGGTCTGAGAAATTCAACTTTGTCTATCAACTTTAGTTTGCAATGAAAAACACACCTTCCAAAGACTTGTAAACCACTCAACGGTCATTGAATAATCAGTTTCTTAAAAGAATGAGAGAAAAATTTCCTTTGCTGATTATAAATCTTAAAAAATCAAACTTCACTGACATAGATAGAGAAACAAAATCACATCAAAGCTAGATCTGAAAAGCAATTAGTAAAAATAGTTTAGGCTTTCAATATGTCATAACAAATTGAAATATTCTCAACGAGCAGCAATTTCTGCTATGGCAGTTGAGTAAACAGTAAAATGAATGCATTGTAAAATGTGGAATATAAACATGATGAGGAAATAAAGGCATCACGGTGATCACAATGATACACAGCAGACAGAGAGAAAGAGAAAGAGTGGGAGACAGAGGAGAGAATAAAAAAGATTTAAAAAAAAAACAAAAACAAAAAACAACAACATAAAAATAAAAACAAAACCAACAAGATATGACAGCAATCACAATCGATTATGTTGGGGAGAATTTTTGCGTTGTTCTATTTCGATCTCAAGGTTCTTCTGTAAAATTTCATTAAACTGCTGAAATGTTGTTTGCAATTCTTCTTTTTCATGCAAAGAAGACGGTCTGAGGAGCCACTGTCGATTTGTCAGCTTCGTCTCTACTTCCAGAAATTGGGTCATCTGTGGAGAGATTAGATAAATTATGAAGTAGGTAGGTGAATGTGCTCAAAGAAAATAAAAATTTAAAAAGTTAAGCAAAAGCACAGTCGAAATTCTATGTAGATCTTTTAGGGTAAAGTGTTTGGAAAGGTGTCAGATGAAAACAGAGAATAAAAAGTCACGGGGTCAGGGCCAAACTTAGGATCCAATTGACACGATACCATCCATTCCCCACTTTTTCTGAATCTTATTCAACTCAATATTGGAGCTATTCCATGTGTGTCCCATTCATTTATATGTTACCATGTCTTTTTTCATACAGAGGAGAGTGGATAGCTTAATTTATTTACTCAGTGTAGAGAGTTCGCAGGGTTTGTCAGCCAGCCTCATTGTGGTCCCCACAGTAGTTGAGAGAAGAGGGGTGCACGATTGGTACTAAGTTTGATAGCCATATTTTTGTGTGGCTGGACAGCCCAGTCAATTGTGCAACCACTCGCTGTCCTTTCTCTCTCTCAATCAGCCCGAGGGTGTCACGTCAATAGGATCCTGAGTTTGGAACTGACCCTGCCCTGTATTCTCTGTTTTCATCTGGCACTTTTCCATATCCTATTTTTCTCATTATTATTGATACTAGTGCCCGCTCCACACTTTTTCTTAATAAATTCAACTCTAATTTTGTCACACAAAATTGAGATAAAATTTAGTTTTCAGTTAAAAAATAAAAAAGAGAAATACAAATATATCTTCTTACTGATCATTGATTGAACCAAAAAAAAACAAACCAAAAAACAAAAAAACAAAACAAATCCAAAAAAATTCTAAATCATTTACCTCTTCCACACTTCTAGCATTTTCTGCATCTTTGAAAGTTGACAAAATCAAAAGAGGGATTCCTTTCAACTGATGATGGGACAAAGACTTGTACATTTCAGTCTTGGCAAGTTCTAAGGTTTCTTCACTAGATGCACAGTTTATCACAAATATAATGCCTTGAAATAGTTGGAAATATCTATCCCAGTAAGGCCTGACTTTATCACCACCTGAAAAAAATATATAAATCAGTGAATTCCAAAATATAACAAACCTTTTCATAAGAAGAATAGAATCTTACTCAAATGTCTTTTTTCCCTCGATTTCTTTCGTTGATCTAATTACTTTATCAACTTATCTAACTTTATACATGTTCGTTCATCTATTTTGCTACGTATTCATATAATTATTCATTTGTATTCCCCGTCCTTACCCATATTTCTTGGCAATAATATTCTTTTACTGTTCTTGATTATATAATTATTATTTTTATTATTATTATTATTAATTTTATTATTATTATTATTAATTTTATTATTATTATCATTATTATAATTATAATTATTATTATCATTTTTATTATTATTATTATTATTATTATTATTATTATTATTATTATTATTAGCATTATAAATACTAAGAGTCTCATCATTTTATTATATAATGCCAATGAGATTATTATCAATGAGGAGTTTTATGACCCATGCGATGACCCGTAATCAGAGGCAGCGAATATGTAGATAACAATGATTACTATCTATAGTCCCCTATCTAAGAGTGTACAGGGTTATTAAGTCATATAAAATCAAGTCATTTTCTGTTTCATTTTAAAACATATGTTTATTTATCTATTTATCTATTTATTTACTGATTTATTTATATAGTTCTTTCTTTATTTGTTTTGGGTTTTTTTTGCCTTTTTAATTTATGTTATTTTTTTTGGGGTTTTTTTTAAATTTATGGTATTTTTTAAATTTATGTTTTTTTTTTGTTTTTTTTTTTGTTTTTTTTTTGTTTTTTTTTTTAAGGTCAATATACCTATACCTGTGTATTGTCGTATTTAAAAGACGGAGATAAATCTAAATTGGCAAAGCGACGACAAACATAGGGTGTCTCCCATGCCTGAGGTTAAAAGAAAAAAAAATTATTCATTTGTTTACTTACTGACCTATTACTATCTATTTATCTACCTATTTATTCACATAATTATTTCTATATATATATTAATTTATTCATTTACAAATTCACTTACCAATGTATTCACTTATTTTTAAATATACTTATCTCACCTTTTAAAAAATCTATTTATCAAGCAATATTTATTACAAACATAAAGAATGTATTTATTTTTTTTTTAAAACAAAAAAAAAAAAAAAAAACAACACAAAAAAATATATGACTAAATCAATAATTTACCTCCTAGTTCTTTAATATCAAGAATGCAGTCTTCAAATAGGAGAGCCTTGATGCTAAAACCTGGGGAGATGAAATCGATAATAGTCGTAAAATGGATCTTGAACTGATATTTTACATGAAAATTACATGTGATGACTAGCCAACTTTTCAGAAACAAATTCTGAAAGATTTTAACAAATCTGGAATTTAAATAATGCTTTGATGATGATAATGGTGGTTGTGATGATGATGATGATGAGGATAATAATGTCGATGATGTCATTTATGACAATGACAGTAAAAATGATTATGATTTTTTATGAAATATCAAAGTACAATAAACAACGGGGGAAAATTGCTGGAAATTAGGGTAATCGAGAACAAGAACAAATATCAAGAATAAAATTTGGAGATTTCACAGGTCTGCATTTGGCACTGGATCAGTTGATTAAGAGAAACAGTCCTTTAGCACTATGTCTTCAATATGCAGCTTAAGTTTATCCTGGTTTCTGTGGTAGGACAAACAAGCACAGAAGTAATTGCTTGCAACCCTTTAGTTTAGATGTAGTGCTTTCATAAAATTCTATGTATAAAATATAACCAAGATTCAGCCCTATTCAATCATTGCCAGATAGATTTAAAATTCACATTAATTCTAAACAAATAAAACAGCAACAGCCTATACAAAAATGTAAAACATTTAAGAGTTATTATTCATAGCAAAGAACAGCGGAGGGAACAAAATGATATTCATGTGATAGAGCAAATTCTGTTCAATGAATTCCTTACTAACCAAAAACATCAAGCTGCCCAAAATTATTTAAAGAGAAATGTTGTAAAAAAAAACTAGTTAAACCAACAATGGACAATAGATTGCTCAGTAACTCAGTTTGGGTGGCTGGGTCTGTTAGATTCCACGGAAACTATTTTGCGATACAGAGGCATTTGACTAGCTTCGTACACATTTTATAAGAATACATCATAATAGTAGGTGGCCAATAAAACTGATATCCAAATTAATGTATTGAAATTAAAAGTTTGAAATTTAAAAAAAATAAAAAAATGAATTTAAACTAGTCTTGTGTAAACTGCCACAATTTCAAGCGCAAATAGTAGAAATGGTCATTCAAAGCCATGAATCCCATGGAGCTTGAGTTTATCCTGGTTACTGAGAAATCAGATGGACAGTAACATCTCCTTGCTATCTTTTGGATAAGACGCTGGTCTCTGCAAGATCTAACAACTCAGTTACATAGTTGCTGCTGTGTACAGAGCTGCGAACGAAAATTGATTGCTATTCAGGATAAGGATTTCTTTAAGATCCTAAAATTAACTAGGAAAATCCAAGGTAAAAAGGGTGGTTGATAGCTCAACTGGATTGAAAGGTAGGTCAGAAAAAAGAAAAAAAAAATCTATATTGCATTAAGGATTGATACCAGTGTCTTTGCTAGTGAGGTAAGTGCTTAAACACTGAGCTATCAAGATCCCCCCAAAAAACAATAGGCTTAAACACCAATGTGTGAAGTTCACTTTATCAATATTTATTACATAACAAAAGAAGAAAAAAATAAGGAAAAGCTACTTTGAACAACAACAACAAAAAAATAAACGAAAAAAAATACTTCAAATTTGTCCTTTGCCAAGGAGAGAAAAATTAGCCGTGATAAACGACACATTCAAATGTTTGCGATTCAACCTACCTACTGTTGGTTCAATTTTATGAAGGTCATCATCACTGAGAAGGCCGATGGCAGAACTTTTGCCAGCATTTTCAAGACCAATACATAATATGGCAAAATTTGGTCTCACAGGTGAAGGTCCTTTGCAGCATAGTTTTCTATACAACTGTTGAAGAAATTAATAAACATTATCCATCCAGGAAAGAAAATGTTAAAATCTATGGGTTAAGTAAATAAAAGCCATTTTAAAAGGGTTAAATATGGTCTAATAGCTATTACGGCAGCAGTGAGGATAAGCTTCTAACTACTGGCAAAACTATCAGTGCTGATAGATATCACATCCCACCATCACACATCATAATCATTCTTACCATCTTGAACAACAACCACCACCTTTCAACTTTTGGTTGAATGTGTAAATGCATTTTTCCTTCAACCTTAGAACAAGTAATAGTAATATGCATATTTTGCTTTGTCTTGCAATAAAATAACTTGCATGTATATTTACTTAATCCTGATGCATATTTTTTCATTTTTAAAATGCATGAAACAGCAGAGCCAGGATATTACCCACTCAATCACAGTACTGTAGCCTTCATCAACTCTGATAGCAATTGTTTGCATTAAGCAAAATTTATTTGGTGTGCACGTAATTTCATGCATATAGTATTGACACTTCCTAATCAAAGTAGTTGAGCTGAGATTGTAGGAATTATTACGTTTCCTCTATGCTCTGTGGTGAAATAAATAAACAATAAATCAGTCAATGGATAGTAGGTTACTATTTATACACAATATGTGTCGACATTTATGCGGATGTCGTGGCCAAATGGGTCAGTCGTCTGTCTTAGAAGGCTTGTCGGTATCGATGCTACGTGTACGGATCCTGGTTCCACCACTTTTTTGTTTGTTTTTTTGTCTTCTTTCTATAGAGGTTTGCAAATGATAAATGCCACTCCCCCCCCCCCCCACCCCCTTTTTTAAAATTTTTACTTTTCAATCTCTCTCTCTATCTCTCTTTTGGTTCCTGTCTATAGAATATTGCAAATTGTAATATAAATATTCATCCCACACTAATCTAATAAAGTGCATACTAAAAATATAAAAAATGTATAAATATAAAAACTCCTGCTCAGTATAAAAACAGAACAAAAGGGAAAACAATTCACATCGTTTGAGAAGGAAAAAAAAAAAGAAAAAAAAAAGAGGAAGCAAGCGGATTATAACCAGTGCAGCAAAAAGGAACAAAATGAAAGGTGGTCTAACCCACTGAGCTCTCTATCCACACAACATCTGTGTAACTTAAAATTCATATATGTGCGATATAATTTTCCACCAGTTCTGCTTCATTGTTTTGATAGATATTTTCATCTCTGATTCGGATATATTGTGTGATCTAGTTTTGTGGAAGTGTGATAATAAATTGTATTATTTTGTATGAGGACAAGCAAATAGTAGGTGTGGTCGGTTTTGGGGAGAACAACACCTAGATCTAGGGATCCGTCCGCAAAATAAACAAATTCCCGACTATCATGAATATCCCCAAAATTGCAGTCAGAATGGACAATTTATAGAAAAATAGTAACAAAAGAAGATCAATAAAGTGAACAGGTAGGTAGGTAGTGAAATTTTTAATGGTTGGTGGACTATGAACTGATTTGCTGATTAACATGTTTCTTACTGGTTGTAAAAAAAAAAGAAAAGGCGGAATTGCCAGTTTGACGTTTTCGGTTCAAATTGTCAAAAACTTACATTTCATTGATGCCATTTGGTAGATTTGGCATTTGAGCACTATTTACTTTCATTTTGTGTTAAAATCATTTGATATTAACTGATTTGGGACACAAATTACCACTGGCATTTTTTCAGATTTTTTTGTAATTTTCACGCCCCGTTTGGCATTTTGCATAAAATGTTTCTGCCAACGTGTCTGTGACTGTAGTATAATTGAAATAAAAAAACCTGGCCATTTCTTACTGCCAGACAGTGTCCGGCAATAATCGTTCATCGGTATTGACAGACATGTCTGGCAATAACGACAGCCCCCTTCTCTACTTTAGTCTAGACCTAAACTTAGATCTAAACCGAATGCTGATGGGGCTTTATTTGAATTTGACAATTACGATTCGACTAATGTTTTACGCTATGATTATCCCCAGACACCTGTCTGGGGATAATGAAAATTCGTTATCCCCAGACATATATTTGAAACTCTGCTCCTTTAAACAATTATCCACATTCCAGAATATGGAATGTTTTTAAAAAATGCACATAGAAATAAGGAGAGTTAATAAAATATCTATAAAAACATGAAATTAACAAACATTAGATCAGTTGTTACTACTTATACACAATATGCGTCGACTTCAAAGTGGGTGTCATGGCCGAATGGTTTAGTCGTCTGCCCTGGAAGTTTTACCAGAATCGACGTTGTGGGTTCGCATCCTGGTTCCGCCCCTTTTTTTTTTTCTTTTTTTTAATTCCGTCTTCTTTTTTTTTTTTTTTAAATTCCGTCCTCGTTTCTTTTTTTTTTTTTTTGTGCGAGTCTATTCTTTTCTCCTTTTTGTTTGACCTTTTGTTCCGTTTCTGAGCATGAATTTCTTAAAATTGTTTTTATTTTTTAAAAAATTGTTGTTTGTTTTTTTCTCCTCTATCTGACCATTTGGTCGCTCTCTGAATATTTCTGTTTATTTGCTTTTTAATCATCTATTCTTTTTAGACAGTTTTTGAGATCGGAGTGGGGACGAATATGACAATTTGCTAGAAACTAGAAAGGAACTAAGAGAGAGAGAGAGAGAGAGAGAGAGAGAGAGAGAGAAAGAGAGAGAGAGAGAGAGAGAGAGAGAGAGAGAGAGAGAGAGAGAGAGTTAAAAAAAAAAGAGGTGGGGGGATGGATGGGACATTTATCCCTTGCACTGTTCTGTAAAAAGAAGACGGAATGTTAAAAAAAAAAAAAAGTGGCGGAACCAGGATTTGAACCCGCAACGTCGATTCTGGTAAAACTTCCAGGGCAGACGACTAAACCCTTCGGCCATGACACCCACTTCAAAGTCGACGCATATTGTGTATATGTAGTAACAACTGATTTAATGTTTGTTAATTTTATGTTTTTATAGATAATTTATTAACTTTCCTTATTTCTATGTGCATTTGAAACATTCCATATTCTGGAATGTGGATAATTGTTTAAAAGAGCGGAGTTTCAAATATCTGTCTGGGAATAACGAAATTTGGTTATCCCCAGACAGGTGTCTGGTGATAACCAATTTTCGTTATCTCCAGACAGGTGTCTGGGGATAATGACAGCCAAGGCCAATGTTTTAATGGACAATATCTTACGTTGATCTGAGAGTATTCTCATCACAACAATGAGTCCGTAACAATTTGGGTTATAATTTCGATCATTCTTACTTTATTTAACGTAATAGTTATAGATAGTTATAGAACGACAAATTAAATATGAGTATGAGTATGAGTATGCTGATGACCATCAATTTCAATTTCAACTTCACTTCCACTCTCACTCACCGAGTAGAGACCAACTCTAAATATTGCACACAATATACGGCAGCTCTCACACATCGTTATGATAGTGTATAATATTGATGATGTATAAACAAAATTTAAAGCACGTTCATAATGCCTCCAGCTAGACGTGAAGTGCAGAACACTTTACGACAGTTTGTTGTGGTGTTGCTGAATCCATTCCAGGAAGAAAAAATATTTATATTACTCCGGAAGGAAACACTTGACAACTAGCAGCAATAAACCCGAAGGACGGATCTCTATAGTTTTTTAAACTAGTTTTTACCATCTCTGCAACATGCCAGCCTTATATAATATGGGAACACCCGATCGGAGCAACCGAAATAATGCGCTCAGAGGGCTTAGATTAAAGCACAATTCATCCGTAGAACTTGACTAAGAGAATGAAATCCTGAAAAAGACCAATCAAACACCATCACCACAACCGAATAATGAGAATACAAAAAGATAAAGAAATAAAGAAAATATGAGCACACACACACACACACACACACACACACACACACACACACACGCACGCACGCACGCACACACGCAAATCAGATAAAACAAAACAAAAAAAAAAAAAAAAAAATCACAAACACAGAAAACGTTATTACCGGCAAGTACCCATTATTCACCTGGGAACTGTTAGTCAATGTGATTAAAGAGCCTTTTCCAAGAACTCACATTGTGCCACGTCAGAAAAAAAAAAAAGAAAGAAAATAGGCTACATGTAGTCTCAACTCTCGGGTAACCTCTGTTGTAAACGGTAAAACGTCTACCGCAATCATGAGGTTTGATAATTGTTGTAATTATATTTTCTTGTAATTTTCTTTTTGCTTGTGTAGATCTGTTTCAATGAAAATAATATTGGGGAGAGTACGCGTCCTTGTCGCACACCAATTTCACTGCGGAAGGGTTCCGTTATATAATGATTATGGATGATTTGGCATTTAGTATAATCATATTATGATTTCTGAATTAGGCTCACAATATTGTTGGGTAGGCCGTAATGTCTAAGAATCTTCAATATTACTCTATGTTCACTCACTCACTCACTCACTCACTCACTCACTCAATCCTCTCCGAGCCAGCTAGCACTTGAGGCAATGCAAGGGATCTCCACTTGGTCCTGTCAGCAGCCAGTCTCCGGGCCATCTCAAGGGATAGACTCTATGCTTTAGGTCCCTCCCCAGGATACGCCTCCGGGTATGCTTGGGGCGGCCTCGCTTCCTCTTTCCTTGGAGTATCTATCGCAGAGCTTTCCTTGTCAGTGCTTCATCAGGCCATACCATTGTCATCTTTTCATTTTAATGAGATTCTCCAGAGACTCCACCTCCGCGCTAGCTCTTGGGTCCTCGTTTGAGATTGTATTCGACTAGAACATCTCTGAGATTCGTTGTAAAAATTTCCTTGGGAATACTTCGAGTTTATGGATAATACTTTCTGTGATCTTCCAGCACTTTGACCCATAGAGCAAAACGCTCAAGACATTACTCTTAAAATATTTATTTTAGTGCTGGAATACAATCTCGCTGCTCTCCAATGTTTAAGGGAAGCAAATGTCTGGTTTGCCTTCCTGATTCTGGTTTTGATCTCTTCGTTGCAGTCCCCATCTGTTGTCAGTTTACTGCACAAGTACGTGAATTCTTGAATATCTCCAAGAGGGTATCGGGGAGAACAACCACAGAGTGTCATCGTTTTTCCTTGCTATCGATTCTGCAGCGTTATGTTGTTGTTTTTTTTTTGTGTGTGTTTTTTTGACAGGGTGGAGTTGCTAACACTTCGCCCAATCATCAGACTGAGAGGGCCAGGACCTAATTCAGAGGTTCACTCCTAGATTGGTTGCTTTCCCAAGCTCTTGAGTCCAATCCACTCATTGGTTTCGTTCGGGTTTGCTCCGTTGTCTTTCCTCCTCCCGAAGATCCGCAAGACAGCACGGGTAAAGATTTAATTTTATTAGGCACCCTTGGCTCGCCTAGACGAATCATAAGATTAAAAATGAAAAATTTCTACATGATGGTCTAGAAACTTCAAGGAGACAGAGGTACAACCAAAATGTATCCGTAAAGGTTCAATGATTAAATAAGAACATAGCAAATTAGAAAGATGGAAAGAGAACTTCCATAAAATCCTTAACAGACCAGATCCGAGCACATTCCCCAACATCAACGAGGCAGAAGAAGGCCTTGAAGTTGATAAGGGTACATTACAGTTGGAGAAATTAGGGAGGCAATCAACAAGTTGAAGAATGAGAAAGCACCTGAGGATGATGGTATTTGCCTTGAAATGTTGAAGGCAGAAGACATATCAAAGACATACTGCAAGATATCTGGGAGCGGGAATCAATACCTAACGCTTGGAGGAAAGAAACCATTGTCAAACTACCAAGAAAGGAAACCTTAAAAATTGTAATAAATGGAGAGGTATCACTTTACTCTCATTGACCAGGAAAGTATTTAGCCGTATCATACTCAGACGACTCTCGGTAGCAGTAGACAACATTCTGCGACAAGAACAGGCAGGTTTTAGGAGAGGTAGATCATGAACAGACCACATTTTTGTACTTCGACAAATGTTGGAACAATCGAATGAGTTGAACAGAAAAGGATTTCGATGGCGATCATCGAGACAGTCTATGGAAGATACTTAGGGATTATGGTATTCCTCATAAAATGGTTAACGATATCCAATCTCTCTACAATAATTTTGAGTGCAGAATTATTCACAACAATAATTTAACAGTACCAGCTGAGCTCGAGCCCTTCGATCTTGTGCAATGACCTTGACGTTTAGATGTTTTTTGTTGTTGTTCTTGGTGACAGTGTGTTACTGATGCTTGGATTTGTTGGGGGTTAAATACTCACCAGTCAGATGATTGATATCAACCGATGTGTACCAAATATTGCTAATTTGTGCGACTAGGCATCAACGCACAGTATTGTGTGTAACCTTAAATATGTGTTATTTGTTAGAGAGAATGTTTTAGTGAGAACTAATTACCCAACTGGTGGTCTAAAAACTACAACAAAAAGCTGAGTGACGCCAACTTCATTAATTCAATTAGTACTGCTATATTCTGTCATACTAATAATATTAATAAAAAACGACATAATATTACATTAATTGAATAAGGAACGGGTTTTCAAAGAATCATTGCAACGTTAATAACCGAGTAATCACCGCGCTTGACAAAATTACAGTCAAGGAACAAGCTTGTGAAATTTTTTTTTTTTAATGGACACGACATGACTAAAAGACAAGGAAAGTTTTTTGTTGTTGTTGACGTTTTTACCTATTATAATCATATATTGCTTGTCGAATGTAACATTAGTTAGTTATATAATTCAAAGTGGGGAATGTTGTGTAAGGTTTTGGCCTTTATTCATTAACTCTCTTATCTTCAGTTCTTTTCAGACTTCGTTCGTCACAGCTGTCGAAGCGCTATCAACAGAGCATTAGTTAATGTACTGGAATGACTTTGAATGATAAGTCAGCCTATCGGGTCTTATTGACACGAAGCATTCCGATTATCTGAGCAAACATGGTTGTAAAAATGTTGGATGTGACGCAAATCACAACATTGCTCACAACGGACTCAAACCAAACAATAATACAATTAAACAAAACAAACCAGAACAAAACAAACATCCAAAAATAATCGCCGAATAAATAAATAAATAAATAAATAAATAAATAAATAAATAAATAATAATAATAATAATAATAATAATAATAATAATAATAATAATAATAATAATAATAATAATAATAATAATAATAATAATAATAATAATAATAATAATGATAATAAGGCAAACATAACCAAATAAAAATCAATCAAGAGAACAATGCTGTTAATTTTTGAAATTTTTATTTTCTTTCGAAGATTGAATGTAAACATGAAACAACCATCGAGGCGCTCAACTCCGATGATCCAGAAAAATAGTCACAGAAACCATTGTGCAAGCTCCCTAATTTCTCATCCAGTAGAGTGTGGTTTGTTACTTCGAGTTCAAATAAGGACTAAAAAATTAAATAGTTTATAAGTTCATCAAGGAGACCGAAGTGCTGGTCAGGTGGACTGCGGCCACTCCGTGACCAGTTTTCATGTTTTAAGACGTTTCTCTTATCCTTCAGTCGTGGGTAATAAAAATTCTTGCAATATTTTGCTAAGATAATTTAACTACCAATCGGCGGTGGGCTATTGAATTTCCTTATTGGTGAAGTATCGACTGACTCAACTGACCTCACTGATACACTGATAAAATTCCAAATTCTAAATCGTGACTGAGCTGGGTGGGGACTAGCCTACCTACAGTAAAATAAAATGTCTTTGTCAAAGTGTATTTCGTTCATCTGGTGTTGAGAGCTGGGTTTGGCGGTATCCCTGCTATTGGATTTTAAAATTGAAATTTGATTGTTCTTTTTTCTGAAAAAAAGGTACAGATATATTGATGGTATTAAGTACAACAAGTGGGCCTTATCTTAAATTTTCAAATTTATAATGTTCATTTTCTTTCACTTAAAAAAAAAAGAAAAAAAAAAAAAGAATAATGAAGTGACCATTGGTCAGTACTGATCCTTGGTCAGTGGATTCTTCGACTAAATCTTTTGGCATTTATCATAATCTTTTTTTCTACTGGCGATGGAATCATTCTGTAAAGAGAAGCAGTAAAGGAGAGCAACGGCACATCCTATGTGAGCCAAATGGGAATAAGTTCTGTTTTCAGTCGGTGATGTGACAGAAACTGGCCATAATTCCAACTGAACAGTTTTTTTTCTCTTGTATTTTCCTTTTTTTTCAATTGATTTCTTTTTCTATGTTTTTTTTTCTTATTATTTATATCTACATAATTTCATCTTTTAAAATACAACATATTGAATGGAATGAAAATTTCTAATTTAAATATAGGTATAAAAGTTAATTTTTTGTATTTGGTTTACTCCGACGTAAAACTGAATTGAGATGGTGGGTCACATTCAAACGCGTTTCATGTTCAAGTTTATCGATAAATCACCCGATGACTGTATAAGCGAATATCTTTGAAATAAAAAAAAAATATCCTTATCTAAATACGTAAAGACATTTTCATGAATTCACCATGTTCAACGCGTTCTAAATTTATATATCTAGCATGAAATATAGACCTAGACTTCCATTTCATGCAGTTCAAATTAGGCGCCCTGTTTGTCTTAGAATTCGTTTATTTTCGATCACTGCTTTTAATCAGGTACTCATCCATATATGAGTCAAGTGTGGTAATGTGTGAATTAGGTTTTACCCAAAGACAAAACGCTTGAGCTTCATATTTGCGATGACATGGAACTGGCTTACATGCTTTAAATAACAAGACATGAAGTGAGTAGGAAAGTACCACAACAGAGAATAAAAACTTCGCGCGGCGATGGGGGCTCATCCCGCGACCTTACTGGTACGACAACTCCACCTGGCCGGGGAGATCGTGACTCTACCGTATGAGCTATCCACGCCCCCCCCCCCCCCCCCCCCCCAAAAAAAAAAAAAAAACAAAAAAAAAAAAAACAACAAAAAACAATCAACAACAAAAAAGTCGCTTCAAATTCTAGTCTATCGAGAGCCACTTCTCCCCGACTTTTTGAGGTCACGTGTTCAACACACACAAATGCCGCGAAGTTAGTTGGCCAGCATTTAAGCTAAATAGCCAATATTCTCAACACAAACATGTAACATAGAAACGATTGAGACATTGAGTATGCTCCGGTATTTGGGGTGAATTTTTAATTTGGTGAATAACATGTGTACGTCATCGTCCTAAGCCGATCCATGCAGTCACGATGATTGAAATTATTTTACAGCTCGGAAGTAATCGTATTGTAGAAGAAATTACTAGAAGCGGCAATTGAAAATCTTAAATGAGCTAAGATAATGGCAAAATAAGGAAAAATGACATTTTACAGGTTTTTTTCTAACACATTTTAAAATAGTTATACAGGTAAGACCAATAAAATGTGTACCTAGGTATTATTTTCTCTATTGGGTTAACAGAGTTGTAGATTTATGAATATTTCCGTTGACAAAATATCATGGCAACAAAAAAGGCCATTTTTTTCCTGTGAAAACAATGCTATCTAAAATTTTAATCGGAGTACCAAAAATAAAAAAATAAAAAATAAATAAATAAAAATAAAAAGAAGTCATTTAGATTGGCATTCAATAGGGCCCTGCGTGGTAACTGAGCATTTTGTGTTCGGATATTTCGCAATCGGGGTATTCCCTGTATTGCATTTACGCACGTGCACTGAGATAAACTTCTTTTTGTGTTGGATCAAATAAATGGTACTAACCGCTCTGTCACATAGCTATCAACTCCAAAAATATGAAAACATTATCATCTTATTCTGTTTTTTTTTTTGTTTTTTTTTTTTCGTCATCAAATATAGATGGATTCACAGCTGACATTGGGGACACTCTTTCTAATGCTTATCTTCAACAAAGATCATGGACTCGTTGCATCATCCTCTTGCCCCGCCCCCTCCCCATGTCACTGTGACATAAGCATACACTGTGAAAGGCAATCTTTGACCAAGGTCCCTTTATCATTGTTGGCGTCACTTCCGTCATCAAATGCTGATGTATATTATGCACTTAATCTCAAAGACAACAAAATTGGAACCGTGGGGAAAGATGATTTTAAAGTAAGTTATGATTTGATTTATATAATCTATAAAGTATTTGTGGGTCTATTTCTGTGGTTTTGTGGTGTGACTGTCTTATGACCTTTAGGTCTCAGGTTCAAGTCCCTCTCTCTACCCGTGGCGCAAAGTTGAATCTTGGAAAATGATCCTTAATTACAAAATATCACCATTCTCAGGTGTAAACTTAGTACTTGGAAAGTAATAACACTTTCTTTGTCGAAACAGTTGTAATGGTGCCTTACAAGCGCTTGTCTCGTCCTATAGTAAAGTGTTGTCGTTGGCTCCTTGTGTAGGACGGCATTCTAGTAGAGATCGAGCTCATAATTGAGCGGATATTGCGCTACATAATAGGTCCAAGGTTCAAATGTTTATTTTTAGGCAATTGCCAATATCGCCTATAATTCATACATAAACAAAGAATTTTCGACAAATCAAAACAGGTAAAATAAATAATAAACTAAAACAAACAAACAAGCAAACAAAAAAATTATGATGATAAAATGATTAAATAATTAAAGAAATATAACACGTCTAAACGTTTATACATCTGAACTTATCAGATTTGACAGTATAATAGAAATAACGTACAAGATGCACTTCCAGCATTATCTATGTTTTTATAATTATTATTGAACCCCGACTGATACAATTTTACATAAGATAGTTCACATTAACTGAATTTTCCAACAGGGATTGATTGTGAGTTATGCAACTGTGCAATAAGATTATTAACATTGACTGAGTTTTCCTATATAATATGTGAATGGAGAGTTATGTAAATTTACAAGGATTAGGGGGGGGGGGGGGGGGGCATTTTCGTCCAAGATTTTGTAGTTTTTGCCTTTAGGGGGTTTCCGGCGCTTGAGTCACGTTTATATCAGTAAAATAGAAATGGTCGGGGAAGGTTGTACCTAGATCTGAAGTAAAACGCACCAAAGAAAAAGTGTTTTCCACAATATTATATTAATGTTTCTCTATCAAACAGAACTACGCCGTACATGGAATCGACTTAAGCAACAACCCAATCGCTCACATTGACGATGACGCCTTTCTCGGCTTAGCAGGGATGTTGCTGGAACTGAATCTGGAACACACAGGCCTTACCTCTATCCCTTTGTCAGTTGGAAACATGACAAATCTGAAAAAGTTGAATATCAGAGACAATCCTATCGCTATTCTCAGGCCTTCCTTGACAGCTGGTTTCGGAAAATCTCTGCTCAGGTATGGGTTACCATTATACTCTGACAAAACCGACGTTTGACGATAAACCAACGCAATCGCAACAAAAGTGTGATGTAAAAAAATAAACAACTGGTCCCTATCTAATTGGAAGTGTAAAACCACTGTTCTGGAGGACTAAATACATACCTTATGTAAATGCTCCTCTGGTTTGAGAGTGATGACATCTCATCTTTTAGTCTAAATATATGCGGGTTGTAAATAAAGATAATTCATCCTCGCTCTTTTACGTCCTGTTATCCTTAGAATCTGCCTATACATCCTGCTACTAAAAAAAAAGTTATGCCAATATGTAACTTATTAATTATTAGTATTCCGAGGGACTAGTTACATACACACTTCCAATGATTTTGAAACAGGAAAAGTAGTAGGTCTGACGTCACGACTTATCTTCCCCTACAATGAGATTTTTTCACGGTGCACAAATGAGCAACTAAGTTCGAGTCGGCTTGATTTAACAGTTTTGTAATGGACACTATTTTACATTAGTTTGATAGTATTTCCAATTCCATCACAACAATGAGCCCACAACCATTCGGGCTATCAGACAAATAAATACACGCTGGACAAACCCTCCTTTGTGAACAACCGACTCAATTCGGTATCATATTGAAGAGAAGCAGGTTCCGGAAATATATTTTAAAGTAAAAAACGATCATAATTACAACATTTTGAGGTCTAATTAATTCTAAAAATTACATCCATTATTCTCAGTGGAACACATTCTTCTTCTTCTTCTTCCTCCTCCTCTTCTTCTTCTTCTTCTTCTTCTTCTTCTTCTTCTTCTTCTTCTTCTTCTTCTTCTTCTTCTTCTTCTTCTTCTTCTTCTTCTTCTTCTTCTTCTTCTTCTTCTTCTTCTTCTTCTTCTTCTTCTTCTTCTTCTTCTTTGAGTCACTCAGGACAATGTCATTATCTATAATGTCAATTTTTCTATTGTGAACCATGCATAAAATTGATTACACTTTTCGTTTATACGTCCCTCCCCCTTCCTCTCACAAACACATATCCTACCATCCATTCCATTCCCACCGACTTCCTGTCCCATAAAATCAGCCTTTCGATTGGCAACACCAAGATCAGGTACTGGCCCTCCGCGTTGAAGTCACTGGTTCGTCTTGAGTCGCTAGAGATGTCCAACAACAAAGTGTCCTTCTTGAGGAGTGACGCAACCACAGCTTTCGCCAATACACTACGGGACCTTCGATTGGTTAATACAAGTCTTGCAACATTCCAGTTGGCATTACAAGACCTCAAAGTTCTTCAGGTAGGGAAACGATTATTTGTCATCCGTCGCCTTCAAACGGTATTATGCCGAAGTAGATTAAATACTAAATGTCGAATTTATAGCATGATTTACGACGTGTAGTTATTTTCAGTTCTTATAATCCAAAATGTTATGGTATTATAGTTGTAATGGAAATAGTCTCAAACCAACGCAAAATACCGTCCATTATAATAATTTTAAATCAAGCCCACACTTGTGTTCAGCTATCAGACCTGCAGATTATGTGCATATTGATAGTTTTTAAGTTTATTTGATTTATTGAGAACAATAGATAGAGTTAATTAAAGAGAAAAGGGATTCTTTGAAAATTGAAATTACATTTTATTAAAACTCTAAAATATCCTTTTGATATCCTGGTCACCCCGACAGAATACCGATTTGAGACAAATAGTCACATTTTCATT
The DNA here is from genome assembly GCF_034508935.2 of Berghia stephanieae. Lineage (NCBI taxonomy): Eukaryota > Metazoa > Mollusca > Gastropoda > Nudibranchia > Aeolidiidae > Berghia > Berghia stephanieae. The sequence continues at coordinate 90,008,000 of NC_088361.1, read as the reverse complement.
TTTTCACTTTTTCATAAGAAATGAGGAGAGTAACAACAGAGCTGCCCCCTTTTTGGACGCTTAAACTTTTCTCTTTTCTTTTCTGTTTTTTGTTGTTGTTTGTTATGTTTTGTTTTGTTTGTATTTTGCTTTTGTTTCGAACCAGTCACCCCCTCATTAGTATTATGTCCTTCTATCCTTAAGCACTAATTTGATATGTCCCACAACCCTCTCAAAAACATTTCCGTTGATGCCCTACTTCAACTTTGCCAACACTCTTCAGCTTTTTGACAATACTTTGACAAGAAAGATCCCAAATTATTTCATGTTTCACAGACCCTTAGCCTTCTTTTCACCAGACATCTAATTATTCCTGTCCATATATTATTCTTTAGTACCTTGACATGTCCCACAACGCGATCCAAAGCATACCCAGTGGTGCCTTCCTTAACTTTGCCAACACACTGCAACATTTAACACTGACCAATGGGGAGCTTACCTATCTTCCAGCAGCTCTCGAAGACCTTACGTCACTGGTGGTGAGTTTAATAATTGGACCTCCGTTACTCAGTGCCTGATGTTTAAATTGTATCAAAATTTATTGAATATGGAAAGTCTTAAAATTTCCCGTAACCAAAATTCTTAAAATCGACACTTTTCTGATCATAATACCACTATATATACAATAAAAGTAAAGGGAAGAGAATATTTATTTATTTTCGATATTCACGTGCATTCAGTATTAATTCTTGAAAATATCATTTAGTCAGATCAATTAGCTTTTTTTTTCAATAGATGTTATGTAATTTTATTTATCCTATTACATATCGCCTCTTGACAAAGAATTTCCGAAATAATGAAATAAACTATTATTATTATTATTATTATTATTATTATTATTATTATTATTATTATTATTATTATTATTATTATTATTATTATTATTATTATTATTATCATGATTATGATTATTATTAGTATTAGCATCATCATCATCATCATCATCATCATCATTATCATCATCGTCATGATTGCTGTTGTAAAAGGAGGAACTCAATATTTAATGTCCATTGTATATCAGTACAAACAATTTCACGACTTTTACCCATCGCCATTTTCAAATCAGGAATTAGATCTGAGCCATAACCCAATGATGTCTACGAACGAAGACGTCACAGGATCTGGCCCAAGTCCTTTACTTGTCAAAATGGCGTCGACCTTGACCTCACTACGTCTAACTTCCACCAACATCATAGCTATTCCTATTGCTCTCAAAGATCTTCAAGTCCTGAAAACCCTGGATCTTAGAAGCAACAAAATCCAGACTTGAAAACTACCAGTTTATGAACTTGGACAAACTGTCCGACCTTGACCTCAGTAACAATCCTTTATCTAGTATTCCGTAAGTAAACTTCTATCCCACATTTGCTTCTTCATCGCTGTTTAACAGCTCGAACGAACCATTTGTGACCCATCGTTTCAAAACTGTATTATGTCGATGTCGGAGTGGTATTGGTGCTAAAAATTTAACGTATAGCCAAAAATTGTTTTAAAAAAACAAATAAAAGCAAACATTAATTTTTATGGAATAGTATGAAATCAATCGCATAAACCAAAAGTTCATCTTTCTGATTATTTTTTTTTTTTTTTACTTTACATTTACTAATTGGCAGCCGTTTCACATTTTGACACCGTGGGTCACATTTAGTTAAGGAAAATGGCGCTGAAACCCGGTGTTGAAACACGTTTCTACCTATTTTTTCTCTCTTCTTTTTGATTTTGGGCTTGATCTCTCTTTTAAATGGAAATGAAAGTTGGGAGCCCTTGTTATTAGTACAACAATAACTTTGTGAAGGCGTATTTTCGTGAATTAATGGTTATCGCCATCTCAAAATATCAGTAAATATCCTCGCATTTATATATAATGTTTGCTAAATAATGATGATGATGATGATGATAATAATGATGATGATGATGAAGATGAAGATAATGATGCAGCAGCTGCTGCTGCTGGTGGTGATGATGATGATGATGATGATGATGTAGCGACATATTCTTGACCTACTTGAAGTTTTTCCATTATTTCATTACATTTCAGTCTTCAACCTCGTCAATGATATAATATGTTCTTCATGAAACACCCAAGGTTCCCGAATAAAAAAAGGCTCAAACCGTTAACTTTCTATGGGAACTTAAAGTTGATCCCAACGCCTCATTAGTAACATCAGGTGTCTTTCATCTTGCTCTTAATTTCTTTTCTGTCTAGGTACCAATCTTTTTCTGGTTTGACGTCCCTGATAACATTGAACTTGGCCAACTGCGCCATGTCCTACGTTCCCAGTGGCGCCCTCTCACATCTAAAATCTCTACTCACGGTTGGTATTTGATAAGCCTTTTTTTTTTTTCTTAATATTCTAAATTTTGTATTCTTATATATATATATATATATATATATATATATATATATATATATATATATATATATATATATATATATATATATAACTAGATTCCATTCATTCAAAAATTCATTTTTCAGCTTCGATTTGTAACCAAAACGAAGGACAATATCTTTCCTTGGCTTGAGATCGTTAAAACAGCGTATGACGATATCCCTAAGCTGGGCTATCACGACATAATATACATAATACTATTTTGAAACAATCGGTCACATATGAGTTTTGTCGGGACATAGGATACACGCTTCATGGGCTTGAACTATGGTGTTCCAACTTGCAGGTCTTATAACCCAAATTATTACGGGATCATTGCAGTAATGGAAACTTACATTTTCAAAAGTGATGCATGAAAATGACAAAAGTACATCTTTGACATTTCGGTACTTTTACAGCGTTTCAGACCGTGCCAGGGTTTTATTGTAATCAATGCAGTAATCATTGACAAGGATGATGTTAGTAAGCAAGGTTTGAATCAAATTATCAGAAGATGTCAATATGATTAAAACTCAAATGTAATAATAATAATAATAATAATAATAATAATAATAATAATAATAATAATAATAATAATAATAATAATAATAATAATAATATTCATAATAATAATAATAATAATAATAATAATAATAATAATAATAATAATAATAATAATAATAATAATAATAATAATAATAATAATAATAATAAATTGATTATATTCATATTTATTTGTTTGTTTATTTGATTATGTTGGTAGTTTCCTTTTACCTGTATCTGTTTGAAATTATTTGTAAGTGCATGGTTCATATTGGCAATTTCCTGAAATAAACCTTTAAAGTGAATTGAATTGATGTAATAAAAAATACAAGCACAAAACAAACCAAAAATAAACATTTTCGATTATCGGGAACAAAAAAAAAAAAGAAACAAAAAAAAGATAAAGGGAGTGATGAGATAATGTGGAGGTCCCGATAGCTCAGTTGGTAGAGCACTCGTGTCACACGCAACGGGACCAACATGGATCCCGGGTGCAGTCGGGATTTTTTCTGAACCCCCCTGTCTACCCAGCAATGAATGGGTAGCTGAGTCTGTTAGATACGGTGGAAAGTACTTTGCGATAGACTAGCGTCCTGTCCAAAGGATAGCAAGCAATTGCGATTGTCCGTTTAACGTTATAGAAATTGGGATAAACTCCGGCTCCATGGGCTCAATGGCTCTGAGGAACTACTTAGATAATGTACGGTAGTTTTTAATGTTGACGAGAAGGTGGCGTTAAATTATAATAATGCTCTCCAATAAAGAATTGTTTCAATATATTTCATGTCCTCCTCCGATACTTAATCCAAAATTACGATATTTATTGTGTGAAGGTTTATACTTCTAATTTGCATTTTAACTCTCTCTCTCTCTCTCTCTCTCTCTCTCTCTCTCTCTCTCTCTATCTATCTATCTCTCCAGTTTGACCAATCCAATAACAGAATCCACTTGATGCTCGACCACGCCTTCCCTGTCAATCAAAGACTGTCCTCCGTTGACCTCTCCGGGAACTTTTTTACAAATTTCTCTTCACATGCATTTGATGGTGTCTTCTCGTTGCGAACACTTAAACTTGATGGGTAAGATGCACAATAATAACAATGATGATGATAATGATGATGATTATGATAATGATGATGATGATGCTAATGATGATAATGATGATGATGATGATTGTGCTAGTGATGATGGTGATGCTGCTGCTGCTGCTGATGCTGATGATGATGATGATGATGATGGTGATGAAGATGATGATGTGTTATTAGAGTGCTTAGACTTAGAATAAAATTACAAACAGGCCCCGCTGATGCAATGACGAATATTTATTATTAACTTAAGTGCCCGCGTCACTCACTTTTCTTAATTAACATTCATTTAAACTCACTCAACCCTAACACCGACTATATCCGTAGTATACCAGGGGATACGTTTACCCCATGCCTATTAATTACATTTTTTCTGAGACAAATTATCAAAGCTAATGTTCTTAATTTTTACATGTTAATGGTAGTTGAATAAAACTATCTATGCGCATGCTCATTTTTAATACATTTTCTTCTAATTTTGAAAAGTAGCAAAAATCTCTAGCTTTTGAAGTCTCAATCATCTTCGTGTTACATGTTTGTGTTGAGCATAGAACTCATAAGCTAGCTCGCCATGACACTTTCGCTGTGTATAAGTGTTGATCTCGCCCTCAAGAAGTTCTATATTTATTATTCTGATGCTTGAAACCACTTTATTGGAGTGGTGGATGGCGACGACTGTAGAGCGTCCCTCTCAAAGCGAGGCGAAGGGTACCGTACTAGACAGGTTTTGATTCAACTCAAATCGCCGCCGAGTTTTTATTCTCTAGTCAGAGATGCCCTGTACTAAAATTTCAAAAAGCCTGATTTAAAAAAAACAACCCTTTTTTGTTGTTGTAAAGAGCATATATGAAAGTACTTCGTACAAAGCTTCTCTTCATTAAATTAATGGTATCACCTTTAAATTATAGAAAAAGATACATATCCACCTATCTTCCCCATAACTGTTGCCTTTAAACGACCAATACTTTCATCTTTAAAAAAAAAACCTCACAAAAACTAAACGAGATCAGTTGGAAGATTCAAAAAGAAGAAGCCCCCCCCCCCCCCCCCAGGTCTTCTGGCTTAAGGGCATCCTTGTCTAGTGTCATTTTCCCACTTCTTCACTCTTTTCATTTCTTGTTATTCCCATCGAATATATCCTAATACTACTCTTCCCTTCACCATAGATGTCACCTCAAGTCCCTGCCGAAAGCTTTGCAGAACGCCCAAGGTCTGCGAGTGGTGGAATTATCCAACAACAGTATATCGTGTACGTGTGACGGATTCGGGTGGGTGCGGCAGTGGCAAGCTGCCACAGGAGTCATTCCACATCTGATGGGAAACTGTGACAATGACAAGTCCTCGTCTTTCGACCACTATGTCAGCCATGGGTTGCCCTTGTGTCCTGGTGCTCCAAACATTGGTTGAGATTGCCATAATTTGTGGATATTAATAAATTACCAAATTGTATTGTCAAAATTTGACAAAGCGCCTTTTTTTTGTGTGTTCCATTTATCCAATAAAACGTTTCAAATATCTAACGATTAAGATACCCCCCCCCCCCACCTTGGTAAACATTTTCAGAAGAATCCTAGGATTAAAAAAAAAAAAAATCAAGTTGGGGCACGGGGATATTTTCAGCCGTGTCATCTCAAGTGAAACTAAAAGGCCATAGCCTCATTGCTAGATGGCCTTTTCAGGTTCTTAATTTATTAGAAATACAAAAAAATTTTTGCTTTCCTCAGCCTATAATATAAGTTAACACAATAACTGTCGAGATTGTGATAGTCTATAAATTAAACGCAGTTATGAAATTGTAATTCATTGTACCATAGGTTGCTTGCCCAGAATTCTCGTCTGAGGTACAGCTATATATTCCGAGACTCGACAAGCATTCCTCTCAGCATTAACCCTCTCCTTACCACCCATTGGAAAATCGTCACATTCGTTACGATGCATCCAACAATTATTATTTTCTTATTCTTATTCTTTTGTTATAGTTAAGCTATAGAGCTCGTTTTTTGTGAACAGAAAATAGAATATAGGTCCTACTCGTTACTATCTGTTTGAAAAATATATCTTTTTGTTGGGTGAGTATAACGTTTCGGTATAACTCTGAAAATAGCTGGTAAGGAGAGAGTTAAATGGCATGACAGCTCAGATTTTTAAAAAATAGTCTTAGGAGTAAGATTCTCCTACATCATCAGCTTAAAAAATATCCCCCACTTTTTGCAAATATCCCGAGGCTTCAGTCTTGTGATGATAAAACGAGACGGGCGACAATGCTGTCCGGTTTATAATTTATGTATTAATTTGTTCATGTCTTTATGGGGTGTGTGACGGGGCTGCCTGTCTATCGAGGGTAAACCATTCGGAGACAATATTAACCCCTAATGTTAATATTATATAATATTTGTTCTTTTTATAATTTTTGATCAGACCCATGTCCTGCTTAAAATTAAATAGTGACGCCGCTAGATTGTGATCGATCGATTTTTTTTTAAAAAGGTCTCTATTCCAAAATTCGAAAAGACGTTTTGTCAAGATATACCATCATCTTCATCATGCACTTCTTAGGTTATTTATTTTCGTTTTTGTTGATGTCAAGTTGTATCAATCGTGACATTTATTCGAGATTTTGGTATGACGAACTATTCTACCTTTTAAAACATTTCCTTTCAGTCAAAATCATTTTAAAATGTATTTTCAAACCTAAAAAACTAAAAAAAAGAAACCAACCAAAAAAACAAAATACAAAAAACAAAAAACAAAAAAACAAAAAACAAACAAACAAACAAACAAAATAACAATTATTCATTTGCGGGAGTTGAGTATGAAATTTAAAAGAGTTAAATGACACATAAGCATACCCCAGTACACTATTGTATGCATTTCTGCTTTTCTAGCTCAAAATAGTTTTAAAGTTAACATTTAAATTTCTTTATCGCCACATAACAAAAATAGAAATTTATGACTTATCGGCTCAAAAAGGAATTTGTCGGTATGAACCCAATGCTTAAAATTTAAATAAAATTAATTTATAAAATTTTAATTGAAATAAATGTCTTTACTGGGGAAAATGAGTTTCGCGAGGTAAACTGAACAGAAACTTGATGATCATTATGACGTTATACTCATTTTTTCATTTGGCTCATCTGACATAATAAATTATTGAGAAAAGATCTTTGACTCTAGGCAAGAGTAGCACGAAAAGCTGGATTTTTTGAAAACTTCCATTTCAAAAAGATCTGTGAAGATCAATGCCAATGAAACATCAGGCGAGTTAAATGAAATTAAAGGAATCATCTGAGTTGATCAGTCGTGGAATTTATTTTCTTTCTTCTCCTTCTTCCTTTTAAGTCTGTGACTTCAAATTTTGAAGATTCCACAGACCACAGTGTTTTTCTTTCATTGAAGATGTGAGACTATTCCAATGTCTTAATGTCGATGGTATGAATGAGAACAAGTGGGGAACCATAAACTTGGATGACTTCCTCTTATTTGGTTGAATATCTCCGAGGGATAATTTAACGCGATCGTTTAGTTTAGGCCTTTGCAAAATATTGTTACTTTGTCACGTTTTCTTGTCAGTTGTAGTGGGTCGAGATTAATATCGCTTTCATGTCTTTTATCTTTGTTGTTTTGATTTATAAATTTCACTGCTGTTTTGTATTTGTACGATTTCTGATTTGTGGTGAGGGTCCCAGACAGAGCTACTATATTCTAGCTAGTGTAGGGCTAACAAAGGATTTGTAGCACTTTAAATTTATTTCCCTCCTGCTGTCGTATAAGTTTCTTCTGAGGAAGCCTTAGGTAGAGTTTGCATTTTTATGTTTGTAACATGATCTTTCCAATTTAGTTTGTTAGTTATTGTTACTCCTTGATATTTCGCATTGGTCACTTCTTCTAGTGCAGCGTTGTGTTGTGTATGTTGAATGTACGATTTTTCTGTTGTTTTTTAAATTTTAGAACCTGGCACTTCTGATGGAATTCCATGCTATTTTCTATTTCCCAGCATTGTAAGCTATTTATATCGGCTTGAAGAATTCCTGTGTCACGTTTTGTTTTTATTGTCCGATATAGAAGGCTGTCATCTGCAAAAATCTATTTTCATATGGCTGTCTTTTTTATTTAATTGAGCATGAGCTGTTTAAGACCTCACCGGGATATAGAAAGGTGGGAAAACATATTTAAAAAAAAGATTGAGTGCACGTAGTTGCAGTATTCGTGTGTCCTAAACGCTCACATGAGGCTTTGTGGTCATGTAGTTTGAGTGTGACAATCGGCTTCTGACAGATTGTTACAACATTCAGTTCTTATATATAGACAGAATCTTAGACAAGGGCCGAACCCAATGGCTAAACCAATAACGGTAACAGGCTCGTCCCTATGATACTTCCATCGCGAACAGTGTGTGGCAGTCATATTGTTTGGAGAATTATACATTCGCAAGACAAAAAAAGGACAAGTCTAAACAACGATTAGACATATAGCTGGTCTAATATGTGTTTTTCATGTTTTTAAAACAAACAAACAAAAAAACCCATAAAAACTTGAGCATTTATATAGTGCAATATCTACTTTGTGCTCAATAAAGAAAAAGCACTTTACATCGTAGTTGATATAATATTTTTCTGACAGAGACAACGCTGTTAATGGCCAGGTAATCATTTTACACCAGAATAGGGCAAGAGAAAGAAAAAAAAATAGCAACATAAAGCTATGGCAGAAAACAAGCCAACAACCAATTGAAATAGAAATGTTAAAGATAAAATGGAGATGGATTGGTTAGAAAACCGTCAAGCATTGACCCGGAATCCACAGGGCAAGCGAAAGAAGAGAACACCCAGAGAAGAAATGTAGAAGTGGACCCCCAGCGTTCGGGACAGACATGGAAAGGACAGAAAAAAAGTGGAGGACCTTCTTTGATGGCCTATGCTACTGTAGAGACAAAAGGCCAAAGTAAGTAAGTAAAGTAAGGCAAGAGACTGTGAGTAAAGAGCATTTTCCAAGGACTCAACTATGTCCCGCTCAGAGCGGAACTCAAATCCTGTACCTTCCGATCCGAAGGCGAGTGTCATATCATAAGACGACATTGGGTTTTATGGAGCTTGCGACACATTTAGGTAATTTCAGCGCCAGTAAGAAGAAAATCGGATAGTCAAAAAAATTATAGATTTACAATTAAAAGTTTCGGGGAAAAGTAAGACCAAAGGTGAATGGTTCAAATATGGAACATATGTAGATTCCAAGAGCACAATATCAGAGTAGGCTTAGTTTGAGACCACAAGAGAGTATCATTCAGTCAGAAGCACAGGATCTCAATAAGAGGACCACACTCAAATATGGTCAAAATATAACTGTAAAATAAAAGATTTACATGGAAAAATAATATCATCTCCAAAAACTGTAACTAAGCCAAGGCTTTCGGTCAGGTCCATGACAAAACCAATTAGTAGTCTCTTTCCAAGACAAAGACAGAAAGCAAGCAGGAAAACAGATATAGGGAGATAGAAGACACAGCAGTGACCTCCCTGCTAACTATGGGAGGAAAAAAGACCCCCATCCAGAGAAACCATCGACTAATCCCACACTGAAATGGTCAACACCCCCCCCCCCCCCAAACCTACCAATGAAAAAAAAAATGATAACAGTAAAATCTGACCCATCGCCTCAAAACTGTTTAATGGTAGCTAGAATAAGATTCCAAAAAGGGATTTTAAAGTTAAAATGGCCAGAAATGTGCCATTTTAGTTAATGTCACTTTAAGAAATTTGAAATTGCATTCATTCCCTTAAAAAAATAAACTGAACCCAAGATTAATATTTTTTACTACAAATTAATTCTTAGACTTTAAATAATTCCGATCTGATACGGTGGCGGTGGGCCAAAAGTTAATAACAAGAAAAAAAAACCCCAACCAACCAAACAAAACAACAACAAAAATCAAACAAAGAAAACAACCCCCCCCCCCTCGGAAAATTGTTTTTTGTTTTTGTTTTTAAGGGTTTTACGGCGCTTGCAACACATTTAGGTCATATCAGCGCCAGTAAAAAGGAAGAAAATGGGATAGTAAAAAGTTATAGTATTACAATTAAAGCACACAAGAAAAGGGAAGACGAAGGGGAATTGTACAAATAAGGAATTGGTGTAGATTCCAAGAGCATAGCATCAATGTACTTAGTTTGAGATCACCTAAAAGTCTCGTCTAGATACGAACACAGGTCCCTACTAAGAGGAATACACTCAAATGCTTACATTATAAATTCAAAATAACAAATGTAATAATACATAACATAGAGATGATTAACAAGGAAAAAAATATCTCCCAAAACAATAACTATGCATTGACTGTTTCCTCCCAGCCAGGACTCCAGCCAGGGCCAGGACAAAGCCAAGTAATCTCATTCCAAGACAAAGACAGAAAGCAAATTTGAAAACAGATATACAGGGATAGAAGACACAGTAAGTGCCCACTATGGGAGGCCAGGAACCCCCCCCCCCCCCCCCCGAAAAGAAACAACAAAAAAAAACAAACCCAAATAAACCTCACACAAAACTCAACAAATTGCATTCAAAACAATGGTATAATTTAAGAGTTGCTTTATGTACAAAACAGTACAAAAATTAAAATTGAAATAAATTAAATTATAATAAATATCATGCCAGATCTTGATAATAAAACCATCATCAAATAGACAACGATCAATTTGTTATTATATTAAAACACACATAAATCACAGACCAACTAATAATAATGAAAATTAAAAAAACAAAAACAAAACATGACATATCCATGGTAACAATGATAAGATCACACCCGATTAAAACAAACGGTGTCATATTTACCCCCCCCCCCCCATTTTTAGACGATTGTGGTTATTTCTAAAAGATTTCAGAATTTATGTAAATGTGATACAGAGGTAAAATTATTCCCATACTCAGGTGCTGTGTTTCATGGTCTCATAATATTATAATGAAATATTCAACTCTCTGAAACTTTGAAGAAAAAAACCCAGACCATACCGACCGAAAAAAAAACAAGGACATCAAATTAAGCCAAAACATGACGTTAATCGAAAGGCTAGAGATTACCCCCATCTCAGTGGTATTAATGATTGAGTGATAATTGCTTGCTATTCTTTTGAGTCGTCAACATTAAACTGCTGCTTTGTGCTCTAGAACTGCGACACCGCTTCTGACCTGTGTAGGTCGAGGGTTTGAGCACAGTTTTGGGGGCTACAAAGTTGAGTCCTTAAAAAATACTCACATTTAAACACATTTGCTTACCATACTCAGGTGTAATTACCGGTCTCTGCATTGTCTTTGTCAAAAAAAACAAAAAAAAAACAAATTATAATAGCCTAACAAGCTGTTTGTCTTGTCTAAAATAACACTTTAAGTGTTGTTGTTCGTTTGGGACTCATGTGTACAGCGTTGTGAGCGCTTTCAGAGGTTATCTTTATAAAAGCTCACAATAACCCCCCCCCCCCCCCCCAAAAAAAAAAAAAAAAACAAAACCCAAAAAAAACAACAAAAAACAAAACAAAAACGGAACAAACCTGTAATAATCTTTCCCCTAGATCTAACATACTAAGCTAACCTATCACTTCTGGGTGGCAGAGAGGTCAGAAAAAAATCTTAGATTCCACCTGATATGGAAATTTAAATGTCGTTTAAATCTCTCCCAATGAAGTTATTGGGGAAATGCGTCAATCACAGATTCTGTCCCTTAGTTGTGTCCAAAACATGGAACACTAGATTGAGGACACACCTGGGTAAACAATCCTTTTTTTTTCCGAACTCGGCGATTTTTACGAGTGAACAAAACTCACAAAGCACACAAAACACACCAAACCCCCCCCCTCCCAAAAACAAAACAAAAAAACCAACAAACCAAAACAAACAAAAATACGCCACAGCACAAGTTAGATTCCAGTCCTGTGTGGGTAGGCTTTGTAATCATAAGGTGGTCACCAAACACAGGACTGAATTTAGTTAGCAAATGCATTCACTCAACTCAAAAGGGGCCTCCATTATAACATGAATAGTATTGCAGTGTAATTATTCAGATTCGTATATATATCTTGATTTGAGAAATGGTTCCACTATAATTACGAAATATCATTGGGGTCCTAAAATGTTAAACTGCAGGTGGAGTCTAGACCATCTAATAAAAAATGATATCCAATTTTGCCATAAGAAGAAAATAAATTAAACGTATTTTAAAAGCGTATCACATATCATTTCTTTATTATTGCATAGAATAGATTTTTTACACTTATCAAATAATTTATAAAAAACAGTTAGAATCCTATATAGCTGTTCAAATCACCAGTAAGTATTCACGCATACCACCGGGTGGCTCATTCTTGAGAATCGAGGACTACAAGTGACTCATCTCATCAATCGCCGGATATTATCAATATGAACATGATAAAGAAAATAATATAAGTTCACAGAAAGTGATATGGTTTTGGTGTACTAATGTTTCGTCTAGTCAATGAGGAATTTGTATCAAATTCATCGCAGGCTATGAAATTATACAGTTGACTGCTATTATTTAAAGACATACTTTCTCTCATCGTTCAGGATTAAATGTAAAAAAAATTTTTAATCTGATACAAAGACAGTTAATCTTGACGCCCAAGATGTATTACATTTAGAAAATATATTCTCATTATAACTAATCTGTTCCATAATTGTTTATGTTTTCTTTTTCTTTTTAAGGGTTTTACGCACCTTGCAATACATTTAGGTTATATCAGCGCCAGTAAAAAGGAAGAAAATGGGATCGTTAAAAGTTCTAGAATTACAATTAAAGCACCCAAGAGAAAGTAAGACAAAGGGGAACTGGGAACAAATAGGGATCAGATGTAGAATCCAAGAGCATACCACCAATGTACTTAGCTTGAGATCACCTATAAATCTCATCCGGACACAAGCACAAAATCCAACAAGGAGGAATACACTCAGATGCATACATTATACATTAAAAATAAATATAATAATACATAACAGAGAGATGATTTACAAGGAAAAAAATATCATCTCTCAAAACAATAACTATGCATTTGACTGTTTCCCTCCCAGCCAGGACTCAGGCCAGGGCCAGGACAAAACCAAGTAATCTCATTACAAGACAAAGACAGAAAGCATGTTGGAAAACAGACATAGGGGGGTAGAAGACACAGTATGGACCCCCCTGCCCGCTATGGGAGGTCAGGATCCCCACCCAGATAATTGTTTATCTATAATTGTTTATCTGCCAACAGTGTATCAAAATGGAAGACAAAATAAAAATAATCTTACAGAAATGACAGATCATGGACTAGCAAAAAAAAAATAATCTTAAAACAAAACCAAACCAAAAATAAAAATTAATAGGAAACATAAAACGATTAAACGCTAAACATTGTGGTTTTTATCAATGTGGTTGGGCAATAATATTGACTTTTGTTCTTTTTCAAAGGTTTCTTTTGTGAATTGGGAGTATGAATGAACAAAAGGGAACAATTGTAAATAAAATAAACTGAGCAAAACATAACATGTTTTATCTTTTTAAAAAAAATCGTACTCATCTCTCTCTCTCTCTTTCACCCTGTCTGTCTGTCTCTCTGTCTTTCTCTATCTCTTTGAGATTCTCTCTCTCTCTCTCTCTCTCTCTCTCTCTCTCTCTCTCTCTCTCTCTCTCTCTCTCTCCCTCTCAAATGCACACATCCATCCATCTACACACCTTCCCTCTTTATGGAGAGCGCATGATTACTTAATGTGCGTAATATGTCTTTGTTGTAAACTACAAATTACTAAACTTGATCCTCATTCAAAGAAGAAGAAGAAAAAAAGGGAAAGAATAGAAACAAATAATGGCTGTGAAATGACCACACCAAAAAAGCCACAAAACTGCGTGAATTCTCTGGTTTGATTGAGAGTTTTTGATAAGATGATGGTCATTTTTGGTCATTTTAATGGATCAAATTTTGGAGAACGAGTTCTCTGGTCAAAATTTTCAAAGTAAGGCAGAATAAGACCTTCACCCTTCTGTGGTTGTTGGTAGTTTAAAATTGGGACACGAGAATAGCTTAATTAATTCAACCAACCCCCCCCCCCCTTTTCATTTGTATAAAACTTTCCTCATGTTAAAGCCTTTAGATGTTTATTTCAGAAAATACCAAATTGATTGTACTGTAACTAAATAGGGGTTTTTATAAATAGACGATTATACTTTTTGATTTAAATTTTAAAAAAAATCTAAATCACAATAAAATCTTTCAAATTAAATGATTTAAGATAAAGGTATATTTTCAAGGCAAGTGAAATCTCAACCAGCGTTTTTGTTACTCCTTGTAGCCTACAGCCTCAATTGTTGTACACTGATTTCTTGGTTTATAGTCAAAATAAATCGGCAAAATTCTTATTGTGGTTGAGTTCAATGTAACAAATTTTGTGGTAAGAATAATACGAATTTGAAAAACGAAAAATGTTGCTAAAAAAAAAAAAACAACAACCCAAAAACATGCACACATTTAGATCCAAGAATTTAGCTTGTAAAATTTCAGGGGAATTCAGGTCAGAAGGCATAAAATTTCATCATGCGATAAATCCATAAAAATAACCACATTGAAATTATTTTTGGTCAGTTACTATGATTTGAATGGGAGTAATGGATGAGATTGCATAGTGTATTTACAGTGTAAACGAAAGACTTGATCGCACTTTGAAATGAAACACAAGAAAATGACCAACTGAACAAAATCTGACCCTTCACCTCAAACCGATATTATGTCAGGATGACCTACATGTTGAAAATTGAATTTAGAGTCAGAATTTTGAAGTATCTTGGGTTACAAATAAGTGATACCAAGCTGTTAGAAGCTATGGACTATAAAAAGTAAGAAACAAAAATGAATATAACAGCTTCCAAACAAAATACCAAACATGGAACGTTTCAGGCTCAAAACCTTTCTTCAGTTATGTGTTTATTTTTTAAAATAGTTTTTTGTTGTTGGCTGAAGAAGGGTTTTGAGCCCGACACCTTCCGTGTTTAGTATTTGTTATTTTTTGAAGCTGTTATATTCATTTTTGTTTATTTCTGTTTGGGTTAAGAGTACTTGTTTCCTTGAGGACAATGAATAACATTTCTGAATGCGCACTAAAATGTATTGAAGGAGAAGAGAGTGGATTGAGTAAGTAATTTTGTAAAGTTCTTGGATGTGGATACATTTGCAATCAGTCTTGATCTCAATGCATTAAAAACATCACATCCTCTGTTGTATTATTCTGCAAAGGATGCCTTGTGTAAATTGAGAAGTAAATTTGTTATGAGAATCATAATATTATAAGATCCACACATTTATATATGCTTATTATATTTGTTCGAGCACTATAAACCACTGAAAATTTTCCATTGGACAGTAAAGATTTATTATTATTATTATTACTATTATTATTATTATTATTATTATTATTATTATTATTATTATTATTATATTATTATTATCACTATCATTATTATCATTATTATTATTATTATTATTATCATTATTATTATTATTATTATTATTATTATTATTATTATTATTATTATTATTATTATTATTATTATTACTATTATTATTACTATTATTATTAATATTATTATTATTATTATTACTATTTTTATTATTACTATTATTATTACTATTATTATTATTACTATTATTATTATTATTATTATCATTATTATTATTATTATTATATATTATTATTATTATTATTATTATTATTATTATTATTTTATTATTATTGTTATTATTAAAACAACAACGTCACATTTCCGCATCTAGTAAACCCTGACATAACACCGTTTCGAGGTGGTGTGTCACAAATCTTCATTTGGTTGACCAGGGAATAAGAATGATTTCAATAACATTAGGAATAAAAATGGCTTTTAAAAAAATCATTGTTATAATATAACACATATAGAAATTATATGCATCTCTACAGAAATACAGTATCTCTCTCCTGGTCTTTTTTCATTTCAAAAGAAACCCTCTTTATTTGAAACTTTTAAGCACCAAAGAATATAAGTTACCCATGGTATAACTGTGTGGTTAATGAATTAATTACAATACGTACAGTATATCAAATAGCTAATTTTTTTTATTATCAAGGATTGTTAAAGCAAATATAATTTACAACTTTATGTATATGACCTCTCATTTACAACTTTGTGTATATGACCTCTTTTCCCCGTCTTAATCCTTTTACATATGATAATGAATAAGAAAATCACAGGACAAATCACATATTTATAATAATAAATTTTGGTATCACAATTTAAATCTATATATAAGGATAAGAACTTTTAAAAATATATTATATATTTTGACCAGAATATTTTTTCAAAGTGAAACTCTACAAGACTTGCAATGTCTAAAATAATGGGGAATTTAAAAGAGAATTTATCAAACGTAAATATTGTTAAAGTGATACTAAGCTGCTAGAAGCCATGGACTGTAAAAAGTATTAAAGAAAAATGAATATAACTTCTGCTATAACTATAGATTAAAAAAAGAACAAAATACCAAACACAGAAGATTTCGGGCTCAAAACCCTTCTTCAGCCAACAATCTTGTCGTCAATCCGTGTTTTATTTTTAGTCATATATTTATATTTTTATTGTTTTTGGTTGTTGGCTGAAGAAGGGTTCTGACCCCAAACGTTCTGTGCTTGGTATTTTGTTCTTTTTCGAAGCCGTTATATTCAATTTTTTCTCTTACTTTTTAAATATTGTTGAGATGAAGATGACTTGAAAGAGATAGAAAACAAATTTCAATGGAGATTAAAGCCAAATTGAAAAGATACATTTCTTTGGCGAGATTATTGAAAATTTTATTTAAAAAAAAAAAAATAAAAAAAAAATTCTTCATACTTTGAAAGTCATGCATCAGAGTTCTGTATCTGGAGAAAAAAAAATAACAAACTATTTGGGAAGTCTCAAATAAAAAATCTAGATGGAAACTTATCAAAACGTAACTTATGTAAATAAAACGCTACCACATTGCAGAACTGTGCAATGATTACATATAACTTTTCCAGTCTCTTGATAAAAAATAAAAAATAACATTCCAGACTCTTTTTTTTTTTGGGGGGGGGGGGGGGGGGGGGGGGTATTTAAGAGTTTTTCAGACCATGCGTAAAACTTTGACATTTTATCGAAGATAATTTTTTCTGACAAACCTATTGGATCATTGAAAGTTTGTTAACAATTATGAAGAGTAAAAAAAAACTGATATTTTATTTGTCTTTTTTTTTTTTTTTTGGTTTAGCCATTTTCGGTTTAACTGACTTTGAATGTATAAATTATGAGAAATGATTTAAAAGAAGAAAAAAAATTCATAGAAACATCTGTGACTATTTTCTTCCCAGCTAATGATCCCAGACATGGCCAGGCAAAACCATGGTGTCATTCAAATACAAGGATACCGAGTTAAAAATATAATATAGGCGGAAGAGAAGGACAGCAAAGTTTGATTGCAATACCTTTAAATTATTTGTTAGTTATTGACCCCATTTTAATGTTTTGTCAGAGAGTATTTCTTTTTTACACTTAAATGTTATTTGGTTTATGCCAGATATAAAGAATGTTTGTTTTTATATTTCTGATATTGAATAATTTGTACAAAGGTAGAAAGTCCTCTTTTTTTTGTTTCACAGTCATACCTACATTATATTTCCCATTATATTACAAAATATTCAGCGTCTGAAAAGGCCACAGCATTGACAAAAAGAAAGCATAGAATTTTTACAATATCAAATTTTTTTTCCAATTCAGAAATCACAAATAATATCCACGACTTCACAAACATGTCTTTTTTTTTTATGGCAATCTTTGAAAATCGAGGTGACAAATTCATCCTTTGTCAAAATAATAACAAGATACAGATCCAATGAAATTCTTCTATAACTGTCATCTTGAAAGATTGGAAAGTGTGTTGCTGGATGCGTTGGTGATGTGTGCAATGCTGCTGTTCGTCAGCTGGTCCTCAAATGACAACACTTTAAATGGAGGGCCGGTGCGTAGGATTGCCTCAACTGCGTCAAAACGTCCAATATCCTTCAACTTTGAAACCAGTTGTCTGATGGATGCGTCATGGTGCTGACGTGTCCACTCACTCAAAACCTGTAGATATCAAAATAAAAACGTCACTAGTTGTTTGTTTTTATGGACTTTTCAGTGCCTGCGACACATTTGTCATTTCAGCGCCTGCGACACATTTAAGTCATTTCAGCGCCTGCGACACATTTAAGTCATTTCAGTGCCTGCGACACATTTAAGTCATTTCAATGCCTGCGACACATTTAAGTCATTTCAATGCCTGCGACACATTTAAGTCATTTCAGTGCCTGCGACACATTTAAGTCATTTCAGTGCCTGCGACACATTTAAGTCATTTCAGTGCCTGCGACACATTAAAGTCATTTCAGTGCCTGCGACACATTTAAGTCATTTCAGTGCCTGCGACACATTTAAGTCATTTCAGTGCCTGCGACACATTAAAGTCATTTCAGTGCCTGCAACACATTAAAGTCATTTCAGTGCCTGCGACACATTAAAGTCATTTCAGTGCCTGCGACACATTAAAGTCATTTCAGTGCCTGCGACACATTAAAGTCATTTCAGTGTCTGCGACACATTTAAGTCATTTCAGTGCCTGCGACACATTTAAGTCATTTCAGTGCCTGCGACACATTTAAGTCATTTCAGTGCCTGCGACACATTTAAGTCATTTCAGTGCCTGCGACACATTTAAGTCATTTCAGTGCCTGCGACACATTAAAGTCATTTCAGTGCCTGCGACACATTTAAGTCATGTCAGCGCCAGTAAAAATGAAGAAAATGGGATATTAAAAAAAATAATAGATTAACAGTTAAAAATCTCACGAAAAAAGGTAAGACTAGTTCAATCAAACAGGGAACAGATGTAGATTCTAAGAACACAGTAACTCCTAAAAGATTCATCCAGACACAAGAACAGGATCCCACCAAAAGGAAAACACTCAAATGCTTACAGATCATATTCAAAACAGAAAATATAACAGGACATAATAGAGAGATGATTTACAAGAAAAAGAATATTTCCCAAACGATTCCTATACATTTGACTGTTTCCCTCCAAGACAAGGACAAATACAAAGACAGAGAGCAAGTTGGAAAACAGAATTAGAGGGATAGAAGGCACAATAAGTCATTTACCTGCCCACTATGGACGGTCAAAAGACCCCACTCAACGTCTCAAAATATCTAGCTTTGGATTTTAAGTTTAATTTATAGAACTGAAATTAAAATAAAAGCCTTCATTGAAAGCGAGTTTTGTTTTATAGCTTCATAATTTTAAAAAACAATTCTAATTTCCTACTTTTGATCATTTTGACTTTAAAATAAATTTTCTTCACCTGGTTCATTACGACATAAAACCGGTTTGAAGGTAATGATTCCCAAATAAGTAACAGTTTTTTCTGAAATCCAGCAAAGACCTGTGACATGTTTTGTGATGAGATATTAAAAGAAAGCCTCTCTTTCATAGTTTGATTAAAAGAAACCCCCAAAAACAAACAAGCTGTAGGCTTCAACAGAGGGATGGTTAATATTAATAATTGAAGGAACGATGAGTTCTTCAAGAGGGTTGAACAAACAGAGGATTAGAGAGACAAGCTTGTCACTTAATGATGATGATGGGTATGATGATGATGATGACCAGGATGTTCTAATAATAGTAAAAGTACAAAAATAATATTATATTAATTTTTACACTTTCACAAATCTTAACCAATAGCATATTACATTTTTCATTACCTTTTGAATGCAAAAGATTCACGCACAAACACAAAAATTATTCTTCACGAGCAAATAGTGACAGTGATAAATATAAATGGGGCAAAAACTGTTTAAGGTTGGCATCGAGAGTAAGACTTAAATGATAGTGAAAAACTAAATGAAAGAATTTAAAAAAAAGCAGTGTTCTGGTCCTCACCTTTTGAGTGCGACTGATAGTATTCCCACCCTGTTTTTCACTTTCCCCACCATCTACATTTGGCAATACATTAGAAAGACCTAGGCACACTGCCAATAAACACCAATCTTTGCCCAGGGACTCTGGGGGATCCAGGAGAAGACTGAGCAACCTCTGTGTGTGAATCGTCAAATGTGATATTGGTAAGTCCATTCCTAGAGTAACCGTCTCCAAAATTTCCTCAGATCCCAAACAAGCAATGTCTAAAAAATCCTCCTTCAAGTTCCCGCTGAGTATTACAGAAGATCTGTTCTCCAACTGCATACGAAGTAACTCGGTTGGAGAGTATGACCGAACAACCTTCCCATGATCCTTTAGTTGTTTTGGACTGAGAGTATACCTTTCCACACACAAGCCAGGGCAAACGTTTTCAACAACTTGCTCTACAATGGTTACGAAATCTTCCAAGAAATAATACAGATTAGCCCTCTGCCTTCCAGGGCCTCGCACTTTAATTTCCAGATATTGTTCGTTTCGGTCCATGTCGATCAAGCCTTCTAATTGAGCACAGCAGTACTTGGACCCATGGTGCCACTGGTACAAATCTGCATCTTTGTTGCTTGGATCCTTGGGAGGTCTGTCTATTTCCTCTTCTGCTCCACTATCTACTTCCTCTTCCTCTTGTTCTTCTCCCGACAAAATACTTCTACGGAGACAGACCTGTAAAATAAATATATAAAAAACAAATTAAATAGTAAAATAAATCCCTTATAACTAAATCATATATTCTATTGTATTAATATATTTAAAATTTAAAAAATGTTATTTTATATCATCAGTCAAGGAAGTCCATGAAAAAATATATAAAAAGTAATGAACAAGAATGAATATAGCACCTTCTGAAAAAGAACAAAATACCGAACATGGAACGTTTCTGGCTTAAAAACCCTTTTTGGCCAATAACAGAAACAATAAAAACATTAAAACATCACTTGAATTCTAGACAGACAGAAGAGAAATATTTGTCCACAAATAATGAGATCTTGAAATGTCAAATGACAGTAAAAATCAATGCAATGAATAAAGATAATATTGATATACAACATCTCTGTCCTCTTACCTGGATTCTGGGAAATAAATATTTGAGCTGTGCCCCTGACTGGAAGCTGGTGTGAAGCCTGACACCCCCATAGACTGTGTGGGATAGGACTCTCTCATCCTTTTCCCACAGACCGGGTAATGACTCCACAAAGTTCAGGCATGGAAACTCGTACTCTGTGTCCTCGTCAACTTCACAAGGTGTGCACATTTCCAATGCTTCCAGTACCTACAAAATAAATGATTTTGATGATCATTGTAAGGGTCATAAAATATGTATATTTGCGGCTATGTGTTATTGTGGCATGGCACTCGCTTTCGGATCAGAAGGTCCTGGGTTCAAGTCACACTCTGAGCAGCGCATAGTTGAGTTCTTGGAAAAGGTTCTTCACTCATATTCTCTCACCATAATCAGGTGTTAAACGAGTACCTGGCCGTTAACAGCATTGTCTCTGTTGGAAAAAAATTGCAATATCGCCTAACAGGCGTCATGTCTCGCTCTACATGTTATGTTGATCAGGGACCCTTTGTAAAGCGCTTTGAGCACACTTAGTGGATATTGAGCTATATTTTTAAAAAGCTCAAGTATACCCTTTAATATTATCTTCCATTAACAAAATTTAGTAAAAGTAATGTTTGCTTAAATCATGCACTCATGCCCATCACTTAATGTGTTGTATATTGTCAAATTGAGACTCCATTATTAAAAAAACATTTTTTTTTGGTCTACTGGTCTCTGTTTATAAGCACAGTCCACTGGAATCAAGTAGAGTGTATTTATAGCCTGATCATGCTAATAAGCAGATTAAGTTTTTTAGCTGTCTCTGTTCATTGCTCACATTACAATACAAATAGCTTTTTCCTCTGAGTTTCCATATGTATACATAAGCACCATGTTGCAGGCCTGGAAATGAAATTGATCCATTAAAAATCCATTTTAAGCTTTTTCTTTTATTTTCTTAATTCAATTTTATTATTTAAAAAAAAGGGTAAACAAACCCTGTCTTTTCTGCCACTGTATGCAACAGCATCATTCCTTAGGTGTAGGGGATTGTTGCTTATTTGACTTTTGATTGGATGCATCTGTTTATGCCATCCTCTTTTTCTATGAATTGAATCCGACTCTATTTTCTCGGCCATTGATTTGTAGATTCGCAAGTTAAATAAGTCTATTTCTATTTTGATGTGGATAAACAATATTCTCATTCCAGGATTTAGCTTATAAAATCTAAAATCTCTAGGCACGATATACAGTTGAAATCTCTTTAGCCCTTGCACAACCCTGAGTTCTGCTGTCTAACAAAAATTCTATTTAGACTTGATAAATAACCAGCTTTACTCGACCTATCAAACACAAACTTATACCCACCTGTAATAAACTCTCAGCATCTGTGTCTGGGTACATTAATTGAAATTCGTCTAGTGAAAAACATCCCGTCACTCTGGCCTGTGCTATCCTATCATGTGACATGATGACGCCCAGAACATCGACCCCCAACCACTTGGGGGTCAGCACCACAAGATCCGTGTTGTTGCCATGGAGATAAACAATCTGGAAAACAAGACATGATTTTAGGGTTGTAACTGTATAGCGATCTTTTTTCCTTCTCTATTTCATATTAATATATGTATCTGCTTAGAGAAAATAGATTTATGTCTTTGATCATACTTGTCAACAAAAAACAAAAAAACAAAACAAAAAACAAAACAACAAAAATCTCATTACTTTATGAACTCTTATCACATTAATGAAAAAAAAATTCCAGAAATTTGTGTGTGAGGAGGAATAGATCATATTTACAATCTAAGTTGAAAAAAAACCCAACTCAAATTCATACTGTTCACGAAAATGTCATTGATTTCTCCGGAAACGGACGTAAGTAACTGCAGGCTTAACATTTTTCTCTATGCAATATTGGTGCCATTCCAATTTTCTTAGTTAAAACTTTCAGTTCTGATGTTGGAAGATGGCCAAGTGGGATAAGGCATTGCAATATCAATTCAGGAACCTAGGTTTAAACCCATTACAGTATCTCATTTTTTCTTGAGCAAGAAACTTAGTCCCTATTGCTTACATTGCAGCACTGCATTGAGGTTGACAACTGTGTTATCTCTGTCTTTTTTTTAGATAGACCTTTAGAAAAATTCTACTGTGGATAACTAAAGGCAATTTCTTATTCTTTTATAAAGTAGGAAAAAAACTCCCAACAAACCCAGCACTTAAAGGGTTAAAAGCCAAATCGTGCCTTACCTCCCCCATCAGCTGTAGCTGCCGGTTCAGCAGTTTGAGATCTTCATCACTTGCCAGCGGATTGACACCTGATCTAACCTGCTGACAGAAGTGTGGCCAGCCCAGAACTGGGTATGACTGGAGATTCTTCCTCCACTCTGGGAGATGGGCGACTACTGCTGACAGGAAGCCGTTGGTTCTAGGAAGCCTCTGGAAAATCCAGACATCAATAAGGTGTTAAAATGCATAAAAATAAATAAAACTTCAAGGGTTGACGTAACTGATTAAAAAAAGGACAGAAAAGTACTCACATAAAAACAAACACTATTCAGAATGCTGTGTGAACCCTCCCCACCCCCCCCCCCATCTCTATCTCATATGGTATAGGTTAACTATATGGGAATCAAATCCAAATACTCACAAATTTGACAAATTTGACAAATAATTATCCACAAGCAAAATAAAGTTGTGGTTTATGAGAAGAAACAGTGTGTTAAATCAATACAAGGTATGCTTCAAATGCAAACTAGACTATCAGGTTATTTTACTGTGGAAGAAATTCTTTGCACATTTGAAAATAAAATAGGATTGAACAAAAATGGATAAAATAGCTACAAATAATAACAAAATACTTAAAAAGGAACATCCCCTTTTCAACGAACATACAACAACAATTAATATAGTAATATGATATGCAGAATCCAGAATACAAATAAAGATATCGTTTAACTTTTTGTTGGGATAAATGACAAGACAGAGACCTATGTGCCATCCTTCTGGATTCAACTTATTGTATTACTGTTTCTGTTGTTGGCTATAGAAGGAATTTAATCCAAAATATTCCTTGTCATGTTCTTTTATGAAACTGTTGCATTCATTTTTGTTTAACATTTTCACAGTTCAAAGCTTCTTGCACCTTAGTACTCATTTTAAAAATGAGATTGAATGTTGACAAGGAAAAATTATGGAATAAATAATAAATAAAAAATAGAATTATTAAAAAACCATAAAAATCAAATCCAAAAGGATAAGATTCGCAAAGATATCAAAATATTCTATTTATAAAGTGCAATCTCCTCTTTAAAACAATAAATCACCGATAGATAGAAAAGAAAAAAAGTCAACTATACTAAATTACCTGCAATATGAGTATTAATAATATTTCAATAAAAATAATGGATGCTTTTATCTGTTTATTCCTTTTAATGTATTTTTTCTCAAAATTTTGTAATTATAATATGCAATATTTTCTTATTTATGATTTAAGGACATTTAAGGAACACTTGGTCCATTTTAAAGCCCTATCACCAATGTGATATGATAATACACACAATTCAATTGACCATTGGTTCTAGCAGACTCATTGTAACAGATAAATGCTTCAACGTCAAACGAGACTATAAGGTTATTTGTGAAACAGTGCCAGACAAAGAAGTGAGCAAAATACCAACCCCCCCCCCAAAAAAAAACAAAAAAAAAAACAAAAAAAAAAACAAAAACAAAAACAACATTACAAATAAATCAGCATGCCTCGACTGGGAATTGAACCTCAGACCTCTTGTCTTCATCTTGTCCTTTCAGACAAAATATGTGATCGATGCGGAGGGTCATATTTTGTCAAGAAAAAAACCCAAAGGACACTTACATCAGATAAAGAGTTTTTCATCTTGGCCAGCTGTTGTCGGAAAGCCCTGATATCACAAGAGAAAGGCACAGTGGCGTCCAAAACAAAGACAGTCTCACAGATGTCGAGGTCGTATTGGAACATGGTAAGCACTTTGCCCAGGATGTAGTTGGCCTCATCACTGTTGTTTGTGCCCAGAGGAGATTTATGGCAGGGGGTTGTGGGTTTGTCAGCGTGAGTTGCTACTAGTATTACTTGTGCTGTGTTTTGTAACTTGCCACAGTGGTCTGGGAAAACATCAACAAAAGGGGGAAAATGAGTGAGCATTACACAACAACAAATAAAACTTTTTAATAGAGTATAGGATAACATAAATTTTAATTGCAGCTTTCTGGTCTACTGCTGTCTAAAGGAAAAAAGTTTGTAAGTCGCTACATATCACAAATAAAGTGGTCCTTAAGAGCCATGAGGTCCATGGAGCCAGAGTTTATCCTGTTTTTTATAGTGTGAAAAAGATGATAGCAATTGCTTGCTACCCTTTGGATAAGACACTAATTTATCGAAAACAGACTGAGTTCTCGGGACCTCCAACATTTTAAAAGCCAATATACACTGTCTTTTTCTTTAAGACAGTGGTCTAGTGGATTGACATTCTACTTCTGATTAGTAGAACTCTCGTGAGAGATGTGGGTTATCAATCGGTATTTGGACAAGTTTTCTGGACAAATTTTAAAATTTGTGCTTTTCCAGAGAACTGGAAAAAAACAGTGATAACATCATTGCATTCCTAAATATGATACAAAATTTTCAAACTTCAATAAACTAGTCATATATACACAGACATACATAAACACAGACACACATACAAGCATAGACAGACTAACAGACATAAAAACTGGAGAGAAAGATAAAGGGAGTAAATGTGACTCATATAAAAGAGAACAACACTGACGTTTTGGTCTTTGGCCTTTTTCAAGTAAATGCGAAATACTTGAAAAAGGCCAAAACATCATTTGTTTTGTGTTGTTCCCTTATTATATATGAGTCACATTTACTCCCTTTATCTTTCTCTCCATTTTATTGACTCATTTAGGCACCTCTAATTTTTAGACATACAAACACACACACACACACACACACACATACATACAGCAAGTCCCTTACACTGTTACTTACCTATGGGCATTTTAGGATGGATACGGGCCTTCAGAAAATTGAGCCAGAAGATGACCTGAGCCATTTGTTCGTCTAACGAGTCCTGAAGGTTAAAAAGCACCACATGGACACAATTTACATCCCCTAAGAAGTGGTCATACAACATGTAGTACGGCTCATAACCTGAGAAATCCCACACGCTAAACTCTCCAGCACCTGTGGATGAGATAATGATTAACCAATGTTATCACACTATAATAATAATAATAATAATAATAATAATAATAATAATAATAATAATAATAATAATGATAATAATAATGATAATGATAATGATAATAATAATAATAATAATAATAATAATAATAATAATAATAATAATAATAATAATAATAATAATAAAAAAAATAATATTAATTATAATTAAGTGGCTGTTCTGATAAAGTGGCATTCCAATTACCAGCCTTGACTGTAATAATAATACTAGTAATGCTAAAACAATTTTAATGTGCTCTTCTCTCTGAATGCCGAAGAAGGCGCATTAAAAGATAATTGTTGTAGATTGCAGAAGTTATAGAGAGGAACGGAAATGTAAAGGAATGTAAGAAAAGATTTATGAAACTCACCAGTGACAGATATTTGCTGAATGTTCACACCTTTGGTATAAGTTGGGTTTCCTACTGCATAATTTAATGGAGTTGGTAGACTAAATTGGCGAGACAACTTGCGTCGAACTGGAAAAGAAAATAATTGTACAATTGTGGTAAATTTTCAAAGGGATGTATCCAGTATTCAATATCTATAAGAGCCAGTCACCCAAAGTTTGAAGAATCTTTAAGTGGAAGACAAACTAACAAAAATACTTTTAAAGAGTAGCTCTTCAAAGTCATGAGGCTTTTGGGGTCAAAATGCATCCCATTTTCTGTCACATTTTAATGGATAGTAACAGTGGTTTCATTAAAATGCTAGTCGATCGTAAAACACTGATTTCTTCTCTATGTGAATTATCACTATAGAATTCTCTATAGAAGTAAGGTGTAGTCCTTTTGTCCATGTCAACTTCTGAGTAAAATAGCATCATTTTAATTCTTCTTTTTCTATAATTTGGTTTAAAAATCCAAATCTAGAGTAAGACAAACATTTTGGCCAATTTCTTCTCCCCCCCCCCCCCCCCCAAAAAAAAAAAAACCCAAAAAAAACCCAAAAAACAACAACAAAACAAACAAAAACAAAACAAAACAACAAAACTATGACTATGACATGTAGAACTGACCAAGTTATATTTACCATTATTTTTAGCAGGTCCATTGTTACTGGCTGTATGCCGCCATCTGAAAATACTACCAAGAATTCCCGTTTTCATTGACTCGATAAAGGTTGATTTTCCCACTCCTGTTGACCCCAAAAACTTTAACTTCACTCGACTAATTGGCTGAGTGCATGGCTTGAGCTGGGTTGTTAAAACATGGCGTTTATCCTGTGGAGCAACAAATCACGGTATTTTAAAAATAAAATCCATTTCTTCTTCCTTTTCTTCTTCTTTTATCCTACATAGAGTTTTGAACTTCTATCATTTTGTTTGTTGCTTTAATATCACAAATCAGATTGAAGTTAAAACGTGTGGAGATCAAGAAATAGCGTGCCAAAATGTGACCCAATAGCCAACAGTAACACTTAAAATGTAGGACAGGATATGAAGCCTGCTGGCGATATTACGATTTTTTTTCTTCAGAGACAAACACTGTTAACGGCCAGGTACTTATTTTACACCTGAAGACATTGAAATAATGTCAGTAATGAGCCTTTTCCAAGGACTCAACTATGCACCACTCAGAAAAGGAC
The DNA here is from genome assembly GCF_034508935.2 of Berghia stephanieae. Lineage (NCBI taxonomy): Eukaryota > Metazoa > Mollusca > Gastropoda > Nudibranchia > Aeolidiidae > Berghia > Berghia stephanieae. Next base: position 89,980,038 of record NC_088361.1, on the reverse strand, counting down.
TCCACGTCTGGACCCTTTGCTCCAAAGGCGAGTGTCATACCACTAAACCACAAAGCCTCACATGCATACGTCAATTCATCTCCATCATGTCAAAAGATACAGATAAGGACAATGATAATTCAAAACAGAAATAAGCTGACAAAATTTTTAATTCTGCGGAAATTTAAAGAAAAAAAAAAAAACTGCATCAAAATCATCAAAAACATATGGTATGAATTTATTGCAGTAAAATGTTTACAAAATGTTTACAAGGATAAACCCACCACAAACGTGTGTTTCCAATATATCTGCTTACCCCTTTGACACTGTTCAACAATTCTGCTATATTGGTGTAGCCCTGTGCTAAGGCCATGATGTCCCCAGTCACTCCATCCTGAGAAGAAACAAAATGACAGTTTATTGTAAAGACCCACAATAAAATACAGATGATCAATAAACATACAAATATTCAAGGTTTAAAATAATAAAAAGTGATGATAAAAAATAAAGAGATTAGGAGTTCCAGAGGAAAAGAGACCCCAATATGGTAGTAAATGGGAGTGACCGCAGAGAGCTTTTACTTGGCGAATATGGAGAAAAGTCATTCCCTTCAACCTCAGAAAACACAAGTGTTGGCAAAATTATTTATATTATTCTATAGTGAGATAATACACGATAAAAACATTTACCTATCACTCATTAGATTATTGAAAGTTCAGAGTTGTCATATAATTTTAGTTATGCCTTTGGTTACAAAAATCCACCAAGCTGGTTGGTCGAAGTCATATGAAATATCCTGTCTTTGATAAAAATTCTGTATATTCATGACTGAGAAAAAAAAAATCAAACCTATTGATGTCTCTAACTAAATTGATTCATAACATTTTCATTTCCCATTAAAAATACTCACTTTATTGGCAGCGTCTGGGCTGGCCCCCACAAACAACAAGCATCTGACAATCTCCACATGCCCGTTTTTACACGCCATATGCAAGGGAGTTAGTCCGTCCTGCAAAACAACATTATTAACAATGAGGGAGCTGATAATGGTTATTGATGATGATGATGATGATGATGATGATCATGATGATGAACTCTATGATGATGATAATGATAAATGGTGCTAACAATAATGATGCTGCTGATGATGATAATGATGATAAAAAGGAGGAGGAGGATGGTAATAATGATGATGATGATGATGATGAGGATGATGATGATGATGATGATGATGATGATGATGATGATGTGTATGTGATATTTCAAATGATAATAATTATAACATTAGGTCAATCTCAATTTTTTTTTTTTACACGACATCCTGATTACCATTTGTGGTCTTTCATTCTTACCGCTCAAGTGTAATTTAGGGTTTGTCTTCATGAACTTCCACCTACAATAATCATCATTATCATCATCATCATCATCATCATCATCATTACTATCAAAGAAATTATCATTATTATCATATTTACAAATGCGTGTATTCATGACTTACTGTAGATTCCAGGTCAACATTACAGTTCTCCAAAGCACAGACAGTTTGTACCACCGGCAACAGGCCTTCACTGCATGCCGAATGTAAGGCACTTTCACCCGTCTCCTAAAAATACAAGGTGGGTGAAAATTATTATAGTTTTTATTTTGGGTGATGCCAGAGTATAATTCAAATAAAATGAGAGAAAACTTGTTGAAATATTATGTTCAAACTTACAAAACACTAATTATTTTTTTTTAATTTAAAGAAGTAATTATTTCAAGGACAAGATTCTCCAGAATGTAGGAAAAGCTGGCAAAAAAGTTTTAATGGATTTGATATAAAACATTTGAGATATCTGTATTTAAAATAGCTAAAGCTATCTTTTAGTTTAGAGACTGCATCAAATTACCTTTATAAAAATAAAGTCACACAGGTTATATGCGAATCTTATAATTTTTCACAATCAGCTTCAATTGGTGAACCCAATGTGTATTTATTTGCAGGTCTGAGAGTCCAAATAAATTGTTATGGGATTATTGTTGTAATAGAAATACTCTCAAAACAATGCAAAATATTGTCCATTACAGCACTAAATCAAGCCCATAATTGTATTCGGGGTCCCAATATCTCAGTTGGCAGAGCAGTCACTTCATGCGCAAATGGACCAAGATCGTTCCTAGGTGCTATCAAGATTTTTTAACTGACCCCCCCCCCCCCCCCCGGATAAACTCCAGCTCCATGAGCCTAATAACTCTGAAGGGCTACATAATTGCGTTCGGTTATCAAACCTGCAAATATGTGCACTCCGGTTTCATGGAATTACTCTTAAGCCAAGGCAAAGTATAGTCCACATGATAAAATATATGGGTGTAGAGGAGGAACCATTTTTAAGATATCCTTCTGATTGTGAAATAAAATAATCAATTCTTACTGTATCAATGATTTCCACTTTGCATCCAGCATTGAGAATGAGAAGTGCAATGGAGGTGTTGTGTCTTTGGCAGGCAAGGTGCAGTGCCGTGCAACCTCTCTGGAAAAAAAACACAGGATGAAATACAAATGATGAGTGTGATCTAAAAATTTATCGGTGGGTGGTCGAGTGACTTGGTATCTAGTCATGTGGCAAAGTCAAGTGAAGGTTGAGGGATGGCAAATGACAATATGAGTCAATTGGAAAACACTGGCCTCAAAGTTGTGGTCTTAGGAAATGAGATTTAAAATAAAAATTCAAAACAAAACAACAAAAAATAATCTCCTTCAGCCAACAATTAAAAAAAAAAAAAAATAATTAGTAGAAAACCAGATCAATGGCAGAGAATATGTCTCTGAGGGATTGAGATCCATCAAGGGTGAAGTCTAGATTGGGTAGCTGGGTCTGTTAGATATAGTGGAAAGCACTTTGCGATAAACCCTATCTCAAGGGTAAAAACAATTGCTTATTGTCCGTTTCACGGTTTAGAAACTGAGATAAGCCTTGGCTCCATGGGTACAATGGCTATGAATAGAATAATTATAATTATAATCATTATATTATTATATTTCAATCATGCATTGCCCTCTTTGAATGATAACCTGTTACAAATAAAAGGCTATTCATAAAATGTCTTTAAGAAATATTCAATAAATTATTGATTATTTCTGGTTGTCTTGATTATCTGTAATTAAATGTCACAATTGTTTTTGTTTTTTTTTCCGGGGAATAAGTGGCAATCTGTTCCCTGGGTGGCTTTGTGGTGTAGCAGTAGGACTTCTGACCTGTCCCTGGTCCACTGTGGGCAGCGCAAAGTTGAGCCGTTAAAGAGAGCTCTTTAATCACATTCTCACAGCATACTCAGGTGTAAAATGAGTACCTATCTGTCTTTGACAAAAACATAAATGTCTCCTTACAGGTGTCTTGTCTCATCCTACATGTCAAGTAATGCCATGTTATTTGCTAGGGACCTTAGAAAGCATTTTGAAAACATTTAGAGGATATTACACCATAAAAAATCAAAGGCTTTTTTGTTTTTGTTTTTATTTCCCTTCTCCATACCGTGTCTATCATATTGACAACAGCCCCGTTGTCCAGCAATGTCTTATCAGCGCAAAGTTTAGTCCTTAGAGAATTCTCATCAACTCAGGTGTAAAATCAGTACTTACCTGGCTGCAAACAGCGTTGCCTTTGTTGCAAAAAAAAATTGTAAACGCTCCTTACATTCATCGTATGTCATGTCTAGTCCCACATATCAAGTGTTGCTGTTGGGTTGGGACCCTTTGTAAAGCGCTTTGAGAGTATTTAGAAGGCACTGCGGTATATAAAATATAAGGCTTAATTTGTTTTTGTTGTTGTTGTTTTTTTTTCTCTCTCAACATACCTTGTCTACCATATTGACGCCAGCCCCATTGTCCAGCAAGGTCTTGACACAGTCGAGGTTACCACGCACTGCAGCACAGTGGAGAGCAGTCTCTCTTTCCTGAAATAACAAGTTGGGTTGTTATAATATATTTAGAATAATATTTTGAAAAAAAAAAAGTTTTAACTGGTTAAGCCATAATATCTGACTGAGAAACATTATAAAACATTAACCTAGTTAACTTAGATTATCTTTTTAAAAACAAAATAATCTCTCTGTTGCTGATATGACTGTTATGTGTTACAAACTGCAACCCGCCCTAAAATCCGCAACAACAAAAAAAAAAAAAGGGGGAAAAGCACAAACAAAAAGCGTAAAAAAAAAAGAGAAAGAGATGGACACGAAAAAAGAAAAACTCCGGAAAAAATAAAAAATTGACAAAAAAAAAAAAAACAAAAAAAAATCACTTCAAATAGAACTGGCACAGCTGATATTGAAGAAATTTTCAAGAAGCACAATAATAGAGAGAGAGAGAGAGAAAAAAAAAGAGAAATAAATTCTGAATAAAAAGCAATAATGAATAAAAACCAATAAAATTCACTTCTTCCCCCCCCCCCCCCCTTTCTCCCCGTTTTTTTTACACACGTGTAAACATATAAATATACATCACAATAGTTATCGCATTTAACAAGGATTCTTTCAGGAACTCGGTTTCACATTTAAATCATGTTGGGAACAGCACAATTCTAATGCACTTCCTCAGACTCAGCCCTACCAAAGGCAACTAACAAACGACTTGGTAAAATATCCGAATTTGGGGCAGCGTGGCTCAGCGGTACGGTCTTTGCTTCGTACCCGAAAGGTACCAAGTTCGATCATCCGCCGCTGCGCTGTGTGGCCTTGAGCAAGTCACCTCGCCCTAGCTCAATTTGCGGCGCTGCACTGCGGCTGACGCCTGTGTTATTCCAGTCTTCTCTTGGAATAGACCCTAGAGAAAAATTTCCCCAATGATATGAATAAAGGGAATTTTATTTTTAAAATTTTAATTTTAATCTTTTTTTTTTCTAATGTTATTTTTAATTTAAAGAAAACAAAGTATATGTATTTCAATCTAATTTAATTAGGCATCTAGTTGATGATTTTCACCCTTAATTATATGAATTGTCACTTTAACATTGATGTGATGCAGTTCAATTTAAACATAATATTACAATATTTTCTGGGTGAAATACATATAATTTGACAATTTTTTTCTTCTAAAATATAACTTTTAAACTTCGAATTTGGAGAAAACTAAATCCGAAAGGGACCCCCCCCCAACCACCCCAACACCTCCACACACACACAAAAAAAAAAAAAAATTTCGGATTGAGTCTATATTATGATATGAGAGGATGGCCTATATCAACCCCCCCCCCCCCCCACCCCCAACCACACACACGCACTCACAATCTAACCCAATCGCGTTATAAAACAAAACAAAACTTAAAACAAACAAACAATAAGAAAAGAAATAAAGAACCCCCCCCCCCCACACACACACACACACAAAACAAAACAACCCCAGAAACAAAACAAGACATAAAAAAAAAAAATCTAAACAAAAACAACAACACTTGATATTGATCGATATTGCCATTAACCATTCAAAAAAGTACAACAACAAGGACACAGGACACAATAAAATATTATTATTTTACTTATCAATAATTATTAGAGTTTAACATAATGGCACACAATGTCTGTTTTGCATGAAGAATTATATCGCATGTATTTATTATAAATAAATAGCGCCCACGGGAAATCTATTTTATGCATTGTGTTGCTTCATAAAGAAATAAATATTACACGCGACCCATCGCTTCAATCTGGTAACAAGTCGGAGAGGACCAGATGAAGAAAAAAATTGAATTAAAATCAAAATAATCAAATTTAAGGAACGAAACTCGCTCTTATCATTGATGACAGATATTTCGACCACGGAACTCTCTTGTTAGTTCACGGTGATTTCGACTCAGAAATTCATAAAGGTAGTAGTTTACAGCCATTAAATTAAGCCCATGGAATTGAGAGTTTATCACGGTTTATATTATATAGCGTGCAATGGACAATAGCAATTACTTGCTAACCTTTGGATAGAATAACTGTATATCGCAAATTACTTTCTGATAGACTTAACAGACTCAGCCACCCAATCACTGCTGGGAGGACGGGGGAGGGTTGAAAAAAAAAATATCGTTTAACGTTTAAACGTATGAAGAAAGTGCTCTACCAACTGAGCTGTCGGGACCTCGAAATTTTATAAGTTACGCTAAAATGTTAATTTCAAGCAGTGGGTTCATTCCGACATAATACCGTTATCTGGTCACAAATATCAGCTGTGTACATTGCAGCACAATAAACACAACTGCACACTGATAACACGACATTTTTGAAAATTATTTTGACCAGAAATTTTTAGCTGAATTAAGACGACCTCAACTTGTCATTAAAAAAAACCCAACTTGATACTTTTAAAAAGTCTTAAGTTTAAGCATTCTCGACAAATCGTAGGTACTCTTATTTACAAAAATATTTAAAGTAGAACATTTCTGGCCAAAATGAAAAATGGTGCTGCGGAATAAACTCTCATGGGCATTGTCATGATAATGGAACTATTACTGCCGTACTCTGAAAAAAAAAAACAAAAAACAAACGCGTATTTAGAATTTTGGCCAAAAAACTCGTCCTTCAAATATTGACCAATTAAAATGGCCCTCATCTTGTCAGAAACTCTCAACCTGAGACTCACGAAGGTCCCAGGTTTGAGAGTTTTTTTTCCCCAAGATGAGGGTCATTTTAATCGATCTATATTTGAAGGACGAGTTTTCTGGCCAAAATTTTAAATACATGTTTTTTTATAGAGTATGATAGATCCCTATCGATCGAAATCGTTGTTTGCATTTTTAGATCTGTTATGTTTTTCTTTCTTTATTTCCCTCTCAATAACATACGCCATCCTACCCATGGTGCCTCTCATCTCATGCATCAATTATGCAAAACTAATATCCCCTTATGTATGACATGGGAATTATCTCTCTGTAAAGAGCCCGAGAGGGCCCAACGGCGTTTATTTGGTGGGGTTTCTAACACGGACAGAGGATTCGGTTCGACTTTTTATAATGCAGCCCGCTCTTCTTCACACCAACAGCGGCCATGGTGTGGCAGAGTGGCATAAACGTACGGTCTTTGCTTAGTACTCACAATGTACCGGGTTCGATTCCCAACCGCGCTGTGTGGTTTGAGCAAGTCATCTCGGCCTAGCTCACTCTGAGTCGCTGCGCTGCGGCTGACGCCCCGGATTATTCTAGTCTTCCTTTGGAAGACAAATTCCCCCCCCCCCTCCCGAGAATGAATAAAGGAAACTTCAAACTTCTGAAATGCAAAGCTTGAGGTTGTTAGCTAGTAGATTCCATTTAAGTACTTCATACTACATAGTACTCGATTACATTAAACTTTTACAATTTCACTAACTGGGTCCCCTTTAAAGCGCATTGGGCACATTTAGTGATATTGCTCTATATAAAAGTTAATATTTTTTTTAACGTGGTCACTTGCTGTACTGGAATTCCCCCAAATCTTGAGTGGCCTTTTTTTTTTCATACGTTTGATTGTATTTAATGAATACATTATCTCATATTTTACACGAAATAATTGCTAGATAGAGTTTCTCCTCATCCTGCGTTGTAACTATTCGAATTTTTAAGGAAAATCATGCTCATTATCACTTTGAGAGGCCCTTAAATTAGATACACCCTTGACACCTCTGGGTATTTATTCAACTTTAATACATGTCAAATTCTAAGTGCCGTTCAATGTAAATGTATTTATTCATTTTTATTACATTATTATTTTGGAGTGATTACGTTTAACCCTTTGATTGCTTTCTTTTCAGTGCGCAAGTAATATTATTAATGATATAATATCAATAAAAACAAGAACAAAACCATAAACAACAACAACATCCACACTGACGACAACAACAACAATAAAGAGAAAAAACCAGCTATTTTTTTAAATCAC
>NC_088361.1:89952184-89967184 GCF_034508935.2 Berghia stephanieae | reverse complement strand
TCATAAAATGCGCCCCATCACTTTAATCTGGTATTATGCTGGGATGATTAGATACCAAAAATGAATTTAACCTTGAAATTGTTTTTAACATCTGAAAATATGGTTTGTATAACTTCAAGAAATTGCTTTCATTACTTCCAATGAAACGTAAGAACATAACTCAAGTGTCAAATTTGTTTACCATAAATTCCATTCAATTTTCAGCATCATTTAAATCATCCCGACATAATACCGACATATTTTGTTGGAATTACTCACATTGTCAAACAAATTGATGTTGGCGTCCACCCCACACAAGTACTCAACGGCGGCCGTGTGGCCGTAGCGTGCGGCTACGTGGAGGGCGGTTTCTCCGGATTTGTTCTGTGTGTTGACGGCTACTCCGGACTCCACAAGGCACCTGATGGCATCCGTGTGACCCTGGCGAGCTGCCCAGTACACGGCACTGTCTCCTTGCTGTGACAAAATAAATTTTAAAAAAGATAAAGCGATGCATGAATGAATCATTTACCAAACAAGTTAAGTATCGTGGAGCAAAATTTAATTATCGTTATAATATTCATAATAAGATGGAATTTTGAATTGTCGTGACCACATAAATTTCCATCCAAATACATAGTGGCGGAGTTCGCCATTGATTTGGGGTAGAGAGGGCGAGGGGGGGGGGGAGAAAGAGTGTGAGAGAGAGAGAGAGAGAGAGAGAGAGAGAGAGAGAGAGAGGGGGGGGGGGGAGAGAGAGAGAAGATATGGTTGTATTGAAAGAGACAGATAGATAGATAGATAGATAGATAGATAGATAGATAGATAGATAGATAGATAGATAGATAGATAGATAGAGAAAGATGGGTAGATAGATAGGAAGATAGATAGGTACAAGTAGGTACAATTTGTATACCTTGTCCTTGATGGAGACATCCACCCCTTTAGTCAGCAGGAAGTTGAGAACATTGACATGGCCACCGCTCGCCGCCATGTGGACTGCAGTCTCTCCGTGCTGGGGGAAGACGTAAACGTAAACAATGGCATAAACAATGCTATAAACAGTGGCATAAATAAGAAATGACGTTTATCAGGTTATATAACAATGGGAAGCACAAATTTTGACGACAAACCTCCCCTCTCTTCTGGTTCAAAACTCATTGAAAGTGTATAACCAGTCCTCCGGGCAACGTGTAAAGGATTAACAGGTTACATATTATTGAATCATAAGGTGGCATAACTATTTTAGTAGCAAGATGTATAGATAGTGTGCGCTTGGCTAAGAAACTCATAACATTGCCATCCGGAAGTATAATGGAGCAACACGCATAACTATGTGTAACTATGAACTTTTATAGTCTGGTTAATACAGTTTAGTGAGAATTACTCATAAACGTGGATGGCAAAAAAAAAAAAACAATAACAAAGACCCGAGTGACGTCAACTTCATTCTATCTAAAGGTATATCCTTATGATTACGGGGCGTAAAAACGAGGATGGATGATCTTCATTGATGATCAGCATTTATTTAGGAAAGAAAATAAGATGCAATCACTCTGAAACCAGAAGATCAGTTGCACACTTCACGTATCCTGTCCCCCGGAGGACTGATTTCACACTTTCAGGGAGATTGGAACAAGTAATTTGACATCATAATATTGTTCACTATTCGAGACAAGAGATTTGTAACATGACACAACCATCTTAATAGGTACTTGTCCGTCCCCGTAACAAAAGCCACGCAAATCTTGAGCATCATCACAATTTTAACAAAGGGCGTTTGAGGAAAGAAATGCATGGCGTCGTCAGATGTCCCAATGTCCTCTCACCAGAGTGTGATTAAAATTGAGATATGATTAATACACATAAACCCTGGGGCTGATTGCTTCGGCGGGTGACAGCACAGACTATGGGTGACAGCAAGTATTTAAGATAGGATATATATATATATATATATATATATATATATATATATATATATATATATATATATATATATATAATTTGTCACAAATATTATATTATTGGAAATATCGGGTGAACCACTGTCAAATGAGACTGGATCAAAAAGGCCATTTTTTTCGTGACATTCAATACCAAAAAAAAAAAAGAAAGAAAAAAGGACACCAAGCGAGTTCTTGTTATTTTGTAATATTCGATTCACTTGCAATCTGGAAAAAAAAGGTAGCAAGGTGTGACAAAGATCCAAATAGTTATTCAAGAATAACAAAGATCCACTCCATTTTATGACATTTAGCCACATTAAAGTCATGGGCACTGTTCAGTCAATCCAATTTTTCATTTTGAGAAAAACAAAACAAAACAAAACAAACAATACAGAAAAAATATAAATAAAAAAAAACTATGGAAGGATCTCGTTTTCATCGATTAACATAGATTAGTATGCACTAGACAACGGTATTATCCGACGTGTACCTAAATGCAGGTCTGACATCTGAACCCACTTATGGGCCTAGTTTAATACTGTTGTAATGGACAATTAAACAATCAAATAAACAGCAAAAAGGAATGGATGACAAATGAAATTCTAAACCTATTTGAAGAAAGACGAAAATGCAACAGAGGGTCTGCAGAATACCAAACATTGAACAACCACATTAAATCCAAATGCATCGAGGCACACGAGAACTATCTAGACTGGAAATGCTGCGAAATCGAAAGAGAATACAAACCCAACCCCCAACAAGCTCACCAAAGAATAAAAGAACTATCAGGGAAAAGGAAAAGCAAAGCAGCAGGAAGTTGTATCCAAAACAAACAAGGGGAACTGCTATTTGAAGAACAACATATAGAAAGCCGATGGGTAGAATACATAGGCGAACTGTACAATGATCCAAATAGAAATGAACCACCACTGAAATTCAAAGAACCATTAAGCGGACCAAACATCACCAAAAGTGAAATTGAACATGCCATGGAACGAATGAGGGATGGTAAAGCAACAGGCCCTGATGAAATATCTGTAGAGGTATTAAAAAGCCTAGGAGATCTAGCAATTGATGAACTTCACATATTATTCAACAATATATACAATACTGGGAAAATTCCAGAAGATCTCTGTAACTCTATTTTCATAGCAATACCAAAGAAAGCAGGTGCAGTCAGATGCGAAAATTTTAGAACTATAAGTTTAATAAGCCACATCAACAAAATACTGTTGCGTATAATTATCAACAGGCTAAGGAATAAGATTAACCCCGAAATCGCAGAAGAACAATATGGATTCCAACCTGACAGAGGGACAAGGAACGCAATATACCTCCTCCGTGTTTTAAGTGAAAGAGCTATACAGGTTCAGACCCCACTATACCTCTGTTTTGTCGACTACAAAAAAGCTTTTGATAGAGTACGCCACGAAGAAATACTAAAACAACTGCACTCCATTGGCGCTGATGAGAAAGACCTCAGACTCATGCAAACATTATACTACACCCAGCAGGCATCTATCAAAATCGGAAACTCTACAGGAAATTCCATTCCTATTAAGAAAGGAGTCCGTCAAGGGTGTGTTGCCTCACCAGATCTGTTTAATCTATACCAAGAAACAATCATGAGGGGCATAAATAATATGGAGGGAATAAAAGTGGAGGTCACAACATAAATAATATAAGATACGCAGACGATACGGTACTCATTGCAACATCAGAAATCCAACTTCAAAAGATTGTTGACAAAGTGGTAGTAGATAGTGAAGCCAAGGGAATGGAAGTGAATATCACCAAAACGGAATGCATGGTAATACAGAAAAACCCCGAAAACAACAACACCTGCAATATAACGATTCACGGCGAGCAACTTACCAACGTAGAAAGTTTTAAATACCTAGGTTCAATAGTGACAACAGATGGAAGATGTAACCGAGACATACGAGCAAGAATAACTCAAGCCAAACAGGCCTTCATGGACCTGGGAAACATTTTGAAAAACAAACAGATGTCGTTCGGGATTAGATTCCGAGTCTTGAAGTGCTACGTGTGGCCAATCTTGTTATACGGATGCGAAAGCTGGACTACAAATGCAGAAACACAAAAGAACATTGAAGCTTTTGAAATGTGGTGCTTGAGAAGGATGCAGAGAATATCGTATACTGCACACAAAAACGAACGAAGAAGTGCTAAAACAAACATACCAACAAAGGAAACTAATGCCCTTAATAGTGGATCGACAACTATCCTTTTTCGGACACATAGTAAGGAAAGATAAGAATGAATACCTGGCAAGTTGTGGAAAAATACCTGGTAAACGCGCCCGGGGGAGACAAAGAAAAACACTCATAGACCAACTGAAGGGCTTCACCAGCCTAACAATCCAAGAGCTGTTTGAAAAGGCAAGAGACAGGGAGGAATGGAGAGAGATAATTCATGCAGTATCCGAAGCCTGGACCAGGCATGGAACCTAGAAGAAGAAGAAGAATGGACAATATTTTGTGTCATTTTTGTTGTTGTTGACATTTCCATTACAAGAATGAGCCCATAATGAATTGGGTTATCAGACCTTCAAATAAGTGGACGTCGGTATTATCCAATCGTTTCTAACAAGTATTATTCAGGTCATGTTTAAAAAATAGTAAATTATTGGGTGAATTACATGTGATATTGAAAGATATTCGCCCTCCATTCACCTACGACCTTTTTTTGTAGCTTCAATAAATTTTTAAAAAAAGAACAGACATATAGCGCCACGGATTCATCATATTCGATGCGTTTTACAAAATCAAGAAGAAAATAAAATAAGACAAAACAAAACAAAGCAAAACCAAACAATACAAAATCAAGAATCTAACACTTTCCTCCTGGCTCTTACCTTCTTGGCCGTGTTGAGGTCGATGTTGGAGGCCATCTCAACAACAACAACCAAAAACAAAAGTAAAAATTAAAACAAAGCAAAACAAAATTGAGAAAAAAAAAATAAAAATAAATACAAATAGTAAAAAACAAAACAAAAAAACAAGAAGAAAACATAAAAGAAAACAAAACAAAACAAAAACAAAGCGAAACCAAACAATACAACATCAAGAATCCAACACTTTCCTCCTGGCTCTTACCTTGTTGGCCGTGTTGAGGTCGATGTTGGAGGCCATCTCGGATAGTTCCTTGAGTCCCTCCACGTTGCCCTCCTCTGACGCGGCGAACAGAGCTGCCATGACAAAGTTCTCAGCCTTGTCCTGTAAACAGACGAAGGAGACAATTGGGAGACATGAGCACATGAATTTGTCAGAACCACCGAGATGTAACATTAACAACTAAAAATTAAAGGAATGAAGGTATATATAATATAAATAAATGAATAAATAAACAAATAATAAATGAGTAAATATATAAATAAAACAATAACGAATCAATGTTTTTCAAATTAACAAATACACAAACACACACACACACACACACACACACACACATATATATATATATATATATATATATATATATATAATAAACAAAACAAATAAACAGTAATGTTGTTGATACTAATGAAGACGGTGACAATAATGATGATGATGATGATGATGATGATGATGATGATGATGATGACTATGATAATTACGATGAATGTTCTTTTTTATTTTTAAAGTACCGGCTCATCTATTCTAGCTAGCTTCGTGGAACAGGGGAGGTTTGGGGGGGGGGGGGGGGGGGGGGGGGGGGGAGAGGAAGGAGATGATGGACAAGATGAAACATTGCACTAAAACCCGATTATCCAGGTCAGAGCTTCGCTACCGGCATCTCGTTTTTTTGTTTTTTCTTTTAGCAAGAAATTAAAACCCTTTCGCTCACTTGCGCGACTGCACTGAGGTTAACGACTGGGTTATTTCAGTCCACCCTCGAAAACAAACCCTTCAATACTAATTTCCCTATGGGGAAGAAACAAAATGGAATTTCATTTTTATTTATTTCATTTTAGCTTATCCTCTTAATACACCAAACGCCGTTTATGGTAGAATACAATATACCCCACTTAGATGATTACTAACAAACATCATGTGTTATTCATTTGTTGTCGTCTGCTTTGTCCTGACACAACTATTATCTATGCCGTGATGAACACACACACACACACACACACACACACAAACAAACACACACACATATATATATATATATAAAATATATAATACCCAGACGTGTACATAATAAATAAACAATGGCAATTATGGGCTTGGTTAAACATTGTTGTAAAGGGCGAATTTTGCTTGGGTCTGGAATAATTCCCATTACAATAATGAGTCCATGATAATTTAGGTTATCAGACATGAAAATCAGAGGTCGTCGATTAATACCCCTATTGTTTATTAGATGTTTACCCCGTAAGTAACAAGCTTTACAAAATATATTATCTCCCACCCAAACTACACAAAAAACAAAACAAAACAAACAAACAAACAAAAACAAACAAACAAAAATACATCAACAAAAGAACAACCAGAAAAAAAAAAACAAGAACCCCCCCCCCCAATAAAAAACAACAAAAACCCCTAAAAAGAAAGACAAAACAAAACAAGAACGAACAAATCAAAAACAAAAAGAATAATGTGACCCATCGTCTCAACCCGGTATAATGTCAGAAGCAAACTAGATGTCGAAAAGTGAATTTAACATTTAAATGATCTGAAATATGGCATTTTAGATTTTTATTCTGTAGGAAACTATTATATTCCACTCCCTTACAACAAAACAAATACACTTTAAGTCTTATTATATTATTTTTGGCCATAAATTCAATGCTCAGCATCTATATTTTATAACCCCGTCATATTTTCGTTTTGAGATGTGGGCCACAAGTTAGAAAAAAATGATGAGTGTCCAAAACGATTTGTAGCAACATATAGAATAAGGAAAATGTCTGTATAATGCTGTACTACTTTGACCCCCCCCCCCCCCCACCACCACCACCACCATTAAAAATTATTTTTAAAAAAATAAAATAAAACATTTTTTAAATTTGGCCAGAAAACTCATCCTTCAAATATCAATCTAATATACGGCCCTCTTCTAATAAAATACTCTTCAAACAGGAGATCTTCTTTTTCAATGAAGTCCCGGGTTTGAGCGTTTTTGACAAGATGAATGTCATTTCAATCGATTGATATCTGAAGGAAGAATTTTCTGGCCATTAAAAAAAAATCGTCTTTTTTTCAGAGCACGACAGAATGGATGTGTACTGAAAACACACGCAGAGAAATAATGGGAAGGCCAAGAAGGATAAAAATGTAGTCTATGTTTAAATAAAAAACGAAATTTAGGGTTGGGGCGATTTAGGAGTTTGGCAAACATGTCGCAAAGACATGACAAAAATGTCTACCTTGACCCTTAGCAGGATGTGGGATGAAAATGGGGTGAGGTAGGAGGGGTGGAGGAGCGGGAGGTGATAGATGGATGGAAAGAGAAAATACATGTGATGACGACGATCAGTACATTGGTCGCTATGGTGGAGGTGATGACATTGATATAGAGAAAGAAGAGGAAGAAGAAGAAGAAGAAGAAGAAGAAGAAGAAGAAGAAGAAGAAGAAGAAGAAGATGAATATGATGATGATGATGATGATGATGATGATGATGATGATGATGGTGGTGGTGGTGAAGATGGCATATTTTTAAAAAAAGCCGGTAAATTAAATATAGGCTTTGTGAGCCTGACTATTTGCAAATATTTTAACTAAGTTCTAAATAATATTTTATATTCTTCTTGCTTTTCTGAGCTTATTTATTTAACACACCAAAACATTTTACATTTTTTCCCCTCGTCTTATTAAAACTATATATCTATTCAATTAAAGAAACCCACAGGGTTTAAAGTAATTTCCATTTGATTTGACTTCCAATTAAAATTTTTGTATCTACAAGCCCTAAGCACCCTTCAAATGAGGCCATGCAGGTTATAAATGAATAAAAACCAACAGGGCCAGTACCATTACTGGGCATTTCTGGATGCTTGGCAACCTTAGGAGGACGACATTGTTCACCGTGCAGTGTTATTGTTGTTGTTGTGAAAGCCTTGTAGGAGTAATAAAGTTAACAGCCATGACGACACTGATCTCGAAACGAAAGAATACTATATCAACGCCATTCATTCTGTTGACACACACACATAAACACAAACGTATGGTAATAATAATAATAATAATAATGATGATGATGATGATGATGATGATGATGATGATGATGATGATGATGATGATGATGATGATGATGATGATAATAATAATAATAATAATAATAATAAGTAGAAGAAGAAGAAGAAGAAGCCTCACCACTGGCCATAAGTTCCTGAAAAGTCGATGTATTTATCGATGTATAAAACATATCATTCCACTCCCCCTCCCCCCCCCCCCCCCAAAAAAAAAAGGAGAAAAGAATGTTTTGTCAGAGCACGTCGGAGTGGTAATCGTACCGCTATCTAGTACTATAATGATGGGGCAACGATAACCATGATCCTGAGACTGCTTCACGCTGGCCGATGGGATCAGTCTCCAATCTATCAAAGCCACTGGCCCGTAAATAAATGGGGGGTCAACACCGAGTCATGATGTCACACCAGACCAGAGGCTGGACAGCAGAAATCACCGAGAGCTAAGGTCATTTGGTAAGTTTTCTCAAAACACAACGGGTTGGGGTGTCAGTATTTGTGACGGGCAATTGCAGGTATTACGGTAGAACATAACAAAAATATGACCCACCGCGTCGATCTAGTATACTATCATCATGTCCCTTTCGTTTGGGGAAAAATCCGATTTTACTATAGCATAATGACAAAATAATATGAGGGGTCCCTCTGAAAAAAACAAAACAAACAACAACAAAAAAAAAAAAAACAAAAAAAAAAAAAACAAAAAAAAAAACAACAACAAACAAACAAAAAAGAAAACCCAACAAACAGAAAAACTACAAAAAACAAAAAACAAAAACAAAACAAAACCCCCCAAATAACAACAATACCCCCCCCCCCACCCCCATAAAAAACAACAAAAAAACAAAACAAATTAAACCAACCATCTATCCAAAGGTAGGAGTTCCAAGAAATATATTTCTCCATTATGCATCCTGTTTTACAAGAAATATATTTTGACGCGTAACGATATCCTGACCACAATGATAAATCTTATAAGGACCAATCGTTAACATTGAGAATCAAAAAATACGTTTTAAAAAGAAATAAGAAAGGAAAAGATTAGATACGATGAACTTAATTATTCCAAAACAGGAATTTATACTGTGTTTACATGGCCCAAGGTAAAAAAATAAAGTTATTTAGCAGGGTAAATTGATTATACAAAATAACAGTAACAATGTATCGTGAACTGATACGGTGAGGTTATTGGAGGTGAATGATAAAAGTATATTTGAACTTTTGCCTTTGACATTTTGATCTCGTTTCCTCTCATCTTCTTTTGTCATGTTCTATGTCTCTAATAAAATGTCTTTGGCACAGATTTTAAGACGTGCGGTTTAAAAAAATAACTAAACAAACAAAAGTGAAAACGAGTCGTTTTATTGGCCTCCCATTAAACGAAAAAACCCCGCATATTTTGTGAACATTATGTACACATTACGGCTCAATCTTCAACAAAACTTACGCCTCATCAACATTCGTCTCCACTGCCGGTATGTACGGTTATTGTCAATGGATGGCCTTGCTCGGGGGGCGGATCAAAGGATAGGGATTTCATATGCACGGGATAAATGGGTGATATACGGGGGGTGGGGGGGGGGGGCTCAATTGTTGTTTATAATAATATGACACCCAGTCGGTTTACAGTGGCCAGTCATAACACTCTATAAAACACTCTATAAACTCGTAGGTTATTTCAGAGCTTAAGTTTTGCAGAATCGACCAAGGGTTAAAGTGAATATTATGGTGGGGACTATAAAAATATATAACAATAACTGAATATAACAACATGAAAAATAAAACACACACACACAAAAAAAAACAAAAACAACAAAATAATACTCCTTAACGTTTCAGGCGCAAAACTCTTATTCAGCCAAGCGGCAAAGTCAATTAAAAGTATTACTTCACGTAAAATAATATATAATATTAACGTATTATTTTTGCTGGTAACTGGAAGGGTGTTGAGCCCCAAACGTTCTGAATAAAAATATTTTCGAAGATGATGCATAGATATTTTTTTTTTCATTTATTTGGTCAATAGTTTTAAAGAATTGGCTGGAAATACCATGTTTATCTGTTCCGATTTCCCCATGGGTGTAATTATACGTCTGCGCCTCGCCTGCGCCTGCGCCTACTTTCTCCGGGGAGGTTTACGCAGAGACGTGCCAATGTATAATTCAAGAGGAAGTCTCCCTGTTTTGAATATATGAACGTATGGGCTAAGTCCGCCACTATGATAATAATTAATAAAATGCCAAAGATGAGGCCTTTCTCTCTCTCTCTCTCTCTCTCTCTCTCTCTCTCTCTCTCTCTCTCTCTTCAGAATCAATACCGGAACCGGAAATACAGTAGTGTTGCAATAAACATCAGATAGACTATCTGTTAGATGACAACCCAGAACACGGCATGATCTTTTTGTATATATGTGGCCCACTGTCTCAAAACAAAAAGTAAGTCCTTCAGTGGCATTAGTTCCACAGCAATTGCTTGTTATCCTTTAGATTGTCTTTCGCAAAAATCGGGATGCATTCAGTTCTGGAAAGCGAATTATTTATCGCCACAAATATAATATGAAACTTGGGGTTACTTTCTATTCGTTACGGTGGAGAATAGAATAGAATTTCTTACATTGTAACATTCTGAAAGTTTGTGTTTCTTATCGAGTTAATTCTAAATTCGCATTTAGGGGGCCTCGATTCATTCCAATATAATACCATTTTTGAGGCGATATGTCATATTTAATGTATGTATGAATATATTTAGTCAATGGATAGAATTTCTCAAAGTGACAAACAAAAACAAACAAAAAAAGGGGGGAAAAAACCCCCAAAAAACCCCCAAAAAACCAAAACCAAAAACAAAACCAAACAACAAACTATAATCTCACATTTCTCGTAATTTTTGGTTGTAAAAAAAAATCACTTCTAAACTTTTGATTCATCACCATATAATACAAGGAACGAAGTTGACGTCACTCAGCTCTTTAAAAAAATCGTTTTAGACATTCTATTAGTGATTAGTTTTCGGTAAATTATATAAATCAGACTATACACTTAAAAGGTTACACACGGTTTTGTGTGTTGGTATATCTAATCTGGCTGGCGGATGTTGTACTTTACTTAAACGCATAGCTGCAATACTCTGTAGTGGCGGTGGAGGACCTAGTGTTTTATTGATGTCGATTGCTACAATTTCTAAAAGTAACCCCCACCCCCCACCCCATACCCACCACTAAAATATAACATCTCTGGTCATTTTTAATTTCAAAATCACTTTTAATATGACCATTTATGCAGAGCAATATCCACTAAAACGTGCTCAAAGTGCTTTTACACACCTGGCTCGCCGCGACATATTAATGGTTAAGGGTTGTTGCCCAATCGATCAATGCTATTGGGCAACATCGACATAAAATATAATTTGGTTATAAAATTCTCGAGCTTTCGGGCATCAAAACTAATCGAAGTAAATTTGGCTCGGGTCCCAAGTGAATGCATATTATAACATGAGCGTTTTACCCTTTTCTTTACCCTTTGAAAAATTAACTTACTAACACTGATGGTAAAGGGATCGACTCGGTGCAGAAAAAATAAATTTGTCTGAGTGTATGTGTGTGTGTGTGTCTGTGTGTGTGTGTGTGTGTGTGTGTTTGTGCGCGCGCGCAGATGGCATTCATACTTACATACATACATTAAAACATACATAATACATATATACATACATAATAACATACATACATACACATACATACATACGTACATACATACATCATACATACATAAATACATACATACATACATACATACATACATACATACATACACATAATATGCACATACTTAATTACAAACCAATTTACACGTGCAGACAATATAGCGTAATATAGCAAATATTCACTTTGGCAAAAAAATACAAAATAAATCCCCAAATTGAATATATAAATAAATAAATAGATAAATAGATATATAGATAAATAAATAAGTAAATAAATTACTTAATTGGTCAAACCAAACTTTTTTTAAAAATAACAGTTGAAACTCACAGTTTATAATCTCACTGGTCTAAAAATAACACAGCACAAATTGTCACAGTTTGAGCTAACTTTATCCATGGCGAATGAACATGGTGAAATGTAAACAGAACAGATTAACAGACTTCAAAGCATGGTGTAAATTTCGAAAAGCAAGTGTTGATCCCAAGTCCTTACAGGTGACACATGAGAAGTGTTTAAATTATAAGGCCAAGACCTTACAACTGACACATGAGATCAGTTTAAACTAAATAAAAAAGGCCGCAGACAGACACGGCACGTCAACATCCTCGCCAAACCCCATGCCCAAATACCAGGGCACAAGACACAAGGACGTGTCCTCAGCACAACAGATGGTTCGTATAATTGGACGGTGTTAAAACAAGTGGGCTATCCCATAGTTTTACAAAACTAATACATAATATACTTTTACTCTTTTGGAAAAACGTGTGTTAAAATTTTGGCCAGTAATCTCGTCCTTCAGATATCGATCTATTTCAATTACCCTCATCTTGGCAAAAACCTGGGACCTTTTACAATACTCCACACACTTAACTGATGGGTAGGCTAGACGTGTGTGGATTAAAGAAAAGGTCCTGTTTACAAAAACAGACTGTACTGTGAAAAGCGACAACCAATGTTTGTTGTTTGTTTGTTTGCTTTTTAAATTAAAAAAACAAACAAACAAAACAAACAAATCCAGTGGCAGCAGCTTCCAATGGTGCTCAGATTACTATGTTATGACGATCGACCCAATCAGCAAATCCCTTATCGCATTCGTGCACCGTCGCAAACCCGCCCGGAAGCTTCGTCACAATACTCCCGTTCAAGTGGCTAAATAGACTTCTCAATTAATTTATGAGATGCAAATGAAAACTTATAATACCGATGAGTTCAATATGCAGCGTAAGTAATTATTTCATCTGATAAATATCCAATAGACAAACATAGGGGACTTTTTACGTGATAAATGCTTCAGGCGAAAGAAACAGTAAATACGTTTCGACTCGAGCTATTGCAAGAGACAATTAAATTCTTATTTTATCTGGAGACTCGTTTAACTACATACAGCCTAAAAATAAAAATCCTCTAATAACTATAAACTGGGCCCCATGACCGGCATCGAGTTAAAAGAGGCGGGGGGAAAAAAGGAGGGGGGGGGGGGGGTAACAACAACGACAACGAAAATTGCCAAAACAAAAGCAAAATAAAAACAAATAAAACCCAAAAACCAAAACCAAAACCAAAAACAAAATAACCAATAAAAAAAACCAAAAAAAAAAAAAACAAAACAAACAAAACTATTAACAATATATATATATATATATATATATATATATATATATATATATATATATATATATATATATATAAAGAGAAAAATAAACCAAACAATAAAATCAACCTCTTTACCCCTCGCCCCCCCACCCCCCCCCCCCCCCCCCCCCACCTCCACCTTCCCGAGAAAAAAACCCAATATATTAGAAAAGAGAGACACAAGTCAAGCGGAGATTAAAAAGACTACGCCTAATGTAGGATGACTATTAATATTTTCAAACGCCTACTGTAGATATTAACTATTAATATTTTCAAAGTGAAAATGAAAGCAACAAGAGACTTGGTTCATGTTAAATGAATCCCCCAAGGCCATCCAATAATTATTGAATTAGATAAACCTTTTTCTAAATCAGACACAAGGCAAGATTTTCAAAATCTCAGGCTTCCTCAATGACAGAAGACATTAAAAAAACAACAACCTTCCCCCCCCCCCCCTTAAAAAAAAAACAAAAACAAACAAAACAAAACAAAACAAACAAACAAAAAAAAAATAAAAAAAAAACTACACTAAATAAAATGACAACATCAAAAAAAATATTTAAAAATAATAAAAAAAACAAAAAACGAACAACCCCCCCCCCCCTAACAAACAAAAAGAAAAGCCTGAAGCTTTACAATTGGTGTTGAAATGACCTAATATTGTCGCAAACGCCATAAAAACCCAATAACAAAAACAAATTATAAAGCTCTCCAAGCACTCCCAAGCCAACAGCAACATTGAACATGTCGGACAAGATAGGGTGTGTTGCAGGCGCCATAAAACGTGTCCAACTCTATTATTACTGATGGATGTGCATAAAACCACTACAGGCAAAAAAAATAATAATTATAAAATAAGAAACAAACCAACAACAAAGTTTTACAGGTGGTTCCAAGCCAACAGCAACACTAAACGTTTAGAACAAGATGGTATGTGTTGCAAGCGCCATAAAACCCCTAAAAACAAAAACAAACAAAGCTTTACAAGCGGTCCCAAGCCAATAGTTAAACTAAACATGAAGGACAAGATAGAATAAAATTCTAATTCTTTTTTTTTTTTCGACAGAGATAACGATGTCACCGACCAGGTACACGTTTTAGCCATTGAAAACGGTGAGATAATGTAACTGAAGAATCTTTTTTTCCGAGGACTCAGTCAACTTTGCGCCGCTTACAGCGGGACTCAAACCAGGGGACATACAAAGTAGAAGGTAAGTGCCATAACATCATACCACTGCGGGACAAAGGCGCACAAAGGCTGTTTGACACAGGTCTGACTCAGGTACAAAATGCATTCTTTGGCTTGTTTTAACTTCAGCTTTTAAAAATAACAAACCCATAAAACAAACACGTTCTCTCCAATTAAACATACCTTTGCGCAAACTGGCAACTTCAAAACACATGCTCAAAGGTGTAGAATACCCAATATATTGGGTGTCAGTATTCAGCATTCAGATCCCCCACCCCCACCCCTGTATGCGAACCAAATTACGTTCAAGTTAATGTGAACATTTAATGTTATATAAAAATAGTTCAAGGAATCAAA
>NC_088361.1:89927184-89947184 GCF_034508935.2 Berghia stephanieae | reverse complement strand
AGATAGATAATAATATGTCCCCATTACATCAACGGTCCGTTGTAAAACCATCGATTTCAGGTCTGATCTTGGTGAGAATGGGATCTTTCTTCTTCTTCTAGGTTCCATGCCTGGTCCAGGCTTCGGATACTGCATGAATTATCTCTCTCCATTCCTCCCTGTTTCTTGCTTTTTCAAACAGCTCTTGGATTGTTAGGTTGGTGAAGCCCTTCAGTTGGTCTATGAGCGTTTACCAGGTATTTTTCCACAACTTGCCAGGTATTCATTCTTATCTTTCCTTACTATGTGTCCGAAAAAGGATAGTTGTCGATCCACTATTAAGGGCATTAGTTTCCTTTGTTGGTATGTTTGTTTTAGCACTTCTTCGTTCGTTTTGTGTGCGGTATACGATATTCTCTGCATCCTTCTCAAGCACCACATTTCAAAAGCTTCAATGTTCTTTTGTGTTTCTGCATTTGTAGTCCAGCTTTCGCATCCGTAGAACAAGATTGGCCACACGTAGCACTTCAAGACTCGGAATCTAATCCCGAACGACATCTGTTTGTTTTTCAAAATGTTTCCCAGGTCCATGAAGGCCTGTTTGGCTTGAGTTATTCTTGCTCGTATGTCTCGGTTACATCTTCCATCTGTTGTCACTATTGAACCTAGGTATTTAAAACTTTCTACGTTGGTAAGCTGCTCGCCGTGAATCGTTATATTGCAGGTGTTGTTGTTTTCGGGGTTTTTCTGTATTACCATGCATTCTGTTTTGGTGATATTCCCTTCCATTCCCTTGGCTTCACTATCTACTACCACTTTGTCAACAATCTTTTGAAGTTGGATTTCTGATGTTGCAATGAGTACCGTATCGTCTGCGTATCTTATATTATTTATGTTGTGACCTCCTACTTTTATTCCCTCCATATTATTTATGCCCCTCATGATTGTTTCTTGGTATAGATTAAAAAGATCTGGTGAGGCAACACACCCTTGACGGACTCCTTTCTTAATAGGAATGGAATTTCCTGTAGAGTTTCCGATTTTGATAGATGCCTGCTGGGTGTAGTATAATGTTTGCATGAGTCTGAGGTCTTTCTCATCAGCGCCAATGGAGTGCAGTTGTTTTAGTATTTCTTCGTGGCGTACTCTATCAAAAGCTTTTTTGTAGTCGACAAAACAGAGGTATAGTGGGGTCTGAACCTGTATGGGATCTTTACACGACAGATAAAACATTGAGAACAACATGTGAAAGGTCAGCACTGTCTGTGACAATTTGTCACAACATTTTGACACATTATTATGAGCCGAATTGCAATGAGTGCTTTGAGATATCCATGCAATTTCTTTCCACATAACTATACCTTGCATTTTTTCCACTTGATGATACCTTTCTTTTTTTTTTTTTCGGCAAACACTTGGCGGTACAATGCATTCTATTTTTCAGTAAACATTTGATAATACCATACATTTTTCAGTTAATATTTGACGACACCATGCGTTTTTTACTGTTAATATTTGACGATACTACGCATTTTTAAAAAATCGCCTGCGTTAAAATTGTTTGTCCTGCTCAGGATCTGTGGGACTGACTTTTCAAAGTTAAAAAAAAAGGCATGGACTGCAGTTGTCGCACTTCGAAAAACAAAACAAAACAAAACATCAAGTGTTTAAAATTTGGGGTAGAATACTCGTCCTACAAATATCGATCGATTAAAATGACTCTCGTCTTGGTAAAAATTCTCAAACCTGGGACTCTGACCAAAAGTTTAAATACGTGTTTTTCCAGAGTGCGGCAGTCTTTTAGATAGTATGCGCTTACCTAATAAGCTCACAACATTGCCACCCGGAAGTATAACGGACCAACACACAAAATGCTGTTTAATCTTGAACGTTTATAGTCGGTTAATACAGTTTAGTGAGAATTAGTCATAAACGTGGATGGCAACAAAAAAAAAAAAAACAATAACAAAGACCACAGTGACGTCATCTTCGTTCTATCTATAGTGGTGGTTGTTGTTGTTTTTGGAGTGTATGTGGATCGATGGAAGTTGAAAAATGGTGTAAATCACGTGACACAATCCATTATGTCTGTCCCATGACGTCTTGTTATCAATATATTGTAGTAGAGGGTGCAGGTAATGATACTGTCTTTGTAAACAAACCTGGACTGAAATGTTACTGTAGAGTTTTCCTTTGTTCTTGTCATTTGTTTTGATATTGCTTTGTTGTTTAACTTTTTTCTCTGCTTTAATATACAAAAATTAAGATTTTGGTGAAATTGGCTGTATTATCTATTTTAAAAATATATTTACCCCCCCCCCCAAAGAAAACCCAGAAAAAGGCCAGAACGTAAAAACAAAGAAAACAATGCAAAAACAAACAAATAGAAAACCTACCCCCCCCCCCCAACAAAAACCAACTTAAAAAACCCCAAAAAACTAACAATAACTCCAAAAGAATACAAATAAAACAAACTTCACAAACAATTAAGCAAATCAAAATATAATAAAAGTAAAACAGATCTTTGAAATACTAATTCACGGTCATTCCAGTTATCATAATATTTAGTATGACTCTGAATAATTTTTTCAATGTTTTCTTTTTTCAAAGTCAGAGATCTTCATTTCATTACAAACAAATGAACAAATAATAATTTAAAAAAAAAGACTCCCATCGAGAATTGAATCCAAAACTAATTGACTCGACAGCGAATGCGACATCAATGAATCATCAAATGGAATTCTATGCACAACACAAACAATTTTATTGGAGTCTTGTCTAATCTACAAGTTTAATTTATAATGGAGGAGGCCACAAATTCAACAGACGGAAATTTCCGGCGTAGCTTCTTCCGTTTTCCGTTCCGTTGAGGACACAGAAGGAAGGAGGAGGGGGGAGGGGGGGGGGATTTCTTGTTTGTTGGGTTTTGCCTGTCAAGATATGTCAAGACTTCCGGGATAAGAAATATAAAAATATAATTGTAAAAAAAGATGGTAAAAATTAAATTTTTAATTCAAATAAAAAAAGAAAAGAAAATGTAGTCCCTTTACATCTTCCTGCAAGGTCAAAGGACCCATGGAGCCGGAGTTTATCCCGGTTTCTATGACGTAAAACGGACAATAGCAGTTGCTTGCTACCCTTTGGATAGGACGCCAGCCTATCGCTATACAATTTCCACCAGATCTAACACACCCAGCTACCCAATTGCTGCTGGGTGGACAGGGGGTCAGAAAAAAAATCTCGACTGCACCCAATAAGAATTAAAATTTCTCATTTTCTGGTCATTTCAACTAATAAAATCCCTTTCTGGCTTTTTGGCTCGTCCCCCCGACATGTTACCATTTTAAGGCAATGAGTTACAAACGACATGTACTTAATTACAGGTTTGACAACCCAAATTAAATGGTCATCGAACCAACGCAAAATAGTGTCCATTATAACCGTGTTAAAGTAAGCCCATAATTGCGTTCGGATGTCAAAACTATACAATATATGCACACGTCGGTACAACCATTTATATATATATATATATATATATATATATATATATATATATATATATATATATATATATATAAGTGTGTGTGTGTGTGTGTGTGAGTATATATAGCCTATATATATATATATATATATATATATATATATATATATATATATATATATATAAGGTGTGTGTGTGTGTGTGTGAGTATATATATATATATATATATATATATATATATATATATATATATATATATATATATATAATGGTGTTTTGATTTTTTCATTAAACGACAGACTAGAAATAACAATGACCCTAGACAAGAAGTGTTGAGTACATAATACCAGTACTTTGCAATGTGATCGATAACACGGATACAACACAACGTGATTCCAGACAGCGTGAAAACGTGCCTTATACGATACCGTTGTTTTCCCCTTAATGGACTTTTTAGACGAGGACGTGGGGTTTTCTCTCTTTCTCTTATTCCCCCTCCCCATTCTCTAACAACACACATCCAGACCTAGCCTTCTTATCACCTCAATTGGATTCAGTAGTCTGATGTCACGCCGCCCGGCAACGGCGGCCATCTTGGTTCTAAACAAAGAAAATCATTACTTTTTATTCTTCATGCTGGCTAGAACTTTTCATATGCCTTGTGATCAGAATGTGTAAAAGTCAAAACATAATCAAATTTATGGGTTTTTTCCTCTGGATACGCTTTTATGCTCGCCGGAGAATATTTCATACGGGCGTCCGCCATTGTTCCGATAGTTTAGAGCCAGTGTTACTAAGTTACCATGCGTCATTAGGAAGGAAGTGACGTCACGACTGTTGAACTTCAACCCTCTCGCTCAAATCTATAGAAGGAACGGAATTGACGTCACTCAGCTCTTTGTTATTGTTTTAGACAGCCCTTTTGGTGGTGCGTTCTCAGTAAATGATATCAAACAGACTATAAAACGTTCAAGGTTACATAATATAGTTTTTGTGTTGAGGTTATCTTACCTAAACGCACAGCATAAATTCTTATAAATAAATGTATTTCAAGCACATTCCGTATTTTTTACTATAATATAGCTCAAACATCCTTTCTCAACTCCAACTCAATGTATATCTTCCTACTCCTGTTTTTATTTAATTACTTTTGCCTCATCCTCTTTTGCATTCACTCTATCTCTCTCTCTCTCTCTCTCTCTCTCTCTCACTCTCGCTCCCTTTCATCCCCTTCTCTCTCTCTCTCTCTCTCTCTCTCTCTCTTTCTCTCTCTCTCTCTCTCTCTCTCTCTCCCTCTCTCTGTCTGTCTGTGTCTCTCGCTTCCTTCCTTCCATAAAGATATGAGCAAGACAAAGCAAGGACAACATAGAAAACCCGCCATTAAACTTTTTAATTAAACAACGACGATTGTTCCAGCAATTAAAAAAAAAATCCAAAACAACAAAACCATTGATTAATAGAGGACATTTGAATTACAATGCTTTTCCCAACACATTTTAAAAGGCCACTGAGCTTTGAAACAGATCAATACTTAAACGTTCAGGTTTGGGTGCTGAGTGTGCAAAAACTTGACAATTCGTATTGTCTGAGCTATCAATAAATCCCAGCTACCCCGATAGTTATAAAAAAGCTAATGAGTGTCATTTTGAAACCTATCATCATTATCATCATCATCCTCTTCCTCCTTCATTTTCTTTTTCTTCTTCTCCTCCTCCTCCTTCTTCTTCTTCGTTTTCATTTTATTTGAGCACATTGGTGATAATCGGAATCTTTAATTTTGTCTGGTCTTTGTTGTTCCTTCTCTCTCTCTCTCTCTCTCTCTCTCTCTCTCTCTCTCTCTCTCTCTCTCTCTCTCTCTCTCTCTCTCTCTCTCGCTCTCTCCCTCCTTTCTTTGATCGACTGCTGTTTTTATGAAACACATCCATGTCTATTTTGGAAAGCTCCCAGTCTTAAAACAAGATGTGCTCTGCATTAACGTTCATTTTAAAGAAAATCTTACTATTATACACTATCAAAGTCCAAATTGTAATGCACTTGCCTAGAGTCTTTTTAACAAAGGAATATGAGCGCTATATAATTGTTTCATTTATATTAAATCAAAATTATATCTTTACCAATAGCATTAGGATCACATTCAAAGCAATACATAGAACAATAGGATTGTAACTGCTAAACAACAACAAAATATTATATAAGAGAATTTCCTTTATAAGGGACCTTTCCGCAACATATTAAGCCCCGAATGTCACAGGGAGGAGAAATGAGATAGATAGATAGATAGATAGATAGATAGATAGATAGATAGATAGATAGATAGATAGAGAGAGAGAGAGAGAGAGAGAGAGAGAGAGAGAGAGAGCATCTTGATCTGGGTTCAAACCTGTGTTAATAATATGTCATTTTATCCAGATTTCAATGATACACCAAATGACCATCAGTTCACCTAAGGCTATAGTAGTAGTAAATTGCCATGCCTTGTACTTGCATTTTGCATTCCTAAATAAGCTAATAATATATACTTTGCATATAATACAAGTAAGGTCAAAGAATTGTATACTCATTAAAGAGGAGAGTAAAATACAAAAAAAAAAAAAAAAAAAGAAAAAAGAAAAGAAAAAAAAAAGAAGAAAAAAAGACAGATAGATAGATAATAAAATACAATAATAAATATAAATAGATAAATAACTACATAAGTAAATAAATAAACAAATAAGTATATACTCAAATACGAATCTCACCTCAGCCAAATTAAGAACACTGGAATACATGTCGTGTTCGAGAGGGATATGAACCTTAGACCATAAGGTTTATCCCCTTATCCACAACCAACGAGTCCGATGCCATCACTTGAAAAATCCATTCTTTGAATTCTACACATTATCCGACAGCATAGCAACAATAGCAGTAACTACAGACTTAATCTGTCCAAATGACAAACGATGTGTCTCGCAAAAGTATTATTCCAACTTTTTATGACTCAGTCACATACAGCCCGTGACTGATCAATGTTTATTGACCAATTTCGGGTATGCTAATTTTAGAAACACCACGTGACCATAACGTAAGGCATAGATACAAACAAGTAACTATAAAACCCTACAATATTGCATATTCTGAAAAACAAAATAATAAAACAACACATTTTAATAGTTTGGGCCAGAAAATTTGTCCTTAAAATATCGTTTGATTAACATGACATAAACATCACCGTGTCTAATCCCCCCCCCCCCCCCCCCCCCAAAAAATAACACAAAAAAAAAACAAAACAACAAACAAACAAAAAAACCCCCACAAAAACACATTAAAAACCACCCCCCCCCCCCACCCAAAAAAAAAAAAAAAAAAAAACCCAAAAAACAAAAAACAAACAAAGAACCAGACCTCTCAAACATGAGACTTCTTTTCTGGTCCTTCGAATATCGATCGATTTGAATGACCCTCATCTCGTAAAAAGAACTCTCAAACCTGAAATTTTTTTGAAGTAATCCTTATCTTGAAAAAAAAGAAGAAAAAAAAAAACGTTCAAAATATGAGACTCGAGGAAGTCCCATGTATGATAGTTCTTTGACAACATGAGATCATTTTAATCAATAGGCATTTGAAAGACTAGTTGTCTGGCCAAAATTTGTGTTATTTTAAAAATATCACCACTAACTACGGCAGAATAATATTTCCGCTCTGCCAGAAAATGATCTATAAAGATAAACGGCCGATTCGGTTTCTTCACATGACAGTTACATCTGGTAAACGTGACACATCAAACATGTCTGTCGTGTAAACATGCTGATGCTGTTTGATTTTGATATAATCATATCTATCATACCGTTTTTCGCCAAGAGAGAATCCGTTCAGCGACGTCACTCTTTCAATGAGCTCTCGCTTTTTATGGGTGAAAATCATGAACATTTTGAACTACTGTACTCTAAAAAAAAATTTCAAAAAAATAATAATAGAAACCACCACCCCTCCCCCCCCCCCAACCCCCCCCCCCCCCCCAAAATATTTTTTAAAAAAATACAACAAAAAAACAACAACAAGAAACAAAAAAACAACACAAAACAAACAAACAAACAAACAAAAAAACAAACAAAAAAAAAACCAACAACAAAAACGTTTTAAAAAAAAAACAACAAAAAAAAAAAAAAACAACTAGACAGTCTAGTCTTTCCGAGCGATAAAAATGACCCTCATCTTCTCTAAAACTCTCAAACAGAAACTCATGTAGATTTTGAATCGAAGTTTATCATCGATAAGATAAACATTTCACCGAGGGATTTCTTCACAGCTCTTCGATCCCCAATTCCATCCTGGAATGCGATTCACCTCCTCCATTAATTGCTTCCCCCAATCAAGAACGTGTCCGAATAAACATTTTAATCGATCGATATAGATAGGTATGTAATTTGAAGGACGAGGTCTAGTTTTCTCGCCAACATTTTAATGCGTGTTTGTTTATTTTCAGTGTTTTAAAAATAATTATGAAACTGTTGCGATTATTAATACAATGACGCAATGAGAGCGGAGCTAATTCTTCGCGAAGTCCCAGGTTTGGGAGATTTTGTCAAGATGAGGGTCCTTTGGATCGCTCCGATATCTGAAGGGACGAGATTTCTGGCCTAATTAATAAATACCTGATTTTCCAGAGGAAACCAGTTAACTTTTTAACACATACTAAATTATATTAACTTTACTATGTGCTATTAATGGGCAGGGAGATAATAGTGGCACCACTGACACCTAATTTATATCAAGCCAATATATTTATCGCACCCCTTTCCTGAGGTCTGATCTAACTTCTAGCCACGAACAGCCGTGTCAGGGCAATTTTGACACGATCAATTGTTGTAGATACGATGGAATGTCAGCAACAGCAGCATTCCTTTCGTAAATTCAAGTTTTATTTAAACGAGTTAGATTTGATAATAAAATATAGCATCAATATAGTGCATAATCAAGACTAGACCATGCTCTATGCGTTTATAGATTTATATTTGTATAAAAGGTCTTACTAAGTGATGACGAAAAACATTTCAATGACGGAAAAACGGTTAAAAAAAAGATTGCATAGGGGCCTTATCATTACGAATAAACATTTAAAGTAATACAATAGCTGAATTTTAATTTTATTGTAAAACTTTGATTAGAGGATAGTAAATGTAACTTTAAAAAAAAATGATAGAGTCATTTGAAATAACGCGAATAGCAGTAAACCAAGATAAAATAGTCGAGCGCTGATTACTGAGCAAATTTTCTAAATGAACATCGTCACTAGAGTACGATTTCCCCAAACACGGTTCCGATTACTCGAACACACGGTTTCCTCGAACTAATTTGAATATTCTTTGAACACAGTTTCCTCGAACTTTTTTTTGTAAGCCCCTAGAAGTTCGAGGAAACCGTTCCTTAACTACAATGGGACGGAAGGTCAAATTTGTTCAGATGGCAGGATATCGATTTGAATATGTTTGGTTTGATGCTTCAGCAAGTCTACTGTTTCCTCTTTACTTTTATCAAGACAATCTTGCCGGATATTCTAATATCATTAGTTTAAATACACGTTACACTTATCCATTAAATTTTCGTTTTTGGGTAGTCGATGTAAACAAAAGATTACTGGAGCTTATTTTTATTGGTATTAGTGCTTAGTAATTAATATCACAACAAGATTTTAACGCATAGAGTATGGCCTATTCATGACTGTGTGGTATACAAATGCTATTTATCACCATTTGATTATGAATAAATATGTAAAAATAAAAAAAATTAACAAACAAAAACAACGACCAAAAAGAAGAAAAAGAAATACCCCCCCCCCCCCAAATACTCATGTAGATCTTGAATCGAAGTTTAGCATCGATAAGATAAACATTTTACCAAGGGATTTCTTCACAGCTCTTCGATCGCCAATTCCATCCAGGCCCACGATTCCTTTCCTCCATTAATTGTTTCCCCTAAACAAGAACGTGTCCTATCTCTGACTAATCTATCGGGTTACGTGGAACCAATTGGATCGTATTATCTATGCATGTTGTGCATATCGCCATATCGTCATCATCATCATCATCATCATTATCATCATCATCATCATCATCATTATCTCTGTTATTATCATTATCATATTCTCATGAAATTCCTGAGAAACCCATATTAAATTATTTTTTTTTTCTTTTTAAGCATAACTGCACTGAGCCCTGGAACCGCAAAAAATGTAGAACTATAAAACATGGCAACTCTATAAATGGCTTTATGCTGCTTCTGCAAATGACATAAACTTTGTCGACGTCGGTCGTATTGTAAAAGAAAAAACACAAAACGAAACAAAACAAACCAAAAAAAAAAAAAGAAAAGAAAAGAAAACAACCCCCCCCCCCAACCCAAACAATAATGAAAACAAAAACAAAAACAAAGCAAAACACAATTTTTTTTGTTCAACCGTGAAAATTATTCAGAATCACAAAGCACCTACTTAATCCTCACTTATGCACAGGAATAACAAAACATAATGAAAACCTCCCAGATACGATTGAAACAATGCAGACACGAATCAAGGTCCTTTAAGTCTAAGTCTCACAAACTACATCAAAATTCATCACACCACCATGTGTAAGAATCAGAACTTGAAAACATATTAACAAGGGCATACATTTATGTACCTATGGCTATGACCAAGTGTATAAAAAAAAAAACACGCGAAAATCCAAAACGTATAAAAAATATATAATAGAGCTCCTGCGCTTTACTGCCGAGAATCAAGACCACATTTCGACACTTGCCTGCCTCAAGTTTGAATAAATAATATAACGAGTTAAAAGGTACGGATAGTAATAATACAGTCAGTCAAATCCAGTAAGATCTCATAAGTTTTGGACCAGCCCTCATCCCTTCATCACACCGAATAGCCTCTCAGTCTCGTTGTAATGATCCTCGAGTGTCAACTGAACGCTTGACAGGAATTTTCGTTTACACATAACCAGCCCACTTTGCCGTATTGTGACAAAACAAACACATTTTTTACATTTTTGGCCAGGAAACTTTTGCTTCAAATATAGTTCATTTAAAGTGACCTTTAACTTGTGAAATAGCTTTAATCCCCGATACTTAAAAAAAAAAAGACTTTTTGGTAATTTTGACAAGTAATGGGGTCAGTGGTCATCTTTATCGATCGATATTTAAGATAAAAGCTTTCTAGCCAAAATGACGAAAAATATATTTTTGTCAGAGTATGGCTGAACTGGATACTGGATATAATCTGAACATAGTGACTATAAATCGAGGGACTCTCCGATAAGCCGTAAGGGGAGAGGGGGGGGGGGGACGACGGTGAACAAATAAATATAAATTACTGATTGAATGAGAGATACGGATGAATGAATGAATGAATGAATGAATGAATGAATGAATGACTGGATAGGTGAATGAATGAGTCGCCCGTTAGTGTGACAGTGACTGACTGACGGTACTGACTTCGTCTCCACCTATGTCAATTTGTATGCAAATGTGAATGACAGGGGTCAGATTCTGTCTTCATGACGATAAGTAGTTTTAGGATAAATGTTGTTGCTGCTGGTAGTGGTGGTGGTGGTGGTGAAGAGGAAGAAGAAGAAGAAGAAGAAGAAGAAGAAGAAGAAGAAGAAGAAGAAGAAGATGATGATGATAATGATAATGATGAGGATGATGTTGATGATGATAATGATGATGATGATGATGATGATGGTGGTGATGATGATGATGATGATGATGATGATGATGATGATGATGATGATGATGATGATGATTGGTGGTAGTTGTACAAAATGGTATAATCATAGACACAATCACAGCACATGTATCATAATTTTCATTATTAAATTCATCATCATCCTATCGCCACCACGAAAAACCACCACCACCACCATTATCACCCCAACCACCACAACCACAACCACCACCACTATCGCCACTGCCACAGCCGCCACCACCACCATAGAGAATACAGGACCTAGTCTGTGACCACCACTACCTCCACTGCCACCTCCCTCACCTAAACCACCACTATCACCTCACCACAACCACTACTAGTACCACCACTACTACCACCACGAACATGAGCAACAACACAGACAGCATCATCACAATTCCATCTACATTGTCACCGTCAACATTAATTCATAGTATCATCATTCTCTTCGTCAGCATCGTAAATTCCATGGTAACCACTAATCACTACACGCATTCCTCTGTAGAACGAACGAAATTGACGTCATTCAGCTCTTTGCTATTGTTTTTAGACATCCATTTGGTGATTACTTCTCATTAAATCATATCAAACGTTCAAGGTTACGCACATTCTTGAGTGTTGGTATGTTAGATTCGGCTGGCGGATGTTGTGAGTATTTTACCTAAACGCGTCATATCGATAGAATTCTCGTGCCTATTGCATCAAGAGTAATAATGGCCAAACATTATTATAATGACATTTTGTCGTGTGGTTATAGGTAATTGGCGGCAAATGTCAACCTTATTAAAATCCTGCCAACATTTTGGCTGTACTAAAAAACAAAAAAAAAAAAAACAAAAAAAAAAAAAAAAAACCATCCCATACCAGCAGGACTTGATTTGTTACCCAATACATCCATCTGGTATTATGACGAAGTGGACAATCAAACCTTAGTAAACTAGTCCTTCAGAGCCTTTGGGCTCATGGAGCCAGAGTTTATCCCCCGTTTCTATAGTGTGAAACGGACAATAGCGATTGCTTGTCGCCCTTTTGATAGGACGCTAGTCTATCGCAAAGGTCAGGAGGGTCAGAAAAAAAAATCTCGACTGCACCCGGGATCGATCTCAGTCAATTTGCGTGTGAAGCGAATGCTTTATCAACTGAGCTATAGAGTGTTAGATCTATGTAGAGTTCTATTTTTGACATCATATTATGAAAAGTTTGGTGAAATACATGAATACAAACTTTGATATCTTATGAGTCGAAAATATTGATTCGTGTAAACAAACTACACATTAATTATTATTATAATGAAGTAAGGAATGTTAGGGTTAAAATAATATGCCTTTATAATGTTAACCTAAGCAAACAATTGAAATAAATAAGTTAGCGGTACATTGACAATACACAATTATTTTAAAAAGTGATTAAAAGCAATAAAATAAATATGAACCTATTATATCATACGGCGGATTTCCACAGATTTACCATGGCTGACGATTAGCCATTTATTCCCCAAACAGGCCATGTAAGACCTTTTTCCATTTCATGCAGAACAAGTCGTCTGTTAGACGTTATTTTGTATAAACACTCACAACATCCGTAATTGCAAAATACTAGGTATTCATTCGAATCTGAGTTTAGTCGTGATGAAAGGGGGCGAGGAGAGGGATAACAAACAATATAGAGCGCTATACAAGGGTCCCAAGTCAACAGCAACACTTAACATGTATTTCGAGACATGGTGCTTGTAAAACGTTTTCAAATTTTTTTCCGACAGAGACAACGCTGGTAATGGCCAGGTACTCATTTGACAAACGATTATTGTGAGAAAATGTGAGTAAATAATCTTTACCAAGGACTCAACTAAGCGCCGCTCTAAGCGGGACTCGAACCCCGGACCATCCTGTCCGAAGACGAGTGTCATACAACTAGACTGCATAACCGTACACATAATATAGATATGAAATAAAACTAAAGATATGTTGTTGTTTTTTGTTTGTTTGTTTGTTTTAGTTTAGACCTTTAGATTCATTGCAGCAACCAAAAAGTGTGAATCTGACTCGACTGAGTTGTTATTTTGATGACCTTTTCCCTTCCTACATATTGAGTCGAGAGTCCTATTATAATACATGTTGTTGATTTCATGTATACAATCGTAAGTAACATGTTTCAATGAACTAGAAATAACTAGCGGTTTCGGTGTAAATCATAATTTTAGCACATACGATAGGTAAGTATAATAATAAAATCCTTTATTTTAGCAATGCATTTTCTTTTCTTTTTTTTTTTTTTTTCTTCTTTTTTTTCTTTTGATATGATAAGTATGTGAAAATTGTCGCTTACGATAATAATACGTGAAATCAACGACGATATTATTATATGCCTATGTGGAGAAGTAAATTGTGCCTACTGAAGTGGAACAAGCCGGCGACAAAACACAAGTAATGACTTGAATATGTAGCATACTTTGTGGGACATTCGTTGTCACGTTCTGCACACTTTCTTACATTGGTTAGCTAGTATGTGGGCATGTAGAGTATCTGTGTGGGTGTGTGTACGTGTGTGTGTGTGGTTGTGTGTGTGTGGAGGGGGGGGGGGGTGTTGTATTTACTTTTATCCCTTTTTGTCGTCGTCAACGTTGATGATTTTACATCTAACGCCATCGCTGCTGCTGCTACTGATACTACTACTACTACTACTACTACTACTACTACTACTACTACTACTACTACTACTACTACTACTATTACTACTACTACTACTAATACTACTACTACTACTACTAATATTACTACTACTACTACTACTACTACTACTACTACTACTACTACTACTACTACTACTACTACTACTACTACTACCACTGCTACTGCTAATACTGCTGCTACTACTACTACTACTACTACTACTACTACGACGACGACGACGACGACGACGACGACGACGACGACGGCGGCTACTACTACTACTACTACTACTACTACTACTACTACTACTACTACTACTACTACTACTACTACTACTACTACTACTACTCTTCTACCACCATGTTACAATAACCACAGCTTCAGCAACAACACACACTACAATAAAACGTTTGGCTGGCGTCATGCGCGCATACCAAGTGACCCTGAGATATTAAAAATAAAATCTCTTCTATATACGCCAATATATTCTAAGTTAAATATGAATTACAAAAGGTAAAAACACTTTGTCAACAAGCAAAGTTATAGCGAATGTTAATGAAGGCAGGCAAGCGGTGATGTTGATTCTTTAAAAAAAAAAAAAAGCCATGTCGCGGTAGCTGTAGCAGTACGAGTTCTGAAATAAACGCCAACACATACCGTGAAACATGTCGCGGCTGGGTCCTTCCCAACCCCCGATATATCCCAAGAACGATTCGATTCCATCACGGTTTATACCAGAAACATCCACACAGATAATTATTCATCCCTGACAAAATTAACACAACTTAGACGGTTTGATTGATATTGTAAAATAAAACCTTATCAGCTCTTAAAAATGTGTGTATTCAATCCATTTTCATACTGAAAATATTATAAACAAACTGAAAAGATTATATTACTTGACCCGACTTACTAAACTCATACTGAAACGCGTCTTAATCAGCAGGTTTTCTCCTTTATCTTATTCAAACACAGCCAAATTAAAAAAAAAAATAATAAATAAAACACAACATGTAAGACGGCTCTACTATAAATAGATCAATATATCCTTATTATAATTCTTTTTTTTTACACAACCAACCACCCTAAATAACTATCTATGTATAGGACACTGTGTTATCCATAGCACACTTGAGAGACACAATCAAACTCGCTCGCTCCACAAAATAAATATTGATTCGATAACATGGAGCCTTAGCACAATGGGTAGCAAAAGGAATCGAAATCCTAAAAATAAGCGGTTTACAATGACAATGACACAATGTTCGTCTCTCACTCTGCTGAACTCGGGATGAAAAAAAACAACACGTATAAAAAATGTTGGTCAGAAAACTCGTCCTGAAATATCGATCGATTAAAATGACTCTCATCTTGGCAAAAACTCTCAAACCTGGGACTTCGCGAAGCAAGGCCCAGCTTTGAGACTTTTAGTCATGATGAGGTTCATTTTAATCGATTTATAGTTGAAGGACGAGTTCGCTAGCCAAAATTTTAAATACGTGTCTTTTTATTTTGGAGTACGTCAGCATTGATAATACACGTTTTCGTTTCTCCCAGAAAGCTTTTACTTCAAATATCGAATTACGAAATTGCAGCTTATCAGGGAAATGCGTTTGTCACCTAGTATTAGTTGTGTCCAACACTATAATGAGGACTACTCACATAAAAAAATATCATTTCTAAGGGTTGGACGATTTCTACGAATGATTAAAACAAATAATTTTACACTATGTGCACATGTTATTAACCACACATCGATTAAACCCCTTATTTTGGGTTCACCAGTTTTTCCAAATCACTGAACAGCCCAGAATCCCGATCCGATATATTATAATATTATAATAATATACAATGTACATTTTTAACAATAAGAACCGCAGCAAGAACAAACGCATGGCATGCGATAATATAATGTAACGGCTCGCCGGCCGTTTTCTAAGTAAGACATGGCGTGTCTATAACTGCGACACGGAAAGAAAGAGAGAGAGAGAGAGAGAGAATATGCCAGACAATCAGATAAGTAGCTGCTGTGTTGTCACCGCCCACTCTGCCACCCCCTCCACCCCCCCCCCCCCCCCCTCGACTAACTTGATTTATTTACCTACTCCAAACTGGCCTGGCTGACCTGACCGGAAATGTTTGTTTGTCGGCCGGGCCGTCGGCATCAATGGGAATAGAAAATTAAGTCCAGAAATGAAATATTAATTATACACAGTGTAGTGGGCAGCCTAGTAACTCGTTACAATTTTTAAGATGTGAATCTAAAAATATGCGGCTGTGCCGTCTTGTGATATGACACCGCCTTCGGATCAGAAGGTCCTGGGTTCGATCCTCGCTCGGCGCATAATTGAGGCCTTGGGAAAAAAAAGCTCTTCACTCACATTCTCTCATCGTACTCAGATGTAAAGTTTATACCTAGCCGTTAATAGCGTTGTCTCTGTTGGAAAAAAGAATTTGTAGAATAACAGGCGTCATGTCTCATTCTACATGTTACGTTTTTCTGTTGGTCAGGGACCCTTTTGTAAAGTGCTTTGAGCACTTTTAGTGGATATTGCTCTGTATAAAAAAACCTCTAGCTCACAGAGTGCCATGTTATGCCAAAAGGTCGTTTTCATGACGTTCACAACGGAAATACTCAAATAATAAATTATTTGGAGGAAAAACTAAGGAAAACATTCGTTATCATAAGTATCTATCAGTTGCAATAGTGTTGAAATCAACCAAAAAACTTGAGATCTTGCTCCAAACCAGTAGATATAGCAGAATTAGTATCTCAAATGTTTAAAAAAAAACTGTGGAACGAGTGTTAATTTGTCCACACTTTTCCGACACTTCAAAAAGCTATAACTTCGATAATTTTGATGCTAGATCGTCAGTTTTTTGGTTTACTTTTCATTATTTAACCCAGAGGAGAAACTGATGAAAACGATTTTTTTGCTTAGTTTTTCATAATAACTTAGTTTTGGGGTATTTTTGATGCGAGAGTCACGAAAAAACCTTTTTGTACAGGTCTCATATGTATGTGTGTGTGTGTGTGTGTGTGTGTGTGTGTGTGTGTGTGTGTGTGCGCGCGCGTGTAAATTTATATATAGGAAACATCAAAGAACGTAAAATTAACACACAAAAGTTTTGAAATCGATATGAACATCGTTTCCATATAAGGAAGGGGATGTCAAAGTCACTCCCATACTACTTCACATGGATTTTTACGGAAATACGAGCCCCTGCTCCCTCCCACGAATTTGAATCAAAGTCAACAGACTTTTATCAGCTAGTATCAGTGGCGGTTCTAGCCTATTTACAGTGGTGGGGCAAAGATGATTCGGTCATATATATATATATATATATATATATATATATATATATATATATATATATATATATTATATATTTTTTTTTTTTTTTTTTTATTTTTTTTAAAATTTATTTTTATTTATTTATTTATTTTTTAAAAAAATTTTTTTTTACTTATCTTTTTATTTTTTTAAAATTTATTTATTTATTTATTTATTTTTTAATTAATTTTTTTTTAATAATTATTATTTTTCACTTTTAAAAAATAATATTTCAACCACAAATAATCACATTCAAAATGAAATGACAATACCAGTAGATTTTAATATTCCAAACGTAATCAAAAATGAATCACGAAAGAGAATACAACTAAAAAATAAAGCGACGAGACATAATGCGACAACACCTTGACAATACAAGTCCATTTCGTTCACTCGAAAAATTAAAGATTTGCTTTAATCCATCAACGGCGAGATTAATATTTCTGTTACATGACTGGTTTTCAGTAGTATGTAGTGACCTTAAAGTTTTAATCGAGAAGCAACAACAGCGATACGACTCGAGTTTCATTCAGAGCTCAAATTGCATTTCACTGCTGTCTTGATGATTAGAATGATTGTGCCGGTGGTGGTAGTGGTTGGAATAGTGGTAGCGGTGGTGGTGGTGGTGGAGGAGGATGTAATTATGGTAGTGGTTTTGGTGGTGCTGTTGGTTAGAATGATAGTTGTGGAGACGATGACGGAAATTTTATGATGATGTTGATATTGTTTTTATTGCTATTGTAGTACTTGTTGTTAATATTGTTGTTGTTGTTGTTAATGATGATGATGATGATGATGATGATGATGATGATGATTATGATGACAACGACGATGTCGTCGACAATGATGGTTACCATACGATATTACAAAGTTTATTCAATCTTAGGCTTTCGACAATAAATCATAGAATTTGATGACCACATACATGAAAGTGGAAAAAAAATGGTAAATGGAACCAAACAATAAACTGATACCATTAATAACCACAAAAAAATACAACAATAGTAATACCACCAATACGTACAATAATAATAATAATAATAATAATAATAATAATAATAATAATAATAATAATAATAATAATAATAATAATAATAATAATAACAACAACAATAACAATAATAATAATGATGACAATAAAATAATAATAATGATAATAATAATAATAATAATAATATAATAATAATAATAATAATAATAATAATAATAATAAT
This sequence comes from Berghia stephanieae, assembly GCF_034508935.2. Taxonomy (NCBI): domain Eukaryota; kingdom Metazoa; phylum Mollusca; class Gastropoda; order Nudibranchia; family Aeolidiidae; genus Berghia; species Berghia stephanieae. The sequence continues at coordinate 89,928,789 of NC_088361.1, read as the reverse complement.
AATAATAATAATAATAATAATAAAATAATAATAATGATAATGATAATAATAATAACAATAATAATATTACCATCATCATTACTACCACCACCATCATTACTACTACCACCACCGCTACCACTATCACTACCACCATCACATCATTATTACGTTTCCAATCATTTGTTCTCGTTTTTAAAAAATTGATATCTATCAAAAGAGACGAAATTCCGGTCATTTTTTTAAAGGGTAGTTAAAATATCTACGATTTTATTAGCCCTGAAAACTACGATTTTTATTTTCCTATTTCAAGTAGGCAGGTCTGCTATGACAAATATCAGTTCCATAGTCAAAATAAGACAAACAAAAACAAAGTTTATTTAATCTTAGGCTTTCGCCAATACTTCATACAATACAATTAAGACAAAATAATGTTACCAATTTCTCCTCATGCATTCGTTAGACTATAACGACCGTGTTATCTTTACTCCTTACCCAACCAACCCCGAGCTTCCCGCCTCTTCATCGCGAACTATCTTATGTATGTATTAGCTTCAGGACGGGCAAGTACGGAATCTGCCACCCTTCCGTATTTCCTCTATAACTTAGTTAGAATTCAACTCTCTCCTTTTCTCAGAGAAAACCAAAATGGTGGTTGTATTTTATATATTTATTTAGTCGTGACTTTTGAATAAAAGTGTTTTGTTTTATTAGACGGAATACAATAGAAAATGACATTGTTTTGCAAAATTATTTTGTCTGGCAATAAAAATACAGCGGTAATTACTTTAAGAATTAAAAAAAAAAACTAACAAATTAATTTGTTAAAAAAACAAACAAAAAAACAACCCAAAACAACAACAACAACAAAAAACAAATAAGAAAACAATTTAAATAAATGAGTTTTGAGAAGCACTAAAGAAAACGAGAAAAAAAGAAAAGTTTAAATGGATAAACAAATATATAAAAACAACACAAATTAATACTAAATTGATATAAAATTAGTAAATTAATAAATTTAATTCAATACTGGAACATTCCCAAAGTCATTACATCAATGGTACCAGCACAAGTAAGGCAATAAATAAGAAAAAGTTCGTTTGCCAAAATCTCTATTTAGTTTTCACTGGTTAATAAGGTGGGCTCATTTGAATTAGCCCGACCTAGAACTAGAGAGGCCAGACAGCAAAAATCGGAGTTAGTTCGCCGTCAGGCGACGTGACGATGAGATGACGATGTGGGCGGAGTGGAGTGGTTGGGTGGTGGGGGGGGGGGGTGATAAAAAAGAACAGGAGCGTTTCCTGGTTTATGCATTACATGATGCATGGTGATTCGCAATCTATCAAAAATACACACAAATTGATTTCAGTACGAAGTATCAAGTTTAAGTAGTAACTTTTGAAATTATCTAATTTAAATTAGATTATTTTTGACCTGATAGTACAGCATATAACTTGAAAAAACAGGCTGGTATTTGCCCACCCTGCCCATTATTACCAGCCGTCCCTGGCTAGTATTTATTTGAAAAGCGATATTGTCATCAACCAATGTGTGAAAGGAGTGTCTATTTAATTTGCGTGAACACAGGAAACTGCATATCACGAAAGACAAATAAAAAATATGACC
>NC_088361.1:89917184-89922184 GCF_034508935.2 Berghia stephanieae | reverse complement strand
CAATCTAAAAGTCCCTGTCTTATCGATGTCACGCCCTAAGAGTGTGCGCTATCCTATGGCGTCAAAGTAATTTTTTTTTAATCTAAAAAAACTCTTCAGAATGTTTAGGCCCATGCAGTCGAAGCTTATTCTTATTTATGTAGCGCGAAATGCACAATAGTTTCTCTAAGTTTCATATTTGAGGCTAATAACAAGAAATGAAGACGTGAGTAGAAAAGTGCAAGTAACTAATAGATAATAAAAACTTTTTTTTTTCGGGGATGGGGAGTCGAAGCGTAGCCTGACACTAGAATACTCTAGGACTGACAGTTTGACGTCATTTTTTAGGTTTGTGTAGCGTCTAGTGAGTTGTCGTTAGAAGAGCTCATGGAAAAAGTTATTTCGTTGGTTGAACTATTGAATACAACTCACGATTTGTTTTCTTTTGTGGCAAAAGACTGGCATTTTGACGTCATTTTTTGGTCAGGCTATAACTTTCCGATGGCTACGGTCTAAGCCACGAACTGACTGTTACGACAATCTCCGCCTGGCCACGAGGGGACGGTCTACAATAAACGTCATCCTCCACTCAATAAAAAAAAAAAGTAGTTTTAAACGTAGTAACTATCTTGAGCCCCCTTTATTTGAGGCTGTCAATTCCAATTCCCAGTCTCTGGTTCACCTTGATATAATACTGCTTCTATACGATGGGTCACATTCAACATCTAAAGTATCGCTGGTCACATTTGATACGTTTGTCAACCAAATTCAATTTGAACGTGTAAGATATAATATCAAGCTTACTACCGAATTATTCGAGGGACACACGTGTCGCAGTGACTGTTAATTTACCCGCAGAAATGCCGTTTTAAAATGAATCATCATGATTGTAAAATTTAATTGGATTCAATAGTCTGATGTCACGTCGCCCAGCACGGCGACATCGTGTTTCTAAACAAAGAAAATCGGTACTTTTTATGCTTCATGCTGGCTAGAACTTTTCATATGTCTTGTGAAAAGAATGTGTAAAAGTCAAAACATGATCAGATTTATAATGTTTTTTTCCCCTCTGGATACGCTTTTATTCTCCTAGGAGAAATACTTCATAAGGGCCATTGTTCCGATAGTTTAGAGCCCGTTAGTAAGTTACAGTGCGTCATTACGAGGGAAGTGGCGTTACGACTGTTGAAGCGAATTTACGACATTTTGGGGCAGGGTTGCCTGATGAATTTTGAAAAACAATGCCAAATAAGTATTATAAAATTGCCGAATTCAGTATGCCACCACGCCAATTTTATTCTGACCAAAAATACTTTTTTTTTTCGCATGTCCGGAAAACATTTACTTCAAACATCAATCGATAAAAATGAGTCCCTTCAGATTCTACAGAGGATTTGACATTGACTGCTTTGAAAAAGAAAAAAAAAAAAAAAAGAAAGAAAGAAAGAAAAAGGGAGGGAAAACAACAGAAAGAAAGGAAGAAGGGAAAAAACCACCAACAACAACCTAACAAACAAACTAAAAACCCAACCAAACAAATATAATAAAAAAACGAAAATAAAATAAAAGGAAACAAATAAAAACAAAAACAAAAACAAACAAAAACAAAACAAAACAAACAAACAAACAAACAAAAAAAAAAAAAAACCAACGAAAACTTACAAACAAAAAGCAACCAAATACCAACTTCAACTTTTTCTTCGATTTCATTTTTCTGCACTTAAGACCCTTGTTCTCTGGAAAAAATAAGCACACAAACAAAAAAACCCAAACAAACAAACTACGATGGTCTTCAACATAACCTACCTGGAAGACATTGGACAAAGTGAGTTCGTCCTCCGACCCGTCATCCCCTTCCTTCCTGCCACTCCGGGAAGAAGGACAGTAGAGCGAGTCCTCCATCTCATCCCTCAGGTACGACTCGTATCCTGTAGAAGACTTCGATGACCTTGACCCCATGACCCCGCCGCTGCCGCCTCCGGAAAACGAGCTGGAAGAAGATGAAGCTGATGACGCGGTTGACGACGAGCGGAGGCCGGCATCTTTGCTGGAGTAGACTGATGCTCGTTTCCGGGGCAGCAGGTCCAAGGCCCCCATATACCTGGCTGGGTTCGACGTCTTGATCTTGGACCTGATCATGCAGGTGGTGGTGCTTGTGATATTCGTCGAAACAAGTCGCCGACCGGAACGGGGGGAGTTCGAAATGTTCACATCACAAAAGGTCTAAAATTTATACATTTATTTATTTGAAGTTTTGACAAGAGAAATAGCGAGCATCCAAGTCCATTTTGTGACGCTCTGAGACATTTTCACAGTCAAGTTATCTACATATCCGTAAAATGAATTCAGGTGTCACATCACATAAATTTTTAGTTATTGTAAACCAATCTCTGTTAACAGGATTACGAAATTCATCTGTATTATGTAGATGTTCGAAAATCAACGCCAGTAGTGCTTGAGAGCTTTTTAAAAATCACCTATAATACACGAAATATAGGCATTTTTGGGTGCAAACGTTTACTACTGAAAACGAAATATTATGGTACGAAAGTGAAATATACCACATTGTATCATTTCACAACGTGTCGTAAATTCCTTTCTCCCACATATTATAGACGATATTACAATAAGTAACACGCGTGTGCGCATCACATCCCAAATTGTGACCTACCGCCCCAAAAAGGTATAATGTCGTGAAGGTCTAGATGGTGGCATGAAATATGAGACTTGTGTCAAGACTTCTGTTTTATCTCGAAGAAAGAACGTAAACTCTTGATGAGATAAAAAGTAAAATGTCGCAATCTCTGATCATGTAAACTTTAAATCTCTTTTGGTCATCCAGTTCACCCCGACATACCCGATTGAGACGACTGGTCACAAATTATGATAAAAAGATGATACAAGTGTTCAAAAGCCATCCCGCATAGCAATCATATCGTTACATTATATTATTATGATGAATATTATTTTATATTATATTACGTTCCTCATAATGATCGTTCACGAAATTAAATACGCAATAAGACAAGAGTAGTCAACCGTGTTAACACACACACACACACACACACACACACACACACATATATATATATATATATATATATATATATATATATATATATATATATATATATATAACACACATATCCATGAACATCCACACACATATTTAAATAATGTTTTATTCTGATAGAAGAATTAAAGACGGAATTGAAAGAAAGCCATTCTAATGGAAATCGCAGATGTAATAAAAAAAATATATATCGTTAAATTATCTCTTTCCAAGGACGAATTGATATTATTATTACTATCATCATCATCATCATCATCATCATCATCATCATCATCATCATCATCATCATTATTATTATTATTAGTATTAGTATTATTAGTATTATTATTATTATTATTATTATTATTATTATTATTATTATTATTATTATTATTATTATTATTATTACTATAATGATTATTATTATTATTATTATTATTATTATTATTATTATTATTATTATTATTATTATTATTATTATTATTATTATTATTATTACTGCGTTAATAACTTTGCAATATTAAAAAAAGTCATTCTTATTGATATAAAACATAGTATCGATTGAAGAATTAAGCTTCGTATACAATCGTGGAATGTCTACTATCTGATTTGATAATTGAATATTAAGTCACTACGGTCAGAATAAGGAAGTTTGGAATTTTTGAATTAAAACTTTATAACATTAGCTTTAAATTGAATTTGATGTATGTTATGTTTTTATTCATCACGATATAAATCTGAAAAGGTGTGTATGAAACAGTGCCAGACAAGACAGAAGAAAAAAAAAGAAACAGACAAGAAAAATAAAACATCAGAAAAAAAATATCAGAAAATCAGCCTACATCGACTGGGGATCGAACCGTAGCCATCGTAAAGTTATAACTTGACACTGACCAAAAACATGACGTCAAAAGAAAAGTCTGTGGCCACAAAAGAAAACAAATCGTGAGTTGTGTTAAAATAGTTCAACCAATGGAATCATTTGTTACCTTGGGCTCTACTAAGGACAACTCACGAGGCGCTGCACAAACCTAAAAAATGACGTCAAACTATAAGTCTTAGATGATTCTAGTCTATAACTATATGTTAACGATGGCTACGATCGAACCTGATTATCTTACACCAGTACCTGGTCTCTGATTTGTCATTTCATCACGATATAATACCGCTTCGAGGCGGTTGGTCACATGTGCCCATGGATCACAAAGATTTAACCAGTTAACTTCAGTACTCTGGAAACAAAACGTGAGCATTTATATACCGCAATATCCACTAAATGTGCTCAAAGCGCTTTACAAAGGGTCCCTGACCAACAGCAACATATAACATGTGGAACGAGACATGACGCCTGTTCGTGGATATTAGAAATGTTGTTTTCGGCAGAGAAAACGCTGTTACGGCCAGGTACTCATTTTACACCAGAGTATGGTGAGAGAATGTGAGTAAAGGGCCTTTTTCAAGGACTCAACTATGTGCCGAGCGAGGCTCGAACCCAGGACCTTCCGATCCGAAAGCGAGTGCCATGCCACAAGACCACATAGCCGCACAATTAAAAATGTTTTAAAAATTGTCCAGAAAGCTCGTCCTTCAAGATTCGATCGATTTAAATTACCTTAATCTTAGCAAACAGAAAAACCTCTCAAATCTGGGACTTCGCGAAGTCTTCTTTATTCCACGGGTTTGAGATTTTTTGCCATGGTGAAGGTCGTTTAAATTGACCGATATTTGAAAAGGACGAGTATTTTGGCCAAATCTTAAATACGAGTTTTCCCATAGTACGACAGGCGTCCACCGACAGCGCATGGACATAACCTATGTACCGTAATCAGAATCATAATACATGTAATCATAAAAGTGGGTCGCCCCTGCCCACACAATGGACAATGCACCTGGCACCGCCAGATATTCCTATGATAATATATTGTACCTATCACGTTGTGGTAGTGGTCTAATAGTATGTGACCAGCAG
>NC_088361.1:89909684-89912184 GCF_034508935.2 Berghia stephanieae | reverse complement strand
TTTCCGAATATTTTTGGCAAGTAAACTCTTCAAATGACAGCGATGTCAAGTTATTTCGACGATACCGTGGACTTGCATGAAGAACACGCGAGAAAATGGCTGGAAAAAAGTTTTGAAGTAATAAAAATTGAACTCCAACAGTAGATATACCACCCGAATAATTTGGCAAAGCAAGCACTTAAAACGATTCCATGTCAATTAAATGATACCCAGAATTTGCGTAAATTTACGAGTGCGACAAAATGGCTTGAAAAAGGCTGCCGTCGCATTTTGAAATTTTGCTCAATGAAAATTTAAACATTTAGACGTCTAATTCAATTCTTACTTCCCCCGATAACTAAGTTTTTTTTTTTTTTATATAATGGTGTCGACTACCAAATCGGTGCTTGATGATGATAGGAATAGATGCATACATCATCTTTTCTTCAACTGCAACGACGCCGTTCGTCTGCCCGTTTGTGTTTGCAAACGCAAAGACACATTTACGAACGAACAGACCATCAATGCCCCGCGTCCGTCCAAAGTGTAAACTAGTAGTGACATTTAAATTGAATATGGAAAGTGTATATCTGAAGCTACTTGTTAACATCAATGCAACCAAATTTGTCATGATATGGAGTTATTATTTGTGTAACATATGCAAATAATCCGTGTGTGTAGATGCATTGCCCGGTGTGGATGCGTCTATAATATCGTTACAACAATAAGGTAATAAAAGACGCAATGGTATCATGTTTCATTGGCAACACAGCAGTGGGATACAATAATATACCCATATTATTGAAGCATCATAATGAAGCGTCAAACGACAGCAGATTGGTGGAAATTAGTCCCTTTTTTTTCGTCGCTCTTTTCGTTGTCGCTATTTATTGCTCATGTTACCATTGTTGTTGTTTCTGCTGCTGCTGCTGTTGTTGTTGTTGCTGTTGTTGTTGTTGATGGTGATGTGCTGTTGTTGTTGGTGGTGGTGATGTGCTGTTATTGTTGCTGTTGACGATGGTAATTATATTGTTGTGATGTTGTTGTTGTGTTGTTATTGTTATTATAACGTTAAGCGTTATTTTTACAGGTTCTGTAGAGTGGCTATTGTGTTGATATAGTTATTGTTGTTGTTGAGGTCTTGTTGTTGACTAGTTATTGCAATTTTGTCCCGTTGCTGTTGCTGTTGTTGGTGGTAGTGATCAAACTTAGTCCTTCGGAGCCATTATGTCCGTGGAAACGGAGTTTATCCCGGTTAATAGCGTAAAACAGACAATAGTAATTGCATGTTACCTTTTGGAAAAGACGCTAGAGTTGTAAAGAGCAGCTACTGTTAAAAAATGTCTATACGAATCGCCACTTTTAAAGTCTATTTGAATCGCTACAAAACTATTTTCAAAATGTATTTGATATGAATCACTATTGTTAAAAGGCCTCATTTGGTACAGATCAAATCTCGCTTTTAAAAAGTCAAAACCGTGCGAGAATCGAGTTCAAATACCATACAACACATCTCGTGAGGCATCGTGACTCTTGACATTTTCAGCATTATCCAAATTCAACATCAAAGGTAAATAACGGATAAGACACTCCGCTCCAACACGAGAAAAACAGTTTTCCCATTACATCTAAAAGTGAGGTTTTTCAAGAAATTTGTGACACACCGCCTCAAACCGGTAATAATATATTATAGGAGTGAACACTGTGCTGAAAAGTGGTTTTAAAAGATATAAAAGGGCCATAAGTGTCAGTTTTTGCAATTTTCTTGCTGTTTGTTTAGGTCCTTTTAAGTCACTATTGATATATATTCTGCCCATTTCTGGAAAACACGTATATTTAATTGTTTTGGTTTTTTTTTGGCCAGAAATCCCGTTCTTCAAATATCGATCGATTAAAATGACTCTGAAACAAGACAGGGCAATAATAATAATAATAATAATAATAATAATAATAATAATAATAATAATAATAATAATAATAATAATAATAATAATAATAATAATAGTAATAATAATAATAATAATAATAATAATAATAATAATAATAATAATAATAATAATAATAATAATAACAATAATAATAATTCTTTTGCTTTAAGTTTTATATAGCGCAATATCTAGTAAATGTTCTCGAAGGGCTTTACAAGGCGTCCCTAGCTAACAGCAACATTTGACATGTAGGAAGAGGCATGACGCATGTTAGGCGATATTGCAATTTTTTTTTTTTTTTTGTGACAATGCTGTTAACGTCCAGGTACTCATTTTACACATGAGTACGGCGAGAGAATGTGAACAAAGAATCATTTCCAATAACTCAACTATGCGCCACTCAGAGCGGGTTTCGAACCTAGGACCTTTCGATCCGAAGGCGAGCGTCATACCACAAGACCAAATTATAGCCGCCCAAAGAAAGGGTGGTAGAAAGAAAAAAAAAAAGAAGAAAAAGATATAAAATTCATCCTTTCCGAGGGGACATGGTTCAGTCAACAACGAAAATAAACATGCCACGAAAAGGGCTGGCG
>NC_088361.1:89892184-89902184 GCF_034508935.2 Berghia stephanieae | reverse complement strand
AAAGGTATTTTTAAGTTAAAATTACCATACAAGTAAAATGTCGGTTTGTTTAATTGGTTTAAAAAAATAAATATTTATAATTTTTTTGTGTGTTTGTTTGTTTTTTTTTTTTTAAATTAGAAATTTTTGTTTTGTTTGTTTGAAGCCAAGTCTCATATTTATGATTGTAAATCCAATTGTTAACATCTACTAAATCCCCGGTCATAATATATCGTATTGAGGCGATTAATCACATATCTGTCTGACGGAATATTTATTTATTTATTTATTCATTTATCTATTTATTTATGTATTTATTATATATTTATTTATTCATTCGTTCATTTTCATCAATTTTTGGGGAAATATCTATTCATATTTTTTTTAAAAATCAAATAATTTATTCTTTTTTTAAACTTTTTTGTTATCAATCTATATATTTATTAAATCATTCATTTATTTTCATTTTATTATCTATTAATTCATTCTTTTGTGTGTGTGTGTGTGTGTGTGTGTGTGTTTGTGTGTGTGTGTTTCTTATATATTTATTAATTCATTCATTTACTTGTGTACTTGTTCATGTATTTATTTGTTTAATTGATCATCTATGAGTTAATTCAATATTTCATCATTTTTTCCCCCTTGTAGAATATAACATACCCTCCAATGAGAGCCTGGCATTGCCGGAACATTACGACTTGATGAGTTGGTAAAGTCATTAACTTCTAACTTCAAAAGTTCACGATCCCCCCCCCCCCCCCCCCCCCCACCCTGACCCCTATCAATAGATAGAATGCGCTTGGCCAAGGAGTTCACAACATTGCCATCCGGAAGTACAACGGACCAACACACAAACTTTGTGTAACCATGAACTCTTATAGTCTGGTTAATACAGTTTAGTGAGAACAACTCACAAACGCGGATGGCAAAAACAATAACAAAGGCCTGAGTGACGTCATCTGCATACTATCAATACATTTGATCTCAGCAGGTGAGTATTGTGTAAATGTTGATCTGTGTTCTAATTCACGAGCTTGGCCTAGAACACGACGTAAAAACTGGCTAAAGCTCCTCACAAGCGTCAAGTCTCATTTTCCAATCAAGCTGTTGATTTGAGACCCTTGTATGGCGATATGAGCACAATGTGCGTTATCTATGCCTTGTGGTATGATATTCGCCTTTGGAGCGGATGATCCAGGGTTCTTGTCCCGCGTCACATAGGTCAGTCCTTGTAAAAGACTCTTTATTCACATTCTCTCATCATACTCATGTGTAAAATGAGTACTTGATCATTAACAGCGTTGTCTCTGTTGAGGAGAAAAAATGGTAATATCCTACATGTTGTTAAGTGTTGCTCATGGCTAGGGACCCATTGTTAAGCGCTTTGAACACGCTTAGTGGATTTGGATTTTAGTAGATATATAAATGCAAAAGTTACATGGTGGATATTGCGCTTTATGTCATCTGTTATTATCATTATTATTATTATTATTATTATTATTATTATTATTATTATTATTATTATTATTATTATTATAATTATTATTATTATTATTATTATTATTATTATTATTATTATTATTATTATCATTATTATAATCATTATTATTATTATTATTATTATTATTATTATTATTATTATTATTATTATTATTATTATTATTATATTATTATAATTATTATAATTATTATTATTATTATTATTATTATTATTATTATTATTATTATTATTATTATTATTATCATTATTATTATTATTAAAGCTCAAATTTTATTTCCTTATTCATTTATTTATTTATCTATCAATTCGTTCGTGCATGTATTGCACATTATCTATATTCCAATTCACAACGCGAGGACACACCGAGGATGTACAAAGAAGAAAACAGCTATCAAACGCCGCACTCAGTAAACTCAACAATGTATGGATTAGAGGTGACAAAATAAAGAGAAAAAACAAACTGAAACTGTACCGTGCTCTTGTAAAACCGGTACTTCTGTATAACTGCGGCACTTGGGCGTTGACAAAATCCGAAGAAGAACATCTGGATGCCTTCCATCGCACACAGCTAAGAAGGGTACTGGACATCAAATACCCAAAAAAGATCTCAAATGAATCACTCTATAAGATCACAAAAGAAAGACCAATCTCCCTTGACATTTTACAACAACGATGGCAACTTTTCGGTCACATTCCACGCAGGGACAAAAACATACCAGCTAACCAAGCCATGTCGGGATACTTCCAAAAACACGGGAACCTTTTCAGAGGAAGACCGATCACAACACTCCCTGTGATCCTAAACAAAAACCTCACAACACTTGGACAAAGCATTAGTCTCATAACGGCAGGGGACCTTGAAAATCTGAGAACCCTAGCAGAGGACCGGCAATATTGGAGACACCTCACACAGGAAATACTGGAAACAGCCAAGGCGACCCGATCTTTCGGTCGAGACGCGAAAGGCATCTAAGTCAGTTAAGTCAACGCTTGACCTAGATCACAACGATGACGAATTGTTTCTTTTAGCATCTACTACTACAACAATGTCACTTTACCCCCCAATAATTTATCATATCATTAACGGAACACTAGATACTTTGATGACTTTGTAAATTCATTAATTTCTGACTTCAAAAGTTCACGACCCACTCTATCGATACATTTGATCTCAGCAGGTGTGTCTATTGTGTACATATTGATCTATGTTCCAATTCACAACGGTTGACCCAGAACACTAACGATGACGAATTGTTTGATACACCAACAATATGTGTGTGTTACATGTGCTACACATAAGTCATGTTTAGTTAATGCGCCCAGTCGTGCCCATCAATTAGTGTGATCAATGTCGTAAAATGAGTGACTTTTTTTTTTAATTGTTGGTATTTTGTAAGTTTAGATTGATAGAGGTGACACAACAAAAAAATGGTAAACCAGGTAGAATTTTCGACACAGGCCGAGAAGTTAAAAAACAAACAAACAAACAAACAAAAACAACAACAGAACAGGAATTAAAATATAGAAATAAATAAAAAGGCACGCAATTTTACGACATTGAGCAGACTAACTGATGGGTACGTATGTGTGGGTTACCCAAATAAATAACATAACTTTTATGAATAGCAAGAAAGAGATGAGTTAGGTTTAAATAAATATTATTATAATTAATCTATGATAGGCGATTAAAAATAAATACAGGTGTTTGTCGCCTCAACTTTATGGCAAGTCGGTATTTCACGGAACTATTATGGATAAGAAACGGTGTAATTATGACATAATTTCTGACCCATTCCATCAAAACAATATATTAAATAGAGGTGATACAGATGCTCAATATGGATTTAAAATGATGAGAGACGTGACATTTTAGTTGGGTTGTTTTTTTTTTTTTTGTTTTTTTGTTTGTTTGTTTGTTTTTTTTTCACTTTCAGAACACTATAATTATTCTCCTCAATAAAACAAATTAAATTAAACCAAGTCTTATTTGTTGTTGTAAAGAAGTTATTCAAAGCCATAAGGCCCATTGGAGGCAGCGTTTATCCCGCTTTCTGTAGCATGAAACAGACAATAGCAATTGCTTGTTACCCTTTGAGAGAACGCTAGTCTATCGCAACCCCCCCCCCCAAAAAAAAAAAAAAAAAAAAACCCAACAAAACAACAAACAAACAAACAAACAAATAACCTCCAGCAATATCAAACAGACCCAGCTAACCAGTCACTGCAGGGTGAACAGGGGGGAGGGGGTCAGAAAAAAAAATCGACTTCAACTTGGATCAATCACGATGTATTTGTGTGTGTCGTTGTGAAGCGAGTGCTCACCAACTGAGATATCGGGACCCTGATTTTTGTTGACTATAAATTCGATGTTTAACAAACTAAATCACCAAAATATGGGATAGCGTGGCTAGTGGTACGGCCTTTGCTTCGTACCTGAAAGGTACCGAGTTCGATCACCCGCCGCGCTGTGTGGCCTTGAGCAAGCCACCTCGCCTAAGCTCAATTTGCGGCGCTGCACTGCGACTGACGATGGGTTATTCCAGTCTTCCCTTGGAATAGACCCTAGATAAAAAATTCCCCATGGGGATGAATAAAGGGAATTTTATTTATTTTTTATTTACTTAAAATATAATACCGTTTTGAGGCATCGGGTAACATGATAATAATATGTGATCCACAAAATATAACCTAGTATTGCTTGCACTTTATCAGTACAACTTACAATGATCGAGGCATCGTCTTTTCTAGGAAATGCTGGATTTTTTTTTAAACTGTAAGACACTCCATGGAAATAAACAACACAACTCAAGAATCATGAAATCAAAACCGAATTGAATTCCAGGAAAAGTATTGAATCACATATAAACCCTTTACCGACGCGATGATCCGATTATAATCCTTGGTTTAATTTTTTTTTTTTAATAGAAAGAAATATATTTTAAAAACTCGAAACTTTTTCCAAAGAAAAAAAACCCAGCTCCTAAAACATGTGTTGAGGTAACTAACCACAATCGTTCATTGCTTTCCGAGTATGTGTGACACGTGCGTGCATATTAATGTGCTCATTCATAGATGGTGAGGTGTGTGTCGTTTCTCGATAGCTATCCTTGATCGATCGGTCGTGTTTCATCATTCAATAAATAATATCAAAGTAGAAGAGAAAAAAATTATAAAATCAGCATTACATTAAGTGTACTTCTATGCAGGTCTGATAATCCAAATTGTTATGGGCTCGTTGATGAAATATTATACCTCGCAAACCAACGAAAAATATTATAAATACTCCATTACAACAGTGTAAAATCAAACCAATAATTGCCTTCGGTCATCAGATCTGCACGTTGGCTTCATACGTTTCAATAGTACACAAGACTTTGAAAAAAAAAAAAAAACACACCTAAGATGAAGTATACACTGACTTGAAAAGAATCCGAGATGAAGAAAAAAAATACACATCTTTCCACGAAAACCAAAAATGAAAGGAAAAACCTCAAAAGAATCATTGGACACAGTATAACACCTTCGTACAAATTGCTGTCACACAGTTGGCGAGGACGGCTGTATACTATAATATTGGATTGGACCGGAGCTACATTCAGAATTCAAATTAACCGGTTAACTGCCGTACTCTGGAAAAACTCGTATTTAAAAATTTGACCAGAAAACTCGTCCTTCAAATAAATGACCCTTATCTTGGCAAAAACTCTCAAACCTGGGACCACGCGAAGTCTTCTTTAAGTCTTAGTTTTGAGGGGTTTTGCCATTTAAATCAATTGATATTTGGAGGACGAGTATTCTGGCCAAATTTTTAAATACGGGTATTTCCAAAGTATGCGAGTTCACTGAAAAAAACACTACGGCAGTTGTATGTAGACAACAGAGTTCTATGTAGACTTAAACTATCAAAACTCACATGGCTTTACAACACAACAGTAGATAATAGATACTGTGGACTGATCCGCTCCTGAGAGTATGACGGGTGTATCTTTTCTTTTAATCCTTATATATCGTATATATATTTCTTTTTGTAATAGTCGTAGGACCAAATGAAGCGTGTAGTTCTTATTTTAACCGAGCGAATCACTGGTTATAATGAATGCTCTGGACTTGATCTCTCCACTCCCAGATTGAATGGGCGGCCATTGTTCACACCCATTTCATTTGATATAGGCTTTACAATTCGTGCATAGGGGACAATCAACTTGAGAGGCAAATAGTCAAAATACAGATTATTATTATTTGTGTACTAAAAGTTTGTAAACGAACCAGTGCAACAGATTTGTCTCGTTAGCTCAGTGGTTGAACACTCGCCCCATGACCAAAAGGACTGGTATTGATCCCAGGTGCGTTTGAGCTCTGTCCAAAAGATAGCAAGCAATTGCTATTATCGGGAATAATGGCGAACGTCAATATCTCCATCACTGCCGTTCTCCGACGAGCATATACGCGTCTCCAGATGAGAAAATCATTACACATCTGGTCATGTTTTGACTTTAACATCTTCTGATCGCATGGTGTTTGGAAAAGTTGGAGACGGTGTGAAGAATAACGAGGACCGACATTCTTTGTTTAGAACCAACAGGTTGGTTGCTAGGCGGACCTGACGCCAGACTGTAGAACCCTGTTAAGGCATGTATTTTAAATTCATGTTTTCAAAATTAAAAGGACAAAATACTATTTTGAGACGATTGGTAACATAGCACGGTTCATTGCCGTCGGGTGTAAAAATTCTGCCAATGACGAGTGAATCCGGTGCCTTCGACAGAAACCCAAGCACTGGCCTATGGTCTGCTGAACTAATGCAACTTACAACACTCCCCTACTTCGCCTGTATTTATTTTTTATTTATTTCAATCCAAGACCAGACGAAAAATAACCAGTTGATCACTATACATAGAACTCTCATCCTTAGTAAACTGAAAATCTGTGGGGACTCATAGTCTTTGTTCATTGTTTTTATTTTGCTACGTTTCACCTCGTTTTCAATTTTTTTTAAAGCGAGCCAGAACCAGAACGTATAGTTATATCAAATGATCACATTTCTTTTCAACCCTTCAATCAGAAGAAGAGGCAAGCCAGAAATAACCAGCAAAAACTCTACAATAGCTATTTCTATTTTAAAAAGCAAACAAACAAACAAACAAAAACAAACAAAAAAACAAAGCAAACAAAAAACAACAACAACAACAACAACAACAACAAAAAAAAAAAAAACAACAACAAAAAAAAAAACAACAAAAAACCCTTGTCTTAATATTAAAAGCAAAAAACAAAACAAAACAACCATAGATCATTTATATAGCGCAATATCCACTAAACGTACTCAAAAGCGCTCTACCAGACAGCAACACTTAACATGTAGGACAAGACATGACTCCTTCTAGGTGATATTGCAATTTTTTTCCGACAAAGACAACGCTATTAACGGCCAGGTCATAATATACGTCATTATAGATATTGACAAGACTATTAAAAATACGAGAATTTA
The DNA here is from genome assembly GCF_034508935.2 of Berghia stephanieae. Lineage (NCBI taxonomy): Eukaryota > Metazoa > Mollusca > Gastropoda > Nudibranchia > Aeolidiidae > Berghia > Berghia stephanieae. The sequence goes on along the minus strand of NC_088361.1, from coordinate 89,895,216 downwards.
ATTCTGTCGGGAATTAGAAACAGAGGTAGATAATGCGAGATTAGAATTCGTCCATTGCTTCTGACAGGCGCAAGTTCCATACAGGAATACTATAATCCACAAATAAATCATTATTATTACTTTAATGTTGACTGCAAATAGCTTCAGAAAGGCTCAAACAACACAATGCTCCTATGTCTATGTATAGGATTAAATTGTCTGATGTCACGTCCGCCCAACAACGAGCAGCTTGGTTCTAAACAAAGAAAATCGGTATTTTTTTATTCTTCATGCTGGCTAGAACTTTTCACATGTCATGTGATCAGAATGTATAAAAGTCAAAACATGATCAGATTTATAATTTTTTTCTCCTCCAGATACACTGTTATGCTCGTCGGAGAAGTATATTAATAGGGCCATTGTTCCGATTTTTTAGAACCAGTTACTAAGTTACTATGCGTCATTACGAGGGACTTGACGTCACGACTGTTGAAACCTATTGTTGGTTTTGGGAGGTGCTAAAAGCTCAGTTGGTAGAGCATTATTTTCACCCGCAAAGGACCGAGATCGATCCCGGGTTAAGTTAGGTGATTGGGTAGCCGGGATTGGCCCCTTATAAAGTGCTTTGAGTACGTTTGGTGGATGTTGTGCTGTATAGAAGCTTAAGGTTTTAAGGGCTTTTTTTAAATTTATTTTTGGGGGGGGGGGGGTGTGAGTATTTTTTTATTTATTTATTATTGTACTATACATTAATAATCGTATATAAAATTCTTTGTCCCGAATCTGCAGCCAGGCCGATCGACGAACTGATACATGAACCATAAAAAGTACCCCAATGCATTTTGATAAACCCCACATTACAAACAACAATAATGTATCAAATTACAGCATAAAATATTCTGAATCCATCGTCTGTCCTAAATCATTAGATAAATTATGTTGGTCACAAAGGAACTGCAACCGAATTAGGTGAAGCAGGTTAGAGATGCCGATAAACTGGTAAAATCTTCTCTCTCTCTCTCTCTCTCTCTCTCTCTCTCTCTCTCTCTCTCTCATCCGATTTTAACCCTTAGGTCTAACAACCAATCAAAATCGCTATGTTGTCAACAACAACAACAATAATAATAATAAGAAGAAGAAGAATAACAATAATAATAATAATAATAATAATAATAATAATAATAATAATAATAATAATAATAATAATAATAATAATAATAATAATAATAATAATAATAATAATAATAATAATAGTAATAATAATAATAATAATAATAATAATAAATTAATAAATAAATAATATGGTTTTTATATAGCATCTTACCTCGTATCTTAGCAAATTCAAAGCGCTTAAATGAAAACAAAGTTGGAAATCTCTCTCTCTCTCTCTCTCTCTCTCTCTCTCTCTCTCTCTCTCTCTCTCTCTCTCTCTCTCTCTCATTTAGAAATCTCGAGAAGATCTGTTAAACAGTATAAGTAGGTAAAGGTCATACTACAAACACTCGATATACATTACATCAACTAATAATAATTTCAGGCCGATATAAGGGGAAATATGCTACGAGCAAGGAATATATAAAGCGAGAGAGAGAAAATGTAAACAAAATCCAGTGTTATTAATAAATGTTAACCCATTCCCGTGCTCCTCTGTCAACATTGGGCATTGGGCGTTTGAAACGACATGGTATGAGTGACGGAGAACACCCTACGTTGTTTGAAGAAAGTGTGATAGGGCAAACATATTAATATAGCGTTAAAAAAATGACAAACAGTGGGGGAAAAAAGACACGACAAATCAAAGCAATATGTTGAAGTATACTGCATTACTAACTCTGACGTGCAAGGGGGTATCGATAGATCAGTTGGTAGGGCACTACTAGCTTCACACGAAAAAAAAAAAAAACGAAGTCGAAATGTTCTTATTCTCTTACCCCCCATGTCCATCCAGCAGTGATTTGGGTAGCTGGATCTGTTAGATCTAGCGGAACGCACTTTGCAATAGACCAGCGTCCTATCATAAGGATAGCAAGTAATTGCTATTGACCGTTTCACGCTATAGAAAGCGGGATAAACTCATGTGCCTAATGGCTCTGAAGGATCAGAGACACTCTGATGAACAATTTTTTTTTTTCCATTTGACCAAAATGACATTTTTCAAATGTCGATCAATAAGGATAATCTCCGTCTAGTCTAAAGTATCACTAGGTACCTGTGACATCTTTAAAGCACCCTTGGATGTCAAATCGGGGTCACCTTAATCCGATTGATATTTGAAGTAAAACTTTTTTGGACAATTCGGTTTTTAACCAGTTAAATGCCGTAGGTAATCCGGAATTTATGTATTTAAAAATTTGGCCAGAAAACCTGTCCTTCAAATATCGATCGATCTAAACGACCCTCATCTTGGAAAAAACATCTCAAACCTGGGACCGCGCGGGAGCAGCAGACACTGGTGCAAGATAAAGATCTGAAAAAGTGTGTATGAAAGAAACAGTGCCGGTGGGCAATCGAGGCAAGCTGATTTTTTTCTAACGGGTTTTTATTTTTTCTCTTGTATTTTTTTAATTCCTGCTTTACCGGACACTGTTTCAAAATATACACATATTCAGATCTTTATCAATACAGGGAGGTATAACAGTACACTGTAACAAAACACTGTTTGCTTGTTTTGTTTTTTGTTTGTTTTTAGTTTTGGCCACAAAATTGTGGTATCAAATTATATCGATGGATTACGGTTGTCAGAACTGTCAAGAAGCCCCAGGAAGTCTCGAACCTGGGGCTTCTTTATATCAATTTAGACAAGTTGAAAGGTCATCCGAATCGATTACCATTTGAAAAATAACAGTTTTTAAAAAGTTTTTTTTGGACTAAATTTAAAAAAAAAAAAATGTTGACAATGTAAGCGCTAAATATATTATCAAGATAGAATAAATATTATGCGATTGTTAAATTTAAGTCAATGTTGATTTTCTTTTATATTAAAAAAAAAGATCCCTTTAATACTATGGCGTAGGTGCTGTAGGAAATACTGATATAAACTTTAACATATAATA
>NC_088361.1:89887184-89889684 GCF_034508935.2 Berghia stephanieae | reverse complement strand
TATGAAACTAAGAGTGGTGTTCAGATAAAAAGAGTTCAGTGGTGCTATTTTCAGAATGGTGAATGGGTTTCTTTGGGGGGGGGGGGGGGGTGTTGGGTTTTTTGTTGTTGTTTATTTATTTATCTTTTTTTTTCCCCTTTTTTTACATAGTTACTTCTGGCACTCAGCCGACGACATACTGCTAAAAAGAAATCGAAGTAAGCGAAAAGAAGGATAAGAGAGTTCTATGTTACACATTTACCGACACAAAATCCGATGAAGTACAATGCAAAACAACCCTATGTAGCGCTAGGACTTGAATGGGGGGGGGGGGGGGGGGGGGGAAGGACCTATGGGAATTGACTGGGACAACTAACGACGAATTGATCGCTAAGTCCCCGCGTGAAGACAATGGTAAAATTCTAGGTTTGCAAAAAAAAAAAAAAAAAAGAAAAAGGAAAGAAAAAGAAAAAAAAAAGGAAAGAAAAAGAAAAAAAAGGAAAGAAAAAAAAAGAAAAAAAAAGAATGAAGAATGAAGAAGAAGAAGAAGAAGAAGAAGAAGAAGAAGAAGAAGAAGAAGAAGAAGAAGAAGAAGAAGAAGAAGAAGAAGAAGAAGAAGAAGAAGAAGAAGATGATTGAAGAAGAAAAATGCCAGACATTGTAAACGTTATCTAATATCGACCGATATTCTTGTCCCTAAATCAGGTAAGATCAGGTATACACATCATCAGTCGAACGCAGTCAAGGGCGTGATTCAACATTAAGTGTAATTTTACCGCCAGTTGACTCAAATGATCCTATAATATATAATATGTTTGGGCATAATCATGGTACCCATAATGATAGTTATATGACGTTGGGACTCGACACCTGACCGCCTTGTTGCCGGATCCATGTGCGCACCCCAACAGACTTTTATTACCGGACAGATTTTGATCGATGACAGCTCAAAAGATTCGTCTCGATCTATGTTAATTTCCACAATACAGTAGTACAAAAATATCAAAAAGTGCTTGTTCGTAATAGTCTTTATTTCTCTGCAAAAATTGCAGGTTCGCCAATAGATTAAAAATAATAATAATAACAAAATAAAAGCTATGAGGTAGGACTCTTATGAAAAGGAGATGACAAGGAGTTACTACAATCATTCTAATTCTTTTTAAAAAAATATTATTTATTCTTATCTTGCAAGTCTATGCATTGTTGAAATAAATTACCTCAACTGCTGCTGCCTCTAGAAAAATAGAATATCATTATATCCCATATTGGTCTAGTGTGTAAAAAGCTTAAGGGATTTTACGCGGATTACCATGAAGAAACTTCACATCCTCACTCACTCACTCACCAAGGTTATCAATCGATCGTCACCAATCAATAAGTATTCACACACAAAGACAAACGCAACAATGGGATCGGGTGTATTCTATTCTGGTTTAATGCGACTCTTAGTGCGCTTAAACATCGATTCGACACGATAGATGATTATTATTATTAAACTGTCGTACTATGAATAAACACGTTTTAAAAATTTTGGCCAGAAAACTCGTCCTTCAAATATCGATATCGATTCAAAAGCTCTCAAACCTGAGACTTGGCGAAGGACACAGATACATCGTATTTTTGAATATTATAAAAACAAAGAAGCCGTCTCCATGATCAAACTCTGGGCGTGGCGCCCATGGCGGTACAAAACATGGGGCCTTGAGGTGTAAAAAAACTAGCACTCTTTTCGTATGTTATTTAGTGAAAAGAATATTATATTATTTTTAAAAAATAGTAAAATTAAAAACCCAGAACAAAAACGCTAAATATGGATAGTGTCGGGATCAAAACCCACCTTCGGCGAATAACAAAAAACTGCGAAAACTTCAACATTCCCGTCCATCTAAAACCAATTTTCTTATTTATGGATAAAGTTTATTCATTGATCTATTTAATTTTTTATTTGTTTGTTTATCTATTTATTTTTGTATATATATACATACACACACATATATGTTTGTATATATATATATATATATATATATATATATATATATATATGTGTGTGTATGTATATATATATATATATATATATATATATATATATATATATATATATATAAAATATGTATATGTCTGTCGTCTCTCTATTTATCTATCTATTCTGCAGCTCCTTATCATTGTCGTAAGTCTCTGTGTCAATCTTTTCTCATCACTTTCCTTATCTCTCTCTTCCCTCTCTCTCTCTGTCTCTGTCTCTCTCCCCCCCCCCCCCCCCCCCCCTCTCTCTCTCTTACTCTCATCTCTCTCTTTCTCTTCCCTCCCCCCCTCTCTCTCTCTGTCTCTCTCTCTCTCTCTCTCTCTCTCTCTCTCTCTTCTCGTACTTTTTCTCTCTATAACTTTGCCCTTTCATCCCTTCTCCTTACTAATCCCTCTCTATCCCACTCTAGACACACACACACACACACACACACACACACACACACATATATATATTTAGACATACAGTAACACAAGTATAATAATTAATCACCCCATT
>NC_088361.1:89847184-89882184 GCF_034508935.2 Berghia stephanieae | reverse complement strand
CAGATCTAACAGACCCGGCTACCCATTCACTGCTTGGTGTACAGGGGATAGGAGAAAAAATCTCGACTTCACAAGGAATCGAACTTATTCCCTTTGGGTGTGGCGCGAGTGCTTTACCAAGTGATGACCTATCGAGGCCCGTCTTGATACAAAAGATATGATTAATTTTTGTTTTAATTTCACTTAAGCGATAAATAGCTAATAATTCAATGACAATCAAAACCTCTTATTGAGCTTGGTGCCATTCTCTGTTTTGCTATTTGACAAGAACTAATGTAAAATCAAATGCACTACAAAAGGGAAAAAATATTCAAAATTCCAATTTGCACTTTATTGCAAAAATAAATAAATAAATATATGTATAAATAAATAGACGCATGAATAAATAAATAAATGCATAAATAAATAATCTAAAACAAGCATCCTTCCTCGAGGAAAGCTGATATTTTGGAATGATTTTCTTTCGTATATTATTTTCCTTTCTTGCTTTGTTTGGCATTGTTTAATACACTCTTTATTCAGATCTTTATCTTAGACCAGTGCCTGCTCCCTAATTGCCAATCAGAGTGAGAGAGAGAGAGAGAGAAAGAGAGAGAGAGAGAAAGAGAGAGAGAGAGAGAGAGAGAGAGAGAGAGAGAGAGAGAAGGCATATATTTCATTTCATTTACCCACCTTCCATCGTTTACGAGCTGTGAAAGCTTTGAGGTTATCAATATCGATAGAGGCTGATTTCCTCTGTTCTTCATCTTTCTGTTTCTGTGGTTTGATCCAAGAGTGATTCAGGCAGTCATCTACTGTCATACGCTTCCTAGGGGGGTGAAAAGGAAGAAAATGGGATAGTCGAAAAATTCTAGAATTACAATTAAAGCACCCAAGAAAAAGTATGACAAAGGGGAATTTGGTTCAAATATGGATCCGATGTAGATTCAAAGAGCACACCATCGATGTATTTAATTTGAGACCACATAAAAGTCTAATCCAGACATCAGCTAAGGACCCCAATAAGAGGAATACATTAAAACCACTTTTACAAAACGATTGCCTATTTATAATGACCACTAAATCCGACCAGCTTTAAAAAAAAGATTTAAAATACGAACATTGGGAGAAGGTTCGGGTACTCTTCCTCTGGAAGTTAATAAAAAGAGATACCGCCAAGAACAAAATGGCGGATCTCGAGGTTGGGGGGGGGGGGGGGGGGGGTCTCCAATTCAAAGATTGTAAAGTAAATTGCGATGTTTTTAGCATCATTTCTATGCTCTAACCCCCCCCCCCCCCCAAAAAAAAAAAAAAAAATAAAAAAAGCATGGCAAACATGGATTTGGCGTGAATGTGACTGGGTGTAATAGTAAAAATTAACCATTTAACTTTTTAAAACCTTACTTTGGATTCCTCATGAATAATTTGTGGATGAAGTCTTTGGCGAGTTCGGATGTGTTGGTAAAGTGTTTCTTATCGAAGGAATAGTTGATGGCAGTGATGTTATGGTACGTGCTTTGCTGGGTGTCGCCCAAGAAAGGAGAAGATCCGCTTAATCTGAGGATGGAAATCATAGTAAGAAATTAGAATAGTGTGTCATAATTAGTGTCTCTCTCTCTCTCTCTCTCACACACACACACACACACACACACACACACACACACACACGCACACTCCCTCCATCTTTTTTCTCTCGTCCTCTCTCTTTTATTTCTCCCCAACATACACACACAATCTCTTTCTCTCTCTCTCTCTCTCTCTCTCTCTCTCTCTCTCTCTCTCTCTCTCTGCCGTCCCCCAATCTCCTCCTCCTCCTCCTCCCCTCTCTCTCTCTCTCTCTCTCTCTCTCTCCCTCTCTCCGTAATGTTGACTATCAATTCAATATTTAGACTGAAGTGACCGGTCCTGAGATGAGTATTTAAGCCCTAGCATCTACAAATAATTGAGCTAAGTGCAAAATTTATATAATATATAAAATTAGATAGATACAAAGGCAACAACATATCATATTGATAGACATGCATAGATAGAGAGAGACCTTTATATATAGATAGATAGATAGATAGATAGATAGATAGATAGATAGATAGATAGATAGATATATATATATATATATATATATATATAGATATATGTGTGTGTGTGTGTGTGTGTGTGTGTGTGGGTGGGTGGGTGTGTAGATAGATAGATAGATAGATAGATAGATAGATATAAAAGACATAGATAAATAGACAATAAATAGGATAACGATAAATAAAATGTGACAGCCACAGCTGCTATCAATATCAGTAAAGGCTACTCCAGTCCAAATCATCCGGTGTATTATATTATTAGATCATATGACAACATTGAAGGTGTCCAAAGGTGTTCAAAGGTGTCACGGTTGACTTGTCAGTCACACACGGTGATTTACGACTCCATTTGGCTGCAGTGGTCACGTGATCAGTGATTGATTACTCTTGCCTTAATGAGATCGAACCCATTCGTGCCTGCTTGCCACACAACAACAACAACAACAACAACAACAACAACAACAATAATAATAATAAACAACCTCAGTGTGTATTTACAGATTATTGATATATTGAACTGCCGGTCATAGACTTTGTATATTTTGTCAGACGATTTAGATGGCATAATAGGGTGATCGAAGTCTTTTCAATCTGGCACGAATTCTAGTGGTGTGGTCAACTATTTTTGTTGTACATTGGATGTGCTTCCAAGTCGGTTTATATAAAAGTTAATCTAAAATGAACAACGAAAACCCTTAGTCAATTTAAATTCTTGAGCCAAGGTGGAAACTTTTTGGACATATTTTACGTCGTAAACCTGAAATTCCCGCCAATAAAGCATCATCTATGGCTATAAACTTATTTCTTTTCTTAATTTAGTCCATTCTTACATAATACCAGTTTGACCCGTCGGTTCACAAATTATGTGTTCTGCCGAATTCCTGCAATACAGTTATTACCCGAGACAAAAAAAAAGTTGACCCTTCCCTTCTTCCCCCCCCCCCCCCCCCCCCCCCCAATATGAAAAAAAAAGAAAGAAAAGGGGCGGAGGATTCCGAAAGAGAGCATTGAAAGAAGGGGGCAAGGCACATAAATAAATACATATAGAACAATCGAGTGCCGGTAAACAATGGAATTATTGTCTGTAGTCCTATTGAACTCTGGACCAGTTATTATTGTACTATTCAATATAGTACTTATATCTTCTGGTTTGAAGCAATCAGCAAGAGCCTATATTATGTTATATCGAACAATAGATATTGTTTTGGTTTAATTAAGTACGTGTACCATAAAGTGTGTGGGAGGCGGGGGTGGGGGAATGGGGGGGGGGGGAGAGAAAAGAATATAATATATATATATATAGAGAGAAAGTGAAAGAAAGAAAGAAGATATATATATATATATATATATATATATATATATATATATATATATAGAGAGAGAGAGAGAGAGAGAGTGAGAATGAGAGATAGGTAGGTAGACAGATAGGTAGATAGATAGATAGATAGATAGATAGATAGATAGATAGATAGATAGATAGATAGGTAGATAGATAGATAGATAGATAGATAGATAGATAGAGATAGAGAAAGTGAGAGAGAGTAGTGAGAGAGAGTGAAGAGAGAGAGAGAGAGAGAGAGAGAGAGAGAGAGAGAGAGAGAGTTATTTCAACATCTTACAACCAAAAGTAAATAACTTCATGGGTGTATATTTCTTTGTACGTTTTAGTTTTGTGCGATAACCCTCTTTTCTATTGGCCAACGGGTATACAACACAACTTGACTTATTGGGAGAAGGAGAAGTCGAAGGAGGGTGAGGAGAATATGAATATATATAAATATGAAATATAATATATATATATATATAATATATATATATACATTATATATATATATATATATATATATATATATATATATATATATATATATATATATGTGTGTGTGTGTGTATTATATAAAATGTGTGTGTATAAATAATATCTTATTATATAGTTGGCACTGGACCAATCGTCACCAACTTCTCCACGGTGTTTACCATTGATATGAAGATCGTTTGCATGTATTATGAGATTGATAAGACGTGATAATTTTATCGAAAATTCAAATTTGTTTCGTCAAATACCATCACAGGTGCCATCATTTATAGATAGAATGAAGTTGACGTCACTCCGGTCTTTGTTATTGTTTTTTGCCATCCGCGTTTATGAGTAATTCTCACTAAACTATATTAACCAGACTATAAATATCCAATGTTAAACATAGTTTTGTGTGTTGGTCAGTTATACTTCCGGATGGCAATGTTATGAGCTTCTTAGCCAAGCGCATAATATCTATATCACCTGGGTTGTGTGTCAAGCTTCAGGGTAGCGAGTATGACAATGAGGTGGGAATACTTGCATTGAACCGATACCAGTTAGTAGTTCCTCTCATTATTTTGAATACAATCAATTTCTTAAAATGTATATCAACCTTTTCCCGCTCTGAACATTAGGAAATAATTCTACGATAATTGAACGGACAGCTATGCTTATATATATATATATATATATATATATATATATATATATATATATATATATATATATATATATGAGTGTGTGTGTGTGTGTCTGTATGTCTGTAAGTGTGTTTGTGTGTGCATGTGTGTGTACATCTATCGATAGTTAAAGACGATCTCCCCCTATAGAAACGCCTTAAATATGAGATTTTAAATGAGTTCGCTGAAGAAGGGAATCTTTGCCAAAATCGATTCTTGTTGAACATTTTACTGGCCATAATATTCTCATATTTCAAACTAGTATATTGCATTAAGAGGATGGATGATGTGTAACTATTTAATACTATTCCTATCAAACAAAACAAAACAAAAACAAACAAACAAACAAACCAACAAACCATTGAGAACTACGATAGCTAGAAGAAAACATAGTTTAGATCGAATACGTTTCCATTTTAACGTCAAGTAGGTGTGAATTATGCCGTACTCCGACGAATCGCATTTTCCCGTTTTACCAAGAACAAAACTTCAAATACAACAAATTAATTAAAACAGCCCTCATCTTGCTAATTTCCTTAAACCTTAGACCTATTAGAAGTCTGGGTATTAATCATTCTTGATCAATTATTGGACATCTTTATTTATCAATAATAATTATTTTTAAAATTATAAATTCTGGGCAAAATAGAAAGATGTTATGTGTAAAGCCGGAGGTAGAGTTGTTGCTTCATTCAAATTTAATGTAAATGATGACGACTCTGTATTATTATAGCAGGCATGACACTGGATTGAGACATTCAGTAAACGGCATTTAACGAGCACGCCTAAGGGATGTGTTACACATTTTAAATTAATGTTTCAATGACAATGAGGTTGAAAAAAGGCAAAAATAAAACTTGGCGAAATAAAAAAAAAATAAAAAATAAAAACCCAACAAAAACTAGTAATATAGACTACTTGACAGGCTTCTTGAAATGTCCCTTTGATATTCTGTAACATAAGCTGTTAGGCAGCTTGGTAAATGACAAAATAAATGAATGCATGGATAAATAGATAAGTAAATAAATGAATGTGTACTGCGCATTTCAAGTTTTGCTGGGATCATCATCCTCATCTTCATCATCGGCATCACCATTATTATCAACGTCACCATCATCATCATCATCATCATCATCATCATCATCATCATCATCATCATCGGATTCACCATTATTATCACCGTCACCACAGTCAACATCATCATAATAACAATCCTCATCCTCATCATCATCATCATCATCGGCATCAACATTATTATAATCGTCATCATCATCATCAACATCATCATCATTATAATCACCATTCTCATCATCATCCTCATCACCTTCATGACTTACCACCATCCCCGTGTCATAATATATCGTCGTTGTCATCATTGTCACTTTCATTAAAAATGGACGTATCAATAAACAAAACTATTTCTTTCTCGTAAACACCCGTTCACCCGTAATAAGTACATATACATACACACACAAACACACACAGAGAAAGAGAGACAGAGAGAGAAGTACACACACAGAGAGAGAGAGAGAGAGAGAGAGAGAGAGAGAGAGGGGGGGGGGGGGAGAGAGATAGAGGGTAGAGAGAAAGAACGATAGATAGATAGATAAATAAAAGACGGATATATAGAAAAAGATAAATAGATCGACAGATATATATATATATATATATATATATATATATATATATATAGATAGATAGATAGATAGATAGATAGATAGATAGACAGATAGATAAGAAAAGAAGAAGTCGGTCTTACTTCAACCCTACAGGTTAACAGTTCTTTAATAGAATACCTGTACTATCGTTTAAGTATAGATGAATAAAATAAAATTGACCACCTGTTACAAGTTGTTACTGTAAACATTCTCAAATGAAGGACTGAATAAAATAAAATTGACCACCTGTTACAAGTTGTTACTGTAAACATTCTCAAATGAAGGACTGAACACTATATCATAACAAAGACCTGAAGCAATTCTCTGCTCTTAACCAGTTAACTGCTGTACTCTGGAAAAATAAATATTAAAAGTTTTAGCCAGAAAACTAGTCCTTCAAATATCGATCAATTTAATTGATGTTCATCTTGGCAAAAACTCTCAAACCTGGGACCTTACGAAGTCCCAGGTTTGAGAGTTTTTGGCAAGATGAGGGTCATTTAAATCGATCAGTATTTGGAGGACGAGTTTTCTGGCCAAATTTTAAAATACGTTTTTTTTTTTTCAGAGTATGGCAATTAACTGGACAATGAAATGATTAAATTCACGTTTGTATATTATGTGAGTAAGGGCTATAATATATTCATCAAACTTCAACTAGATAATTGAAGTATAAAGTAGTCCATTAGGCAGGACTGAATTCCCGTTTCTGTAACGTTCCAAAGAACAACATCAATTGCTTTTTACATTTTATATAGGACGCTAGTATATCGCAAAGTACTATACGCCAGATCTCACGGACCTAGCCACCCAAATCACTGCTGGATAGAGAGAGAGAGAGGGGGGGGGGGGAGGGGAAGGCATGTCACTTTTGTAATATTCCTCCTAATCTAAGCGTCTCAAGTCCAGATTTTGAGTTACAATTCGATTAGCAGTCGTCCTATCTCATTACTATCCTTTTAATCCCCGGACTTTGAAAATCATAACAGGTTTTATGAATTAAAAAAAACAACAATAAACACACCCATTAACTCGCACACACACAAACACACACACACACACACACACAAACACACACACTACAAGACAACAATGAAATAGCACAGCTGACGTACCAATCGATCGATAGGCTACCGATTGCCTATGATATTGTGTTCAATACTTTCTCCAGTCTTGTGGTTTAACCTTCTAACGGCGAAATTCCATTTCTTTCAGCCTTCAGTCCATAGCCCACGTTAACTAATATAAGGAACGAACTGGGGATGCAGTTGACGTCATTCGGGCCTATGCTGTAGATAGAATGCGCTTGGCCAAGGAGTTCACAACATTGCCATCCGGAAGTATAACGGACCATCACACAAACTCTGTGTAACCATGAACTTTTATAGTCTGGTTAATACAGTTTAGTGAGAACAACTCACAAACGCGGATGGCAAAAACAATAATAAAGGCCTGAGTGACGTCATCTGCATACTATCTATTGTTTTTTGCCATCCGCGTTTATGAGTACTTCTCACTAAACTGTATTAAACAGACTATAAGCGTTTAAGGTTACACATAGTTTTGTGTGTTGGTCTCTGATACTTCCGGATGGGAATGTTGTGAGCATCTTAGCTAAGCGCATACTATCTATATTACCTTTCCATGTGCTCGAGGTCATCGGTCATATTGCAAAATATACTCAAAATGACCCGCATAGTGAAAACTGTTCACAGTTTTTGAAATATCTAACATCACGATTGGTCATCTTTTTTTCAGCTTGATACGTGTTTACAACTTTTATAGATAGTATGCAGATGACGTCACTCAGGCCTTTGTTATTGTTTTTGCCATCCGCGTTTGTGAGTTGTTCGCACTAAACTATATTAACCAGACTATAAAAGTTCATGGTTACACAGAGTTTGTGTGTTGGTCCGTTATACTTCCGGATGGCAATGTTGTGAACTCCTTGGCCAAGCGCATTCTATCTATACATAAAGCAGCGTGTTTACATTTGTTAAGAAATATCCAATCGTTGGACAGCAACAAATCATGTGATTGATGACTTGGTTGGACGAAAACCTGAATATAGATCGCCCCCATTGGCGTCACTCGGCTCTTTGTCATTAATTTGAGACCTCAATTTAGTGATTAGTTCTCACTAAACAACCGTTTGTCAATCAGACAATACACGATAAAGGTTACACACAGTTTTTTGTGTTGGTGTAGTGTGTAATCTCAATTAATCCATTGATGATATGCCTTTAGGTAAAATACGCATAACATCCAGCAGCCGGATATAATGTACCAACACACAGAACCATGTGTAAGCTTGAACGTTTATACTATTTAAATGTGCGGCCAGCTATATGATCTTGTAGTATGACACTCGCTTTCGGATCGGAAGGTCTTGGGTTCGAGCCTCGCTCGGCGCAAAGTTGATACCATTTTCATCAAATTTGAGCCTGAGCCTCTCATTTATTATCGGGTGGCAACTTAACTGTGACGCACACACACACACACACACACATATATATATATATATATATATATATATATATATATATATATATATATATATATAAGAATTAAAGCTTCAGTCCAGGCACCACATCATTTTGACTTTGTAAATGTAAAATCGAATTCGGCTAGTAAAGGGTTAAAACTGAGGTTATTAAGGCCATCAATAAAATCAATTAGCTGCTGTGAACCACTTCCATTGGAGAAGACTGGGAATAATAACAACAATGTCGTGTGGCGTCGTTTTGAACCTATGTCAATTATGATCTCAGCAGTATAATCACTATTCGTGTCTCACCTTTCAATTGGTACAATTTAAAGACAGAAACAGAAATAATAATGATGATGATGATTATAATGATGATGATGATGATGGTGATGATGATGATAATAAAATAAATTTTAAAAAGTAATATTATTATCATTAATAATAATAATAATAATAATAATATAATAATAATAATAATAATAATAATAATAATGATGATAATAATAATAATAATAATAATAATAATAATAATAATAATAATAATAATAATAATAATAATAATAATAATAATAATAATAATAATAATTAATAATAATAATAATAATAATGATAATATCAATAATAATATATAATAATAATAATAATAATAATAATAATAATAATAATAATAATAATAATAATAATAATAATAATAATAATAATAATAATAATAATAAGAAGAAGAAGAAGAAGAAGAAGAAGAATAATAACAATAATAATAATAATAACAATAACAATAATAATAAAAAAAAAAGCAATAAGCAGTTCCGGATTTTTCTTATTATAGAATATTAATCTCATTTATCGGACCAAAAAAAAAATAATGTGTTTCTCGTCTGGTTGGCAATATTCGGGTGGTGTGGAATGATGATAAATGTATTATGTAACCCCAGCCAAGGCTAGGTAACATTAACATCTCACCACCTGAAGATAGCCTTGGAGGTAAAAAAAAAAAAAACCCAACAAATTTGTACTTGGGGTAGGAGAAATATAATTATATGTAACATAGTCTGGGTAAACGGTATACTCATTCAGACACACACACAAACACACACACACAAACACAAATATATATTATATATATATATATATATATATATATATATATATATATATATATATATATTATATTAAAATATTACCACAATGTTTGGGACAGTCTACATCAATGTTTCAGGCTTAATTTGCCATCGTCAGTCCTGACGATGGCAAATTAAGCCTGAAACATTGATGTAGACTGTCCCAAACATTGTGGTAAATATTTTAAATAATAATTCGCTCCATTACTACATGTCGAGCACTTTTCGTACCATATTTGTATCAAACACGATTCAATATATATATATATATATATATATATATATATATATATATATATATATATATATATATATATAATTCAAAGACACATGCCCAAACACTGACACAAACACATGCAAACTCACAACCATACTCAAATAAACAATAACACAGAGGCAATAGAGAAAGGGGGGGGGGGGAAGAGAGAGAGAGAGAGAGAGAGAGAGAGAGAGAGAGAGAGAGAGAGCAGAGAGAGAGAGGGGGAGCATGAGCGAGAGAGAGAAAATCAGAGTGTGAGGTAGAGAGTGAGGAGACGGCAGCGATAGAAGAGAGATAGAGAGAGAGAGATAGATAGAAAGAGAGAGAGAGAGAGAGAGAGAGAGAGACGATGTGGGGGGGGGGGGGCGGTTAAAGACTTACAAAATGTAGGTAATAACTCCTAGTGAGGAGATGGCAGCGATAGAAGAGATATAGAGATAGATAGATAGATAGATAGATAGAGAGAGAGAGAGAGAGAGAGAGAGAGAGAGAGAGAGAGCAGAGAGAGAGGGGGGAGCATGAGCGAGAGAGACACAGAGAGAGAGAGACGATGGGGGGGGGGGGGGGGGGTTAAAGACTTACAAAATGTAGGTAATAACTCCTATACTCCACATATCAGTAGCAAGGGTCAGCTTTTCATAACTCACAACCTCAGGCGCTGTGGAAATATAGAATAAAGCAAAACATGGTTCATATTCATTTGTAGACATTCAGAGCCATCCGTCCCTTGTAGCCACAGTTTATCCCGGTTGGTAAAACGTGAAACGGACCAGAAATCCTTTGGATAGGAGACCAGTCTATCGCAATGTACTTTCCGCCAAATATAACAGCCCCAGCTCCCCAATCACAGGGAGGTCGGGGTAAAAAATCTCGACTGCATCCGGGACCGATCTTGGTCCCTTTGCATGTGAAGCGAGTGGTCTACCAATTCAGCTACCAAGACCCCCCCCCCACCCCCCCCCCAACCCCCGCCACACACACACACACGACACATAATGCTTATTTTAATCCCATATTTGCCCAAAAATTCTCCCGAAATTCCTCTCTGATTAAATTGGCAGGTCTCCAATTACCAAATCAAGGCAGGTCATGCGTACAAAAGTTTGCATTCTTTTCCTCTGTTACACGTTCTCGTAATTTGATGTCAAAATTTACACAACCAGCCAACCTCTTTGATCAAAGTCAACCGAACCACAGGCCATGTAGTGCAAGCGCAACAAAATTTGTGACCCATCGACTGAAAACGGTGGTATGGCGGCGGGGTAAACCTTGTGCTTAAAATTGAAAATTAAGCCCAATTTATACAAGTTGGTCTCGATATCTCAGTTAGTAGAGCACTCGCTTCACACGCAATGGGACCGAGGTCGATCCCCGGGTGCAGTCGATATAATTTTCTGACCCTCCTGTCCATCCAAATGGGATTGGCTAGCTGGGTCAGTTAGATCTGGCGGAAAGTACTTTGTTGCGACAGACTAGCGACGTATCCAAAGAAACCAGCGAGTGATTGGTATTGTCCGTTTCATGCTATAGAAACCGGGATAAACTCCGGCTCCATGGGCCGAATGGCTCTGAATGACTACTTTTATACAGGCTCATCATTCTAATGTAAACACTCTTATGAAAATGTTAAATCCAAGCCCTGATTGCGTTTGGTTATCAGAACTGCTTTTATGTGCACCTAGGTAAAATAAATACGTTCATTAAAAGGAGTGAGCTCTTCCTCCCCCCTCCCCCACCCCCAACTTTAAAATATCACAAAAACCTTAAATTTCTATATTCTGATCATGTTGTCGTTAACTCGATTTCCACCTTCTTATTCATTCCGAAAACCATTCGAGAACCCAAAACTACAGGATAAATTTGGCAAACAGACAACAAATCCCAACGATATCCTTGACATTGTAACTGACCACTTCCAGCAGAAATTTCACAAACAAGTCTCACAAATATCGCCCTTCTCAGGAAACCCTAGAGACCTAAACAACCGCATCACAACAACTGAAGTTAGAAATAGCATAAAGTGCCTAAACAATAACAGATCCCAGGCGAAGATGAAATTCCCGCTGAATTGCTGAAATGCGGTACCCTCTCCCTGGATCTGAGCATTGCAAACATAATGAACAAAACATTCTCAACACACAAAGACTGGGACATAAACAGCGGTGTCCTAATTACAATACAAAAACCAGGAAAAACGAAAGGACCCGTAAACAACCTGCGCCCAATAACATTACTGAATACCATAAGAAAAACACTGTCAACTATTGTCCTCAACAGAATTAGACCGAAAATAGAAAATTATCTATCACATAGCCAAAGCGGGTTTCGCCAAGACCGAAGCACATCGGACGTTGTATGGACACATAAATGGTTGGCAGCAAAGGCACTCAAAGAAAACATATCCATAACAATATCCGGAATCGATATGTCCGCAGCCTTTGATACGATCGACAGAGGAAAACTTTTGGAGATATTAACAGAAATAGTAGACGAAGACGAGCTCCGAATAATCCGATTTCTCCTCAGCAACACAAAGATACAACCAAGGATATACGGGGCCACAAAACAGACGCAGTTCGAAAGTAACATCGGGACCCCCAAGGAGATAGTCTGAGCCCGATTCTGTTCACAATATACTTAGAACACGCTCTGAAAGAAGTTCTAAAAGTCATTCCAAAACCAACGACTCATATTGAGAACGCAATCCCTAGAGAAATCGCCTATGCAGATGATGTCGATTTTATTGGATCAACACCAGCAAATATAGACATCATACAAAATACCCTCATGAAATATAACCTCCAAGTCAATGCCAATAAAACCGAATTTACAACAATATCGAGGAACAAAGAGGAATGGAAAAGAACAAAGAAAGTCGGCTCACTAATTGGAGACACCGAGGATGTACAAAGAAGAAAACAGCTATCAAACGCCACACTCAGTAAACTCACCAATGTATGGATTAGAGGTGACAAAATAAAGAGAAAAACCAAACTGAAAGTGTACCATGCTCTTGTAAAACCGGTACTTCTGTATAACTGCGGCACTTGGGCGTTGACAAAATCCGAAGAAGAACATCTGGATGCCTTCCATCGCACACAGCTAAGAAGGGTACTGGACATCAAATACCCCAAAAAGATCTCAAATGAATCACTCTATAAGATCACAAAAGAAAGACCAATCTCCCTTGACATTTTACAACAACGATGGCAACTTTTCGGTCACATACTACGCAGGGACAAAAACATACCAGCAAACCAAGCCATGTCGGGATACTTCCAAAAACACGGGAACCTTTTCAGAGGAAGACCGATCACAACACTCCCCGTGATCCTAAACAAAAACCTCACAACACTTGGACAAAGCATTAGTCTCATAACGGCAGGGGACCTTGAAAATCTGAGAACCCTAGCAGAGGACCGGCAATATTGGAGACACCTCACACAGGAAATACTGGAAACAGCCAAGGCGACCCGATCTTTCGGTCGAGACGCGAAAGGCATCTAAGTCAAGTCAAGTATTCATTCCGACATAATACCTGATCGACATTGTGGGTTAAATTTTTTGTTAAAGAAAAGAAAGTTAGAAGGGAGGAGGGGGTGGGCGGGGTAGTAAAAAAGATAATTAGAAAGAAAAAGGCAAAGAAAAAGTAAACCCTTTTTTATCCCATACAAAAGTACCTTTTTTTTTTTTTTTTTTTGAAGAGGCCTGAAATACCAACATAGCGGTGAAACGGATTAAGTATGTAAATGGAAATAGTACTGTAGCAGGGCTGCCAGCTGCACGGGGGGACAAAGAAGCAAATCCGTATGTTTATTTTAACCTTTATAAGATATAAAGACTATATAATACTATATATTCCCTCAGATTGTACTTTTTTTTAAAGAATGAAAATCAAATCTTAAACCCTCTTCCGCACTAGGACAGGACTGTCCTGGGACAGTCCTGTCCCAAATCTGTAACATATAGAATTTAGAGAAATCTTCCGCACCTATTGGGACGGGACAAAACAGTCCCGTTGTGTCCCAAGCCGTTGTGAAATGCTACAAAATCAACGGGACAGGACTGTCCCAGTCCCGTGTTCATATCGTTTGTGATAGTAGAAAAATATAGCAGACTTCCGCACTAGGACAAAAAATTCGCAGACTTGGCGGCGCCGTGTCAAAATTGAAATGCCTGTCTTTATTTTCTGCATCCCTACTACTACTACTACTACTACTACTGTTGCTTCTGCTGCTGCTAATGCCACTAATATATTAATACCTACATCCCTTACATTTTGTATTTATTTCCAATTCCATTGGATTTATTTTCCAACAATAGTCCACACTTTATTTTAGTTCACTGACTTCTATACTGCATTACACAGTTCCTACCCGCTTCCCCTCTTTTAACATAATTAAGTACGCACCTTTTATAAATTTCTATTGCTCTGTTTTAATTCGCGCTTCCTCACAAAGTAGCATACAATTTCCTGCCCATCAATGTTTTTGTTTGTGCATCTTAACAACGCCACTACCACATTGTCTCATTCGTCTGTAGTTTTTAATACATCATGTGTTGTGATGAAGGGGAAACCCGAAACGTCCATTTTATCTGTTTTCGTATATAAACTGAAGCCTACATTCAATTTCACAGTTATGATTTATTTATTTATTTCAATTCTGAATATAAAAAAGCAAGAACAATTCAAAAAATAATTCTATATGATGAAACCACGTACAGAAGGCATAGCAACACAAACACTTTCGGCAATTTAAAAACGTATGTTTATAAATATAATTTAAGATGCGTCACACTTTGTGACACAGCAGTAACGTGTCTAAAACCGGTCGCACATCTATTCGGTACCTTGTGGGATCAATTATCTTTATCGTTATTTATTTCGGGAATTTTCGATGAAAATATTTTTAAGTAAGTCCTTCTGAGCCACTTGGACTCATTGTAAGACAAATTAACTCCTTTAGATCCTTGTAGCCAATGGTGCAGGAGTTATTCCGGTTTCAATAGCGTGAAGCGGACAATTAACGTATTTGTTTGAAAACCTTTGAACAGGACGCTAGTCTATCGCAGATTACTATCCCAGCTTGACAGGTACCCTTTTACACCTGAATGGAGTGAGTGATTGGAGTAAATTTTCTTGCTCTAGAAAGTACAAATTGGCTTTGGTCGGGATCGAACGCAGAACCTCTGAGTCCAGAGTACAACGCGCTAACCATGGGCCATCTTGCCTCCTAACTTATAAATCCGGAACTTATCCATGTTGCTGAAGCGTTGAGCAGACAGATAACAGTTTAAAATTAAAAAAAAAAAAAATTCCCTTTTTCATCCCATAGGGGACATTTTTCTCGAGGGTCTATTCCAAGGGAAGACTGGAATAACCCAGGCGTCAGCCGCAATGCAGCGCCGCAAATTGAGCTAGGGTGAGGTATAACCCAGGCGTTAGCCGCAGTGCAGCGCCGCAAATTGAGCTAGGCGAGGTGACTTACTCAAGGCAACACAGCGCATCAGCGGGTGATCGAACTGATGCATTTCGGGTACGAAGCAAAGACCGTACCACCGAGCCATGTTGACTTTCTATTATCCTCTTGAATGATGCTAGTCCGTCAAAGATTACTTTCATCAGCGAACTGGTACTCATTTGCAACTGGGTAAAATGAGGTGATTCCAAGAAAGTCATTTTAAGATAAGATCGGAGATCACCATAGAGTCTACGGAATTAACCCTTGAGCAATCTTTGGGTCATTAAAGGATGCACCCAATGTTGTTTTCTCTTTAAATTTGTCATTTTTTTCCACGTAGTAAAGCGCAGAAAATGCAACCTCTATTTCATACATTACTTGTAGCAGCAGTAGTAGTAGTAGTAGTAGTAGTAGTAGTAGTAGTAGTAGTAGTAGTAGTAGTAGTAGTAGTAGTAGTAGTAGTAGTAGTAGTAGTAGTTGTAGTAGTAGAAGTAGTGGTAGAAGAGGTGGTAGTTGTAGTAGTAGTAGTAGTAGTAGTAGTAGTAGTAGTAGTAGTAGTAGTAGTAGTAGTAGTAGTAGTAGTAGTAGTAGTAGTGGTAGTGGTAGTAGTAGTAGTAGTAGTAGTAGTAGTAGTAGTTAGTAGTAGTAGTAGTAGTAGTAGTAGTAGTAGTAGTAGTAGTGTAGTAGTAGTAGTAGTAGTGGTAGTAGTAGTAGTAGTAGTAGTAGTAGTAGTAGTAGTAGTAGTAGTAGTAGTAGTAGTAGTAGTGTAGTAGTAGTAGTAGTAGTAGTAGTAGTAGTAGTAGTAGTAGTAGTAGTAGTAGTAGTAGTAGTAGTAGTAGTAGTAGTAGTAGTAGTGTAGTAGTGGTAGTGTAGTAGTAGTAGTGTAGTAGTGTAGTAGTAGTAGTAGTAGTAGTAGTAGTAGTAGTAGTGTAGTAGTAGTAGTAGTAGTAGTTGTTGTTGTAGTAGTAGTAGCAGCAGCAATAATATTACTCTTGCTATAAGAATATTTCATGATTATATAAATCTTATGTAAACAAATCCCATTGTACAGTGTAAAAAATCATTATCGTCATGTCGTATCTTATGTTGATTCATAAAATGTGAATTATTAGAGTTGTACCAAGGACTTATTTTTTAAATTATTAATTTATAATTCAAACTATTAAATAACTAATCTATTAATTAGAAGATTTTACATTATTATTATCACCATTATAATTATCATTATTATTATTATTATTATTATTATTATTATTATTATTATTATTATTATTATCATTACTATCATTATCATTATTACTATCATTGTTTGCCTTGCTTTATTATTGATTTTATTTACTTGATTTGTTGATGAAAATATTATATTCTTGTATGAGTTATATTGACAATTGCCTACAAATAAACTTTTGAATCTTGTAAAAAAAAATAAAAAAATAATGCATTCGCGCAGGTGTGTCCCGGGACAGTCCTGTCCTAGTGCGGAACCCCTTTTGAATAGAAGTTTTCTCCAGTGGGACAGGACAAATTTGTCCTAGTGCGTAAGTAACAGGTAAAAACCTTTGTCTCATACGTTTCGGATTTTTTAAAAATGTTTTTTACTTTTTTTTTCTTTTTTTTTTTTTTGTTAAATTCACTAAAGAGGGGATGTTTGCATTGTTTCTTAATTTTATTTTCAAGATATTCTAAACGATTCTGGAATTGTTCACCCACACAAACTTATAAAAATATTTTTTTTAGAACCAATGTAAAACACATTGAGTATTATATAATTTTGAAAATGCGCTGTACAAATTAATGTCCTCTATTATTATTATTATTATTATTATTATTATTATTATTATTATTATTATTATTATTATTATTATTATTATTATTATTATTATTATTATTATTATTATTATTATTATCATCATTATTATTGCATTGACATGCAGTCTGACACTTTTTCTTGTTTTAAGGTTGGCAGCCCTGCTGTAGTTACGAGCAGTTAAGTACTGAATGAGAGAAAATGAATATTGACGCAATTCGTTTAACAGTCTCTCCTTGATCTTGAAACTAACGGTAAACACAAAGGCTTAGGTTAAGATAAAATTCCCATTTTAGCGCTTTGCCAATGACTTCAATTCAAGAAGTACCACTCTATATTTCTGATTTTTTGGAAATACATATTATCTTCATAAGGTAATCAACACAGTTCCTAATATTTCTTTCTTATATCTCCAACACAAGCAAAAAGCATCGCCGACGTGCACATATTAGCAGGTCTGATAAGCGATCGCAATTATGTGCTTGATTTATTTAACATTGTTACATAATATGAAAACTATTTTGAATTGGCTTGAGAATGTCTCCATTACAACAATGAGACCATAACTAAATGTGAGGCGCTCTTGAGAAATGGTCCACGACATAATATCACCTGGATGGTATTTTCGAAATCTGGCAAATAACAGGTGTTTTCAGACTTTCTGAGGAAAATCGGGATTACCCAATAATATTAATGTTTGATTGTTCATTTATGACCAGTTCCAGTTGAAAAATTTGCACACTAAATATTTTAATCCTTTTTTTTTCGAGGGCTCTTTAAACGTTCAGTAAATGGCGTTGAGTAAACTTTGAAGCCGTTTCCCTCAAAACCACTTTTTGTCTACTTCAAATGGCCATAACCCTGACATTTGTTAACATATTTCATGAAATAAACATCAAAATGTATAGAAAAGGACAGACACGTCGTTGTCACATCACACATTCCTCTCTTCCGGTTCAAAATTCATTGGAAGTGTGTAACCTAACAATATTACATATTGAATTGGAATATTGGTTACATATTGAATGAATCATAAGGTGGCATAATCATTTTAGTATCAGGGTGTTTAGGCAGATTCCTGTGATTACTGGGTCTAAAAAAGTGAGAATGGATTATATCTTTATTAACGACCAGCATTTATATAGGATAGAAAAAAACCCCAAAAACATCACTCTGAAACCAGAAGATCAGGTATGTATCCAGTTCTCCGGTGCATAGTAATGAAGGAATTTATATCTGTCGTATGTGCTATAATATTGATTTACCCCAAAACCACTAGTCATTTCCAATTGTTTTACACAATACATTGGGGTCCCGTTAGCTCAGTTGGTAGAGCACTCGCTTCATAAGCAAATGAACCGAGATCGATTCCCCCCCCCCCCCACCTGTCCACCCAGCAGTGATTGGGTAGCTGATAGATCTTAGTGGAAGGTACTTTACGATAGACCAGCAACTTCTATAGTCCTTTTCACGCTATAGAAACCGAGATAAACTCCGGTTCCATGGGCCTATGGATCTGAAGGACTACTACTTATACAAAATATATATATGACAAAATATACATTTACATTCATATGACCATATGTCGCTTAAGATAGAAATTGAATCAAAGACGATATGTATGTCTTCAAACATAAAAATAAACTTTACCGATAAACTCTGCCGTTCCCATCAAGGCACGTAGGTCCTCTTTCCCAGATAACTGTTGGGCCAGACCGAAGTCAATCAGTTTGATGTTCTGGGATTTCTTGTTCAACAGCATGATGTTCTCGGGCTGGAAGAATTTGGAGTATAGATATAAAATACAAGATTTATTATTATTATTATTATTATTATTATTATTATTATTATTATTATTATTATTATTATTATTACTATTATTTTTATTATAATATTCATTATTATTATTATTATTATTATTATTATTATTATTATTATTATTATTATTATTATTATTATTATTATTATTATTACTATTATTATTATTATTATTATTATTATTATTATTATTATTATTATTATTATTATTATTATTATTATTATTATTATTATTATTATCATTATTATTATTATTGGTGTTGTCGTCGTCGTCATCATCATCGTTATGGTGTATTATTATTGAGTCATTGCCCTTTGCAATGGTATTACCAATATTGCATTTCCATGAATAATCCACTGAATTACATTTAATTACTTCTAAATTATGTCACAATCGAATATATTTTATGAATACATTATATTCGTATCATTAATTAACTACACTTGTGCATTGACGATCTATTACATAACGTATATTCTGTTTATGTATATTTCTATACTGCCATGTTAAATATTACTAAGTCTGTGATATATGAAATATAAAGTTGGCAATAACGTATCTTATTGACAGGCCACAAATAAGTGTATGCCCTGTCAGTCTTTCTGTGCACTTCCTTTTGGTGCATAACAATCATCATCATCATCACCATCATCATCATCATCATCATCTTGATTGTTATCAATATTTATTTATTTAATCATTTTCGAACTAATTTATTTATCTATCTGCCTCTCTACCATTCTATCTATTTATCAACATAAAAGGAAAATCTGTAAATACCTTGAGGTCTAGATGGGCGATACTATTGTCGTGGAGATGCTTCAATCCATGCAGAATTTGGGCAATGAAAGCGGACGCCTCTTCTTCATCCAAGCAGTCTTTCTCAGAGATGTAGTCAAACAACTCACCTCCTGTCACTCTGGAGACGGAAGAACAGAATTACTTGATACAGATAAAAGATGAACATGTTTGTTTTGGGGGTTTTTTTTTTGTTGGTTATTTTTTTTTTTGGTCTAGTGGTAAGACGCATTCGGGTTGTGACCATTATGACTCGAAGTCGATCCCCGCGCCTCCGTTGGTAGAGCACTCGCATCCTTCAAACGCAAAAGGACCGAGATCGATCACAGGTGAAGTCGGGATTTTTTTCTGACCCCCCCCCTCCCCCTGTCGACCTAGCAGTGATTGGGTAGCTGGGTCTGATGGATCTGGCGGAAAGTAGGTTGCTATAAACTAGCGTCCTATCCAAAGGATACCGAGCAACAAATCTCTAAATGTCCGATTCACACTGTAGAAACCGGTATACACTCCTGAATCGCTCTGAAGGACTTTATAAAAAATTTGAAACACTCTATCTCTATCTAGTTGCCTTATTATCTTTCTCTGAGATGATCTAGCAGTATATTTTCAAACTATCTATCTCAAGACTCCCTCAAATCCCTAACCTTTTGTTCTCCAGAACAGATTTATACAAGGAGGTGTTCAATCAACGAATGTTTTTTACGTCCCCATTGTTGTTGATAAAAAACAGAAAAAATATATTTTGACGCCTAATGATACCTTGACCACAATTATAATTCTTAATATCAAATCGTTCAATTCGTGAAATCATCATTGAGAGGAAAAAATACATTTTTATTTTAAAAAATAAAAATATATAAATGAGGTCATTGGAAATAACAATATAAGTATTCTTGAATTCATGTGTTTAAAACTTCAAGCTCGTTCCAAAAAAAAAATAATATAAATGAGGTCATTTGAAATAACAATATACGTATTCTTGAGCTCATGCATTTGAAACTTTAAGTCGTTCCAAAAAAAAAAACAAAACAAACAACATAATAATAATATAAATGAGGTCATTGGAAATAACAATAAAGTCATTGGAAATAACAATAAAGTATTGTTGAACTCATGCGTTTGAAACGTCAAGCTGGTTCCAAATGGTCGCGCAACGACATTGGGGACTCCTTCGAATTTCCAAACGGATGAGTTCAAGAATCTTAATTTTACGCCTAGAAGCAACGTCAATAGAAAATCAAATACTCAAAGTAAATCTTGTATTTTATATTATATTATAAGGTGTCCATTCATTCAAGCACACAGTGTGACACCTAGACTGCTTTACGTTTCACACACGATAAAAACGTCCCCCCTGCACTGACCAACGACCCAAAACTTTCAAGGCCACGCTTAATCAGCAGGCAGGTCATAAGTTTAATAGATCTTTCCCTTGCCCGTTTTCTTGTCCAGTAGATCATTTGTCTCCCAATGCTATCTATAGATTGCTATGGTCTCTCCCCAACAAACTCGAATGGAACTGTATATATATATATATGCATGCGAGAAAGAAAAAAATGGAAAAGTTTAGAACTGTGTCGTTGTCAGACTATAATTGATACAAGTCTGATATTTTACCACAATCAAAACCATAATTGACATTTATGTATATCATTTTTCAGGACACTATATTGTTTAAATTCTCAAATTTTCATATCACCTGTCAATCCCCGACTTTGCTTTAATACTATGCGTAGCCTTTTTTTTTTCTCGTGATTCACTATACGACTTAAATAATGATTCAATCCAATTCGTTTAAAATTGGCTCTTTTAACTCTGCTTCTGAGTAAAACCTTGTACAACTCTTACAGACCATGTTGGACATCATTGATCAAATGCTATAGTCCATCAATGGATTCAAGTCAACACGCAATGGAGGTAATTTATCTTTAGAAATAAATCGAGCGTGATTTCTGATTTGTATTTTAAAATTATGTAACATTGTTAGAAGAAAAACGTATTGCAGACCAGCTATCCCGATCGGTGTTTTGTTTTTTCAGCAAGACGTGGCAACTTTCTACACTAGACACACAATACTGCTTAAACCAAGATGCAAATTTGGACACTAACGATATCGTGCTTTTTATACGACTTTGATATAACCGGCTTAGTTTCTTTACTCATAATACATTAAAAAAACAAACTTGGCATGTTTATTAACCAAAGGTCATCTTTTTGTTGCTTGTAAACTTTCTAACGTTTATGGTTTCTTCTTCGTATTGAAACAGCGTCTTACTTTTTCCATTTAAAAAAAATCGCACCATATATGTAAGGATCACCGTCTCAAGCCAAATACTAAAAAGTAATTTTAGAGCCAAACTCACCAGAAATGAGTGGTTTTAATTTGGTCAATTTCCGACACTAAACGAATTGTCGTCAATAAAACATACAGCTACTCAATTTACACCCGAGTACGGTGAGAAAATGTGAGGAAAGAGACTCGAACCCATAAAGTTCCGATCCGAAGACGAGTGTCAAACCACAAGCTCCATCATTAGGTCTCCCTCAATAAATAGTTAAATAAATAAATAAACAAACAAACAAACAAATAAATAATAAATAAATAAATAAATTTGGAAATTTATATTGCGCATTTCCGAGGACTTATCATATTCAATGGGCTTTCTTCACAATATTTCCTTTCCAGAAACAAAATATGAAACAATATTCCCATCTCGGATAGTTTGGTATCCATTTCATACAAGCACTCTAACGATATCCGTCAATATTTATAGTCAGGAGTCCATTTACACCTTAGTCGAGTGGGGTCAAGTGTGGAATATTACCTGTCACAAATACATAACGCCGGGCCACATATGTTTTTTTTAATTTTAATTGCCAACATCGTCACCATCCGGCCACTGATCACACTCAGCATCGCTGGATTATTTCTAACAAGACGAGGCACCTTACTCCTGTAAAAAAAATATAATTTAAAAAAAACAAACAAAAAAACCCCAACAAAACAATAGTAGCAACAACAACAACGACAATAACGACAACAATAACAACAACAACAACAGCAACAACAACAATAACAGTAACAATGACAACGACAATAACAACAGCAACAACAACAACAACAACAACAACAACAACAACGTGTCACTAACCTAATCACAAGCACACACAAAAAACCGCCCCAGTTAATGTCATTGATTTTGTTTTTTAAAATATTGATGATAATGGCAAACCCATAATGGTGGTCACAGATCGGTCAATTCAGGTAGCGGGTATCCAGCTGAGATGACCAACACTTGTGGCTCGGGCACGGGGCGGTTTTATCACACTTTTATAATTCAGTATAATAGCATCCTCGGGGGAGGGCTGCCCATAAAAATAGTTTGACAGGTCTCTCGATCCGTCCTGGCCATGCGATCTAGGTTTTCTATGGTCTTGTCTATTAATGCGTGCAGCTTACTGCATCAAGATATGCCTGAGGTTAAGGGCTCTGGGTTTTTTGTTTCTTTTTCTAATATTATAAACGTAAGTTAGCCAATGTATGATAAGAAAGAAGAAAAAAAATAAAAAATAAGATGCGACCAAAAAAGAAACATGATGAGACTTTTTGGTTCATATAATGAGGGGAGATGATGAATGAATGAATGAATGAATCACGATGATAATGATGAGGATGATGATGATGATGATGATGATGATAAAGGAAGGTAGAGGAGGAATAGTAAGAGGAGCGGAAGTGGAGGAAAGGGGAAGGGGAGCAAAGGTGGAGGGCAGAGGAAAGACAAGAACAACAACAAAAAAACGGAGCAAGAGAGAGAAGGAAGAATTAGGGGGCGTGAGTCTGGGGGAAGAGAAAGAGAGAGAAAGCTAGCTAGATAGATAGATAGAGAGAGAGAGAGCGAGGGAGAGAGTGTATGTGTATGTGTGTGTGAGAGAGAGAGAGATAGAGAGAGAGAGCGAGAGAGCGGTGGGATCAAAGTATAAATCGAACATGGATAAGTCACCAGTTATTGGTTAGCCCGTTACTCTAATCGCTATGCATAAACAAATAACATAAACCACTTCTAACTGGGTCAGTTCTTCAGAGGGGTCCGGAGAGGTAACTGGAGTGCATCTTTTAAATCTACGTTAACAGGGGGGAAATTACTGTGGCGGCGGCATTGGTCATAATAATTATTATTATACCTAAGAATATCATTCTTATTATAACCTCACCTTGACTTGCTCAGTTTTAAACGCTCGAGGCCAAACGCTTAAAAGCTTGCATGTATGTTGTGGCGAAAGCGAGTATGAAAAGTGAAAAACAAAATAAATATCGTGGGTCGAGATGGCCAAACTCTGTGTATATTGGCTGGTACTCAGAGTTTGGGATTCGCAGGAAGGAAGCCATCCAGAAATGCCAACCCTTCACGTTCCAAAAGTGGAATCAAAACATCAGACAATAGGAATTTGAGACAAAAATAAAAATGTGAAATTTGTTTACATAACACAAAAAGGCAGTAGACGTCTATATACAATTCTAGCACAGCTGGCAAAAAAAAATATTTTAAAATCACATTGTAAGGTAATGGAATAAGGAAAGGTGAAAGGTAGCGCAATTAATTTTCCTACTTACCGCCCTTTTGACAATCATTATCTTTTTCACATTTTTTCTTTCAAAATAAAATAAATATCAGGGGACGAGATGGCCCAACACCGTGTATATTGGCTGGTACTCCGGCTGGAGTCCGGGATTCGCAGGAAGGAAGCCATCCAGACCTGCCAACCCTTCAGATTCCAAAAGTGGAATCAGAACGTCAAACAATAGGAATTCGAGACACAAATAAAAATAGGAATTTGTTTCCATTGGATAATTCCCTCCCAATATTCCCATCAACACTTTTCACCTAACACCTAAAGGCAGTATAATTCTAGCACAGCTGGCAAAAAAAAAAAAAATAAATTTAAATCGCATTGTTAGGTAATGGAATAGGAAAGGTGAAAGAGAGCGCAATTAATTTTCCTACTTGCCGCCCTTTATCAATCTTTTTTTTCTTCACATTTTCTCTCTCCACAACCCCCCCCCCCCCCACCCCCACCCCCGCCTATTTCTTAAAATTATCAGTACTTTCGAAAATCGGAATTTTAGAGACAAGGGAAAAATGGCTGGACAACGACTTCTTCAAATATTGATCGATTATGTTAACCACTAAATCATTACAAAAAGTCTGAAGCCCGATGCTTCACACTGCTATACTCTAGAAAAAATGTAAAAAAAAAAACAAAAACAAAAAACAACAACAACGACAACAACAAAATCACCAAAAAAAAACCAATACGTATTTAAAATTTTCGCCAGAAAACTTCTCCTTCAAATACCGATTGATTAATATGACCCTTGTCTTGGTAAACACTCTCAAAACAGGGCATGGAACTTCGCGAAGTCCCAGGTTTGAGAGTTTTTGCCAAGTCGAGGATCATATTAATCAACCGACATTTGAAGGACGAGTTTTCTGGCCAAAATTATCAAATACGTTTTGTTTGTTTTGTTTTTTTTCTCCACAAAGTGTGACAAGCACAGAATTGTCAGGTTTGGAACTTTTTGACAAGTTAATGGGTTAACTTAATTGATTGATATGGGATGTTAACGTTTTTTCGCTAAAAAGAAAGAAAATCGTTTTGACATTGTTACACAGTCTGGAGAGAGCAGCTGTACTGAATGTGAAAATAAAACTAAAAGCATTGACATAGGAAAATTGAAGAACTATGTCAAGAGAAGAATAGATGTGTTGTGAAATAAATATAAAAATAAAGGAGGGAAAAAAATGAAAATAGAAAACAATAGCTGAAATATGCGAGCAGCTATATCAGGGAAAAGCCGTGTTTGACGCAGTACCAGATAAAGCGAAGAAGGAAATACAAAAAGGGTGGGAGGGGCTGGGGATTAATCATCCTAAAAATCAGATAGGAAAGGCAGATTATTATGAGTTAATGTTATATACACACATAATATATACACACATAATATATATATATATATATATATATATATATATATATATATATACTATAATTAATTATACGCGTGAGACATGTAAGCATGAAAAAAAAAGTCTGACTACATGAAAGCATTATCTGGCAAACCTAATTAAACGGATCGCCCCAATCCCGATAAGCATAGCTACAATGAATGAACCCCAGGAGAACAAATCGTAATCTTTTATCATAACGTTTTTGTTGTGCATTTTTTAAATGTTTTTTTTTTTTTTTTTTTCTTTTTAAAAAATCGTTTTTGAAAATAAATTTACGACTAGCCAATATGCAGAATCTCGCGTGCGCCTTGGTTTCAGGGAGGAAAAAAAAAACGAAGAAAGACTAGAGATAAGAAAAAGAAATGAGGAACTTGCGAGAATCTTTATTGATGCCTTTCATGATGAAAGAGCGGGGATAATAATCGACTACCAAGCGAAAATGATGGGCACCAATTCACGTTGACGTTTCAAACCTGTACGCATGCGTGCAGTGCCAGCGAGTACGTCCAGTTAGCGTCACGGGCACCTTTCAAATCTATAAAATCTTTTTGATCCCGATCTGTCGGCATTATTGCGTTCCATTGAAATGATCAATAACAATCGTTGATCCTTATTGGTTTCTGTGTAAATAATCGATACCCGTGTAGAGCTGTATAATGAAGCCATTCTGGTATATTTCAATGTATTGTATTGCACTTCTTGTCTATTGTTTTATATATATATATATATATATATATATATATATATATATATATACATATATATATATATATTATATATATATATATATATATATATATATATATATATGTGTGTGTGTATGTGTGTGTGTGTGTATGTGTGTTATATATGTCTATATAGATATATAGGTCATGCAAATAATAATTTTGTTTTCGTTATGTATCATTTAGTCTTTTTTTAAATCTTAAGACGTCATATTGACTGGAAGAAATAGAAATAGATAGATAGACGGGTAGATAGATGGAAGATAGATAGATAGATGGGTAGATAGATGGAAAGATAGATAGATGGATCAGGGATGTCTATTGGTATTTTTTTTTAAAGCCTGATAGCTTTATTCTCGTAAAGACCATATTATATGAAAATATTTCGTGCTGGGCATGATCACATAATATTACCCTTAAATCAGAGAAGAGGATGCATATCCATCTAGTTTCCCCTTACCGGTTGCCTTTAACAACCAATAATTTAATCTTTAAAAAATAAATAACTCAACAATATTGTTGTAATGGAGACACTCTCAAACCAACACAAAATATTGTCCGTTAAAACAATGTTAAAACAGGCACTATAATTGAGTTAGGTGTTTCGTCGGAGTGCTTTAAAGACTGGTAATTGAATGAATAGTCATGGAGATTAGATTATTGATAAGAATAAAATTAAATATCATTTCTAAAATACCGTGGAGATTTCGTCTTTAAAATATTTGTCAAGAAGACGTTTGCTTCAAACATCGGTCGATTAGAATGATCCCCACCTTGTCAAAAATCCTCAAATTTGGGACTTACTCCGTATTGTCCCCCATGACTCGTGTAAAATAAAGTCAAAGTGCATATTAAAAATGTTAGCGTCTAAACCACCACGACATGACACCGTATTGAGGCAATGGGTCACAAATATCCAACTCTCTCTCTCTCTCTCTCTCTCTCTCTCTCTCTCTCTCTCTCTCTCTTTCATTCTTTCTTTTCTGTCCCCCCCCCCCTCTCTCTCTCTCTCTCTCTCTCTCTCTCTCTCTCTCTCTCTCTCTCTTTCCATATATGTGTATGTGGGTCCGAGTGTGCGACTGCGTCTGGGTCTTTGATCAAAATCCGTTTGTATTGCCCGACCAAACCGACATTCGATTAGATTCTATTTCTGGTAATGATCAACAAAGAGGGTGGGGTGGGGTGGGGGGGGGGGGGGGGCAAAATTTCTACACAGATTACTGCCGTACTCTGAAAAAAAAATTATTTTTAAAAAAACTTTGGCTAGAAAACTCCTCCTTCAAATATCGATCGATTAAAATTACCTTTATATTGTCAAAAACTCTCAAACTTGGGACTCCATTGAAGTCCCTGCTAAAAGAGTCTTTGACAAGATGAAAGTCCTTCTAATAGACCACTATTTCAAGGACGAGTTTTTTGGTCAAAATTTTTTTAACTTTGTCATTTCAGAGTACGGCGTTACAGCTGTTTCCTTCGATTTGTTGGTCTCGGAAAATCAGAAAGCTCTGTAGTTCAGTAACAAAGATAATATCTCAATATTGTGTGTGCGTGTGTTTGTGTTTGTGTGCGTGTGCGTGTTGGTGTGGTCTGACATTCGATTTCGGGTCGGAAGGACCCGGGTTCGAGTCCCGCTCCGAGCGGGCATAGTTGAGTCGTTGGAAAAGGCTCTTAACTCACATTTACTCACCGTACTCAGGTGTAAAACCTGCCGTTAACAGAGATTGTCTCCGTCGTAAAAAAAAATAATTGCAATATCGCCCAACAGGCGTCATGTCTCGTCTTAAATGCGAAATGTTGTTGGATTGGGACCAATTGAAAAGCGCTTTGAGCAAATAATTTAGTAGATATCACGCTATATAAATGCAAGTTGAGTAAAACTATTCGCTCTCTTGACTTTCAAAACATACCCTCATCGAAAAAGATCGACAGAGAAACTATTGTCCCAACGTCCTTTTACACTGCACTCTTGTTATTCTCCTCTCAAAACATCACAAGTGCTGGAATGGAATTTTCCAATTGAATTAAAGCTATAGTCTGGCCTTCCTCGTCTCAGACAAAAATTGAGTTCAATTGAATTACAGGTCCTTGTAGAGCACGATGCGGCATTCGAATTCAGTCTCGGACTGGTGTGAAATTGTTGACTTTTTGATGAAATTTCTTTCATTTTTATTTTATTCTTTAACCCTTTCCTTACCAACTATAGGAAAATCGTCACATTCGTTACGATACAGCCAACATTTTTCTTATTCAAATTTCTTTTGTACATCATAAACATTTTAAGAGAAAGAACAGTGTGTTGTAGATCATGTTTTGCTAAAGAAATTATGTATCGCAAGAATTTTACTGTTATTAATTTTAGTGATAAAAAAAAAGTATTTTTGTGTTAGTTGGGTTTGAAGTTTTGGGGAAAATCTTGAAATGGCTGGTAAGGAGAGGGTTAATTTCAGAATGATTGGTGGTATCTCATAGGACAAATCGATCACGGTAAAAGGGCAGATATTTTAGTGGAATGTGGATTGTATATAACATTAAAAGTGCAATTGTATTATTCTTTTCTGAGTTAAGTTGTTTTCTTTTTCTTTTGAAGATGGCTGGGGGTGGGGGGGGGGGGGGGGGAATTGTGATGTTAAAAGATGATAATTGAACTTGAATTGTTATTGGTTGGTGAACATCGAGAAGATAATGATGAGAGAGAGAAAGAAAGAAATAAAGAAAGAGAGAGAGAGAGAGAGAGAGAGAGAGAGAGAGAGGGGGGGGGGAGAGGGGGGGGAAGAAAGTGTGCGCGCGCGCGAGTGTGTGTTGTGAGAGAAAGAGAAAGAAAGAAAGAAAGAAAGAGAGAGAGAGAGAGAGAGAGAGAGAGAGAGAGAGAGAGAGAGAGAGAGAGAAAGTCAACACATGAGATACCAACCATCGGTGAGATGTTAGACCATCCAATCCAACACTGGATTTCACACCAACATTAAATTGAAAATCCATTCGTCAATCCAGGGGATAAAAGATAACTTTGTGTGATCAGTAATCATGGCTGTATTAACCTTATCAGCTGGACTTTAAACTCAAACGCACGTAGCGAAAGAAAGAGGAAGAAATAAAGAGAAGGTGCGTAGAGAGAGAGAGAGAGAGAGAGAGAGAGAGAGAGAGGGAGAGAGAGAGAGGGAGAGAGAGAGAGAGAGAGAGAGAGAGAGAGTAACTAACAAAGCCACTGAATGAATCCAGTAGTCCAGTCTGTAATCATGACCTGTGTCTGGAACGTGTATTCGATACCGACAGTGTTAACCTTATCAGCTGGGCATTAACTTTGTAAAGGCGGATCATAGATATATAATGTATTCCAACATTGGGCGGATTAATATTGGAAAATACTGCACGACATAACTAAATTTTGGCCAGAAAACTCATCCTTTAAATTATATCGACCGTTTAAATTAAAGGCAATTTGTCAAAAACTCACAAACCCGGGACTTCCTTTTCTTAAAATGTGTTTTATTGTTTTTTTTTCTGTTTTTTTTGTTGGGGTTTTTTTTTTTTTTTGGGGGGGGGGGGGGTCGGGAGATTGTGTTTGTTCTTTTAACAGAGTATGCCTGAAAAGACAATACTGCCTTGCGATGACAAAACACCTTTCTCATTTTGACCAGTTAACGTGTACTTCATTCATATTATCATATCAACATAACATCGTCTCAAAGCGGTATTATGTCGGAACGTACCTGGCATCAAAAGTTAAAGTATTGGTAGCTAAACTTATAAAGTCGACACTTTTTTTCTGACCCCCCCCCCCCCCCCCCCCCGCCCCCTATATGATTTGGCGGAAAGTGCTGTGCGGCAGACTATCAAAAGGGTCGCAAAATCAGGGATAAACACCGTCGCTTTGCGCGTAAAGCGAGTTGTCTACAAACTGAGCTATCGGGACAATCGAGTTAAATAATAACAATAATTCAACCTTGGACACTAGTTGATTAAAATGTCAAACAAAAGTTAAAGGGTTGTCAGATAGTTGTATCCATTGGCCATTGCTCTAAATAAAGATAGAATGGAAAAATAGAATAGAATTCCCATAGGGAAATTTGTCTCTATGGTCTATTCCAAGAGAAGACTGGAATAACCCAGGCGTTAGCCTCAGTACAGTGCCGAAAATAGAGCTAGGGCGAGGTCACTTGCTCAAAGATACAAAGGGCAGCGGCGAGTGATCGAACTCGGTACCTTTCGGGTACGAAGCAAAGACCGTACCGCTAAGCCACGCTGCCCCATAAAGATCTCACATTTAATTTATTCGATAGGAAACGACGACAATCATATTATATTGGCACTTGACTAATCAGAGGAATTATATTTTGTTAACCAGTTTACCTGTTGGATTCTGGAAAAACACTCATTAAAACATTTGGCCAAAAAACTCAACCTTCAAATATCGATCGATTTAAATTACCCCATTTTGGAAAAAAAAGATACCCCTCTCAAACTTAGGTTTGAGAGTTTTTGCCAAGATGAGGATTATTTAAAACGACCAATATTTGAAGGACTAGTTTTCTGGCCAAATACTTTAATCCGTGTCTTTCGGCAGTTAAGTGGTTAAACAACTGTCTGATATTTGATATCGTATAAGTATCAAAGTGGATATGGAACAAAGAGGATCATTACGTAAGCTTAACCAATCCTCATAACATGATCCGTATTTACTCATGAATATGTGTCAATGTGATGTTGTAGCAGATCGATTTCAAGGGCAGTATGACATAGCGTCATGGTCTTTGCTTCATCCCATACTGTATAACCTGGCCCAAGTTCAGTTTGCGAATCTGATCTGCTGCTGATGCCTGGGTTACTCCGATCTACCCTTGGAATATACTCTAAAATAAAGAGAATTCGATTTTATCCTTTTATCTTTGAGCTGAAAATGAGTGCCCCTAGTTCTAACCCTAGGCAGCTTCTAACGGTGTCACACTAACATCGTTACGATGATCTATCCAGGCCATGGCCGACTAGAGTACTATAGTTACGTCATGATCCAGGCCAATTGTAATCGTCTCCCGCCGGACATTGGGAGTCTGGATTACTGCCGTTATCGGGCCCCATTCTCTAGGCATTGTTGCCAGCGGCGTTCCCGACACTATAATATGCATGGACTTGCGAAGTTTCGCATAAACCTTCTCAACGTTATTGCTCCTAACCCACACCGGAGCGCAGTACTCCACGGTGGAATAGTATAGTGCCATTGCAGAAGTCCTCAGAAGTGCCTGGTCAGCACTCCACGTTGTTCCATAGTCGATGTGACCTTGGAAAAAGCTTCCGTCACACAATTTCCACTCATTCTCTTGGAGATGGACATAACAGTTGGAGCTCGCCCAATGTCAAGCAATGCTGTCTGTGCTCAAAAGTGTTTGTCATTTCCTGAATAAATCCCAAAAACAGTGACTGTATAAAGAAGACAACGACAGAGCCTGCATCTGAGAAGATGGAGGTGGAATGACCAGGTCGTACGGATGAACATGGACGCAAAATCAAGGATCGCCCTCAGACTTAACATTTAGGACGATAGAAGACACGTATAAGAACAGGGAGGTCATAAAAAAAAACTCGACTTCACCCGGAATCGATCTCGGTCCCGTTGCGTGTGAAGCCAGAACACTACCAACTGAGCTATCGGGACCCTATCTATAATGTTTAGAAGTATATTCTATTTCTTTAGAAAATATTTTTTAAAAATAACAACAAAAACAAAACAAAAGCAAAAACAAACAAAAAAAAACAACAACAAAAAAACAAAAAACAAACAAAAAACAAACAAAAAACCCAACAAACAACACTGTTGTCTTCTGCCAAGAACTGATAGGAGAGCGCGTGGCAGTTCAAGGCTGTCTGGATTAGGCTAAGAAACAGCTTAAATGTTTTGGCATTGCGATTGAATTTTTAAAAAATCCTTAGCTTACATTTTAGTGCATCATCCACTAAATATGCTCAAAATTCTTTGTAATGGGTTCCAAGCCAATAAACACACTTAACATTTAGGACGACAGAAGACACGTGTAAAATAATCTATTATACTAATTTATTTTCCGATAGAGACATCTTTGTTACCAGACAAGTATGTACTTATTTTACACTTGAGCAAGGTGAGAGAGTTTAAGTAAGATAAGACGCCTTTTCCCTGGGTCCCAAATGTATTTCACCAACAACAACAGCGGGACCTGCACGTCAGAAGACAAGTATCATAATAAGTGAAGTATCGTCGTATAACGGTATTGTGTCGGGGTGAACTAGGTGTCAATATGCGGCTTTAGAGAAGAGATGATCAGAAATCAGAAATGTGAAATAAAAGTTATTGTAACTTAAACAATGTGTGTCTGTTGCCTTCAATGTCACATTAATAATTACCCCAAGTTTCGTAATATATTGGATAATAAAAAACGTTTTCTATAGAAGGTCTATAGTATATGGAACGAACGAAATTGACGTCACCCAGCTCTTTGTTATTGTTTTTAGACAGCCATTTTAATTATTAGTTCTCTCTAAATTATATCAATTACACTATAAACGTTTAAGGTTAGGCATAGTTTTGTGTGTTGGTACAGTTTATCAGGATGGTAGATGTGAGTATTTTACTTGAACCATAGCATCAATATCACCATACATAATAGCATTTTGAGGTGATGGGTCACAACGAGCCATTTACGTACTCAATATTGAAACACATCGAGTTGTTTATCTTGACTGACCTGGAATTCGAGTACGTACGACTGCGGGCCTTGAAAAAACACATTTATTTTACAATGTTGGCCAGAAATCTCGTCCTTGAAATATCGATCGATTAAAAGAACCCTCTTGTCCAAAACTCTCAAACATGGGACTTCAAGGGAGTCTTTAAGAAAATCCAAGATTTGAGAGTTGCTGATAATATGATGGTCATTTCAGTCGACCGATATTTGAAGGACGAGTTTTATGGCCAAATTTTTAAAAAAGTGTTGTTTTTTTTTCCAGTGTGGGCAGAATGGCAGGAAGTGAAAATAAGGTGTGCCAAAAAGGTCGTTTCTCTAACATTAGCCACACAAAAAATTCAAGTAAAAATAAACTGTTTTGAAAAGTGCTCATTATGTCATTCTGATTTGAATAATAAAAGAAATAAAAATCGAAAACTGACAGTCCTGAACCAACAGAATAACAAGAATAATTTCTTACACGTCCAAAATAAAGGATGGACAAAGCCATAAACAATTTATTCTATATTGCCAATTTAGGTTCTGATTTTTGATTGTTTTTTGTTATTTTTTTTTTAAGTTTCGTTTCTTTGTTTACGGTTTCGTTTTTCTTTTGGTATATTTTTCCCCTTCTTTTTATATTCAAACCCAAATAAAAATGATACAGACGAATTTGTTCATAATATCTTAAAATGTGAGTATTTACATGTACGAATGTTACGAAAACGACCTTTTGGAAAAGCCGCACATACATTCCTGATTCTAAAAATACCGCGGATTTCAATTAATGAGACGTCCATGGAATCTAGCGGAGTAAATAAAAACAAACCAGGATGTACTTTGTGAGACTCGTTGGCTTAATCACTTAATCAGTCCTGAGCCTGACAAGCACTCGAGCGAACGACTCCGTTTCGTCTAAAAATAGAATAGAATAAATGCTTTGCACGGCACGTTTCGAGCTCGAAGGGCTTCCTCAGCCACCAACAAAAACAGTTGTTCATGGCGGAGTCACATACAAGACAAATCTCGTACCAAGTTTAGGCTTTTACTCATCACTTAATCAAACGTTATTCAATGTAGCAAAGAGGAACAAAACAAGACAATTATTTTTATCGTCATCATCATCATCATCTGAAAACCTCTTTGTCATAATAGTCTACTTGCACAATAAGGACCCAGTTTCGAATCCGTCATCTTCTATCATCTTTAAAATGAATAAAATATCCTTTTCTCCTCTGGATTTTTTTTTCTCTAAGGGCATTCTCGAGAAAATACCGATAACCCAGGCGCCAGTTGTAGTGCAACGCCGCAAAGTGAGCAATAGGGGCAGGGGGCAGAGTCACTTGCTCAAGAGAAAAAAAAAAACCTACAAAAAAAAAAAAAAACGAAATGACAAAGCGGGACTCGAACCCAGGGTCTACAGGATGGAAGTGTAACGCCTTATCCACTTAGCCATCTCGACCCCATATTATTATCTCTTGCTCACCACAACCCATCCGTCATTCATATAAATAGACAGACAGTTTCCCGTTTCATTGGGATCAAATATCGAAATTTACGACATAATTATTGTAACACCGGGGCGTTATTCATCGTTGCGTCTAGCATTATATCAGCATCACTGATAGATTAAA
>NC_088361.1:89832184-89837184 GCF_034508935.2 Berghia stephanieae | reverse complement strand
TGCATTTAAAGCTAGGTACAGAATTTAGCCGCTCTGATAACTGAACGCAATTATGGGATTGAATGGACACCATTTTGCATTGATTTGAAACGACAGTGGAATTGTCTCCTTGTTGTAATAGGCAGATTCTTAGGATTACGGGACGTAAAAGAGCGAGGATGGATGATCTTTATTGACGACCAGCATATATTTAGACTAGAAAATATGGTACCATCACTCTGAAACCAGGTATGTATCCAGTCCTCCGGAAGAGTGGTTTTACACTTCCAATGAAATATGAACCAGTTTTCTGACACCACACTTTTCTTCCCTATTGGCACTAGTTTTTCACTAGAATTACACCATATTTTAAAAATTAAGTGTTAATGTCCAATTTTGAAGGCATACTACCGGAAGTTCAGGTTTTAAAAAAAAATTATTAACGTTCGTGTTTGTTTTGATAGACTTAATTTTTTAAAAGATAAAAATGTAACTCCATTTATATTTCACGGGATTGTCCAAACATTCTATCCAAAAGATATTTATTCAAGAAGACGTAAAGACGGGATAAGGGAAGCGTTCTGCAGATAATGATGTAGAGGAATAAAAAACAAAAGAGTGAGCACATCTTGTATCCATTTCCTGTCTGTCTCAAGGATCTACGGTAGGAAATCACCGACAGTAATGTTCAGTCGCTTGAAAAAGAAAAAGAAGAATAAGAAGAAGAAGAAGAAGAAGAAGAAGAAGAAGAAGAATAAGAAGAAGAATAAGAAGAAGAAGAAGAAGAAGAAGAAGAAGAAGAAGAAG
Source organism: Berghia stephanieae (assembly GCF_034508935.2). Taxonomy (NCBI): domain Eukaryota; kingdom Metazoa; phylum Mollusca; class Gastropoda; order Nudibranchia; family Aeolidiidae; genus Berghia; species Berghia stephanieae. The sequence goes on along the minus strand of NC_088361.1, from coordinate 89,836,398 downwards.
AAGAAGAAGAAGAAGAAGAAGAAGAAGAAGAAGAAGAAGAAGAAGAAGAAGAAGAAGAAGAAGAAGAAGAAGAAGAAATCTCCACATCCTCACGGGACCACCATTCTCCTGTCTATTGACCCGAAAGAAGTATTGGACGAGTCATTAAGCTGCAAAATGGGCGCCGTGTTAACGGCTAATGAGGTCCTGGATCAAGCCTTGGTCTTAACCTCAAAATATACATTATTGACGACTCGAGTCATTTTTCCTTAGCTTATAGGCGTGACAGCTTTTCACAACATTGAACGCAATACGCGTCTCAGAAATTTACTCTATACCATAGGGAACAAAAGAGCGGTGTCAAAAGACTGCTTCCAATCTCATTGGAAGTGTAAAACCAGTCGTCCGGAGGACTGGATACATACCTTGTGTATCTGATCTTCTGAATTCAAAGTGATGGCATCGTATTTTCTATATGCTGGTCGTCAATAAAGATCATCCATCCTCGCTCTTTTACGCCCAGTAATCTTAAGAAACTACCCCGCTACTACAATAGTTATGTCACCTTGTGATTCAAAATGTAACTTATTCATTATCAGTTCTCCGAAGGATTAGTTGCATACAAACTTCGAAGGAAGTTGGAACCGGAAGAGTGGAAGGTGTGACGTCACCACTTCTCTGCCCTATTTCCTCTATCTATAAAGTAGCTAGTGATAATGACCCCATTGTTAATTTCTATATAAATCATATTATTGACGACCCGGCTTATCCAAGGGCGGTATTCAGTGGGGATGAAGAATTACGAGAATGTGCTGAAAATTGAATTTGTAGCCACAAATAGGAATCTTGGGGTCTCTATTGTCTCTATTCGCTACGGTGAAGAATAAATAGTCACAATTCCCTACATTCTAGAATGTAGGTTCCTAATTCTTATCATTTCAATTCTAAATTAACTGTTTGGAACATTTACGATTCATTCACACATAACCCAGTTTACAGACGGTCGGTCAGATAGTGAAGAGCGATAAGGGGATGCCTGAATAATAATAATAATAATAATAATAATAATAATAATAATAATAATAATAATAATAATAATAATAATAATAATAATAATAATAATAATAACAATAATAATAATAATAATAATAATAATAATAATAACAATAATAATAACAATAATAATAATAATAATAATAATAATAATAATAATAAAGATGCACTTTTGCCGTTTAAGGGTAAAATCGATAGCACATGATTACTGAATGTAAGGCCTGCATGAAAGATCTTAAACGTCTCTATAACATACCAATTCTTTTTCTTTCTTTTTTAAACATATCATTCTTAAAACGCTGGCCAGAAAACGACTTTCATCTTGCCAAAAGAAGAAAAAAAAAGAAAAAACTCTAAAACCTGGACTTAACTAAGACCTCAGCTTGACAAGATTTGGGTCATTTTAATCAATCGATATTTGAAGGGCAAGATTTCTGGCCAAAATCTAAAACATTTGTTTTCTCAGATTACAGTATCTAGCCTTGTAAATTTAGAGGATATTGTCCTATTTTTAAAAAAGTCAAATTGTTAGTATTAAGCTAGGAAATTACGTGATAATTTACGATTACAAAGAAATGCATTCCCGCCGTTTAAGGAGTAAAATCGATATATCAATCGATAAGGCATGATTACTGACTGTAATGCTGGCAAGAGAGATTCCATGCCAATTATAGCTTAAGCGGAACTTGACATTTACACAGCAAATCGTTTCGCATAAATGTATAATCCAAATCAATGAACATGTAAGATATTTTTGGACAGATACATTTTTGAGTCTTCTTGAAGTGTGGGTTCGTGGTTTTGTGGTATGGCATTCGCCTCAGGACCGGTAGGTCCAGGGTTCGAGTCCCGCTCAGAGCGGCGGAAAGTTTAGTCCTTTGGGAAGGAGGCTTTACTTACATTCTCGCGCAGTACTCATGAGTAAAATGAGAACCTGGTGGTTAACAGCATTGTCTCGGTCGAAATTTATTCAAAATAAATTATATAAGTAGTGCAATACATGGCTTGTCCTTTATGTTAGACGTTGCTGTTGGCTAAGGGTGTCTTGTAAAGCGTTTTGAGCACGTTTAGTGAAATATTGCGCTATGTAAATCTTCAATAAGAATATAGGTTAAACATGGTTTTGTGCATTGGTACGTTTCATCTGTCGGGCAAATGATGTATTTCATTTAAACGAAGAGCCTCGATAAAACTATGAACTCAATTAAACTTAGAAACGTAAAGAGGGCTTCTTTGAAAATACATACATCTATAATTTATGCCATTGCGTTCAGGTAAAATAATCGCCATTTTCTTCATCTAGATCACTCTAACATATTGCCGTTTTGAGACAATGGGTCACATTTTGAGGCAACGATCACAATTTAGATAAGCGTCCAAAATGATTCTGCCAAATGCTGAAGTTATAGCTACAGCGTGCCGGTAATTATATTTATAGAGTCCCTTTCTATTCTTTGAGCTTACAATTTTACTTCTTTTTATTTATTATTTTCGCTCTAAGGGTAATGCGTGCTGCTTGTTTTGCTCTATTTTTTCAGGGTTTAAAAATATGCTGCAATTAGGCATTACGAGGCTCAACTCCAAAGCTTTAAGCGGTTCACAAAGAGCTAAATAAATAGAACACGTTCATTTACATTATATTCTAGCCAAAAATAGTATTCGAAAAGATATAAATCGTAAATCTGATTTTATTATAATTGCCTCACAATATAAAGCTTTTAAAAACAGTTCGTTTGCCCACTCAAAGCCTATTATGTTATACAGGCCTTTATATAAAATATAGATGATTGATCGATTAAAGCATTATAGAATAAAAACCTCATAAAATAATTAGCCACACTTCACTTGTCCCCTGCCTAGAAATGTATGTGAAAGAGAGAGAGAGAGAGAGAGAGAGAGAGAGAGAGAGAGAGAGAGAGAGTGTGTGTGTGTGTGTGTGTGTGTGTGTGTGTGAGTGTGTGTGTGTGTGTAAAACAGATTTAAGAACGATTGAAAATGAAAGCCAGAGGGAGTGAATGAGTCATAACAGACAGCTCACCCTAACGTTACGGATAGGGGGGGATCGGCACACGTGATGGATGGTGGAAAACAGAATAGAAAAAAAAAACCCTTGCCTTTTTGTCTGTTTTAAAATTTTATTTTTTTATCTTTTCTGTGATATGCGTAAAAAGGTGCTATTGAAGTTTGAAAATGATATGTGGGGTAGGTGGAATTAATGAGAGCAGAGCAGAACAAAGAAACAGAACGAGGAGAGAAAGAAAGAAAGAAAGAGAGCGAGAGAGAGAGAGAGAGAGAGAGAGAGAGAGAGAGAGAGAGAGAGAGAGGGAGGCCAGGGGGACGAGAGGGGGTAGGAATTGTGCCACAATTATGAATGAAACAATTATTTTTATTCAGAAGGTATCTTCTCATTTCATATTATGGTTATTGTTGCCGTCGCCGTCATCGTCATCATCATCATCATAGATGAAAATATGATGTAAGTTGACTTTGCGTTCCTTGGATTTTCAGTGATTGTTATAATGATTATCACAATAATAAACCATGTATTGACAATTATTACTATAACAACATTTTTATTCGATTTGCGAATTAAGGCATTAATCACAACAAAGATAAATTGATAAAGTGAATGTCTTTGATAAATAAATGACGTGTTTTGCATGAAATATCCTACTGGCCTATGCGTCTCCTACGAATATGACTTTGGAAACAAAATTCCCCATAAACAAGAGCTTTTATAAAGGGCAACACCCACTAAATGTGTTCAAGGCGCTTTACATCGTGTTTAAAACCTACATCAACATTTATCATGACGGCATTACGCGCTCATGCATTTTAAGTAAATGCAAAATGACAATAAATCTAGTCATAAATATGGTATCCAGATCTGTCTTTTTAAATACTAACTGGCCTTTATGATGAGGGCGGGGTGGTGGGGGATGAAGAATCCCAACGATAAAATAATAAAATATAAATAAATATATAAATTCCCTTTATTCATCCCAAAGGGGACATTTGTCTTTTTGGCCTATTTCAAAGAAAAACTGAATGACAAAGGCGTCAGCAAACAGCTATCTTTACTCTCCAAAATTGTTAACTCTACTTTTAGCATTTGTGACAAATATTTTCTAAACGGCATGCTGGAGATCGAGAAATTTAAGAAGATATGACTACATTATTTA
>NC_088361.1:89754684-89827184 GCF_034508935.2 Berghia stephanieae | reverse complement strand
ATGTAAAGTACTTTTATATAATACTAGAAACAGAGAATGAACAATATAGAAATTGTGCGGCTATGAGGTCTTGTGGTATGACACTTGCTTTCAGATCGAAAGGTCCTGGTTTCGAGCCTCGCTCGGCACAAAGTTCTTGAGTTCTTGGAAAAGTCTTTTTACACACATTCTCTCATCGTACTCTGGTGTAAAATGAGTACCTGGCCGTTAAAGCGTTGTCTCTGTCCGAAAAAAATGTAATATCGCCTCACAGGTGCCATGTCTCGTCCTACATGTTAAGTGTTGCTGTTGGCCAGGGACCCCTTGTAAAGCGCTTAGAGCACGTTTAGTGGATATTGCGCTATTTAAAAGCTCAATTTTTAAAAAAATATTTATTTCATTTTTTTTTTTAATTCTTTACAAGTTTTCTGAGACACGTTTTCGACGCAGCATTTTAAAACTGCCAATCAAGTTTTGCATTCGAACGTCTATCATGCGTCATTGTTTTCAAAAGATCCGAAGAGCTTGAATCGATATATTATGTAAACCATTTCGATGTTGTATCGTTTTACTTATTATCTCATATTTCTTGTATTAAAAATCCCTGGAAAACGAAGTCCTTTAACCTATATTGATTTTGAACAGCAACTCAAGTCTCACAAGTCCTCGGAGACACGTTTTCGTAGATGCAACATTTTAAAACTGTCAAACGTATTCTGCATTCAAACATCTAGGTGTAATGTATCATTGTTTTCAACGGGGCCAAAGCGCTTAAATCTCCAATCGATATATCCTTTTACTTATCATCTCATATTTCTTGTCTAAAACAACTCTGAAAACAATGTCTTTATCCTATAATATATCGATTTAAAATAGTAACTCACGTCTAAAAGGAATGCGATACTCGTATATCGGTATATATCGAAATAACACCGTATTTAAAAAAAAACCGACCGACAAAGACAACATCCCGGACAACGACGACGACAAAAACAACATCAACAACAACAACAACAGTACAAAAGGGCACATTAAAGTGGTCTCGTGCAAACTTTGGTCTTGGAGCTTTTCAATGTTGCAACCTCCACTAAACATGCTCAAAGAGCTTTATACCCAGCAACACTTGCCACATGGGGGGGGGGGGGGGTCGAAAAAAAAATCGATGTCACCCGGAAACGATGCCGTCAGAGATATCAGGACCCCCTCAAATTTTAAATAAATAAATGAATAAATAAATAAACAATTTAAATAATTAATTAGTTTAATTAAGAATAAATAAATAAATAAATAAATAAACTTACAGTTCCAGGATGAGGATGACGTCTGATGTCGTTTCGTGTACGTCATACAGCCTTATGACGTTACTGTGATCCAAGAGTCGGAGAATTCGTACTTCCCTGTGTATATCCTCGAGTTTGGCTCCCCTGCGGCCGGAGCCTCGGCGCTTCCTAATGTACTTGGCGGCATACTCCTGTCCCGTGGACTTGTGTTTCACTCGGCGGACTACGGCAAAGTGCCCACTGAAATTGTAGAAAAATGTAAAATGTCAGAATTAGACTGTGTCATTCTTTTCAAAAAAATAAATAAATAAGGAGAGAGAGAAAGAAAGAGAAAGAGAGAGAGAGAGAGAGAGAGAGAGAGAGAGAGAGAAAGAAGAAGAAGAAGAAGAAGAAGAAGAAGAAGAAGAAGAAGAAGAAGAAGAAGAAGAAGAAGAAGAAGAAGAAGAAGAAGACAAAAAAACAACGGACATGTTTTATTTTTTTCAAAAAAAATAATCCTCACACACAAAAGGACCTAGTAAAGTCAATATCTTTTGTCTGACCCTGACCCTCATAAGTCAGAAATCAAAATCGGGTCCATCTAGTCATTCCACACTGTTTTGAGGCGATGAGAGTCGCATTTCACTTGATCTGACAGATTTTTTTTTTCTGGCCAAAATGTCAAATACGTGTCCATCCAGCAGTGGTTGGTTAGCTGGGTCTCTTAGATGTGGCGGTAAGTACTTTGCAATAAACTAGCATCCTATCCACAGGGTACGCGTTCACCCAGTATTGATTGGGTTGCTGGGTCTCTGAGATTTGGCGGTAAGTACTTTGTGATAAACTAGCATCACATCCAAAGGGTACGTGTTCACCCAGCAGTGATTGGGTTGCTGGGTATCTTAGGCCTGGCGGAAAGTACTTTGCGATAGAAAAACGTCCTATCAAAAAAACTAGTTCCAGTCTAATTGGAAGTGCAAAATCACTCTTCGAGAGTAGTGAATTTGTGAATTTGAGTAGTGAAAATCCTTGTGTAAAGGATCTTCTGGTTTCAGAGTGATAGCATCTTATTTTCTAGTCTAAATATTATGCTGGTCGTCCATAAAGATCATCGATCCTCGCTCTTTTGCATCCCGTAATCTTGAGAATCTGCCTATACACCCTGCTACTAAAATAGTTATGCCACCTTGCGATTCAATACGCAACCGATTCATTATTAGTCCTCCGAATAACTGGTTATGTACACACTTCCAATGAGTTTGGAACCGGAAGAGTAGAAAGTGTGACGCCAGGACTTCTCTGCCCTATTATTGACTTCGCCCAGTTCTTTGTTATTATTTTTAGGCAGCCATTTTGATGATTAGTTCCCACAAAATCGATCAATCAGACTATAAACATAAAAGGTTACACATATGTCTGTGTATTGATACATTATATCCGGATAGCAGATGTTGTGAGTATGTTATCTGAATGTATAGCATCAATACCAACTACTCTCGTCTCATATTTTGCTATTCTGTTATAAACCGTTTTGGCTTTTAATTCAATATTCGGATTCTTCTTCACCCCGATATAATGTCGAATCGAGGTGATGGGTCACAAAAAATGTTGTATTTAGTTTGTACTATTCATCAAAATCAGGTGAAACCCCCCCCTCCCCCCCCCCCCCCCCTCCTCCAATGCGTGGGCGAGGACGTGCAGTGATGTACATGGGAAATTGCATTTTTATCGACATTTTGACTAAAGCAGAGATAATAACGTATATTTTATTGGTTATCGCTTGACTTTTAGCCAGAGGAATGTTCATTTTCCACTGTTCTCCCATTGTTGCCAACTGTTTAGATCCTGTCGTTATTTTTTATTGCTTGACGCGTATCATACCAAGGTTTGAGAACAATCTCAACCATGTATCTTGAGTTAAAAGTTTAGACAGTATGAAGTTGACGTCACTCAGGTCTTTGTTATTGCTTTTTGCCATCCATGTTTAGGAGTAATTCTCACTAAATTGTATTAACCAGACTATAAACGTTCAAGGTTACACATAGTTTTGTGTGTTGGTCCGTTATACTTCCGGGTGGCAATGTTGTGAGTTTCTTACTCAAACGCATACTATCTATCTCAAAATTGTTGATGAAAATTATAAACTCAAGTGGCCCAAGACTTTTCCTTGAAGAATCATTGTAGAATCACATTTGTGAGGCTATGTGGTCTTGTGGTATGACACTCGCTTTCGGATAGGAAGGTCCTGGGTTCGAGCCTCACTCGGCGCATAGTTGAGTCCTTGAAAAAGGCTCTATACTCACGTTCTCTCACCGTACTCAGGTGTAAAATGAGTACCTGGTCGTTAACAGCGTTGTCTCTGTTGGAAAAAAAGGTAATATCGCCTAACAGGCGTCATGTCTCGTCCTACATGTTACGTGTGTTGTTGGTCAGGGACCCCTGTAAAGAGCTTTGAGCACGTTTAGTGGATATTGTGCTATATAAAAGCTCAACTATTGTAGAATCACTAAATATGAAGTTACTTTAATTTTCTTGATTTTCCCCCCATTTAATTCCTTTCACGACGGTCTTCCTTTTTTTTAAAAAAAATGACAAACAATCGAACACAGCATCTACATTCTGTTGCTTTTCTTGAATAAAGAAGAGGTCAAGTGTTGTGAAAATACTATTCAATTAAATCCCAATTAAATAACACTTTCTTTCTAAAACAGGAATGTGTATCATTAGCATGTACCCAGATTATATAGATACCCATTAGAGCAATATCCACTAAACGTGTTCAAAGCGCTTTACAAGAGGTCCCTAGCCAGCGTCAACATTTAACATGTAGGACGAGACAGGACGCCTGTTCGGCGATATTACGTTATATGTTATCCAACCGAGACAACGCTGTTAACGACCAGGTACTCGTTTTACACCTGAGTACGGTGAGAGAATGTAAGTAAAGAGACTAGTGGTATGACAATCGCCTTCGGACTAGGGTTCGAGTCTCACTCTGAGCGGCGCATAGTTGAGTCCTTGAGTCCTCTTAACTCACATTCTCTCGCCGTGTAGCCTACTCTGAAGAGAAAAAAAAAACAACAAAAAAACAAAAAAACACACACGCAAATACAACTACAAAAATAAATAAATAAATAACGTAGATATATAACGTAGATACGGTATTTTAAACTTTTTGACCAGAAAACTCCAAATATCGATCCATTAAAATGACCCTCATCTTGTCAAAACTGTCGATCTTGGACTTGCTAAGACTTTGAAGAGAGAGAGAGAGAGAGAGAGAGAGAGAGAGAGAGAGAGAGACTGACAGAGAGAGAACAGGAGAGAGAGAGAGAGACAAAGAGAAGAGGAGAGAGGGGGGGGGGAAATAAAATACAAAATAATTGATAACAGATTCGATTTAGACGTAAACATGAGATAAAGAAGAATAAAAACTCAACTAATATATAAAATCAAATTAAAGGCAGATTACTTGACAAATCTTATCTGAAATGTCTGATTACTATCGCCAGACGCATCCCCCCCCCCCCCCCCACCTCCCCCACAACTATCTCCACCACCACCACCACCCACTAACCCCCACCTCCACCCCGAAACGGTCCCTTCTACCTTATCTCTTCCACCTTACCAATCCGATAACACCTTTTAAACTTCTAAATGGTACGATATGGATGATCTCTGCTCACTCACTGCCGTCTCCGGGATATCACTCTACTCTTCCCTCTCCCTTCTCTCTCTCTCAAACACACACACACACACACACACACACACACAATTCCTATCTCTCTCACACACGCAAACACATACACACGCTATCTTTGCCACTCACATACATACACACACGCAAATACAGACTATCTCTCATTTACATGCATACACAAGCTCTCTCTCTCTCTCTCTCTCTCTCTCTCTCTCTCTCTCACACACACACACACACACACACACTCACTCACTCTCTCTTCCTCTCTCAAACATACACACACGCACACACAAACACAGACACACAATCACATTTGCCCTATATTATACCTTGCTTATCATACACCTCGTTACAGCCAAACGTACACACACACACACACACACACACACACACAGTTCAGACACACACGCATTCTATCTACACACTGACACAACACTTACTTCTTTTTTACATTTGATCAGAAAACATTGTACGTACTTAATTATTTCTATATGACCAACCGTCTCAATACAGTATAGAAGGAACGAAATTGACGTCACCCATGCCAAGTTCTTTGTTATTGTTTTTAGCCAGCCATTGTAATATTGGAAACCAACGCAAACCATAGTCCATTATGACATTGCTAAATCTAGCCCATAATTGCGATTGAGCATCAGACTTGCACCCAGCCCAAAAAAATCTTCTGGAGGATATTGCGGAGGGTAAAAGAGGGAGAGGCAGACCAAGATGGTCACATCAGCGAATGGATGAATAAGCCAGTGACAGAATGTGGAAGGATGCCGCAGGACAGAAGCTTGTTTCGGTTGGCAGTTACGGAGGCCATGTCCAGGAGGGATAAGCCATGATGATGATGATGATGATGATGATGATGATGATGATGATGATGATGATGATGATGAAGAAAAAAAAAGAAGAAGATGAGCCCACTAATCGCTAAACATCGTTAAATCCGAAACTTTCCCTTTCTCTCTTTTTTTTTAATGAACTCAAAATTAATAATGTTTAAAAAATAGGGGGCCACGTGTATATATTGGCAGGTCTGATTACCGAACGCAATAGGAGAGAAAAGTCGTAACGTCACACCTTCCCCTTTTCTAGTTCCCAAATCCTTGGAGGTGTGTATGTAACCAGCCCTTCGGATAACAAATAATGAACAGGTTACGTGATGAATCATAAGGTGACATGACTATTTTAGTGGCAGGATGTATAGGCAGTTTTTCTAAGTATAACGGGACGAAAAAGAATTGGTGGGTGGTCTTTTTTTTCTTCTTTTTTTTTAACGACCAGCGTATGTTTGGATAAGAAATTATGATGCCATAACTCTGAAACCAGAAGATCATTTACACAAGGTATGTATTCATTCATCCGGAATAGTAGTTTTACACTTCCAATGAGACATGAACCAGCTTTTTGACATCACACATTTCTTCCCTATTATGGGTTCGATTTAACATTGTTGTAACGGATAATATTTTCTGTTGTTTTGAGAGTATCCCCATTACAACAATGAGCCCATAACAATTTGGTTTATCAGACCTGCAACTAAATACACGTCGGTCAGGGGGGTCATCTTATCTATCGATTCCGACGTGTTCTTATTTGCAGGTCTGATTAATAACCCTAATTCTTATAAACTCATCACTGTTGTTATGGAAATACTCTCAAACCAACGCAAAACACTGTGCATTACAACTGGTAAATTAAGCCCGTGTTTATTTGTGTTATTCTGTTAGTAGATAGATCTGAAAATTATATGTGCACGTTAATTAATTCAAATTAAACACTTTCTGGCCGAAATGAAAAAAAAGAAGGATGTTTTGTCGGTTTACGGCTGACATGCTCAGTGTCTGTTATCTCGCTCAGACCCAAATCTTTCCATCTTCCGAGCGTGTCTGCTGCCATCATCGCCGCCAGCAGCCACCGCTAGTAGATACCAAACCGCCGTACTCTGAAAAATATTGTTAAAACGTATTCAATATTTTTGGCCAGAAAACTCGTCTTTCAAATATCGATCGATTAAAGTGGCCACCATCTTGTCAAAAAAAAAACCTCTTAAACCTTGGACTTCGCAAAGTCCCAGGTTTGAGAGTTTTTGAAAAGATGATGGTCATTTTAATAGATGGGCATTTAAAGGACGAGTTTTCTGGCCAAAATTTTAAATACGTTTTTTCTGTTCAGCGTACGACAGCATACCTGCATTTATTCCCATTCCAACCCGGAGGGGTTAAAAATTCCTAACTCTAGAAATGAATGAATGAACGGCCTTCGTTTTTATTTATTTACTTCTTTTTTTTTTTAACTCGTGAGATAGAAGAGGTACATATCATAAATGGTGGAGGAGGCGGCCCAGTGGGTGGGGTGGGGGGGGGGGCGGTTGGAGTAGGGGCAGTAGTTCAGATTTTGTAATGAGTATGGTCATGTTTCTCGTACTTTCACCCCCATTTATAATTTATTTTGGGAGGGGAGAGAATGAAAAAAAAATAGAGAGAGAGAAAGAGAGAGAGAGAGAGAGAGAGAGAGAGAGAGAGAGAGAGAGAGAATAAAGACTTATAAGAAAAGAAGCAAAAGAAAATTAAACCAAGGTAACAGGTACACACTGGTATCATTAATAAGGAACATTACCAATTACCAAGAGGGAGCAGGATAGGCAAATATGTGAAGAAGTTTTTCAAATCGGTATTATGTCTGGCTGAGCCCAGCTTAACTTATTTAAAAGTTTAAGATTAGATGCAAACTTGTATTAAGCATGATGAGTTTGTTTCGTGTTGTACATGGGTTTGTTTGTTTGTTTTTTATTTATTTATTTATTTTTGTTTGTTTGTTTTTTTTTTGTTTCCTCAAAAGACTTCATTCTGATATAATACCAGATTGACAAAAATAAAATGTTGAAAAAAAAACACAAACAAAAACGTGCCAAACCACAGTTGGAAAATGATTTTTTCTCTCGCCAACACCCTCTCTCTCTCTCTCTCTCTCTCTCTCTCTCTCTCTCTCTCTCTCTCTCTCTCTCTCTCTCCCTCTCTCTCTCTCTCTCTCTCTCTCTCTCTCTCTCTCTCTCTCTCTCTCCCTATCTAACTACCTTACTGAGTGTGCACCACGGTTCCATTTTGGGCATTCCATGCAAATAAAAAAGTCCATGTAATTAACTGGCACTCAACTTCTAAGTTATTTGTACTTTGGAATACCATCAACTGGACGTAGAGTGCGATTCCCAAAGATTAATTACGACTGAAGGGTTCCCCATATCAAACTCAGGTCACTTTGCCACGAAAGGCTAACTCACCCCCCCCCCCCCCCCCCCCTTTCCATTCCCCCACTTACACACATAAATTTACACATAAGCTTACCAATAGCACGCGCTTGAACTAATGTTAGTAATGAATCCCACATTAAACACGAGCGGGAAGGAGGGAACGACCGCGCCGTTTATCGAATTCGAAACGTGAATATTAGGACGCTCATGTAATTTTAATGATACCCACTCCGGTTCGAAAAAAAAAATCGATGTCAGCGCCACCTACGCTAAAAACTATAAAGGATTAGAGCAAACAATTAACGTTTTATCGTCAGAAATGGCATCCAAGTGTGTACATAATCACCAATTCAAAATTACCACTAGTACTGTTTACACTCTGACACGCTCTTTTATATATATATATATATATATATATATATATATATATATATATATATATATATATATAGTTATTGTGAACAGAAAACTTTTACCTTGAATAGCGATCTATTAAAAACAAAAAACAAAACAACAACAAAAAGTAATTCCGCGCCTTAAGGCCTACGGAGCAGATCCCGGTATCTATAACGTAAAATACAATTGTTTGCTACCCTGTGGATAGAGCACTAGTCTATTGCAATTAATATCCACCAGATATAATAGACACAGCTAGGGGGTCAGAAAAAATCTCGACTGCACCCGAAATCGATGATCCCGGTCCATTTGCACGTGAAGCGAGTGCTCTACAAACTGAGCTAACGGACCCCCCCCCCCCCCCCCGCCCCTAATCTCTTCTGTTCTTTCTTTATTTTATTAAAACTCTGTTTTGTCATAATACCGCTTAGTAATTTGATCACCACAAAATTAACGTCTAAACCAAAGACCAGTGCACATCAGAATAAGTATCTCGATCTCAGCTTTCTTCGTCAATACACAAGTGATTTTGACAAGGCAAGGGTCGACTCGATGGATTCACGGTTGATGTCAAAGTTTTCTGAACAATTCTTTTTTCTTGAATGTATTATTTATTTTTAAACCTGCCTTGTCAAAATACGGTATAGATCTATTATACGTTTGATAACCCAAAATGTCACGAAAGCCAAAGGACATTAAACGTCAATTGATTTAATACCGGGTGCAGTCGAGATTTTTTTTCTGACCCCACTGTCCACCCAGCAGTGATTGGGTAGCTGGATATGTTAGATCTGGTGGAAAGAACTTTGCGATAGACTAGCGTCCTATCCAAAGGATAGCACGTAATTGCTATTGTCCGGTTCACGCTATAGAAACCGGGATAAACTAGCTCTATGGGCCTAATGCATAGCAATCAGAGAGGGCTCTGAAGGACTACTTTTTTCTTCTTCTTCTTTTTTTTATTTTTATTTTTTTGATGTATGTAACTGATTTAACATCAATTCAATACCCAAGCTGACAATAGTCTGATGTCATGTCGCCCAGCAACGGCGGCCATCGTGGTTCTAAACAAAGAAAATCGGTACTTTTTATTCTTCATGCTGTCTAGAACTTTTCATATGTCTTGTGATCAGAATGTGTAAAAGTCAAAATATGATCAGATTTATAATGTTTTTTTTCCTCTGGATACTCTTTTATGCTCGCCGGAGAAATATTTCAAAAGGGCGTCCGCCATTGTTTCGATAGTTAAGAGCCAGTTATTAAGTTGCCTTGCGTCAATACGACTGTTGAAGCGTATCAAAGGAAGAGAATCTGGGTTTTAAAAAGACGATGACGTTGAGAGAGAGAGAGAGAGAGAGAGAGAGAGAGAGAGAGAGAGAAGAGAGAGAGAGAGAGAGAGAGGGAGGGAGGGAGAGAGACCATCCTGCAATCGACCGTCTAATACATCTTCAACAGCTAATCGGTACGGTGTCTCTTCTTGTCACAAAAGTCAAGCGATGTTAAGCGTATTCAATGGGTGGAAAATTCTGGTCCCGTTGTTGTGTCCTTGGAAAGACTCATTATCCCACTCAACTCATAAGAGAATGAGTACCTGGCTGTAGGAAGGGTCGGATAGTGTAAAAGTGTTAGTGAAGAAAAAAAATTATGCCTAATGGGCGACCGGTACTGTATGAAAATAGAAATATGGTTCTATATTATGGCCTGCCAGGTGAAGAATGAAACATTGTGAAGCTCATTGATCATGATAAACTCTTTGTAAATGCAAGATATAATTGTTCATATTAATTTTATATTATAGGTTATGACAAATGAAAATGAGAATGGCGAATACAAAATCTGAGGTAAGGGGAAATTATGGTCGCAGTGGGAGAAGATGAAAGTGTGTGTTGGGGGGGGGGGTGTAAAATAAGCATAGTAACTTGCGATCCGAAGAGATCGATCGCCCCATCAAGTTGTTATATTATTATTATTATTATTACGAACACCCACCCACACATTCACATCCACGCACGCACAAGCACACACACACACACACACACACACACACACACACACACACAAACACACACCCTGGAGACATCAATAGAAATTTAACCGTGTCGCCAGACTCCTCGATACAACAATGGCTACAACAGTTGGTGGTGAGAAGAGAGATGCAAACAATTATTATGTACAAAACAAAACATTGCGAGTTAATAATATATTATAAGTGGGGAAGGGGGAGGGCAGGGAGCTAATTTAATCCTTTAACGACAAAAATGACTTTATTTTGAAATTCCGATTTTTCCTTTTATACAATAATATTGGCTATGTGGTCTTGTAATATGACACTTGCCTTCGGCTCTGGGTTTGAGTCCCGCTCTGAGTGGCGCATAGTTGAGTCCTTGGAAAAGGTTCTTTACTCACACTTTTACCTACTCAGGTGTAAAATGAGTACCTAGCTGTTAACAGCATTGTCTCTGTCCGAAAAAAATTACATGTAATATTGTCTAACAGACGTATTGTCTCGCCCTAACATGATACGCATTAATGTAAAGTAAAATTAATGAAATTTATTTTGGAGGCCTTATTTGCGGTCCTCTTTTTTAAAAAGCCCCGGACAGAACTACTCTCAGAACACTGCTAATCGTTCACTAATATAAATTTTAAAAAGTTGCTTTTTATAATTTATTTTTCTACCAAGGTTCACAACACTTTGGAGCAGTTCCTTTACTTCGAGGACCGTAAGGAAGGACTCTCTTTAACTTTATTCATTGTCATCATTTCGATCTTAAATACAATTCATTTCCTCCTTTATTTCATTCTGACATAACATAATATTGACACACTGGGTCACATGATGTCAGACACAATTAGACTAAAACCAACGTGCACTTACTTGCAGGTCTGATAACCCAAATTATAATAGCCTCATTGTTGTAATGGAAACACTCTCAAACCAACGCAAATTATTGTCCATTTTAACAATGTTAGAATGAGCCCATAATTATGACCGGTTATCAGATCTGCAAATATGAGCACGTCGATTAAAGCCAAACCCCGCATGCAAAGGGATAATATTCTAGTGTAATCGAAAATCAATTCAGGCGCTAAAATTAACTTATTAGAAAATAAATTATCGATTACCGCCAAGCATTGTGATGTAGCCCCTAAGCATAGGCAGGTATAGAAGAAAAACAATTGATTGAACAGTCGATACAGTGTGATTCAATAGAATATAAAACAATTCATGGGGACTACAATGCGTTCATTTGAAACATTAGATTTTATAATATGGCGCAATATCAACACAACGTGCTCAAAGCGCTTTAGAAGTTTAAGTTTGACTTAACATTTAACGGAATCGTTTAATAATGATGTACAAAACTAAGAATATGGATTTGCATGTAAAACTATTATTTATAGGACGTCGTCCTTTGGCGTAATAATACATCGTGCATTCAAGAGCGCGGCTATTACACATAAGAAATGGATAGAAGCAATTATAAACGTGGGCTTTTATATTGAGCAATATCCACTCAATGTGCTCCAAAGCGCCTTACAAGGAGCCCCTGACTAACTGCAACACGTAACATGTAGAACGAGACATAACGCCTGTCAGGCGATAAAACAATTTTTAAAATGACAGAGACAACGCTGTTTAACGGCCAGGTACTCATTTTACACTTGATTACGGTGAGAGAATGTGAGTAAAGAACCTTTTCCAAGGACTTAACTACGCCTCGAGCGAGGCTCCAACCCAGGACCTTCCAATCCGGAAGGGAGTGTCATACCACAAGACCACATAGCTGCACATAGCTGACTTTATCTTGAAATTCCGATTTCTTCTTTTATGTTGTTCAATTATGTAATTGAGTTGTCACAACTTGGACATCACAACCATCTTGAATTCGAGGGGAATATATGCACGCAAAATGACGTCTTTTAAAATCTAATACATATTATAAATCTATGATATAAAGTTTGCACTTTATTGAAACCCCCCTCTATTTGTGTGTGTGTGTGGGGGGGGGGGGGTGGTACTTCAATAGGAACTAATAGGAAGGGGGATGAGAGGGGGCTTTAATCGCATAATATTGATGAGAGCCAATGCAATGACTCAATGACTACAGATTCAAGATCGGGTTCGATCCCCGGTGAAAGCAAATACGCTCTAATTTCATGATATCCTTTACAGTTTTACAGACTGTCGTCCATAGTACGCTCAATGACTCATTCAATTTGTCATACGTCGAGGAAGAACTTCAACACCATCGAACGTCCTTGAAGTAAAGTGCCGTAATCGTAACCAACGACCAAAATAGATAAGGATAAGTTAGTCAACTATGATTTAAAAAAAACAAAACATTAGACAATCATATCTGACTCATTGCTTCGTAACGGTTATAAAGGGGGAGGGGGAGGTGAACCAGATGCCAAAAAAGGAATCGCAAAGTTGAAATTACCAGAAGCGACATTATAGTTTTTACTAATTTAACCATAAGATGATGCCTATTCTGTCATACTACACATTTTTTAAAATTTGGCCAGAAAACTGGCCCATCAAATATCGATCAATTAAAATTATCCTAATCTTGTCAAAGTCACAGGTGAGAGTTTGTTGGGCTTTTCTTTTTTTTTTTTCTTTTTTACAAAATGAGGGTCATTTTAATCGATCGATAGTAAGATGGCAAGTTTTCTGTCCAAAATTTCAAAAACGTGTTGTTGTTTTTTCGGTTTTGGTTTTGTTTTTTGAGATTACGGCAGTATTCGCCTAAATGAAAAGAGCATTTTAAATCTACCATGTATTTAATTTCGGCTTCTAATTACCCCGACATCATACCTGTTTGAAACGGCAGGTCACATTTGAAAAAGAATACGAGCTAATTCAAGCAATTGTTTATATCATTATGTTATGCATGTGACTTGTGTGTGTGTGTGTGTGTGTGTGTGTGTGTGTGTGTGTGTTTGTGTGTGTGTGTGTGTGTGTGACTGTAGGGGACGGAGGACGTCAAAGGGACTGTCATCGCATCTCAATGAATGTATGCTTGGGTGGGCACAGTGACAGGGTGTTTATCTGTCGTCTATTAGATGAACGAACACCTTTATCTGTCACAAACATGCAAAGAATGTTTATCGATAGCCTTTTGTTGGTCCGTCAGTACATCGATGTCCAAGATGACAATAGTATTATAGAAGGAAAGAAGTTAACGTCACCCAGCTCTTTGTTATTGTTTTTAGACCGCCAGTTCAGTGATTAGCTCTCACTAAATTATGCCAATATGCTAAATACGTCTATAGCTAGGCAGTAGTGAGGAAACTGACTGTGTAAATTTTATAAGGACAACAATCTCATTTACAACCACTATGTTGAATTTGAATGAGGCAATATTTACCTGAGATCAAGTAAATGTAGGATGTTCTTTAAGTCTAGAATTAAACGCATTAGGTGCTGGATGGACGTAAACTTTTGTTTCTTTTTTTTTCCATTGCTTTTTCTATATGGGACTTCTTTGGTCAGTTTGTGACCACACACATACACACACGCGCGCGCAACAAACATACATACACGCGCATGTACCCAGCCCACGCACATACCGATTTACAAATTAATATTAGAATTCTGGGTCAATCATTTTACCTCTATTTCTATATTTAGAATTCGAATATTGTAAACAGATCAGAAGTGATGCTACTTGATTTAATATTGCTTACTACCTGGCACAGAAACTATATTTTAAATTGAAAAATGAAAGGCGATGGTTGAGAGATAAGAATGAGAAAAATTCCCCAGTTTTGATTGGTGAGTGTTATAACATCAATTTTGTGAGTATGAAAAGATGAAGAGTACGTAACAAGAGGCACAGGGAATACGCAAGCATGAACACAAATAAATACATACAAGCACAGTGACTGACACACGTGTGTGTGTGTGGGGGGGGGGGGGGTCAAAGCCTAATTTCGATGCTATTATAACACATTAGATTGAAGGGGAGGGGTCCCATGTTTTGCTTGTTTATTTTCAATTTTGTCTTTGTGATAGTTTTTATTTTTGTTTTGTTCGGGGTTTATTTTTTACTATCACGAAATATTATAAATTATCATATTACTTTATCTGTCTATAATTACCGACCAGGCCGTTTTCACAAAAACATTGATCAGTGCCTCAGAGTAAGAGAAATGAGACGCAGGGTTCAAATTTAAGCACACTGCTTTCTTGATGAAAAAGGAAGTCTTGACGTTAGAGATTAGATTTTAAAAGAATATCGCCAGCAAAGGGTTAAAATAGGAATCTCAGCTAGATAAAAGCTGGTATTTAAAACAGAGCCTTTCACATTCCAGAGGTATGAAGAAATTTACTCCCTTTGTTCATCCACCGAGATTTTTTTCTCTTTAGAATCTTATATTAAAAGGCTGAGATAACCAAGGGGTGAAGCGCAGCAAAGTGAGCATAAATGGCTTGCTGAAGGATAAAACGAGATGCCGACATGGGGGTTGGAACCCGGCTCCCCAAGATATATGTGCAATGCCTCATCTACTCTGCCTACCCCCCCCCCCCTATTCACACCCCCCCCCCACCCCAACGCACTACAAAACGCCTAAAAAATAAATGAACCTTTGATCTAAAGGCGATAAACTTATCTTCGACTCAACCGAGAAGACAGCCACTATGAATGGATAGAGTTAGAGGTGAGAGAGAGAGAGAGAGAGAGAGAGAGAAAGAGAGAGAGAGAGAGAGAAAGAGAGAGAGAGAGAGAGAGAAAGAGAGAGAGAGAGAGAGAGAGAGAGGGGGGGGGGAGTTGTGTGAGAATGAGTTTCTGAGTGTGCATTATACATTTTGAAATTGTAACAACACCCCCTCCCCAACTCCAGTTGACCGACTGAGATTATACAGAAAAATAAAAATAAATTTGTTCGCCAGTTAAATTTACCAACCTGCCAAGATCCTCTCCTATTTCGTAAATTTCATCTACTGGTTCCTGTTTGAAAGCAAGTCCATCCATTTCCAGCACCATCCTTGAATTTCATTCTCTTCCGAGTGAATACAAGTAAATTCAAGATTAGATCCCCATGTAGACGTCTAATTTACTCCCAAGAAGAAATAAATATAATCAACATTTTGAAAGATAACGAGCACTTCGATGAATATCAATTTCAATAGTTGGAGAAAATATATCCAAAGACAAAGAATAATAACACTTTAATAACGGATGTAATCCTTTAAAAACAAACACACAAAAAACAATAGAAATGTGCTACAATCACTGACTCATCCTCTTGAGTTTCTTATATTATAAAGAGCCGGAGTGAGCAACACAGCGCTCGTAGCTGCGGACGTCGACCTGCCAGTGATGACAGTAGTAACAACACACAGTAACGCTGGTTCGTTTTTCGTGAAAACTTCCTTGATAGATTTGGAAGATAGCTTAGAGTCGGAAGTTTACAAATTTTGACCTTTCTGCTTCAGGTCAAAATTGCAATCAGCCATGCCTAGAACCAAATCTTAGATTGATCAGATTTACGTAATACATAATATTTTGTAAAAAGACTTTACGAATCAGCTTCTCTTGTCTTTGATTTAAAACATGTAAATTCAATTCATTTATTTTATGGTCATTTAATTTGACTAGAGACAACGAAGCATTTTATGAAATTGAACTTAATATCGAAACTTATTTTGGTCGCGTTTAATATAGATTATTTGGCTTTCTTTTTTAATTTCGAAACCGAAAGTTTGATTTCGAAAGCTAGACACTCATTTTTGTAATCCAACAACTGCCCCCGAATGTATTTCAATATTATGAAAATGTAAGCTTTTGGAATAGAGTTTACATTTTCTATACTTCGTTTACAAGTTACAAGGAGCTAGCAAACATGACTTCACTGTTTCGACAGTTGCTGACAAAAAAGTTTCAGATCCGGTAAGAAAGAGTTAGACTGATAGATAGTGATAGTATTCACTTTGATAACTCCAGTCCAGTGGCCGCCGATAGGCTCACAAGGTGAAACTCGTTTTTTGGAACTTTATTTTTGGCCCTTTACTGTTTTGGTCACCATGGCGTTATTTGTGAACCTATGTGACTAATGTTAGTATCATTTTAAAGGGCACAAAACAAGCTTTCTAACGGTATATTTTATTCTTAACTCCTGATTACTGATTGTATTTCTCAGAAAACTTATGTAATAAAAAATTATACATTTTTGAATTATAAGAACTTTTTAGATTATGGAAACATTTTAATTATACTTCATACATCGATAGACAATTAATTGAAGAATATCTCTGCCAAATTTCATAAAAATTGATACACTCGCTCATTATTTTATTTTTCCCACCACCAACCCCACTTTTTTTGACAAAAACCTCATATTTTTTTCCATTTTCATTTATCCTTAATTTTTTCCATACTTTTCATACATGAAAATGATTTATATGAAAATAAAGCTTATTTTCTGACCTTTAAAATGATACCTAACACTTGCCATTTATTTTTTAATTGAAACAAAATTACTGAAAACTCAATAAGTGGGCCATGTTGACTGCAAAACTCAAAATTTCCCGATAGCCGCGAGATGCTGGTTTTGAGGCAGCAGTGAGATCGCAGATTCTCTCTGTAAAATTGACAAAAAATTTCAACAGAAAAATATAAATAACTCTGGAACCGTAAGTCGTAGAGAAACAAATAAGGTATCAAATTTTATGTTTTTTCAAGTCCCCATCCCCCCTGACCGGGTCAAATTAAGATATTTTGAGTTTGAAAATTTTATCAAGCCTATATAGTAGTAGCCTTTTAGACTATAGACTAAGACTATTCTCCTCACTTTACTATTAGGGAAATTCCACGAAAATGTCAACCGAAGGGGTGATTTACAAATCCTTAAGAACATATTAAAATTTGGTACCAATTTGTTGGAAAATCATTCAGGATTATGAATATAAGGATATTTTGTGCATATTTGTGGTACAGGATGCTTATTGTAGCTTTATGTAAGGGTATCCCCTATTTGAAGAACGAAAAGAATATTTGCTCAATATTATAAATCTTGCAACTGCTACAAATTATAGCCACCTTTGCTGTTGTTTATTGATATTAAAACAATTATAAGTATCTTCTTCTTCTTCTAGGTTCCATGCCTGGTCCAGGCTTCGGATACTGCATGAATTATCTCTCTCCATTCCTCCCTGTCTCTTGCTTTTTCAAACAGCTCTTGGATTGTTAGGTTGGTGAAGCCCTTCAGTTGGTCTATGAGTGTTTTTCTTTGTCTCCCCGGGCGCGTTTACCAGGTATTTTTCCACAACTTGCCAGGTATTCATTCTTATCTTTCCTTACTATGTGTCCGAAAAAGGATAGTTGTCGATCCACTATTAAGGGCATTAGTTTCCTTTGTTGGTATGTTTGTTTTAGCACTTCTTCGTTCGTTTTGTGTGCGGTATACGATATTCTCTGCATCCTTCTCAAGCACCACATTTCAAAAGCTTCAATGTTCTTTTGTGTTTCTGCATTTGTAGTCCAGCTTTCGCATCCGTAGAACAAGATTGGCCACACGTAGCACTTCAAGACTCGGAATCTAATCCCGAACGACATCTGTTTGTTTTTCAAAATGTTTCCCAGGTCCATGAAGGCCTGTTTGGCTTGAGTTATTCTTGCTCGTATGTCTCGGTTACATCTTCCATCTGTTGTCACTATTGAACCTAGGTATTTAAAACTTTCTACGTTGGTAAGCTGCTCGCCGTGAATCGTTATATTGCAGGTGTGTTGGTTTTCGGGGTTTTTCTGTATTACCATGCATTCTGTTTTGGTGATATTCACTTCCATTCCCTTGGCTTCACTATCTACTACCACTTTGTCAACAATCTTTTGAAGTTGGATTTCTGATGTTGCAATGAGTACCGTATCGTCTGCGTATCTTATATTATTTATGTTGTGACCTCCTACTTTTATTCCCTCCATATTATTTATGCCCCTCATGATTGTTTCTTGGTATAGATTAAACAGATCCGGTGAGGCAACACACCCTTGACGGACTCCTTTCTTAATAGGAATGGAATTTCCTGTAGAGTTTCCGATTTTGATAGATGCCTGCTGGGTGTAGTATAATGTTTGCATGAGTCTGAGGTCTTTCTCATCAGCGCCAATGGAGTGCAGTTGTTTTAGTATTTCTTCGTGGCGTACTCTATCAAAAGCTTTTTTGTAGTCGACAAAACAGAGGTATAGTGGGGTCTGAACCTGTATAGCTCTTTCACTTAAAACACGGAGGAGGTATATTGCGTTCCTTGTCCCTCTGTCAGGTTGGAATCCATATTGTTCTTCTGCGATTTCGGGGTTAATCTTATTCCTTAGCCTGTTGATAATTATACGCAACAGTATTTTGTTGATGTGACTTATTAGTTCTAAAATTTTCGCATCTGACTGCACCTGCTTTCTTTGGTATTGCTATGAAAATAGAGTTACAGAGATCTTCTGGAATTTTCCCAGTATTGTATATATTGTTGAATAATATGTGAAGTTCATCAATTGCTAGATCTCCTAGGCTTTTTAATACCTCTACAGATATTTCATCAGGGCCTGTTGCTTTACCATCCTTCATTCGTTCCATGGCATGTTCAATTTCACTTTTGGTGATGTTTGGTCCGCTTAATGGTTCTTTGAATTTCCGTGGTGGTTCATTTCTATTTGGATCATTGTACAGTTCGCCTATGTATTCTACCCATCGGCTTTCTATATGTTGTTCTTCAAATAGCAGTTCCCCTTGTTTGTTTTGGATACAACTTCCTGCTGCTTTGCTTTTCCTTTTCCCTGATAGTTCTTTTATTCTTTGGTGAGCTTGTTGGGGGTTGGGTTTGTATTCTCTTTCGATTTCGCAGCATTTCCAGTCTAGATAGTTCTCGTGTGCCTCGATGCATTTGGATTTAATGTGGTTGTTCAATGTTTGGTATTCTGCAGACCCTCTGTTGCATTTTCGTCTTTCTTCAAATAGGTTTAGAATTTCATTTGTCATCCATTCCTTTTTGCTGTTTGTTTGAGCTATTGGTAAATGCTTTTCTGTAGTTGCTTTGACACACTTTTGGAATATATCAAATTGTTTTTCACATTTTTCGTTATCAGGTTCACTTTGGCTTTGTATCATGAGTGCATTTTCAAATTCTTCTCTCATTTTTGTTTGTATGCCATTGTCTTTGCATAACCTGTAATCCCTCTTTATTCTACCAGCTGTTCTCTGAATAGCTTTAAACTTTATCCTTACTGTACAAACAACTGGGACATGGTCACTGTCTACATCGGCGCCTGGGTAGGTTTTGCAATTTAATATGCCATTTCTGAATCTTGATGATACTGCTATAAAGTCTATCTGGTTCCTTGCTCTGTCCCTGGTGATTGCCATGTCCAGGTTCTTCTTGGGTGTTGTTGAAACCAGGTGTTTGAAATCATTAATTTATTTGTTCTACACCAATCTGCCCAGATGTTTCCTCGTTCATTTCTGTCTCCGAGTCCATGTGGTCCGATTATGTCACCATCTCTGCCTCTGCCAATCTTAGCATTTAGGTCCCCATTACCATAAGGACTTCTTGTGATTTACACATTCGTTTTGCTTTGTCTAGTGAATGGTAAAACTCTGTCATATCTGCATCTGTCGCCTCTTCTGTTGGTGCATAAACTTGAATAATATTGGTGTCAACTACAGGTCCTCTTAGCTTAACCAGCAAAACTCTGTCTGAGATTGCTACGTGCCCTTTGTAAAATTTGGTTGATTTTTGGTCTAAGATCATCCCTACTCCTTTTTGGAAAGAGGTTCCACCACTCCATATGATCTTATATGTCATGTTGTTTTCTTGTTTTGACATGGTTCCCTGCTCTTTCCATCTCATCTCTGCCAGGCCAAGAATATTTATTTGGAGCCGTTTCATTTCTTTTAGAATGTTGTTTAGTTTTCCTTTTTGGGCACAGGTCCTGACATTCCATGTCCCAATTTTGGTTTTGTCACATTTGTTAAATTTATTTCGCCTAGTAACTGGCTGACGGTTCGGTGTGACCTGACGAACATCACGCTCCCAACCGAGCGAGGCAGCAGTCTTCCGTGAAAACATGCTCCCCTTTACGCTGTCACCGTTTAACTTTTTGGACTTATTCATGCAGTTAACTCGGCAAAGTTACAAGAATGGTTTGCCATTGCCTATTCTTGTCGCCCTCTGCAGTTGGCCAGCTTGACCTGTTACCGTTCGACACCACGAGGAGGTTGCAGTAGGGCTTGATGATGATCTATCTTTGCAGACTTGGCATCATCCATTTGTCGAACTATAAGTATCAGGAACCTATATAAACATTGAAATTTACGATTTTAATTAAATGTTGTCCTCATCGGTCGTTTTAATGACCTTGGGAAATTGTATGTCAGTCCGTTACCATTAAAACAGTATTTTTTCATCTACGAAAGATGTGATTGTTGTACAGACTCACTATTTCAGATTTTCTGTTCTTACATGAATGGCTTTAGCACTGTAAGATAATTTTTCAAGAAATTTATCATTTAAGGTACTTTTGTTGGGTAACGGACTGACATTTTTTAGGGTAACGGACTGACAGTAACAGACTGACTAATTCTATTTTAATTCAAAAACAATATATAAAAGTTATTTTTTAAGTCTCAAGAGTAATGTCCACTCCAATGTGTTTCAACTGATCAAACAGCCATTTTATAAACATTTGGATCATAAAATTTCAAACACTGGCCTTCAGCATCAAGCCTGCTATTTTGCAATAGGTAAGTTGAATCTTTTAAAGCTTGTGAATCTTTTGATCACTTGAAGATTTTTGCTATGTTTGAATTGAGGGAAAAACACTGTTTATTGTTCTATAATGTCCTTATGACAATGGAGCCAGTAGTAGTCTTCTGTTAAAGGGGCAAGAAGCCCTGGGAGAAAAATAAAAATCAAACATTTAAATTAATGTGAAAAACTTTTGAGTCACTGAGGCTTTAAATGTTGTGGGTCAGCAAGCTGTTTAGCTGTGTTTAATGTCATATTCTAGTTGTTACAAAGTAATGTGATACAAGTTAGAAATGAGTTTTATTTTCTTAGTTTTGCTGTATTATTTTTAAGACAACAAGATTTGCTTTTTATTTTTATTCCGATTTGACTTTCATAGCTTATGATGTAATTTCGCTCAATTTTCTTTATTCACAGGTTCAAGATGCCTACTCTATCCATGGTTCAAATTATCAAGAAAGACTGAAAACTGATGGGCATTACATTGTTTAGGAAAAAGATAGGCAACAAAAGCAGGAGTCTCAAAGAAAACTTGAAAGTGATTGTAAAGGATGCTTAAAAGAAATAACGGGATTTTTCAAGCAAAATGAAAAAAAAAAGAGAAAAGCAGATCAATCTACAACTCCAAAAGAAAGTAAACCAAGCACACCTAAATCCACATCTGCCTCACATTTCAGCACAGGAAAGTAAAATACTGAATTCAACTTTGAGGGTCTACAATCCTCCCAAAAAATTAAAAAAAAATTAAACTATGCCTGTACTGCAATACATCAACCAATGGTTTTTGAAATATTTTAATCATAGAAATGGGCTTTCAAGATGAAATAAAATAATTTGATCGAAAATTACTATTTGGACAAGAAGTACTCTTGGCGAGCACCAAGGGAAAAAGATTTCATAATTGTGAATTGTGAGAGATGAAAAAAGAGAAAGGACGAAAATTCAGAAAAGTTTCCTGTAAAAACCCTGAAAAAGAGGTTGTCGATTGTTAGTGAATTTCATCCAGGAATCAAAATTGGCTTGAGTTTATTTTGCTCCCTCAGAACCTCAGAATGTACTTAAGAGAAATCCCACAATTTGCATAGGAAAATTGTAACAATCAAGGATAAAATGATCCAAATGAAATTTTTGAAGATCTTTCTCAGATCTTATAACTGGCTTTCTGGTCAAGTGCAGATGAGGAAGAGATTGACTGCCAATACTATCGACCAGTTTGCAGTGACGGTCATGGCCTCTTGACAATTCCTAAGCTTGAGGAATCAAGATGAAATACAGAATAGAAATTAAGTTTCAAAAATAAGTACCAAAAGAATGTTAAAACTTCCCCAGTTTTAAAGTCCTTTCTTATCTACCTTTTTTTTCTTTTGATAATTTAATTTCATAGTTGAAATAAAGTTCCCGTTTGACTGTGACAGAATAGATTTCAACTCCACGAATCATTATTTAATTATTTAATTTTTTCAAAAGCAAAGTTGGGATTGAGGTAATCAGATGTCACCCATCGAGTTACTCATCATGCCCAATGTAGCTTGACATCCATATAAGGAAGAGTGTTGGTTTGATCAATCACACTGGGTATTCAGTGTTGCTCATAATTACATAATTTGTTCTTTGCTCTGGATTTTATGCAGTAACCGTTATTCTGAGTAATAAAATTCAGAGGTGTCAGTCCGTTACCATCCATTTGTCAGTCCGTTACCGACACTTTTTCAAAGACTGCAGATTCAAATTTTGGACAATCTTTTAAATATTGCTAGTGGGTTGTAGAACAACATCTCGTGGTTACTATAAAAGAACTTATTTGTTACTGGAAGGTTTAACTTCCGAAAGTTTGATCCATCTACATATAAAATTGAAAAAGATGGATTTTCTGATGTCAGTCTGTTACCAACATTATAATGTCAAAAAAATTCAAGTTGATAAAGATTCAACTTTATCCTTTTGATATATCATAAGGGCGGACATGATACACGTCGATGGAAAATATTAGGTCCATACAATAAATACATTGCATTTCAGAGCACGAAATGTATGCATTTTTGGTCTGATTTGTCAGTCCGTTA
The DNA here is from genome assembly GCF_034508935.2 of Berghia stephanieae. Taxonomy (NCBI): domain Eukaryota; kingdom Metazoa; phylum Mollusca; class Gastropoda; order Nudibranchia; family Aeolidiidae; genus Berghia; species Berghia stephanieae. The sequence continues at coordinate 89,803,789 of NC_088361.1, read as the reverse complement.
CCCGTGGAATTTCCCATTAGCTATCTATTTGACTGCTTGTACTTGTACGTGAATGTGTTGCTTAGCTCACAGATTTACTCGGAAAACATTTTTAAAACGGCTCTTTCGGAAAGAATTCGATCCTATCCGACATTATTATTATTTAATGAAAATGTTGCTGCATACGTCCATGAGGTTTAAATAGCTTTAGATTGTAGTTTTTAACACGCTGCTTTGGTTACCGATGTACGTTTATACAATGATAATAAATTAAAGAATAATAACAATAATTTAAAAAATCAAAGGTAAAAAGAGACACGGCACACAAATACTGATCTCATATAAATAAATAATTTTAGAAAATTAAAATTGAAGCTTTTTTTTAAACATGATAAAAAGTTTTTGAAAAACAAAAATCAAAAAAAGAGGGAAAAAACAAACAAACAAAAATGATGTCTTTCTCAATAAAGTAAACTTTTTAAAAAAATGTCCACAATGGGAATCGAACCCAGTACTTTCAAGGTTAAAGTCGGACAGCTTGTCCACTGCGCTACGGAGCCACCTGATTGGTCATCACATTTAATAAGGTCTTTCTAAAACCTTATTTTCCCTTCAATGCAGCTTCTATTTTCTGGTTTTATATTTCGATTTTTTAGATTATTATTATTTTTATATGAATTTATTAACAAAGACATCCTACAGATGTCACAATATAATTTTTGCCATGTCCAAATACAGAAACACAATATCGCTGATGAAATTGGGTGGAATGCGCATGCGTGACGGAGGTGCTTAAAAACGATCCATTAAGATACACCGTCAACGGAGGTGCATAAAAACACTACATTATTATTAATATATCTATGTTTTGTGAGTCATATGCTTTATGAATGAACCTTATGAATGTTGCGAAAGAAGTATCCAGTTTAGTGAGCAGCAGCAGTAGGGAGTCAACCAAATTGTGACCCATCCCAACACGCCCCCATAAAAGTCATAAGTCATAAGTATGATATTAAAATAAAAAAGTTATGACTGGAAATTGTCGTTCACGTTCATGGGGGGGGGGGGGGGGGTGTCAGTAAATGATGCATAGCTTTGTTATGAAGAGGAATATCGCAGATAATTTGCTATCACTTTTTTGTCTTTCAATTTCCTTTTAAATGGTACAAATAATGGGGAATCCATCAAAAATTTCAAGAGTTAGGGTAAAATCGGGTAATTTCGCCGTTTTTTCAATGTCTCACTTCTGGCCTGCCGTGGGAGGCTAATTTGCCAATTGGGCAACTCAACCCATGGCCACAAAGTGAATACCACATTGATTTTGTGACCAGGGCCTTCACATTCAAATGCACAAACTAGGGGAACGTTAGTGTAGGGTTGCCGTTACAGTCAAAGAGTCAAGGATGTAACACCATCTTGATAATTACATGTCATTTTGATGTGCTATAACTCTTAAAGATTTCTCATTTTTTCCTGCAAACTAGAGCATTATATACATTCACATCTTGGCTTTTGAATATGGACTATTCCAACGTGAGGGGTCTAAGGATAAATGTTTACCAGACATTATTTCTTGGGGATGGAGGGTCACGGCGAATTTCCCCGTCGGCGAACTTACCCGATTCTACTCTATATGAAGTTAAAATTTGGCAATTTCTTAATGTATTTTTAAAAAATTTCCGGCGTAGGTTTTTGAAATAATAATGCTTAATGTTGGAATAACATCTAAACTTTATTCATGCCAAATTTCAGGGCTCTATATCTATACTATGAGCAGATGCTTTTTAACTCTCTTAGCTAGGGGGCAGTGTGGCTCAGCAGTACAGTCTTTGCATCATACCGAAGGTACTGGGTTCGATCACCCATCGCTGTGCTGTGTGGCCTTGAGCAGTCACCTCGCCCTAGCTCAATTTGCGGTGCTGCACTGCGGCTGACACCTGGGTTATTCCATATCCAGTCTTCCCTATGAATATATTCTTGAGAAATTTCCCCCATGGGATGAATAAAGGGAAACTCCCTGCCAAACCCATGATATCGATATTCATATAGACATCTTTTAATTTAGTTATGCAATATTTTAGATTTAGTCCATAATGTTTTCAGTATTATCATTTACTATTTTTATATTTTTAATACATACTTTCCAACTGTTTTATGCGCATTTATTGTTTTTATTTGTTTCTTTGTAAAATTCGATATTAATAATATCGATATAAAGTTATACGAATTATCAGTCCAAATTATGTAATAGTAATAGTAATAAGCCCGAAAAAAGCCAGAACCATTCCAATTAAGACATACAAACTGCCTCGTGTGAATCCTTTTCAATTTATTTGAACTCCTTGATTTTACCAGGGATAAAAAAAAGAAATCATTATGCGACATGTCTTGTCATTTAAATTTCAGCTCAAACACTTCTTTATTCTATGTATTAAATCATAGAGGGGAATTATTTGCAATTGTTTCAGTGAGATATAAGGGATAAAAATGTAGCGAATTATGTTTCTTATGTCTAACCGATTTTATTTATGTAACACGTACGTCATATTAATGTAATAATGTGTTATTTTCAAATTTTTATCTTCCTCTTTATTAATATAAACGCATTGTCCTCAATTAGACAAACATGTTAGTATCCTTCATATTGATTGTTTAACCCATTTTTAATCAACTGCACTTGATTTCGATCACAACTATCCATCCAATGGTAATTTTGGGTGTATGACAACTTTCAATTGTGGGTTTCTTCTTCATGTCATTTTGCATATGATATTTTGGTACAGTGGAAGAGAGAATGTTGCAATAAAATCATCAAAATAAAAGAGGTTCTGACTAAATCGTTACAATTAGCCTGGGATCAGGTCCAATTAGAGCGGTAAAATTTGTAGGAAAAATTCCATTTCACTGGATTTCATCCCTGTTTGCTGGGTTTCCTGATTGGAGAGGTGTCCAATTTTGAGATCTTATCGTATATGTTGAAAACTCACCAACTTTCACCCTCATCAAAAGTCTTCAATCTGTGGAAAAAATAGAAACCACATAATGCAAAATACTCAGACATATTTAAGATTAACATACGTTGAAAAGGAAGCATTTATCTCTTGTCCCATTGCTTTTAACAGTGGTAGTTCTTGGTTATGACTTTGAGCAAAACATTAATAAATGTTGTATTTATTTATTTGAATTATGTTACACTTGTACATTGCAGATCAACAAGGAGTATTTCAAGGGCTCCCATGAAAACAATGCCGGATCACATAACAATAACAGCTGATCACACAAGGCAGAATGTGAGCATTGTTTATTTTTATTTTCTTTTTTTTTTTTTTATAAATGGAGTTGAATGAAGGTTCAAGAAGGAATCGCATTGTTCTGGTATTATTAAACTTCAGCTGTCTATTAATCTTTAAAATTTATCTCTTGAGCTGTATGATTTCTTTAGTGCCGTGTATCTGGCCCTCAGCAATTTTTAGCTAGCATTATGAGGTTTGGATATGATTATGAAATACCCATGAAGAAATTTGTCTGTAATATATGTTTCAAAAAAATACTGAAATACATCATGTGTCAGTGGCTGTGCAGCTCTGCAAAATGAGTGGTGATGGTAACGTTTTTCCATTCAACAAAGAAATATGAGCTGCTGAAAGTAAGCATTGTTTAAGCATGTGTATACGTTGATAATGCAGCGGTATCAACATTGACTTGGATATTTCACACACCATCCTCTCACCCCATTACAAGCTATTTGATGAAATAAAAAGTTCAACTTTATTATTATTTATTTGTATGTTTTGGGTTTGTTTTTTTAATTTTTTTTTTTTTTTTTTTTTATGCTTGTTTTATATTAGTATATGTTTAAAATGTTAAATATCAGTTTATATGATTGGTGTAAAATCTAAAGCATTTAGCGCAATATTCATTTAACGTGTTCAAAGTGCTTTATTAATGTAAAATATTTCATTAATTTCAACTGTGTTTTTGTTTTTGTTTTTTGGAAACATCAGCTGTTTGCACGTTTTTTTCCCCTTAATTTTTTTTTTTCAGTTAATCGATAATTATCTGTCTTTTCAGGGTATGTTTTGTTGTTCCATTACAGGTACTTGCTCCTGCTATCGTCACTGACATAAAAGATATATCAAAGACTGTAAAACTGTTAACATTGAATGTAAAAGAAAAGAAATTTACATTCAAGGCTGGGCAATGGTAAAATGCTTGATAAACTATTTGCATTTTGTATTTTCTTGTGTGCCTAATTTTATTTGGGGGTATTTTTTTCTACTTTATAAAAAAGAATCATTTTGAAATTTTGTACTTTTAGTTTCTTGCATAGTTGATCCATTCTGATCTACCCTGAATCTGCTTTGATGATGCATGAAATAAGGTATCCAATAAGAGCACTGAACTGAGATGTAAAAGACACAATGCCTGATTCTGCATCCGTCCAGAGTTCTATCTGATCCCTTCATAACCCTGCAGTCATATAGAGACAAGGTCTAATTTATTTTTTTGTGGGAAGAAGTTTGCGATAGTTCAGTGTCTTATTCAAAGAGAAGCAGCCAATTTTGTTATTAATTTTATACTTCAAAATAAGTGTGATAAACTCCAGCTATTTACTTTTTTATCAATGTTCTAGCTGAGTAGAGTATTATTAGATATATCAGTTGAGTGTTACAATCTTAGTTTATGCCAGATTTTTATGATTGGTTATTTCTATTATAACTGCATAACAATGGCTTTTTTTTTTTAAAGTAGTCAAACAGTATGCTTTATCTTTGAAAACAGGATAGATCATTATTGAGACATTATCACCATCTCAGCAGTTACCCATCGTCTACAAATGGTTTTATCTGTAAGAATGAGGTGCTAATTATCAATTTGAAATTAAAATAATAGAAAATATGATAATTTAGTTTTTGTCAATTGAAGAAGCTGTACCTGTTATCCTCAATAAATTATATAAACTTAACCAACGTCTGAAATTTGTCTATAAATTCAATATCCTGCAGCTGAACCTACCCAACATAATCCTGTTTTCATGTGGTGGATCACATATATACAGTTAAACTATCTGACCACTATTACTTCAACAAAAATCAAGTAATTGGTGAATCCTATGATGATCTTGGCTACGCAGTCTCAAGGACGCTTGAAGTGAATTGTGCGATTGTAAATGTAAATGTAAATAATGAATTTATATAGCGCCTAAACATCCACGTTAATAGTGCTCTGCAGCGCTTTGTCAGCATATCCTCTGCTTGTTTGATCCCTTTTGAATTGTTTTTTCATCAATCCTTCTCTTGTGTCTATAGGATTAACTTGCGCATATATCAAAGCTCTAATCAAAATCTTAACTTCCCCGTAGATCAGTATTTTGTGTACATTACGGTTATTTTTCCTATACTGGTAGTAAAAGAAGCTCACTTTTCCCTTTAAAATTTTTACAGGGTTGATATGTTTATACCAGGAATTCAAACAGTCGGAGGTTTCTCCATGTGTTCGGCACCAAATCTTCTTTCTTCAAGTAGGAGCTTCCATCTTGCTATAAAATTTGCGAAGCACCCTCCTGCTTACTGGGTTCATACTAAGGTTTTTGGATCACTTTTTTTATTTGGTATTTGAAAAGAATAAATGAAAAGAAAAGAAATCAAGATTTAGATTGTTGCAACTATTTCATGTATGAAATTGCAGCAATAAACTTTCAAGTGTATCTGTTTATTATTTGTGAAGCTGTTAACAGCAGAAATTAATTATTTGTCCAATCGTTTTATTATTATGAGATATAATGTATGTCATGTAAGATATGATGGATCCTGCAATAATTACAAAATCCATGTCTACTTCTCTCTGATTCTTTTATTTTCTGGCAAGTGTTGTGAGATGTGTTAGATTGCAAAAGTCCTGTTCTCTCTGGATGTAGAATAATAAAAATTATTAAAAATGGAAATTGAAAGTGGGGGTGATTAAGGGGATTGAATCAATGACAAAGGAAAAGAGAATTGTTGAACTTGAATAGATAGACATTTTGATATTGAAAATTTTAGGATTGATGACAATGTTATTCAATCCCTGGGTTTAGATGTTAAAGAATTGATTGTTTCAGGAGATGAACATGATAATGATAAAGAGTTTGATTTGTCTAAAGATTTTCCACATCATGTGTATTTTATTCAATCCAAATCAAGTGAAATAACATGCAAAAACACTCAAATTTAATTATAGCAGTTTTATTATCATATTGTCCCATAATTTTTTTTTTATATTTAGCGGAAACAACGCTGATTTTCAATGATATTTTAAATTATATGCCTACTAGTTTCTGATTTTTAAAAAATTCAAATAAAACATTAGTTATTGTCTGTTTAGGTTTCACTGTTTCATCATAAAATAATATCGCAAAGGATTTTGTAAGATTAGTTGTTACGAAACCCTCAAAATAGCCAGACTTCTGTGTATTGTAGAATATTTAAAGCGCTGCACTTAATGCAGTGATTAAGATAATATTGTTTATTTTAATTCTTGCAAAGTATGATGCTTTAATCATGGGACATTATAAAGTAGTAATTCGAGTTAAGAATTATTCCAGTGATATTTTTAAGAATCAATGTTTATTCATACTTATTTATCTTTTTCAGTGTCAAGTTGGTGACTCTGTCATGGTTCGAGTTGGCGGTGACTTTTTCTACGATCCTCAGAATTCTGACACTCCTTCAGATCTTGTCTTATTTGCTGGAGGGGTGGGCATAAATCCTTTATACAGTATTCTTCAACACTTCGTCTACCTCTCATCTCAGAACAGTGAGCAGACAAAGAATAGGAAAGCTGTTCTCATCTACAGTGCAAAAACTGTAGATGATTTGATATTTAGGGTTAGTGGTGTCATGATAAGAATTTCATAAAAACATACCTGTCACTAATTAGCTTTGTTTATTTCTTTATTTGAGATATGGCCCAATCATTTATCTCACATAATCGATATTGTATTACTGTGAGAAAAACATTGTTTCACTCTCTGCGTTGTTTGCTACATAAGGAATTGTGGCTAAGGAATATTTTTCAGTCGACATCCTGATAATAGAGTTTGTGGTCTTGTGGCATGACACTCTCCTTCTTTCCTCTGACCTGTAGATTCCTGGTTAGGGTCCTGCTCTGATCGCACAATGTTGAGTCCTTGAAAGAGGCTGTTTACTCTCTCACAAAAAAACCCCCTGTAATTGTGGTTCTTTGCAACATGTCTCAATTTATGTATTCAGTGTTGTTATTTGCTTACAACTCCAAGTAAAGAGCTTTGAGCATGTTTAGTGTATATTGGGCTTTATAAAAACTCTCTCCTTTTTTATTTTTATTTTTTTCTCAATACCAGGAAATTGTGCTCAGAACATGATTTTGTTCCTCGATTATATGCCTAATACATTGTCATACCTAAAAATAAAAATCAAATTTTTAATATTCTTCTGTAAAAATGCAAATTACCATACGATGCTGTAAAAAAAAACCATGTATTGTTAGAGAATGGCACTAGTGGGTTGTTTACTGAAATGATTTGTACCTTATTTAATAAACCTTGCCATATAGTATTTAAATTTCTTATGATTTTCAATATCATAATCACTCAAAAGAAATCTCTTTTTCTTTATTTTTATTACTTCTAGGAAGAGTTGTTGAAGATTCGAAAAGAAAACTCCGATGTTACTGTCAAACTTCGAGTTACCAAGGAGAGTAAAAATACACCTCGTGGTATCACAGGTAAACTGGTCTTTGAACTGTTCATGAAGTCCACATTCTCTGGTTGTTTTGGAATGCATAGATTTAGAAGTTTAATTATGTTGAAAGTTTGTTTGTTTGTTTTATTGTTTTGTTTTGTTTTTTAAATTTTGAAATAAAAATTGAAAATCATCTAAACAGTTAAGTAATGTGATATTTTTTAGTTTTAGATAAATAGCTAAATCTTGAAAAATTGCCAACTATGTTTCAGTGATTTTGACTATAAGCTAGCTTTAATTTTGTGTAGGAGTTTTTTCTTTAAAATATTTCTTGTTCCTCTCTTATGTGCTGTCAAGCTTGTTGTAATGTTGTATAGCTTTATTGATCTTGGTAAGGTTCCTTTATATCTAAAATATATATAAATTTCTCTTCAGGGGAAATCCAGCGTTTAATATCGTTCCTTTTTTGGGTGTATATATATATATATATATATATATATATATATATATATATATATATATATATATATATATGCTTACAATTAATGTAGTGAAGTTTTTACTTGTTTTCAGTAGATTTAAGATTTTTTTTAAAATCCTGGATTTAGAATTTTACTGTTAAGTCAATATTTTTTTTAATCGTTTACCTTAAATGTTAACAAATTTTTAAATTATTTTTCAGCGAGTCACATTGATCAAAGTCTGGTGAAAAAAGTCTTCTTACCCTTTGACAAGTTCACAACAGATGTTTTTATATGTGGACCATCATTATTTATAAATGACATGGAATCGTATTGCCTCTCTTGTGATGTACAACAACATAAGATACACTATGAAAAATGGTGGTGACATAAATGTTCAGAATTAGCATCAGATATCGAACTAAAGCCAAGGAATAGAATGAGGTTTTTTTTCAGATAAGTTTCTATTCTGTCACTGAGAAAAATGGAAAATGGAAAATCTTTCTTCTAGATCCCATGTAACCATTTAATTTCCAACTTTTGAAATGTTCAGGACATCATCAGTGTTTTCATAAATGAATGACGGTAGTTTACAGTACGTGTTGATGAATCTCAAGTCTGTCACAAGACAAAATCCGTTTTTTTTTTTGGGACTACGTTGATGGGACTCACATATTTGGGAATAATGTTGTTCATCCATACCAAACGAGTTGAATTAGATTATCAAGATTGTCTATCAATTGAATGAATTTGTTAAGGAAATTACTAATCTATCGAGCTGTTGTCTGTAATTTGTTAGTTTTCCAATGGAAATGGCGACCACCATGTGTAAGTGCACATAGACATAGAAGAACACATTACTGTACACATGTCCATGGAGCTGGAGTTTATTCCTCTTTGTATGTCGTGAAATGGTCAACAGCAAATGCTGACCACCCTTTGGATAGGATGCAAGTCTATTGCAAAATAAATTCCTCCAGTCAAACTGACCAAGCTACCCAATCACTCCTGGTTGGACAGGTGGGGGGGGGGGGGTCAGAAAATATCTCGACTTCACCCAGGATTGATCTCATTCCCTCCCCCCTCCCTTCTCATGTCTGTTCTATCTAGAAATTATACTATATTTAAAGAATGCTGAAATATCAATTCTATAAATATTTTTTATATCTGTGATAGAATATTTATTTCTCTAATTTGTGATACAAAAGCATTTGTTGATTTTATGCATGACTCTATCCAAAATGATAATAACAGTGTTATGGTAAATACAACGAAAAATATTTTCAGTCCTGAAATTTCTCAGTATTTTGGTTATGATCAAAATAATCTTTGAGCAGTTTTTAAATAAATTTCTTAATGGTTGCTCCATGTGATTGTATATATATATATATATATATATATATATATATATATATATATATATATATATTTTATATATATATATATATATATATATATATATATATGTGTGTGTGTGTGTGTGCAAGAGATGTGTAGAGAATGGAATGATAGAGATAGAGGGTATGTGATAAAATAAATGTTTGCATACATGTTGATGAGTGCATTGTGTGGCGATATTACAATTTTTTCCAACAATGACAATGCTGTTAGCAACCAGGTTTCATTTTGCACCTGAGTACGGTGAGTGAATATATGTAAAGAGCCTTTTCCAATGACTCAACTATGTGCCGAACGAGGTTCGAACCCAGGACCTTCCGATCCGAAAGTGAGTGGCATACCACAAGACCACATAGCCGCACACTGATAGTAGACTTTTGGAATCTACATCTGTTTCCTATTTGAATTGGACCCCCTTTGTCTTACTTTTTCTTTTATCCTTTTAATTGTAAATCTATAATTTTTTGACCATCCAATTTTCTTCCTTTGTTCATTGGCACTGAATTGACCCATAATATGTGTCGCAATCTCTGTAAAACACTTTAAAACAAACAAACAACTTTTGCTAGGCATACTGTGGGTAGACTACCACTGATATCGGGTTTTTCACTCCTTGCAATTCATTCCTTTCATCAGGTGTTTGAGGCCTAAATGTGTTGAAAGCTCTAATAAGATTTTGAATTTACGTTTTTGATCGAGGGTTTCAAAAAAAAATTTTTTTAAATTGATCTTTTATATAGCGCAATATCCACTAAAAGTAAGTGCTCAAAGCGCTTTACAAAGGGTCCCTGGCCAACAGCAACACTTACAATTTAGGACGGGACATGACGCCTGTTAGGCTATATTACAATGTTTTCCAGACAGAAACGACGCTGTTATGGCCAAGTACTCATTTTACACCTGAGTATGGTGAGAGAAAGTGAGTAAAGAACCTTTTCCAAGGACTCAACTATGCACCGAGTGAGGCTCGAACCCAGGAGATTCCGATCCGAAAGCGAGTGTCATACCACTAGACCACATAGCAGCAGTATTATGTCAGGGTGAACCAGATGATGAAATGTGAATTTAGGTCAGAGATTCAGCATTACTTTTTAGCTCCGCGAGAATTTATGTTCCGTGACCAAATATCTAATGTTATAAAGTATAAATAAACCTTTTGGTCAATATACTTTTTTACAGACCTTGCAGTATTTTGTCCCAAAACAGTAAATATTTTTAAAAAATAAAATTTGAGCATTTATACAGCGCAATATCCACTAAACGTGACCCTCTTTCTTATATCTGAACAATCTAGAAATTACATTGGATGTAAAGAATGCTGAAGTATCAAGTTTATAGATGTTTTTTGTTTGTTTTTTTAAAATTTATTTATTTAAATAGTTTTATTTTTTATTTATTTATTTATGTTTGCCAATAACTTTAAGGTCAATATCCATATGCCTGTGTTTAGTGTGTATGTATATATATATATAAGAAGAAGATAAAAATAAACTGGCAAAGTGACAATACACGTTGGATGTTTAAACATTTTTTTTTTTTTTAAAGTTTATAGATGAATATCTCTATTTCTTTTTTTATCCGTGATAGAAAATATATTTTTCTTATTTGTGATACTATAGCATTTTGTTATACCCGATAACAGCAGTAGTCTATCCACCAACAATGTTGGTATATGATTCATATTTGTTGCTACAAATTCAATCTATACTGTCAAAATTGTTCCAACATAGTGTTGTGCAGCTGTCTGACACTCGCCTTCAGAGTGGAAGGTCTAGAGTTTGCATTCCGCTCTGAGCGCCGCATAGTTGACGCCTTTGAAAAGGCTCTTTACTCACATTTTCTCACTGTACTCTGGTGTAAAATGAGTACCTGGCCGTTAACAACGTTGTCTCTGTCAGAAATTAGTAATATCACCTGACGCATGCATCATGTCTAATCCTACATGTTTAGTGTTGCTGTTGGCTAGGGACCCCTTGTGAAGCACTTTGAGCACGTTTAGTGTGTAAATTGCGTTATAGATGATCGTTTTTTTTTTGTTGTTATGTTTTTGGGTTTTTTTACTGTTGTGGGACTGGACATTGCAGGTTCTGTGACAGTATGTTATTTATAGAAGAACAAATTTAGACCTGCCACTTGGATAGGATAACTTTAATGATTTTTTAAATTTTTTTTGTGGTTGTGAGTGTATAAGTTTGTGCAGGCGATGTACTTTTAAAGGTTGTGGATGAGTTTTGTAAGAAAGGAAGTGTATGTGTGGTCCAGACATTGTTGGATAAAATTCAACGCTGTTGCGCAATAAATTTCTTTTATTTTTTAAAAGCTATTTGTTGTAATTGATATCACATTTGGTGATATAAGAAAGAAAAAGGGATAAATTTTTTTAAAACATCAAAGACAGATTTGCTTTTATGTCTGTATTTATGTTTTGTATATTTGTTCTCCAACACTTTTGTGCGGCTATGTGGTCTAGTGGTAATAGACTCGATTTCGGATCGTAAGGTCATGGGTTCGCGCTTTGCTGAGCGCATAGTTGTCCTTGGATAAGGCTCTTTACTCACATTCTCTCACCATATTCAGGTGTAAAATAAGTACCTGTCGCTAACAGCCTTGTCTCTATAGGAAAAATAGTTATATTACCTACCTTTCGTCATGTCTCGTTCCATATGTTACGTGTTGCTGTTGGTCAAGGACCCTTTGTAAAGCGCTTTGAGCATGTTTAGTGGATATTGCGCTATATATAAAAGCTCAAGTTTTTTTGGGGTTTTTTGTATTTAGATGGTGTGGCTCACTGCTGCCTCCAAACGGTATAATGTAGGGGTGGTTTGGACTCTAAAAACTGAATGTATAGTTAAGGGTTAAGTTATTATGGTTCTCTATTTTTAAATAAGAGAATGACCTTAATTTCTTAACGGGACAAAATCTAAAAATTTCCCATTCCTGGTCGTTTTATCTTTCAGTACAAAAAAAAAAAAAAAAAAAAAATAATAAACAACCAACAAATCCACTTGTTCCCCTCCTAGCAAAAGCCTCCAGGCAGGAGAGACATAGCATGATTCCAAAAGTTCCAAAGGCAGCGAACAAACAAGGTTTAACTGTTGTTCTTGTTTAGTTTATTTTCTTATGGGGTTTTTTTTTTTGGGGGGGGGGGGGGGGTTTGGGGGTTTTTTAAACCACAAATTTTATGCAATCTGAGCGATGTGTGGTTTGTGTTGATGTAATTTAAAGCACCAAGAGTCTCATTGTTGAGGATATCGCGCGCTCTATAAGAGTCTATTAGTATCAATTCTCCTGAAGAAATCATATGGCCATTCACAAATTGCATTAGATTTTGCAATTCCTTTTTTGTTGTAGAGAGATGAATGACCAATCTCTTTTTCCATTCACTTAAAAGTAACATCCTGGGTAGGGTTCCTGACCTCCCATAGTGGGCAGGGAGGTACATACTGTCTTCTATCCCCCTATATCTGTTTTCCAATATGCTTTCTGTCTTTGTCTTGGAATGAGATCACTTGGTTTTGTCCTGGCCCTGGCCTGACACCGAGGCTTGGAGGGGAGCAGTCAAATGTATAGTTAGTTTTGGGAGATGTTATTTTTTCCTTGTAAATCATCTATCAGTTATACACTGTATTATGTTTCTTTATATTATATCTGATTTGTAAAACATTTGAGTGTATTCCTCTTAGTATGGACCTGTGCTTGTGTCTGGATGAGACTTTACTGTTAGTGATCGCAAACTATGTACTTTGATAGTGTGCTCTTGGAATCTACACCCGTTTCTTATTTGAATCAATTCCCCTTTGTCTTACCTTTTCTTGGGTGCTTTAATTGTAATTCTTGAACTTTTTACTATCCCATTTTCTTCGTTTTTACTGGCGCTGATATGACCTTAATGTGTTACAAGTGCCGTAAAACCCTTCAAAACAAAACAAACAAAAGTTACATCAATCAACGTCATCGTCGCTAGTTTAAAAAAGGAGAAGTCAGTCACGTTGACAACTGTGTCAAACTTGTTTTTACATATTACTTCCTTCTACTTATACAAAAGCATTTTTCAATTTATCAATAAGATTTGGTAGCTTGGTCTGTTAGATCTGGTGGAAAATACTTAACGATAGGCTGTCATCCTATCCAAAGGTAGCAAACAATCGCTAATGTCCTATATGTCTTATGGCTCTGAAGGACTACTTTTTATTTTGTAACCATCTGACTATATTCCCATCTGGTGGAAATCCTGCAGCTGTGTCAGTGTGGACTTTTTTTTCTGTCAGTTAGCTGCCATACTACTATGAAGAAGAAAAAACAACTCGTATTAAAAAATTTGTCGAGAAAATTTGTCCTTCAAATATCGGTCGTTTTAAATGACCCACACTTTGCGCAGTCCCAAGTTTGAGAGTTTTTGCCAATATGAGAGTCATTGAAATCATCGATATTTGAAGGACAAGTGTTTTTTTTTTTTGCTAAAGTTAAGTACGAGTTTTGCCAGAGAACGACAGTTAAGGGTCTTGCAAATACCGAGTATTTTAGGAGAAGGTCTTTCGAGCTCCCAAGTTGCTCGGTTTGGTTTGCTATCTTGGCACGAACGAAACCGAGATGTCTTGATTTGTGACCTAGATGTCCCGTTTTGTGACCTAGATGTATCGTTTTGTGTATGCAAGCCATACGGGCAAGTAGAGCGAGCGCTTGCCAGTCAGAAGAAAAAAAAAGAAACAGCGTCGCCACGTTTGAAAAAAAAGAAAGAAAAAAAAACGAAAAAGAACCTAACAACTTAACGTTTCAAAGACGAATTTCAATCTTACTTGGACCTAAAAGAACATCTTACCGTTTTCATCAAAAGACAAATAACAAAGCAATGCAATTATAGTTTAAATGATAACCAAGTCGCGATATTCTTACTGCTCCTCTGTGGTGGAAACGGTTTATTCTGTATTAAGAATAATATAAAGGGAAACTATTATTTGAAAACAAAAAATCAGTGTCACTGGCAAACAGTTATCAGCACTATTGAGTTGGAAAAAAAAAAGAAGAAACAAGGGGGGGGGGGGGGTACCCAGTAGCATGTGTAATTATTTAGAGGCGAAATTCGATCTTGCCCCAGAAATAGGAGAGCTAACGCTGCAAGAAGGGACAACTCGCCGTTCGCGTGGCACATACAGCACTTGCCTAGTGATTTGTTAGTGCGTGTTAGCAAAACGCTCGTTGGCTGGCCGCCGGTTTCGCCTGGCGAGACTAGAGGAGGAGGGGCCTTCTACTACTACTACTACTACTACTACTACTACTAATAATAATAATAATAATAATAATAATAATAATAATAAATAAATAAATTAATAATGATGATAATAAATAAATAAATAAGTTAATTTAATAATTAATTAATTAATTAATAATAATAATTAATTAATAAGAAGAAGAAGGAGAAGGAGGAGGAGAATGATAATAATAATAATAATAATAATAATAATAATAATAATAATAATAATAATAATGTGGTCCCGATATCTCGCTTCACAATCAAATGGAACGAGATCGATACCGGGTGCAGTCAAGATTTTTTCTGACCCCCTGTCCACCCAACAGTGATTGGGTAGCTGGGTCTGTCAGATCTGGTGGAAAGTACTTTGCGATTGACTAGCTTCCTATCCAAATGGTACCAAACAATTGCTGTTCTCCGTTCCACATTATAGAAACCGGGACAAACTCCGGTGTAATAAGCCATAATCACTCTATGCAACAAACACTACCATAGTCATTTTGGCAACGCTGAAAGCACTATCAGTAGTGTTATAGTATAGCACAAGGCTTCACCTTAGTTCAGGTGCGCTGGTTAATAGACTTAACGTGTCAATTTTATGTCCCCCCCCCCCCCCCTCTCTCTCTCTCTCTCTCTCTCTCTCTCTCTCTCTCTCTCTCTCTCTATCAATCCATCTATCTCTCTCTCTCTCACACACACACTCACTCTTTCTTTCATTCTTCTCTACGCCTCTCTCTCTCTCTCTCTCTCTCTCTCTCTCTCTCTCTCTCTCTCTCTCTCTCTGAAGTCTTTCTTTGGTGCTTTGGATGGGGTCTTTTGACCTTTCGTTGTAGGCAAGGAGGTCACTGTTCTGTGTCTTCTAAACCCTCTATGAGATTGCTTTCTGTCTTTGTCTCTGAATGAGATCTCTTGATTTTGTCCTGGCCATAGTCCTCAGCTGAAGGAGAAATATTATAGATCGCTCCATTTATAGTCCGGGAGACAATTAACCGGTAGATAACCACGCCTCTCGGACAATCGTCATAATGTAAACAATGGCAGTGATTGGTTGACACAGCAAACTACACAGGTTTTACTTTAGATGGTATGTGTTAAGTAAAATACCCACTGTTCTACCTCTTGATCAGTAGAATCAACACAGAAAACTATGTGTAAACTTAAACATCATAACATAATAATAATATTTCGTGTGAGAACTAGTCACCCATTTGTCAATATAAAAACAATAACAACGATCAGATGGAGGTCGAAATAGTTCACGTTTTTGTTTATAAACAACCAACTATGTTTGTCCGAGCACGTGTGAAGGTGTGTCACAAATTCCATTGCAAGCGCCGTAAAACCCTTAAAAAAAAAAAAAAAAAAAAAAAAAACCAAAACAAATTCCATGTTTTGATTGGTCAAAAATCTACTGGTTAATTCGCCAGGCTTCTGTACCAGCAAGAGGAGACACCTTTTGGCGGCGAATCGACTTCGGTCGAGAACTTGCCTCATGGCATCGTCGCTTCATCAGTGGGGACTTTCCATCTGTCCCACATATTATACCCATTGTGGTCAAGAGCCCCAAACCGCAGAACATCTAGTTGAGTGTTTCCTGAAGCAAACATATCATCACTAGTATATGGAATAGCAGCCAGGAGTACTTGCCCAAATTTCATTGTTGTAATGGAATCCCCAGCGCAAATTATTGTAATGGTGGAGTTGTAAGTTGGGGTACAAAATGGACGCATAACGGGCGACCTGATTAATTTGTGTGAAATTTGTTCCATTTTGGCTAGCTTGGGAATAAATGAAGTACTTTAGATAGTATCGAACAGGGTGCAATCGATCGAGCAAATGTGCTGTATTTTTATACATGCCCATGCTACACGCCACATGCCGAGGTATTCTATCATCTTCTTGTAACTTTAATTTTACGAAGATGTTTGCGATCCTCAAGATCCATGTACTGACTGACGTATTTGCCATATTGTCTTATTTTTAGCACCATCTCAATTGCTAAATTATGTTCTTCGAATAGCTGGCTTAGTCAAATCAATAAAGTGATGTGCAGTTTTAACTTTGTTGTTTTAAATTCTTTTTTTTTTTTTTTTTCGTTATTGACTGAAAGAAGGGGTTTGAGCCGGAAATATTCCGTGTTTGATATTTTATTAATTTTTAAAAAGGTGTTATGTTCATTTTTGTAAATTAGTTTTTACAGTCCACAGCTTCTAATATCTTAGTCTTCACATAATCAAAGCGACATACACAGCTTCGTGTAACGAGTAAAGAGAGGCAAGAAATATATTATGGTCGTTTTTTTTAGACCTCTCAAGACAAGATGAGCAAGAATAATTGGAACTAAGCACAACAACAACAAAAGCAATTTTTAAAAACTAATATTAAAAACACACACAAAAAAACCTAACAAACCCAGTTCTGTACGGCTCCGAATAATGTAATTACATAATAGGCTACATATCTTCACCTGAACAATGTTTCATAGCTCTAAATTATTGAACAAAAATGAATATAACATTCCAAATTTTTTCTTCAACCAGGAGGACTTACGAAATATTTTGTCGTCGATCTTGTTTTGTATTTTTAGTTATGTATTTATGTTATTATTTTTATTTTTGTTGTTGTTGGCTGAAAATGGGTTTTGAGCCTGCAACGTTCCGTGTTTGGTAATTTGTCCTCTTTTTATGAAGCTGTTATATTCATTTTTGTTTATTACTTTTTACAGTCCATAGCTTCTAGCAACTTAGTATCACCATAAGTCTAAATTGTAATGAGACCGGTCTATGTCACAAAAAGAACACTCAATAAATGGAGACATGAGGAATATATATATTTATTAATAGACATAACTTACAAAGGCTCGCCTTGTGTGCAGTCCCTACCCGATGATGATGCTGATGATGATGATGATGATGATGATGATGATGATGGTGGTGGTGGCGATGATGTAGATGATGGTGTTTGTGGTGGTTTCATTGATAATGGCTTTGTATGAAAGACTGATATAATATTATATTACCTCAATAGTCTTCTACTTCTTTTTCTACAACCCACTTTTTCACCCTTAGATTATGTTTAGCTACTAGCTTAACATATTATCTGGCAATAATCGTTGTTTCGATGTTTTTGATGCTGCCATCTTGAATTTTATTACAACAAAAATGGCTGCGCGAACGCACGCAGGTAAAAACAAAGTTTGTTTTTGTTTCTGTTTTGGGTCAATTCGACTAGTTTATGAATTGTGATTTAATTTGTCGAATTCTCCCATAAACTTGCAATGACTATGGTCTCTACTGTCCACTGAAAACAAACACCCTCAACCTCAAATCATAGCATTATATTGTCCTGTATTTTGCCTTGGCCTGCTGACCTGTAGAGTTAGAGTACTGACTGCTGGCTACACTGAACTGTCGTTCTCCTCCATAAGCTTGTTTTCTCATGGAATGTATTGTCCTCTTTAAAGAAATCACGATAAGGCTAATCTAGAACTAAAGCAGATGTTAGCTGAGAAACCATTTGTGATTGAAATTGTTCACAATTTCATTTCAATTTCAAACTTGGAATTGGAATAGCAAGCAAGGGCAAGGTGTGATTCACAAGAATCGCACAAATAAAATAATAAGCATCTTTAACTTGCATGTTCAAGACTCACTACAGCATTTTTTTCCGGTCGTGCATACACAAATAACATTCAAGTACCAGAAGCTGAGAAAGAGGATACACAATTTTGAATTGATCCACTCCCCCCTCTCCCCGCCTACTCCTCCACTCCTACTCCTACTCTCCTACACTCTTACTCTTAGTCCTAGTCCTAGTCACTAGACCAAGGTCCTATCCTAATATTCCTCCGAGTCTATAGATTTTGATTCAGACATAGACCGTCTAGTATGACACAACACTGCGATTCTTACTGCAATTAATTAATCCACTCACTATCTCCTTTAATTTTCTCAGTCTCTCTTTCTCTCTCTATCCTATCTCTCTCTCTCACTCACACTCTCTCTCTCTCTCACTCACTCCCCTCCTCTCCCCCCTCTCTGTCGCCGTCTCTATCAATCGATGCAATGATCTAGCCTGTCTGTTAATCTATCTCTTGAGCCTTTTTAATTTTTAAAAATAGGAAAAAAAAACTGATGAGACATCCAATGGTCCAATCATATTTGTATATGAATGTCTTATGCATTGTATTAGTTTTACTCTTTTGCAATTAATTCTTCATAAAACACCCCTAACATTTTTGTCTCTTTTTACCTGTTTTTAGAAATCGAAGATGCTGTTCGCAACTTACAAGCAGAAAAACAAAAGTTAGTTGCACCAGCAGAACCTGAAGAGCGACTAGTTGGACTTGGTGCTGAGGGACATTATGATACAGACATTTATGGCGGGACACGCTATGAAGGCGGCTATGTCACATCAATTGCTGCTAATGATGATATGGACGTAAGTTTTTTATTTATGCTAATTCTAAGGCATCTATTAAAATTATTATTTTAGAAAATCAATATGGTTACGATTTTTAGTAGGTACGGAAAACCCAAATTTAGATTATATAATTGTTGTCTTTAAGTGTTGCATTCAATAGGTAGAACTTTTTTTCCTGATTAAAATGATATAAAAATTATTAAAATTGGCTAAAAATTTTAAAAGATATGTTATTTCGAAATTTGTAGAAAATCGCCCAAATATGGGCTGCTTTGATAGCAACCTTTTTGTCCGTTTTCAAAATGCCGTATTTTCATAAATATTCAAGCCAGACTGCTGTAACTTTCTAACAATTCACATCTTTTTATAAACAATATGTGTATTTTTTTTTCCTGAGCTCAACTCTAAGTAAAAAGAAATAATTTGCCCCCAAAGTAGCTGACAAAGCCAAAATTGTCAATTTCAACACAAAGTTACGAAATATCAGCGATTGTGCCCCTTGCCTGAGCCGGCGTATGAGTGAAGTAAATACGGCAAATGTTGAAGTTGTAGTTTCGTTTTCAGTTGGCTGGTGAACGCAAAGCTATAAATCTTGCTTTTGTATACATCATTTTAAAGCTGAGACTTTCTTTTGATACCAGAATCGTCCAAATTTTCAAATTTTTCTTAATTTTTTTATCAATTTAAAGTTTTTAACTTGAAACTTCAAACTTTGAAAAAAATCATAAAAATTCGAATCTGGTATCGAATGAAAGCTTGTTCAATTTTCTTTCTGATGCAGCCATTGACGTAACTATTAATAGCGCTGACGCGATCAGCCGAGCGGAGAGAAAAGAAGACCTCCCATAGTGGGTAGGGAGGTACTTACTGTGTCTTCTATTCCCCTGTACCTGCTTTTCAATTGTTTCCTGTCATTGTCTTGGAATGAGATTACTTGGTTTTGTCCTGATCCTTGCCGGAGTTCCTTAGCTGGGAGGGATATAGTCGAATGTATAGTTATAGTTTTGGGAGATGATATTTTTTTCCTTGTAAATCATCTCTCTGTTATGCATTGTATTATGTTTAGTTTACATATTATATTATAGGATTGGTAAACATTTGAGTGTATTCCTCTTAGTTGGGACCTGTGCTTGTGTTTGGATGAGATTTTTAGGTGATCTCAAACTAAGTACTTTGACAGTGTGCTCTTGGAATCTACACCTGTTCCCTATTTGAACCAATTCCCCTTTGTCTTACCTTTTCTTTTGTGCTTTAATTGTAATTCTATAACTTTTTACTATCCCATTTTCTTCCTTTTTACTGGCGCTGATATGACCTTAATGTGTTGCAAGCGCCGTAAAACCCTTAAAAACAAAAACAATCAAGAAAAGAAGACCGTCAGTTACAATGTTCGAGTAGCGGAGCGCCGGTTTCAAAATCGGAGTTTACTTCTCCTCTTCAACTCAAAGCCATGAAATAACGGCAAATCCTATGAAAAAAGCATAAACATTTTTTAAAAGATGAAGATTTGAGATTTAATTTGATACCAAACTTTACACGTTTTATTTGACGGACTGAAATAGAGAGTGACGATTTGAGTTGAAATTCTCGGTTTGCCCATAAAGCCATGACTCGATAGAGGGTTTGCCGTACCTATTTTTAGCCACTTTTTTGTTGTTGTTGAACATGTGAAAGGTTGACTCATCAGCCAGGCCAAATATATAGCAAAAACGTTTTTAACCAGAGTTTGTTGTGTTTGTTTTTTTGGTTGGGGATGGGAAGGGTCTGATTTTAGTAAAATGCATTTTTGGTTAAATTTGTGAAAATATTTTTGTTTCATTTACGAATGGAGACTTTGCGCATAATATAGTGTCTTGAACGCTGGCAACAACGCCTAGAGAATGGGTTTTAAATAAATTTAGATCTGGGTGCATTTCTTTTAATAAACAAGGTGAGATTGTAAAATCTAGGGATTAGAATTGATTCTGCTGGATGTATCAAAGATGCATTCTTTTCATTAATGGAGCATTTGTGTCACATCACAATGTCATGTTAACCTCAGAGGTATAATGTTTTATTATTTATTTCCCATTCTCCCAACAGAACTTCAAGGATTCTAATGTTCTTAAAGGTTTTAATGTAGACATTGTAACACCAATTTCAAATGATTTTATCTGAATAATTTCAGGATGACGATGATGTTGGAGCTGTATATAACAAGAAATCAAGTTATACAGCACCTCTTAATCTTCTTCATGAAGCCTCAAATGACAAGGTATTGTTTTGTTTTTTGTTACTGGAGGGTTTTTAAAAAAATAGTATTCTATGGAAACAATTCTTACTGACTGTCAGTTAAGGTACTCTGTCCTTTCAGTTTATTAGTAAAGATTCCAATTTTTCAAAAATGGAAAAAAAATTCCAAGTTAGAATGAGACTGGCATGTCCCTTTATGGCTCTAAGATTATGCCATAGATCAAGCTATTTTTTTAATCATTATTACCAATCAATACAGTACTCGCCAAATTCTCGTTTGCTGAATTTCGGCACCCTTTGCAATACAGCACGCTGGGTGACAGAATTTTATCTATATAATTAGTTGTTTCCTCTCATGAGCATTAGATTCCGGCATACTCCAATTCTAGCATGCATTTTAGCTTCTCCCAAAGAGTGGGCTAGAATCCAGCAAGTACTGTAAATCACAGTTTGTCTTCAATAAGTTAGGGCTCCATCCTCTTAACAGTGTTTGTTATTTAATGTCAATTTTTTAGTTTGAGCCAATTACACAGAAAATACCATACATCTCCAGAATTTGTTTGTAATGCTAACATCGCCTGACAACAGAGAGCTATTTGACACTATGCAGTCACAGACATGGTTATTTATTTTTTCTATGTTTCCAAGAACCCAATATTGTATGTTGCATATTCTTTTTCATTAAAATTAATATATGTAATTAAGGTACACAGAAGGTCGTTATTTCACCAGTTGTGTTGTTTGTATTTTGCCAGGACTTTGATCCAATGGCAGAGCACAGGATTCCAAAGATTGCCGACAGAGAAGATGACTACAGGGCCAAACGTCGTAATATGATCATTTCTCCAACCAGATATGATCCTTTCGCTGACGGTATGTCATTTTAAGTTGTTTTGTTATGTTTTATTTTCTTCTGTTTTCTTCTTTAATTTATTGGGTAGAATTTTAATCAGCTATTTTGTGTTAAAATCTTGATAAAGATAATTGTCACAAAAGCTCTAGTCAACAACTATGGCTAGTTAGATCTTCATTTTAATTTGATATCTTATATTTCTTTTACTCTGGTGAACCAAATCAATTGCAATGTGAATCATCATCTTTTTTCTTTGTCTTTTATTTTCCTGATGATTATAATGTTTGGAAATATCATTGATAAAACCCTAACGTGAGTAGTTTAAATATTGAAATTATGAGTTTTCCCCATAAAATAGGGAATTAATTTTCAGCTCTCACATAATTTGTGCCTGATCACATCATGACTGCAAGTATCAAATACCAAAAATATATAGTGATGATTTATTAACGGCTATAATTACAATTAGTGAACTTTATATGTGATTGTAATGCTTGTGCTGTGAATTTTTGTCGGGTTTGTTTTCTGTAATGGATTTTTAAAAAAACATTTGCATATCAATTTTTTGGGTGGGTTTACATAAAATGATTGTGTAATTGCAGAATGTCCTGTCTTGTGTCTTCTTCTTTATGTACCAATATGCTTACTAAAAACCAGTCACCTAATTCAATCAATCATTTCCCTTTTTTAGCTATGGTCTAACGCTGTGGAGACAGACCGATCTTCTGAAAAGTTCAGCATAGCTCGATGGTTCGGGTTTCAACTATAGATCTTAAATCTGAGTGAATGAAAGTGTGTTGTTGGAATTTAATGATTATATCTTAATTTAATCCAGTTAAATGTAAATGATTACTTTTTTTTTAAAGATTCAAGATAAATTCATACAATTGTAAAAGATAAATTTTGATATATTTAAATGATTACGTTATTTGATATCTTTATTTAGATAATGGATTCTAAAGTGAAATATAACAATTAGTCTGAGCAATTAAAGAAGTGCGACTGATACCATGATCGTGATCATTTAGGCCTTAGCGTTACCTCATTCTGTGTCACTTACCACTAATGAAAAGGCTTATTTTAGGTCTGCCACACCATAGTTTACAGATAGATGTGCCAAGCGATCTTTGACAACAAAGAATTTGTGTACGTATGGGTAAGGTCATCATCTTGCATGCTACAAAGCTCTGGCAAAAATGTTCCCATACTTTCCTTTAAAACCAACGTGTGGTAGTTGCATATTGTTTTATTCTAAAAATAAATTATTCAAAACAAATAACTTGTGGATGGCATTGAAAATTTGGAGTAAAAGTCTCAGTATCCCCCGGGCTTTGTGCATTGCATTGATCATTATTGTTACCACTTAATTAGTCTGGTGACAATAATGGTTTTCAATTTATTGGAGGGCTTGTGGCTTCATCTTATTTTTTGTTTGATTTTTTAATTTTTTTTTTTAAAACTGATACAGCTATCCAAACTTTTTGGTCATTTACTCTGTCCCTCTCACTGGTTTATTTCTTCTCTCTCTTTCATTTTATCAATTGCATTCAATCTTCAAACTACAGAACAACCAACCATAATAATTGGTCTCTTTTTTTCCTCATTTATTTTTTTAGTGTCATCATTTAATTTTATTATGGAATTTGGCCACCATGTTCAGTAAATAATTTTACTTTGAATATTGAAAACCAATCCATATCTTGTCGAAAAATATTTTAAAGTAAAGAAACATTTTGGTTGGTTTGTCTGGGTTGGTTTCAACTCATTTTTCACTTTATTGCCACCTGTCCTTCAAATTTTTTTTCTTTATTTTTAACAGATAGAGGCAAAGACTTGCTCCCACTTTGAGATGGATTAAGGTCCTTTGCTTCAATCTGGTTTTACGTTAGAATGATCCAAATGCTGAAAATTGATTTTTATCGCTTATCTGAGGGGTTGGGATTTCATCCTAACATGACATGACATCTTAGTCACCAAGACCCAGAACAACAGTAGCAGCGATGTGACCCAGACTCTGAAAACCTGAATCTCGGCTCAAGTTGCATCTTATCTGGGCTTCTTGAATTGTATACACATGCTAGAATACTCCGAGCTCAAAATGAGCAACTGATTAATGTTCCCATATGTAAACTATCTCTAGCTGAAAATATTTCTCTGTCAGGCTCCCAAAAGTAAGGAACAAATTAGAAAAAGAAATCAAAGACACCCCTGTGCTCAGTAATTTTACGAAACTTTTGAAAACATTCCTATTGAGGCAGGATTTTGAATAGTAATAGTATTTGTTTTCTCTATCGTCATTGTTTTTGTAGTGCCTCAGGGCACTTTGTGGATTCTGCACTTTATATAAATGATTACATATTACATAGATAGATACTACTCCTCTTTTAGTAATAAAGATGAGATATATCTGGTTAGAGAAAATAAAAGGAACATTTTTAGATTTATGGTATAAAAATTTGTTTGTTAATTTTTTATTTGTTTTTATTATTTTCTATTTTGCATTCAAGAAGCCACCTTTTCGTAAAGCAAAGGCATATTGCTTCTAAGTAAAATTGATATTTGACATTTCAAATTCACTTTTCAGCATTTGACTCGCCATGACATAAAACCAGATTGAGATTGTGGGGAAGCAATTATTACAAACTCAAAAGAAATCAATTGCCTCTCATCTGTTTCTAAAGATCATAGAGACATATTTTATTATGAACCTTACATCTTTCTCATTTACCAATTTTGTCACGACCCTGTCGTGACTTCTTTTTGCTTATGTCATTTTAGGTGGTAAAACTCCTGATGTCAATCACATTGGAAGAACGTACCAAGATGTTATGGCTGAGAGGGCACTCATCAAAGAACAGGTTAGTACACACTTCGTGATATTTTCTATTTTAAAGAATTATAATGCCTTTTTAAACCGTCAATGATGGGGGCGTCAAAGAGAAAGCAATGGCTATCCAATCTCTCATGATCGAAGGACCATGATTTTATATTGCGGAGATAGATCATAAACTTGTTTTATATAAAGTAGTAGTCATGCTGGATGACTTGTGAATTTGCCAGTGGTTCTATTATTATTATTATTATTATTATTATTATTATTATTATTATTATTATTATTATTATTATTATTATTATTATTATTATTATTATTTCTACTGCTACTGATGTTATTATCGTCAATATTCCTCACCCACGACTTTATGCTTCAATGACTCAGGGCATGGCTTTAGTAAAGATTTATATAGCAGATGAACGTAAAAAGAAGTCCTGATTTGTCATTATCTCAATTCAAGTGTAGACCAAGATTTTTCATGTCAAAGTGGAAGCCAAACACTTATGAGTACAGTGATGAAATTTATCGAATTATTCTGGTTTTTGGAACATATGGAATTCATTGATGGGATGAAGTCACTTTTTCATTTTTCATCTCAAGTAACTGAATAAAATTCATGAGTGCTACACTTTGAATAGGTCATGGATCCGGTTTAGTAACTTGGTTCATGCTCCTCATTACTACAGAGCAATATCTAGTCATTTTTACAGTAAAATCTGCCAATATTTTGTCTTAAGAATATTGATTTTAAAAATTTATTTTTTTCTTTGAAAGGCTGGATTGCGACAGCAAATGCAAGAAAAAGCCAAAGCAGGAGATTTGAAATCAGTAAATGGATCAGATGCACAACAAAAGCAGGCCTCAAAACGAAGACGCTGGGATCAGGCAGGAGGAGAGGAGGCTCCTGCTAAAAAGAAATCTTCATCTTGGGATGCAGCAGAAGCAGCCACTCCATCTAACAGTCGCTGGGATGAAACTCCAGGGAGACCCAAAGGTGAAAAATCAAATTTTAGTTAATAGTGTCATTCAGTTTGTTTTCAGGATACAAATATCATAACTGACTTGGAAGTTTCATCATAGCTCAGTCTTTTAAATCCATAAGAATAGTCAAGTCAATCCAACTATGATTTGGAGTCGTTTCCAAAGTTTAAAGAGTTCATGACATATTTCAAAATTTCATCCATTTTTCATTGTTACTTATTTTCCAATTGTGTCCAAGCCCGAGAGACGCTCAATTGAGTCTATTTGATTTTTTGAAGATGGATTATCTCATTCCATTGACTTGTGGAAAAAGTCTTCAATTGTGATCTAAATCTTGATTGACCTTAATATCTATTTTAATATGTAAATAAAAAGTACAAAACAATGTCCTTTTTCGGATGCAATAAAGTATTATTATTATTATTGTAATTGAAATTTCACGATGCATGTAATTATTTCTATTTTACTGAACTGTATAAAAGTGCACTTTGAGTAGGTTCTCAAAATGGAAATGTGAGGCGGTTGCAGAGAGGAAAGCTGTAATTTCTCTTTCTTTTTTTCTTCTCTTTTATATATTTATTTTTTTAATGTGAAATTTATTCATTAAAATTTTTTATATTACTGTCATTTATTTATTTTTAAAAAATGATTTTGGACGGTAGGAGCTATTTCTTTCTTTTAAATCATTTCTTTTTAATAGGTCATTGATTGTACTTGATATGTGGACTTTAAGTTGTCTAAGAGGAGACAGATAGTAGTTTACTCTTATAATTTACTTGAGTTCTCTGTTCAAATTAGCCCACCTGACTGCTCTAACGTGATGTTCCTTTTTTTCCTGGTACTGAAATGTCTGGTATGACATTGCTTTTACATTGCTTAATGTAGTTTTATTTACTAAAATCATTTGTTTTATTAACCAGGATCAGAAACTCCAGGTGCTACACCGAGTGCCAGAGCCTGGGATGCAACACCAGGACATGCCACTCCAGGAGCTGCTACACCTGGCAGAGAAGATGCAACTCCAGGACACAGAGCCACTCCCAGTGCCAGAAAGAACAGATGGGATGAGACTCCCAAGACTGAAAGAGGTGCTTTCCTTCTTAAAATATTTACTAAAATGTTTAGTCTCAGTTTTAATTATATTCAGGATTTGTGACACTATTGAACAAGTGTTAATCTGTATTCGTGTTTTAAAATGAAAATTTCTTTCGTAGCTGTAAATGTCATTATTTGCAGATTCCATATTTTGATTTAAATTAAATACAGGATTAAGTAGGAATAGTTTTTTTTAAAGGCTTCACCTTAATTTAAGCATAGGAGCAGACATTTCTATCCGATAAGAGGAAAACATTTGACCATGATGGATGTTGATCTTGCATATTTTTATTTAAAATTTATCTCCATACTTTGGCAATAGAAACCCCTGGACATGGCAGTGGATGGGCAGAGACTCCTAAAACAGATAGAGGGGATTTGATAGAGAGCACACCTACTCCAGGAGCCAGTAAACGTCGGTCACGTTGGGATGAAACACCAGCAGCCACACCCTCTGCCATGACACCCAGCATGACACCAGGTGCTATGACTCCATCAATGACCCCAAGCGGTATGACTCCCGGAGGAATGACCCCAAGCATGACCCCTAGTGGTGTGACTCCAACAGGCTCCAAAGCCATGGCTATGGCCACCCCAACTCCCGGCCATCTGATGTCCATGACTCCTGAACAGATTCAAGCTTTCTCATGGCAGAGGGAAATTGATGAGCGAAATCGACCATTGACAGATGATGATTTAGAGTCCATGTTCCCTCCAGGATATAAGGTATTGTGTCCATTTACACTATTTATTTATAGGTTAGTGGGGATTAGATTTGACCATATTCTTTTGGGGGGGGGGGGGGGGGGGGATTATGGAAAAAAATATAATAGAGATTTCTTGATTAATTTTTTTTAATCATTTTTTTTTTCAAGTTTTTAGGTTTCTCCAAGCTATACAAACATATTTATCTTCTCGTTTGTAGTTGGGTAATAAATATTAGCCTGCTGGTGGCCTGCTTGAATATGACTTGGAAATTCCATCTGAATTTCTCTAAGTGTTGCTTACAATTGATGAAGAATCTTTTTTTTGTATTTAGTGCAATATCCACTGAGATTTAAGCACTTCACAAGGGTCCCAAGCAAGCAGCAACTGTGAACATGTAGAATGACAGCCAGCAAAGTGCCACTTTAATTTCTTTTAAACAACAGAGGGTTCAACTTTCTGCTGCTCACAGCGCAATTAGGACCTTTAATCTACAGGTTGCAATTCCAGTGACATGCTACTAAACCACAAAGCCACACAAAATAGTTGTATATGCATTTATTATTTAGGTCCATATAATTCAATTTGTATCTGTTGAAATATCCTTTAAGATCAAATATGATACTAAGAATTGAGTTGGTTTTTTTTTTTCATCAGGTTCTTCCACCCCCAGCTAGTTATGTCCCAATCCGCACTCCTGGTCGTAAACTTCTAGCCACACCGACACCTATGGCAGGGACTCCCATGGGTTTTCGCATGCAGACTCCAGATAACAAAAGTAGCAAGGAGATGGTTGTGGACATGCAGCCTAAGGGAAACCTTCCCATGATGAAACCAGACGACATGCAATACTTTGACAAATTATTGGTAAGTTCAAGTTAATCATAATACTTAAATCATTATATGTATGTGTTTTTGTTTTATTAAATCAAAGCTTCTTAAAAGTTGTTATATATTTTAAAATAATTTCTGGAATTTTTTTGTGGTTTTCTAATTTTTTTTATTTAAGTATGGCAAGTAACCAATGGTTGGTTAAAATTTACTAGTGACATATTTATGGTCGTTCATAATTATATTTATAAATCATCTAATTTTATCATTTAATCTACCAAGGTTGATGTGGATGAAGAGACCTTGTCACCTGAAGAACAGAAAGAAAGAAAGATCATGAAGCTTTTGCTGAAGATTAAAAACGGCACACCTCCAATGAGAAAGGTAACATTTTGATGGTTTGTTATCAAAAATAAGCAGAATAGTGTTCTCTCTTAAAGTAGAATTTATATTTTAATGATTCTTCAGAATGCCCAAAAGTGTTACCATTATAAGATTCCTTGCTATTGTTGTAGTAACAAGATTTTCTCCTTGTCATTTGGAGACATGTCAGTAATTTTATTCATCGTTAATCCGCTATTGTTTTTCATTCAACAGGCTGCCTTGCGACAGATGACTGACAAAGCCAGGGAATTTGGGGCAGGGCCCTTGTTCAACCAGATCTTACCTTTACTTATGTCCCCTACACTTGAGGATCAGGAGCGCCATCTACTGGTGAAAGTCATTGACAGGATTCTGTACAAATTGGATGACTTGGTCAGACCTTACGTGCACAAAATCTTGGTGGTTATTGAACCTCTGTTGATTGATGAGGACTATTATGCAAGAGTTGAGGGAAGAGAAATCATCTCTAACTTGGCTAAAGTGAGTTGTAAAAGCTGTTGTGTGTGTGTGTGTGTTTTATGGGGGTTGGGAGAATCACTATTTTTGTTTGTTTTTTTTTTGGTCTTTAAAGAATCTAATAATTTTAATGTTATTTTTTTTCATTTTAACTGATAAATGTTTTAAGGTTTCTAAATTCCCTGCATTACAAGGTCCATTAAATGTCAATGATACAAATGTGTTATCTGTCCTTATTCAAGGGTTAGGTAATTAAATAAAAATTCTTTTACATTTAGAAAGAAATTAGTTTCTATCAGTCAATTACTGGGTGGGGTTCCTGACCTCCCATAGTGGGCAGGGAGGTACTTACTGTGTCTTCTATCCCCCTATATCTGTTTTCCAACTTGCTTTCTGTCTTTGTCTTGGAATGAGATTACTTAGTTTTGTCCTGGCCCCGGCATGTTGGCCTTACTGAGAGAGAAACAGTCAAATGCCTAGTTATTGTTTTGGGAGATATTTTTTTCTTTGTAAATCATCTCTCTGTTATTTATTATTATATTTGTTATTTTTAATGTATAATGAAATGTAAGCATTTGAGTGTATTCCTCTTTGTTGGGTCTTTAACTTGTGTCTCGGTGAGACATAGGTGATCCCAGATTAAGTACATTGATGGTATGCTCTTGGAATCTACATCTGATCCCTTTTGTTCCCAGTTCCCCTTTGTCTTCCTTTCTCTTGGGTGCTTTAATTGTAATTCTAGAACTTTCTACTATCCCATTTTCTTCCTTTTAACTAGCGCTGATATAACCTAAATGTGTTGCAAGTGCCGTAAAACCCTTAAAAACAAAAACAAAACATATCAGTCAATCATGGAAAAAGTTGATCATTCCTAATAGAATCCATGCTATGTTTCCTTTCTCAGGCTGCTGGTTTGGCCACCATGATTGCTACTATGCGTCCTGACATAGACAACATGGATGAGTATGTCCGTAACACAACAGCCAGGGCCTTTGCCGTGGTGGCATCTGCCTTGGGTATTCCTTCCCTTCTCCCCTTCCTGAAAGCAGTGTGTAAGAGTAAGAAGTCATGGCAGGCCAGACATACAGGAATCAAGATTGTCCAACAGATTTCCATCTTGATGGGCTGCGCCATCCTGCCTCATCTCAAGAGCTTGGTGGAGATTATTGAACATGGTGAGGCTGGGTTTTATTTTTTTTTAATTGCTTTTTGTATTTTCAAATCTAAAGAAGTCATTGCATAGTCCTGCCTGACCAATAATGTAATAATGAAAGATTTCATCCACATTAAAGTAAAAGTAAATGTTTTAAAAATATTTTTTCAATTATCTCTAAAAGATCCAAGTATGTATTCCTTATTGCTGGTTGATCAAGTTTCTGATTTGTGATAAAAATCATCACTTGGGGATATTGTTTATTGTTTTGTCTTTCAAACATTAAATTTCTTTAATGTTTACAATGTCACTCCTCAGGTCTAGTCGATGAACAACAGAAAGTAAGAACCATCACTGCCCTGGCTTTGGCTGCTTTAGCAGAAGCTGCTACTCCCTATGGTATCGAATCCTTTGACAGTGTCCTCAAACCCTTGTGGAAAGGTATCAGACAGCATAAAGGAAAGGTGGGGTTTTTATTCATTTTACAGATAAATTAACTTTCCAATGATTTAAATTCCTTTTTTGGTCTGATTTTGTCATTGAAATTTTAAAATTAATTTGAATGTATTTTCCTCATTCAGTGAAATACACATTAATATTTTGACAAATGAGGGATCAGGCATTGCTGTAAAATAAAGATCTGAAAAAAGTGTATGAAACAGTACCAGATGACGCAGAGAAAACAAAACCCAAAAAATCATTCTAAGTCCCAAGGCCCCCAGTCGAAGCAGATATATATTTTTGGGACATTTAAAAAAAATTTTCCTTGTATGTTTCTCTTTGCTTTGTCTGGCGCATTTTCATACACATTTTTTTCAGATTTTAAAATTAAATTAAACATTTTAAAAATGCATTTACACAAGATTCACTTTGCCCAGTGCACTTTACTCTATGACTCTTTGCTACTTAAACCAAAAAGTTGTTTATTTATAATATTTCACTTTACAGGGTCTTGCTGCGTTTTTGAAAGCCATTGGATACCTGATCCCCTTGATGGACCCTGAGTACGCTAATTACTATACTAGGGAAGTCATGTTGATTCTTATCAGGGAATTCCAGTCTCCTGATGAAGAAATGAAAAAGATTGTACTCAAGGTATGTTTTCTCCCCCCCCCCCCCCCCCCCCCTTCCTTTTCTGTCTCTCTCCCCCCCCCCCCCCCCCCTCTCTCTCTCTCTCTCTCTCTCTCTCTCTCTCTCTCTCCCTCTCTCTCTCTCTCTCTCTCTCTCTCTCTCTCTCTCTCTCTTATATATATATATATATATATATATATATATATATATATATATTTTTTTTTTTTTTTTTGTAGTTGCTTGTTTTAAATTGACATTTATTTTTCATTTGCTTCAGTATTATAAAATATTTATTCATACTGTTACTTTTCTTTTCCTATTTTAGATGTTAATGTTAAATCAGTTTATATGTACTTTGATGTTGGTTACTTAAAAATTGTTCATGTTGAATATTTGACACCACTTGAATGCATCTTTCTATAGATAGTTCGAAGATGACGTCACTCAGGTCTTTGTTATTGTTTTTTGCCATCCGCGTTTATGAGTAATGCTCACTGAACTGTATTTACCTGACTATAAACGTTCATGGATACACACAGTTTTGTGTGTTGGTGCGTTATACTTCCGGATGGCAATGTTATGAGCTTCTTAGCCAAGCGCATCTATATGAGTATTGTTAGTGATGTCGGATTTTTTTTAAAAAAGGTTTGATGAATTTGTCACATGGAATGGAATGATTAATGTATTTAATATCTGATTTAAAGGTAGTGAAACAGTGTTGTGCCACTGATGGTGTGGAATCACAATATATCAAGGATGAGATTTTGCCACCTTTCTTCAAAAATTTCTGGAACCAGAGAATGGCCCTGGACAGGAGAAATTATCGACAGGTAAATAATAGTCATCATGTAGATATAGTTTTTTCAGGTACAGTAGGATATAATATATAAAGTGTATTCTTCCAAATTTCTCTTTTTATCTAGTTCAGAGAAAATGGCTTTCTTTTTTTACTGCATCTTTGATGATGTTTTATGAATGGTTAATAATACTATGCTAAAACTTTTTGCACGAATCAGATAAAGTCAAATATGCGTTTCTTAATGCTTTTGGAGATTTTTTTTTTTTTCTCTCTTTGTAAATCAAATCTTTGTTATATGAAGATGTCATTGAAAGAGTATTGAGTGTGTCTGCCAAAGTGAATATCATGTACTTGTGTATGGTTGGAACTTTTAAGGTTGTCTTAGACACATATACTTTTGTTCCCTGTTTGAACCATTTCCCTTTTCATAGACTTAGTAGGATGTTTCTGAGCACAACTAAATTGAACTCTCTTGAACTCATTATTGATTTTAGGACAAATTTGTTCAATTTTCCATTTATATGAACTTGCGAGAGAGTTAAGAGCTATAATGATTTGACTTTCACTTTCTCATCTTTCTTTTTACAGCACCTATATGGTTTTTAGAGTTTCAAGCACATTAAAATTCTAAAAAGCAAACATAGTTTTGTTTTTCTTTTTTACAATATTCATATATCTTTCCTCGTTTCAGTTGGTTGACACAACAGTAGAAATTGCTAACAAAGTAGGAGCAGCTGAAATCATTGGTCGTGTGGTGGATGACCTGAAGGATGAAGCTGAACAGTACAGGAAGATGGTGATGGAAACAATAGAAAAGATCATGTCCAACCTTGGAGCAGCGGACATTGACTCAAGGCTGGAAGAACAGTTGATTGACGGTATCCTCTATGCTTTCCAAGAACAGACCACAGAGGTATAGAATAGTTTAGTCTGTTATTGTCAATTTTTGATTAAATTTTTTTTTTTTTCTTTTCTTTTGTATTTTTGTAAATGATAACATTGATTTGAATATTTTTTAAAATTTGGAAATTGCAGTCTATTATTCTATATTTAAGTTAATGTTTTACCTTAGCTATTACAAAATATTAGTTGTA
Source organism: Berghia stephanieae (assembly GCF_034508935.2). Lineage (NCBI taxonomy): Eukaryota > Metazoa > Mollusca > Gastropoda > Nudibranchia > Aeolidiidae > Berghia > Berghia stephanieae. Next base: position 89,770,091 of record NC_088361.1, on the reverse strand, counting down.
TATTTTAAGCTTCATTCCATCTCATTAAGCTGAACCTGACATCAAGTTCCTAATGACAAATGATTTTAAAATTGCTATGCATGCGATGTGAAACCTAATTGATTTTTTGATTAATTAATTAATCCAAGCATTTGAATGAAAACAAAAAAATAATAAATAAATAAATAAAGATTGAATGTAATCTATTATTTTGTCTATTGACAGGATGTGGTGATGTTGAACGGATTTGGCACTGTAGTGAATGCCTTGAGTAAGAGAGTGAAGCCTTACCTACCTCAGATGTGCGGTACCATCCTCTGGCGTCTCAACAACAAATCAGCCAAAGTGCGACAACAAGCTGCTGATCTTATTTCTAGGATCGCCATAGTCATGAAGACCTGCCAAGAGGTTAGACATCCCCTTCAATGTTTTTTTTAAAATCCATATATGAGCCTATGCCAGAAATTATAAACAGCTTTTGTATATGGCAATATCCACTAAACGTGCTCAAAGCATTTTAAAAGGGGTCTCCAGTCAACAGCAACCTTTAATGTGTAGGAGACACGATGTTTGTCGGGTGCTTATACAACTTTTTTTCTGAACGATGATCATGCTGTTACCGGCTAGGAACTAATTTTACACCTGAGTGCAATGAGAGAATGTGAGTAAACTTTACTAAAGAGACTTTTATTAAGGACTCAACTCTGTGCTGACCCGTGTCTGTTTGAATGCAAAACTAATGTAAAATTATTTGCGCAAATACTTACCAAGGCTATGTGTTGTCCAGAGGAGAATTAAATATTCACTACACCCAAAGGATGGTTATGAACAGTGGATCGGTTTTTTATAACCAATAATTTCTAATCATCCCTGGTTTACCACACAATATTAATTATGATCTTCTATTTAAACATTTTATATTTTAATGAAAAGATTAATAAATTTTTTTAAAATTTTATAGTTTAAAAGTTGTATTAACATTTGGCTGGCATGCATATATAATAATTCTTCTTGTACTTACTTGTTGAGGTAAAGGAACGTAATATAACTCATATCTCTTAAACTGCTCTTTTATTTAGGAAAAATTGATGGGTCATCTTGGTATTGTGTTGTATGAATACTTGGGAGAGGAATACCCAGAGGTACTGGGTTCAATCCTGGGAGCCCTGAAGAGTATTGTCAATGTGATAGGAATGACCAAGATGACGCCTCCAATCAAGGATCTCCTTCCCAGATTGACCCCCATTTTGAAAAACAGGTATTTTGGGCAATACTGATTATTAAATCAAGATGAAAGATTTCCATTTTATCCTTTTCATTCAAAGCTTTAATATTTTTCATCAATATTTCTTTTGTCCTTTTCAAGAGTTTGATACAGAATCTCTTCTTTTCTTTTACGTTTTCCTCTCTTTTCTTTTCTATCTTTCTTTATTTTATTTTATTCTTTTCTTTTCTTTTCTTTTCTTCTCCTTTTTTTTTTTTTAACAACTTACTCAAATAATTAACACCCCTTTTTCCAACTCATTTTTAAAAAAAGAAAAGGATAACCAATCTTTTAGGAATTTTTCATGTATCTTTTTTTTCTTCTTCTTCATATCAGACTGACTTGATGCTTTTATTTTTTTTAAATCATCAAAGTACGAAGTTTTGTTTTGCAAATTTTCTTTTACTGTACTGCTTTTGTTATTTATTGAGTATCCATTCATTTATTTCTTTAGGACCTTATTCAATATCCAAAAGAAATAAGATGAAAAACGATTGTCAGCCAAGAAAATATCCATGGATATTTCAACTAACTTTATAAAATTCCGTTTCCTAAATTTCCAAGAATCTTTTCTTTTTATTTCCCTTCAGACATGAGAAAGTACAGGAGAACTGTATTGATCTGGTCGGTCGTATTGCTGACAGAGGTCCTGAATTTGTCTCAGCGAGAGAATGGATGAGAATCTGTTTTGAACTGCTTGAATTGTTGAAGGCTCACAAAAAAGCTATTCGAAGAGCTACAGTCAACACCTTCGGATATATTGCCAAAGCTATTGGGTAAGAATTTATGTCTCAACCTGATGAGTGTCAGAAATTGAATTACTGAGAATTTGATATATCATTGATTGCTTTTGTATGATAGTTGATTTATTTTTATTCTATCCAAATCTCAACGATTTTTTTGTTTGATAAGCATGATCTAGACCTATCTTTTCCTCTCTCAACTCAAGTTGTAAAAAAAGAAAGCCATTCAGGGCCACAGGACCATGGAGCCGGAGGCTATCCAGTTTTCTATAGCGTGAAACGGACAATAGCAATTGCTTGCCACCCTTTGGATAGGACACTAGTCTATCGCAAAGTACTGTTCGTCAGATCTAACAGACCCAGCTACCCATTCACTGCTGGGTAGACAGGGGATCAGAAAAAAATATATCGATTGCAACTGGGATCGATCTTGGTCTCTTTGCTTGTGACACTGCGTGGCATTTTCCCCTCTGAGCGGTATTTCAGTGCTAGGTCAACCTGACCTTATTAGTGGGGTCAGCCCATGGGTGTAACAGGTAGCGGTCAGGGGGAATCTGTGATGCCGCTGATGGTAATTAATTGTTGCAATATTTCATGGTATTGCTCAGTTGCTAACACAAATATGAAAATTGTTCCCTCACCACAAGCAAAGCAAAGGTTTCTTTCATCATATGCCATGGTTGATAATAATGTATCCTCTTAAGACTGCTCATAAGAGAGGTGTCAATTTAGTGGTTTTTGAGCTATCAATGAAATTAATTTGTTGTAATTTGCATATCAATAATTTAATTCCCAGCGGCAGAAAATGATTGAAACAAGCATCATTATAAAGTAAAATTGATGATCTTGACACATGCCAAGTTTTGTTGTCCGGGCAGTAAAACCTTAAAAGATATGAATTTTTTATTGTAAATTTCATATTTGGCATGACTTGGTGAGATCCTTATTTTCTCTCCCATAGTATTCCATGCCATGAATTATGTCCAAATATCAGTTTAGGAATAAAATATAAACCATTAGACGAAAATAATACTAATATTATTTTTTAAGCATTTAACTGATTTAAATATTATGAGTTTTGGGCACATTTGAAAGCCAACTTTTTAATGGCTTGATAACTTTTTTCTATACTTAAATCCCTTACGATTCAAGTCAAATTTGTTTTTTTTTATGACTGTTAGGCATTATAGTTTGAAGATGTATACGGTACTGCTTTTGTGTGGTTGTCTCAGGAAATGCCGACTTTATAGTGTCATATAGGTGTCAATGTTTAGGGTATTCTTGCATGTTGAATAAGTAATATAATGTAAGGTCAAGTTCTCCTTTTGTGCATAAGTGAATGTGTTAACTTTTTATAGACTGAAGCGTCCAGATATATATGGCAGTGATATCCCAAAAATTAAATAAATGATCTTGCTGTGGTATGCCTGTGGTGTTATACTGATTTGACTCTGGTTGTTATTCAGTTGTTTTATCTCTAAATTTGACTGACTGGAGTTCAATGGTAAATCAGATGACTTTATAAGACAATGACTAAGTGTGTATTCTTGAAGGAAAGGAGATGATTATATATAACCTGTATCGACAGTGTGTTCGTTTTGAATGTAGTTGGTCAATAAGGAGAAAAAGGTTACTAATTGGAATAAACTATATGCCCTCATAATTTTGAATCCTCTTTTGTCCACATACTATGTCCGTCTGTTTGAGCAAATCATCTAATTTAACAGTACCAGTGGTTAGTGTTAGTTGTAATTGATGATTGTTACTGCAATATTTGTAGCATGTCCAGTAACCTTGTTGTGATTGATTTTTTTCTTGTATAGAAGTCATACTTTATAGGCAGATTGATAGTAAATTGAGATATTGACATCATACACAATATTGGTTTTTAGTCTTTACTGGACAATAAAATATTATCTTTATGAGTTATTTTACCACATAAAGACATAAATCATATCAGTTCACTGTTATGATCAACACAACTGTTTGAGAGGAACGGAATTGGTAAAAACAATATACAGAACTTACTAAACCATGAATAAATCAAGAAAATCAACTGCCAATATGATAATATTGCACAGGAACATAGATGCATATATGTACTTTTTATATTTATTAAAATTCTTGAGATACTGCCGCTGAGTTTTGAATGACAATTTTTTTATTTAAGTGCACCATAATTTACAAGCACTTAAAATTAGATCAACAATTTGTGATATTCAAAGAAAACTATTAACCACAAGAATGTCAAATGTTCATTGATGTTTAGAAAGACAACTGATTTTTCAAATCAAAATAATGAAGTGAAAGAGTCTGTTATTGTTTTCCCGCTATACTGACAAGACCATAAATATCCATAATTGCCCCCATTGGACACGGCACTGCCTGATACCAGTTGAACTCCAATGACCTCATGCAGGTAGCGAGCAGGAAGGGTTATTGGTCCCTTGGGAGTTCCAACTGAAATAGCGCTGATTCCACGCAGTGGTGAAACAAGAGCTCTACCAACTGAGCTATTGTAAGCCTTATACAAATCATTTGTAATTTAGTATAGGGGTTTTTTTTTGGGTGGTCATAACTGTTTACTGCCTTAAATGATTATAAAATCAAGTTATTTCATTCAGTTTGATACCCTAAAATGCTGGGTGGGGATCCTGACCTCCCATAGTGGGCAGGGAGGTACACACCGTCTTCTATCCCGTTATATCTGTTTTCCAACATGCTTTCTGTCTTTGTCTTGGAATGAGATTACTTGGTTTTGTCCTGGCACTGGTGGGATCCTAGCTGGGAGGGAAACAGTCAAATGCATAGTTATTGTTATGGGAGATGATATTTTTTTCCTTGTAAATCATCTCTCTGTTATGTATTATTATTTTTATTTTGAATGTATAATGTAAGCATTTGAGTGTGTTCCTCTTTGTTGGATTTTGTGCTTGTGTCTGGATGAGACTTGTAGGTGATTTCAAACTAAGTACATTGGTGGTATGCTCTTGGAATCTACATCTGATTCCTATTTGTTCTCAGTTCCCCTTTGTCTTACTTTTTCTTGGGTGCTTTAATTGTAATTCTAGAACTTTTTACTATACCATTTTCTTCCTTTTTACTGGCGCTGATATAACCTAAATGTGTTGCAAGCGCCGTAAAACCCTTAAAAACAAAAACAAAAACATACCCTAAAATGACTTTGTAATGAGTTCTTTCCTTTCCATATTTTCTGTTTCGTAGACCTCATGATGTTTTAGCTACACTACTAAACAACTTGAAGGTTCAGGAGCGTCAGAATCGTGTGTGCACAACAGTAGCCATCGCCATTGTGGCTGAGACCTGTTCCCCATTCACAGTGTTGCCCGCCTTGATGAACGAGTACAGAGTACCTGAATTGAATGTACAGAATGGTGTACTCAAATCCTTGTCCTTTATGTTTGAATACATTGGAGAGATGGGAAAGGATTATATCTATCCTGTGGCCCCTCTACTAGAAGATGCTCTTATGGACAGGTTGGTTTGATTTTAACATAATGTCTACATAATTGCAGTGCTCAAATAGAAATAATACTAATAATTAAAAAAAATTATAGGGTTATGTTTGTTAATGAAATCATGTTTTAAACTATACTATTGTAGCGCGATTTTGACTTTTAACAAGTGGGCATGAAACAGATCTTAAAGTCAACCTCTTTCATCTTCATTCTACATCATAGCAAAAAATATTGTTTTATAAGATGTAAATTATTCGGGAATTAACTTTAAAATATCCTAGGCTTTTTAAAGATTTCAATATGTGTTTGATTGTTTTAAAAGATCTATCATCATTTTATTTTTCAATCCTTTTGGCTGGTGTGCCATGGTACTTACAAAGAAAAGAAAAAAAAATGAAGCACATTTTGATGAAACTGATAGCTGTTAATTTTAGATATTGGAATTTAGAGGAAAAAAAACAAAACTGCATTATTAATTTTATTTTCATGTCTTCATCTCCCACAGAGATCTTGTCCATCGTCAGACAGCCATGGCAGCCATTCAACACATGGCCCTTGGAGTGTGTGGATTTGGCTGTGAAGATGCCCTCGTCCACCTTCTCAACTATGTGTGGCCAAACATCTTCGAGAATTCACCCCACGTTGTACAGGCTTTCATGGGCGCTATTGAAGGGCTTAGAATGGCCATAGGACCCTCCAAGATATTCCAATATACTTTGCAGGTAAGACAGTCATTGGTTCTTTTTTTTTAATCAAATAAGCAGCAGGATAATGGTCAGGTTTGTTTTTATTTAAATTAATTATTATGAGCTATGCTTCTCATTTTAAAAAAGTATTTCTGTTTTTAATAATAATAATAATAACAATAATATATAGTCCTTTACCACCTTTTCCATTATAAATGTTCAAAGGGAGGTTTACAATAATATAATCAGAAATGTGCATTCATATCATGTCGTATTTGCTCTCAAAATAACCATTGTGTTATGCTTGTTTTCATTGCCAAAAAACTTGGGCTAAAATCTCTTTTGTTTTTTTTTGTTTGTTTTGTTTTGCATCTTGTTGCCTGATTTTAGCTTGAAGTGACTCAAGTATACTTCATTGACACTGTGTTGTCAGAAAAGCACTGTAAAGAGTAACATTTCTTGATCAGTCACATATCAACATTCTATCTCTGAATAGTATTTTTATTGAAATATGTCTTATTTGTTTTGTTGTTGCCTTTTTTTCAGGGTCTGTTCCATCCTGCGCGTAAAGTCCGTGATGTGTATTGGAAGGTTTACAACACTGTGTATATTGGTGCCCAAGATGGAATGATCCCTTCCTATCCTCGTATACCCAATGATGCCAAGAATCAATACATGCGATATGAATTGGATTATGTCTTGTAGAAAACCAAAAAAAAGCAAATTGTTGATGTAAAATATTGCCCAGCACTCTAGTACGGTCTTTGTTACCCTCACATAGGTTCTCCTATTCATGTAATCTATGGCCTTGAAATGGTCTTGTGTCAGAATGACTGATGTGCTGGAAGTTGGATTTGTAATTGTAAAAATGTGAAACGTAGATCAAGTTTATGTTTTATTGAGGAGAATGAACACTGATGTGTAAAGTGCAAAAGACTAAAATATCAGATTTCTGATCATTTTAACTTGTAATTCGCTTATTACGACTATGTTCATCCTGACATAGTACCATCTTGAGCTGCTGGGTGACATATCTTGTATGATAAATTTCTTCTTTCTAATTCAGACTGGTTCCCTCACTCTTTATCCTTTCCACTTTTTTCCCACCCAGGTGTATAATAGGGTCTTCATTCACCACGTCATTTTTCTTAATTATCTTTGTATGGGTTTTCTTAACCTTTTTGTTTTTACTCCTATAAGATCAGATGATCTGAATTAATTGTGAAAACATTTAAGCGAAAGAATGGGATTTACTTAAACACGAACACAACAAACAAAAATGGAATTGGGATACTCAATTATTGTTTATGAATGAAATGCGCATAAATTATAAATGCCAATTGACAATCTGACTTCTGACCTCATTGTCACAAAATAGACTGTTTATCTTAATCTCATTTTTACTCACACTTTTTTTTTTTTTTTTCGATTTATTTTTGCTTGGACTTAACTTGCATTTGTGGGGCTACGAATAGTTGTATGATAGAGGCAACTATTTTAATTTGTACAGTGTATATACACATCATTTCATTATAAGGAAAATGTATGTAAACAATATAGGATTTTAAGGAAATTGCGATTCCTAATCCAGTTACGATATTGTTCTATATTCAGATGTCAAGACAATGGGAAAGATTTTTTTTAAAAGCATGATATGAAGCCAGATTTGTCAAATAATTTTTCAATATTTCCAGGTTTATTATATGAAGTTGATAGATTTCTGAAATACTATTGTTCTCTAGATATGAAATGATTTTTCTCTATTTTTCATTCAGATCTATGGTGTCATAGCTTACTATGAGTGTTGATTTCTTATAAAGAGTTTGTAACTGTTGCAACAATCATGGAAAAGTTGCGTGCTATGTCTTGGCTTTTCCTTACCTAATTGAATTGTTTTTAATTTCAACCAAACGCAATGATAATGCATCTCATGGTTTGCATATTTGGTTTAGTGTAAATGTTGCTGCTTGAAGTATGAAGCAGCAAATAACAATGAAAATTAGAATGGATGCTTCAATTTACCCAGTTAACTGCCGTACTCTGGACATGTATGAAACAATTTGGCCAGAAAACTCTCGATTGATTTAAATGACCTTCATCTTGGACTTCATTTTGGCAACAATTCTCAAAGAGATTTTGCCAAAACGGGGGTCATTTAAATCTATCGATATTTGAAAGACAAGTTTTCTGGCTAAATGTTTAAATACGTGTTTTTCCAGAGTACGACAGTTAACTGGCTAATTCCCAAAGACATATAATGTGGATGTTTTTTTTTGGATTCCCCATTGTCACCAAACACTATGAATGTGAGATGAGATGTTGTCAAGCCTCAACAATGCCAACTTTTTGTCTCACATTCAGCCTCAGTGTCTTACTCATTTTGTTTTTGTTTTTTTTTTTCTGATAAAGGGGAAATCCAAACCATCCACATCGTAAAACTTGGTGTATTGAATTGAAGGTTCTATTCCATTTTTCCATTGATATTTGAGTTAGTGTAAATGCCCATGATGTTACTGATGTTCATTTTAATGTTATAGTACTACATTCACACTCGTGTCATGTGTCTGTTGAATAAAATCATATGTACAGATTGTCAGTCTTTACAATTTATTTTGTTTTTATTTACATCATGACACAATTTACTCAATGAGAGGGGACCTGGGTGGAGTCTTCTGATTTCCCATAGTGGGCGGAGAGGTCACTATTGCTTAGGTCTTCTATCCCGTTATATCTGTTTTCCCATTCACTCTCCGTCTTTCTGGGTGGGATCCTGACCTCCCATAGTGGGCAGGGAGGTACATGCTGTGTCTTCTATTCCCCCCATAACCGTTTTCCAATTGTTTCCTGTCATTGTTTTGGAATGAGATTACTTAGTTTTGTCCTGGTCCTGGGCGGAGTTCCTTGGCTGGGAGGGAAACAGTCGAATGTATAGTTATAGTTTTGGGAGATGATATTTTTTTCCTTGTAAATCATCTCTCTGTTATGCAATGCATTATGTTTAGTTTACATATTATATTATATGATTGGTAAACATTTTAGTGTGTTCCTCTTAGTTGGGACCTGTGCTTGTGCTTGTGTCTGGATGAGACTTTTAGGTGATCTCAAACTAAGTACTTTGACGGTGTGTTCTTGGAATCTACATCTGTTCCCTATTTGAACCAATTCCTCTTTGTCTTACCTTTTCTTTTGTGCTTTAATTGTAATTCTAGAACTTTTTACTATCCCATTTTCTTCCTTTCTACTGGCGCTGATATGACCTTAATGTGTTGCAAGCGCCGTAAAACCCTTAAAAACAAACAAAAAGCAATCTCCGTCTTTGTTCTGGATTAAGATTGTTCAGTTTTTTTTGTTTGTCCTATTGGTGATCCACAGCTGAGAGGGAAGTAGTCAAATACTAAGTTCCTTGTTTTGAGTGAGAGATTTTTTTCCTTGTAAATTTTATCTCTCTTTATGTACTATTACCGTTTTTAGTTTTTACTTTATTGTACCTACTCTGTGAACATTTGAGCGTATCCTTTATAACAGGATCATTTGCTTGTGCATGGATGAGACTTTTAGGTTATATCAAAATAGGCACATTGATTAAATTGATGTGGAATCCTCAGTTCACCATTTTAACTAGTCCTCTTTGCCTGACTTTTTCGTTGGTGCTTTTAACTTCAGAGCTACAACTTTTTCCCCAATCATTTTCCCTTTTTATCGGTGTTAGTAGTAGTTGTAGCATATGGCGACCCCTCCAAATTCATTTCGTCAACCCAGCTTCGAAAGTCTTTTTTCCGCCCTAAGAACTGTTTCATATCCATCTTTAGTTTAAGTTTAGTTACTGGAAAGTGGAGGACGATGTGATCGCTGCCTGACATTTCGGGCAGGCATCACTGTTCCCAAGTTTCCATCTGCACATATTTGATGCAGTTCTTCCATGTCCTGTTGTTAAGAGGCGATTTGAGGAAACCCAGTATTTCCTGGCGTTGTGGAATGCAGGTATTCTTTTAGTGGGATTTTGTTGGTGCTGAATTGACCTCAGCACCTTAAACATCTAAAAGCAATAAGATGAGACGTGGCCATTGGGTCAGGGAGGTCAAAATTTGCTGTTTCTATTATTATCCCTAAATGTGACCAATCAGATTGTTTTTCTTATCTAAAATCAGTTAACCTGACGCAGTCTTGGTAAAAATCGGCTAGTCGTTCAAGTGAACAAAATTGCCTTAGTATTTCTCTTGTCTTAATTTTCCTTAGATGCTTGCTCATAACCCAAGGTAGACTGTTTCCTCCTCAACCAAGGACTCCGATCAGGGTCAGGACAAAACCAAGTAATATTCCAATTCCAAGACAAAGACAGAAATAAACCTGGAAAAGCAAATATTACAGGGGGGGGGGGGGGGTAGAAGACAACAACAGTAACCTCCCTACCCACAAATGGAGGTTAAAAGACCCCCACCCAGATACACACACGCGATAAAACGTAAAAGGTCTGCACATCCAGTTAAGATAAACAATGGGGGGTAATTCACTTTGATTTCCTATTGTTGTGTTCACCGAGACGATTTGCAGGTCTGATAACCCCAATTGGTATGGCGGGTGGTTGGATGGGAGCATCACCCTTGAATCATATACCTATGATGTTCGCATGGGTTTGCGATCCGATAGTGATGTCGTTTCTTCTTCTCTTTACTAGCCTATCCTGCTTCTTTGGTTTGTGATTGTATTTTTGACAGGGGATATTTTGTTTTCTGTAAATCTTCTGCCTGTTTGTTCTTGGTTATTTATAATTTAGCTTATGATATCTTTAGGTTATGATTTTGATTTACATTTGTACTATTTTTGTTAGATTGCTTGTTTTTTTTTTTGTTTCAGCGGTCTCTCATATAACCTCAATTGTGTTGGAAGAGACCTAAAGCAACAAACAAACAAACAAACCAATTGGTATGGACTCATTGTTGTAAAGTAATGGAAATACTCTCAAGCCAAATGATATAGACCATTGCAACCATGCCCATGTTAAATCAAGCCCACGACTGCTTATAATGATATGAGTGGTAAACTTTACCACCATTTTTCATAAAGGATTTGCTTTGAGTCCAGGCCCGCCTTCATGCAATACATCTCCATGTCGTCTATGAATCCAGGGGGACCACAGACGTATGCTTGTAGCCTGTCTTTGTTGAGTTTGGAGATCTGGCTTTTTATGACTGAATCTGTAATTCGGCCATCTGAAAAAAAAAAAAAAACAAAGATAAAATGTAAAGCTGTAATGACCAGTTAAAGAAATCTAACCAAATCGTATTAATAATTTCAAAATTATAGCCGATGAAAAAATGGATTGAGATGAGAAATCGGGTGGAGGGTGGGGGGGGGGGGGGGGGGGGGCAAATTCTACTATTTTAAACAAATCTGGATGTGACTTACCTTCTTAATCTGGTTTTACGTATGTCAAAGTGAAAAAGATGCACATTTATGTCTGATATCCGAACGCAATTATGGGCTCAAGTTAAATTTTGTAGAATTGGACAATATTTTGTGTTGGTTTGATAGTATTTCCATTACAACAATGAGCATATTATAACACTTTGGATGATCAGACCTGCAAATAGGTACACGTAGGCCGGGTCAGATATTCTTAAGTGACACAAGTAGTAGCAGTAACGTGTGACTACATCTTCACGCAAAAGTATCCAGCCAGTAGATTCAAAAGTATCCAGCCAGTAGATTCAAAAGTATCCAGCCAGTAAATTTATCACCGCAGTTGAAACAGCCTCGAAATCGAAACCTCCCGCCAATCTCGTCACAGGACAGTGAAAGATTATATGGTCTGCTGTCTCTGGCATTCCCGTTCCCTGACAGTGGGGACAGTCGGCTGACTCCCTCAGACCCCAGCGATGTATGTTTGCAGCAGTCCTGTCGTGGCCTGACATTAATTAATTAGTCGTTTTGATGCGACCCACAGTTTTCTATTGCCATTCCTGAAGCCTGGCATCAGTTCTGTTGGGTCTTTGATTACTGAAATTTTCAAAAGAAAATGTTGATTACAGTAAGGGGTAGGATGTTGTATTAACCAATGGTCGTTTATATAATTTACTCACTTGATATATTGACGTCCATCCCCGGTAAGGCATTTTGACGTGTACAAAATAGATGGACATCAACATCAGGGCAGCTTTTGGCCATGGCTAGAATTTGGTCCTGTAAATGTGTTAAAAGAAACAAGGGAAATATAATTGTGCAATTTTGTCAATGTATTTTACCTGAATTTATCTTTATTCATTATTATTATTATTATTATTATTATTATTATTATTATTATTATTATTATTATTATTATTATTATTATTATTCATTATTATTATTAAATTTATCTCTCTGTCTCCATACACATAATATGAAACGGACAATAGCAATTGCTTTCCATCCTTTGGATAAGACGCTAGTCTATCGCAAAGTACTTTCCGCTAAATCAAACTGACCCAGCTAGCTAACCATTCACTGGTGGGTGGACAGGGATGTCTGAAAAAAAAATCTCGACTGCACCTGGAATTGATCTTGGTTCCTTTGAGTGTGAAGCGAGTGCTCTATCTACCAAACGAGCTATGCGAAAAAAAACCTATTTTGCCAAAGTCCCCACCTTAAAGACAAGTTCCTGAGGCGTCCGTGCGGTATACAACAAACACAGCTTCCCATTTCGACTGACACCAGTTGGTGATTGGTCATCTCTTTCTCGTTCTCGTTGTTGCGAATAATAATGTAGGAAGTGTTGGTAGATGCTGTACATGGGGTTGATTCCAATCCCAGCTGCCAAAAGCAGGAGATCGCACGCTGCGTTTTGAGGTGTAATTTCATGGAAGAAACAACCTCCCACTCTCACTTGAACTTTGTCTTTTGTTTTACACTGGGTAAGAAAACGAGACAACGTGCTGAGTGTCATTAAAAAAAAATTTTTTTTAACTATTTGTGCGGCTATGTGGTCTAGAGGTATGACACTGGCTTTCGGATCGGAAGGTCCTGGGTTCGAGCCTCGCTCGGCGCATATTTGAGTCCTTTGAGAAGGCATTTTCTCAACGTACTCAGGTGTAAAATGAGTACCTGGCCGTTAACAGCGTTGTCTCTGTCTGAAAAAATTGTAATATCGTCTAACAGGCCTCATGTACCGTCCTACATGTTAAATGTTGCTGTTGGCCAGGGACCACTTGTAAAGCGCTTTGAGCACGTTTAGTGGATATTGCTCTATATAAAAGCTCAATTATAATTATTATTTAATCGCCGTTCTCTGGATTATACGTATCTATTTTAAAATGTGGCCAGAAAAACCCGTCCTTCAATTTTCGATCGATTTAAATAACCCTCATCTTGGAAAAAAAAACAAAAACCTCTCAAATCTGGAACTAAGGAAGACTTTGCGATGTCCTGGGTTTGGGAATTTTTTCCCCTCCAAGATGAGGATCATTTCTATTGATCGATTTTTGAAGGACGAGTTTTCTATCCAATTTTTTAAATATGCACTTTTCCAGAGGACGGTAGTTAATTGGTTGAAACTCGCTTATGGCTAACCCACACCGGAGACCTGACTCCGACGACTCGGCACTGCCGTCCTCTGCTGGGCACGGACAAAATACTAAGAATAAAGAGTAGAGCCGCTTGACCTACCCATATCAAGCACCCGACGTCCTCTGCCGTTTTTTTTTCTTTCGAGCTTGGTATGGGTAGGTCTATCGGCTCTTCTCTTTATTCTTAGTATTTTGTCCGTGCCCGACGTCTATATCCGGAAGACGGCAAAAGGACGGCAATACCGGGTCGTCGGATTCAATCTCTGGTGTGGGTTAGCCCTTAGTCAGATTACGTGGGTTTTTTTTTTTTTTTTTTTTTTTTTTTTTACATTCTGGTTGGTTGAATACTCTCATTTTGACAAAATATTGTTATTTGCATGTCTAACCGCCCAAATTGTAATGGTTTAGTTTTTGTAATTAAAATTTATACTCTTAAATCGACACAAAAATGATATTGTCCATCACAACACTAGTGAATCAAGCCTACAATCAATTGCGTTCGTCTCTCAGACCTGCTAATATGTGCACATTGTCTCGTAGTTTAAGAAATAATTCAGCGCTAGCTTCAACTTCTGATAGCTTTACCAAAAATTGTGGAATTGCCAACCCTCAAAATTAGACCAAAAAAAAAAAAAACCCCAAACAAACTCATTGTTTGAAGAAGGGATTTTCTTTTAAACTTACTTGGCAGTGTTTCAAAAGACCGAACGACGTAGTTTCTTACCATACTCAGGAGTAAAATGAGTAGCTGCCCGGTGAAAGTGTTGTCTTTAACGAAAAGAAATTACCACTCTACTTTTATCACATTACAGAATGCATTTTTAGTCCGAAGTCCTCAATGTTGCTGTTGGCTTGGGAGCCATTGTAAAGGGCTTTGTGGACATGTAAAGCATGGTTCTTAAATTGGTGCCAAGGGGGCCGCGCGAAGGTGGGGTTTTTTGTGTGGGGAAGGGGGAGGGGGAGGTGGACCGCGAAAAGGATTGTTTATTTAAAGGCGCGTGATAGATGGTCATTTCCATTTCCTTTCATTTCTTTGAAGACAAATTGTTACATGAACTAGTTGCTTTGAATGAAATCAAATGCCGACAATGAAGAGCAGCGGGCTTGACCATGCTTACTCTATCCAATGGCCTGCTGACTCCATCCAATATCCAATGGTCTGCTGACTCCATTCAATATCCAATGGTCTGCTGACTCCATCCAATATCCAATAGTCTGCTGACTCCATCCAATATCCAATAGTCTGCTGACTCCATCTAATATCCAATGTTCTGCTGACTCCATCCAATATCCAATGGTCTGCTGACTCCATCCAATATCCAATGATCTGCTGACTCCATCCAATATCCAATGGTCTGCTGACTACATCCAATATCCAATGGTCTGCTGACTCCATCCAATATCCAATGGTCTGCTGACTCCATCCAATATCCAATGGTCTGCTGACTCCATCCAATATCCAATGGTCTGCTGACTCCATCCAATATCCAATGGTCTGCTGACTCCATCCAATATCCAATGGTTTGCTGACTCCATCCAATATCCAATGGTCTGCTGACTCCATCCAATATCCAATGGTTTGCTGACTCCATCCAATATCCAATGGTCTGCTGATTCCATCCAATATCCAATGGTCTGCTGACTCTGTCCAAAGGTCTCTCAAAACAATTTGGGGAGCGCAATACGGTCCAAACTTTTATAAGGGATCGCTGATTGAC
>NC_088361.1:89727184-89749684 GCF_034508935.2 Berghia stephanieae | reverse complement strand
GTGTCATTTTTTGACATATGACCGTTGCAGCGTCTTGACAGAGTGTCATAATACAATATTAGTCGTTTAAATGCAGCTCGATTGTTTGATACAAATGAATGGTTGATCTTTCTAGAAATTGAACTAAACCACTTCAAATTTTAAAGGTGTTAGTTAACATTAAAAAATGTGGTGTGACAAAAATCTCTAGCGATATAACGGGCTGTTTCTTTCCATGTTGTTGATATAGGTGGGGATACTGTACCAAGAAAAACAAGGACACGTGTATTTGGGAAGGGGAGATTTCAGGGGTTATGATGGAGAAGGGGACAGGAGGAGGGGGTATGGGAGAAGGGGACAAGAGGAGGGGGGTATGGGAGAAGGGGACAAGAGGAGGGGGGTATGGGAGAAGGGGACAAGAGGAGGGGGGTATGGGAGTAGGGGACAAGAGGAGGGGGGTATGGGAGTAGGGGACAAGAGGAGGGGGGTATGGTAGGAGGGGACAGGAGGAGGGGGGTATGGTAGGAGGGGACAGGAGGAGGGGGGTATGGGAGAAGGGGACAGGAGGAGGGGGTAGTATGGGAGAACTTGAAGGAGAGAGGGAAGAAAGGGTGAAGAGGAAGGGGTAGGGGTGTTTATAATCAATCTGATTATTAGCTGCTAGCCTATATAATAAGGAAGAAATTAATACCTACTACCTAGGTTCTACCTACAATTTGCCATTCGTATCGTTGCCTTTTGTTGGAGATATTGCATTCGACACTTTTGTTTTATTTATAAACCGTGTTTTTCAAGATTCAAGTAGGAATTCATTGGATATACTTTGATTTTACAATGGAGGTAAGCAAGTCTTTAAAAATATTTCTGATTTTAATTTGATATTAAGACCATTGCTTTGCCACAGTAGTATCTGTATGTACAATGATAGTCATCCACTTTAGCTTGACAAGTTTAATGTTATTGTTTAGCATTATTTAGTCATACGCTTATAAGAAATAACAGTACAATGCTAAAACACGTGGAGAGGTCTTTGATCTTCCTATTAATTTCAAAGACAATATCTTTACAAATTTTATAATACACACTCTGTCACAAAATGAAATACTGTTAACACCTATTATGTCGGTAAATGTGATAAACGTTTTTAATCCTTTTTTAAAGGAATTAATCAATTATATACCGTATTTCATTTATTTATTAATTTTATTTTTGAGTTTAATTGAGCTTTTTTTTCCCAACAGAGACAACTGAGATTTGCATTATGTGCTTTTTTATTTGGGGGAGGGGGTATTAATCATAAAAACTTTAATCAGAATAATGCGTTCATTAGATGAGTTATTGTTTTATCCTACTTTTTTTTTTTCAGAGCGACTATTTGTCCAGCTCAGATGACTCTCTGGATTATCCTCTTCTTGAAATGACACAGTTGAAGAGACAAATAGAATTAAAAAGACTTGGATCTTCTTTGATCCAAAATATACCTGCAATGACAACCAGCAACACCACCATGCCCACAGTGGCCACCACCAACACCAACATACCTTCAGTGACCACCAGAACATTCACCATGCCCGCAGTGTCAACCACCAACTGTGCCATGCCTTCAGTGACCACCACAACCATCACGTTGCCCGCAGTGACCATTAACAATTCCACCATGCCTTCAGTGACCGTTAACAATTCCACCATGCCTGCAATGACCAGCGCCATCTCCACCTTGCCCGCAGTGACCATTAACAACTCCACCATGTCTTCAGTGACCACCACCATAACCACCATGCCTTCAGTAATCACCACCATCTCCACCATGCCTTCAGTGACCAGCACCATCTCCACCATGCCGTCAGTGACCAGTACCATGCCCGCAGTGACCGTTAACAACTCCACCATGCCTTCGGTCACCACCACCAACTCTACCATGCCTTCAGTGGCCAGCATCAACTCTACCATGCCTTCAGTGACCAGCACCATTTCCACCATGCCTTCAGTGACCAGCACCATCTTCACCATGCCTTCAGTGACCAGCACCATCTCCACCATGCCCGCAGTGACCATTAACAACTCCACAATGTCTTCAGTGACCAACACCATTTCCACCATGCCTTCAGTGACCAGCACCATCTCCACCATGCCCGCAGTGACCATTAACAACTCCACAATGTCTTCAGTGACCACCACCATATCCACCATGCCTTCAGTGACCACCACCATCTCCACCATGCCTTCAGTGACCAGTACCATGCCCGCAGTGACCGTTAACAACTCCACCATGCCTTCGGTCACCACCACCAACTCTACCATGCCTTCAGTGACCAGCACCATCTCCACCATGCCTTCAGTGACCAGCACCATGCCCGCACTAACCATTAACAACTCCGCCATGAGTTCAGTGACCGTTAACAACTCCACCATGCCTTCAGTGGCCAGCATCAACTCTATCATGCCCTCAGTAACAATTAACAACTCCACCATGCCTTCAGTGACCATTAACAACTCCCCAATGCCCGGAGTGTCCACTACTAACTCCGTCATGCCTTCAGTGGCCACCACAATCTTCACTATGTCCGCAGTGACCACCACCATGCCAGTAGTGACCACCACCAACTCCATCATGCCTTCAGTGACCACCACTGTCTTCACCAGTCCTGCAATGACCACCACCAACACTACCATGCCCTCGGTGACCTCTACCAACTCCATCATGCCTTCAACGACCACCACCTTCACCATGCCCGCAGTGACCACCACAACATTTAATACATTTGTAACGACCACCACCAGTGTAATGCCTTCGTTAGCATTGGATCCTACGACGTCTTTCGGTAATGGTTGCGAATCACCAATTGATTTCGAAATAATTGAGCGATTTATTGATAGTGCTCCAGATTTTTATCTTTCAAATGCGGACGGTTGCACAGATAATAAAAATTCGAATTGGAAATATGATAAGCGTCCCAGTAAGAGGAAAAGTGCTGAAGAAGCCGAGAAACGTTTTTTGAACTTGCAACTAGCGCTACTGGACGTTGAAAGCGATAATAATGATGGTGAATATTACATTCCAACTGACCCTGACTTATCAGATTCGGCTCCTACCAAAAACACGAATTCTGATCAAGAATCAAGCTTTAACCTATGTGATGAAAACAATCGTGATGATCTAATCTTGTCTGATGATAGGCATCAAGAGCCAAAACAAAAGCGAAGAAAAACTGTAAAGGAACGAGATCAAACAAGAGTGTTAAGGGAAGAAAGTATAAAATTAAAGTATTCTCTTAAACCGGGGTGCCCTAGAATTTGTAAGAAAAAATGCTGTGACAGATTTTCCGAGGATGAAAGACAGCAAATCAATTCAGATTTCTGGGATTTAGATTGGAGTCTGAGGAGAATGTTTGTTCTTCAGTGCGTTTCTAAAAAAACATGTGATTCACAAACCGGAAAAGAGAAAACCTCCCGAAAAAAAGCAACATTTAGCTACAATCTTAGGAAACCAGACGGGTTATATGATAAAGTCTGTAAAACATTTTTCTTAACCACGTTAGGTTTCAAACCTAAAAACGACAGTATCATCACTGAGTGTTTTAAATCTGTCAAAGAAGACAAACAAAGCGTCCAGGAAAGCCCTAAGGACCAACGTGGCCATCACATTCCTACGCATAAAGTTGACCACGCAATCATCATGCAACATATTGAAAAATACAATCCGGCGGTTCCCCATTATCGGAGAGAGCACGCACCAAATCGGCGCTATATTCCCTCTGATGTGACCATTGTCGATATGCATCAAAACTTTGTAAAAACGGCTCATAGTGCAAGACTCAGGAAGATAACATATGAGCTATACCGCAGTGTGCTCGAGGAAATGAACATCTCTTTTGCGTTATTAGGTGGTGAAGAATGCGAAGAATGCGCAAAAGGAAACATTCATAAACTCAGCTGCACGGTTGAAAATAACGAATGCGCGGAATGCATAAAACTAAAAAAACATATTGAAAGATCAGCCCAAGCAAGGCTTTATTATAGGGCCGATGCAGAGAAAAAAAAGAAAGAATCCGAGATAATTGTGTCAGCTGACCTTCAAAAGATAATAATGCTCCCACGTTTGGATCAGTATAAAAGTGGGCTGTTCACAAGGAGAATATCAGCCATGAATGAAACATTCGCTTACGTGGGTGAAAGCAAGACAGTTCCAGGGGCAAATAGAATTAATACAGTTTGCTTGTGGCATGAAGGGATAAGTGGACGAAGGGATGAAGACATCGCATCGGCGTTTTGGGAGTTTCTAAAAAAAAATAGGGATGCTAAAAAGGTGGTTTTCTGGCTGGACAACTGCAGTGGTCAGAATAAGAATTGGACTCTAATCACCGTGCTTGCTGCTGCAGTCAATTCCGACCACCTTATAAATACTGATGAAATTGTGTTACGTTACTTTGAACCAGGACACACATTCATGTCAGCAGATTCTGTCCATCACTCAATAGAGAGGGAAATGAAAAAAATGGGCAAAGTATTTGATTTTAATGATTTCATTAGTTGCGCAAAAAATGCTGGATGTGAGACTTTAGTTATGAATCACGATCGATTTGTTCACTGGCAATCTGGAACAAGCCAGTATAAACTTAAAAAAGCTACGGACAGACCTTACCTTGCGGACTTATCGACTATTTCATTTAAACGGGATCAAACTCCATGTTCTACAAGTCATGGTATGGTGAAGACGAAAAAGAGTTCGAATTCATAAGAAAACATTTCACATTGACCACGGAACAAAGTACTAGAACAAAACCACGTGGCATTAGACCAGATAAAAAAATGGACATTATAACAAAACTGGTACCACTGATGCCGGTCAACAGACGCACATTCTGGCAAGAGCTGCCTATTGACGATTCGTCCCTAGACCTTACGATAAATACAGATTACTAACTTTTTTTTCTCAAGTATTGATAATAATAGTTGTTGGTTCCTAATTGAGACATCATCATCAGTATCATCATCATCGCCATCATCTTTATCATCATCATCATCATCATCATTATTATCACCCTCATCATCATCATCATTATTATCATCTTCATCCTCATTATCATTTTCATCGTCATCATCATTATCATCATCATCACTATCATCACCATCATTTTCTTGGTTCATTCCTTTGTTAGCCATTAGTGAATAAAATAGTTGATACTTTTAATATATTATTTTGTTCCTAGTTTGTTCTTTAGATTAATTTAAGTATGTCCCAGACACTTGTCAAGATATTTTTTTATTTCTGGGGCTATCAATCGGGTCTTGAGATATGACACTCGACTTCGGATCGGAAAGTCCAGCATTTTTGTCCCACTCTGAGCAGCGCATAGTTAAGTCATTGGAAAAGGCCCTTTACTCTCATTATCCCATCGTGCTCAGGTGTAAAAGGAGCACCTGGCCGTTACCTGCGTTTTCTCTGTCGAAAACAATTGTATTATCGCCTAACAGGCGTCATGTCTTGTCCTACATGTTGTGTGCTGCTGTTGGCGAGGAACCCCTTCGAAAGCGCTTTGAGCACCATTAGTGGATATTGCGATATGTAAATTTTCAAGTTTCTTTTGCTTTGAATTTCCGATTACCCATCGCCTCAAAAACAGTATTATGTCGGGGAAAATCAGATGACAAAAAGTAAATTGAATGGTAAAGCAAACAAAATAGGACATTTTAATTTTTAACCTTTTGTTTATGTTTAAATTTCTTCTTTTTAAAATATAAAAATGTTGTCACAAGTGTCATTTTTCTGTCTAAAAATGCTATTTTTATCATCTGAACCGTCTCGACATACTGTATTAAGGCAATAGGTCACATTTTACCTTGCCGACCTAAAAGTTTGAATCGGAGAAGAAGTTCAATTGAAAAGCTCATGACAGTCCTTATGAGATACGGTATCATACGTCTCACGATACAACCACAGAACCTCGTATATTCTAACATACGGTATTGGATGCATTATGATGCAACGATAAAACACAGTATAATGTGACATACGGTGTTGGGTGCATTGCGATGCAGCGATAAAACACCGTATAAACTGAGATACGGTGTTTACTGCTCTCCAATACAATGACAAAACCCCGTATAACAGTTTTTGCAACTTTTCGCATAGTCACGATCAATATTTTTCATTATAATTGTTCAATAACGATAGAGTAAAAGAAGACCTTTCGATTGATATCAAATTTGTATATATAAGGTGTATGGTTACCGTAGAAAGTTGAGATGAATTTTGAACAGTTTTTCGGCTCTCCTGTAAAATCAGGTTTTGCCATTATACGGGGTTTTGTCGCTGTACGGCAGAAGTGAGGACCGCCGGCGGTCTTCCTCTTTGGGACTGGACCACGGTTCACAGCTAAAAGACCGTGGGACCGGTCCTCGGTCCGGTCCTCAGCGCGGCACTAGTACTCGTCGACTTATTTGTTTTCCTTCTAACTCTCGATTCTACGGAAATGGCTTCTTTATTAATGAAAAATGGAAGCATTTAATCAATAAATGTTGGAAGGTATCTGACCGTTGTTGTGTATTACAACTACAAGGGGACATATCAAAAAACCCAAACAACAAACACCAATGTAAAAACAAACAAAGGACCATTTCCGTCATCAATGTTTATGCACCAACACCGGTAAGAGCAAAAAAAAAAATTCCAGGAAGAAATAAAACGTTTATACAGAAATATCAACAAAGCTATTAATAATCTAGGAAATAAAACACTTCTAAGAATAGCTGGAGATTTCAACGCTAAAGTTGGTCAAACGGGAAGAAGGTGATAATTGGGTTCAACAGTCACTTCCCTCGTAATGACGTATAGTAACTTAGTTACTGGTTCTAAACTATCGGAACAATGGCGGACGCCCTTTGAAATACTTCTCCGAATAGCAGAAAAGTGTATCCAGAGGAGAAAAAATTATACATCTGGTCATGTTTTGCCTTTTATACATTCTGATCATATGAAATGTGGGAAAGTACCGATTTTCTTTGTTTAGAACCAAGCTGTTCGTTGCTGGCGGACGTGAGATCAGACTATTGAATCCTATTGCCTCGGGTCTTATTCGAAGGGTAAACGAAATTATAACGGAGAAAGACTGGTGGATATTTGCGCAAATAAACAGTTATTTGTAACAAACAGCGCATTTAATCACGCTTCTAGACACCAAACGACGTGGGTAGGACAGAGGAAAAATAAAGAAACAGGAGCAGTTATCAACATTTACAACTAAATTGACTTTATTCTGCGCAGACAAAGACACAACAAAATCATAACAAATGCAAGATCATACGCTGGCACCTTGATAACAACAGACCATAGACTAGTTAAAACAAATTTTGTAATCGAATGGCACAAACAACCAAGAAAATACAGCACAACAATTCATAAACCAAAAATAAACATTACAAATATTGTCAACAACTCACGATGTCGTAAACAATACCAACGACAACTTAATACTGAACTAGACAATTTCACGAACAACAACACACCAAACGAAGCATGGCTACGTGTACGAAGTACAATAATAAATACTGCAATTCAAAAAGTAGTGTTGGGTTATTCGATCGCTTTTACTCGATCGACATCCGAGCGCGAAGCCACGAGTCACCGTCCGATCTCAATTCCGGAAGAGCGAGTTGATAAAACGATCATTCGAGTTGACGAGTAGAGACGAGCTTGAGACGATCTTGAGACTTGAGACGAGCTTGAGACGATCTTGAGACTTGAGACGATCACGATCCGAGCGAGTTGAGGGGTAACGAGTAACGAGTGTTTCGAATCATATCAAACGATCACAGTTTGCCATCCGATACCAATCGCCAACGTTTGCACACGGTAGTCTGTGGTTCTTCCACAGCCCTCATTTCTTGTCAGATGTTAGTGTGTCTGGGTGGCAGGGAAATTCGTGTAGGTGTATCACGCGTGTGTGACAAGACTTCATTAAACCTACTAAAGGTTGAATATCACACACACACACACACACACACACAGACAGACAGACAGACAGACACTATGGCTATTTCTATGACACACACGCATCCATCTATCAATGAACACTACCCTACAGTAAAGTAAAACGTTAGCTTTGAATATGGAATGTTTCAATGTTAGATGCCTGTGTAATTTGTTAGTTCCCATCATCATCATCATCATCATCATCATCATCATCATCATCATCATCATCATCATCATCATCATCATCATTAGGGGCAGCGTGGCTCAGCGGTTCGGTCTTTGGTTCGCACCCCAAAGGTACCGAGTTCGATCACCCGCCGCTGCACTGTGTGGCCTTGAGCAAGTCACCTCGTCCTAGCTCAATTTGCGGCGCTGCACTGTGGCTGACGCCTGGGTTATTCCAGTCTTCCCTTAGAATAGACCGTAGAGAAAAACCTCCCCTATGGGATGAATAACGGGAATTTTATTTATCATTATTTTTATAATTTATTTATCTTCACCATCATTATCAGCAGGAGCAGCAGCCCAGCATCATCATCACCTTAATAAAATAAATATCAACACATGTTAATGTAATCATCAATCAAAACAGCTCGCAGAATTCACAAATTGCTCCTAAAAGACCATACCTAGGAAAAAAACAAAACAAATACTATTGCTAACTTATCTGAAAAGGAATAGTTTCAAAAGAATCCTAAAATTATTAAAGCTCGGGAGCGTCTTTGATTTCTTTGTCTAATTTATTCCATACTTTTGGGGACCCGACAGAGAAAGATTTTCAGCTAACTATAGTTTATAATATGGGAACATTAATCAGTCGTTTATATTGGAATCGGAGTGGTCAAGCAGGTGTATGAATTCAAAGCTCATTTCCACGGATCAATGAACTTCATAATAATTCAATTTTCCCCCTAGCAGGCCATACAAACCTACATCCATTTCATAAAGTACCAGTCGCCTGTTTCGGGTCTTTTTTGTACTAAAACTCTTAATAGTATCCGTCACTGCTTATAGATAGTTATACATTCACACCTGAGTCGAGTAAAGTAATGTGTGGTAAGTGCCTTACACAAGGACTTAACTTCGGGATCAGAATTTTCCAGGATCACTGTCACCCACTCGACCACTTACAACGCTTAACATCGCTTGATTTATGACAAGAAGAGACACCTTACCGCTGAGCCACAGAACAACTAATAATCACAACATTAAGGATCGCAACAAATGCATGCTTTTAATCTTTTTTAAAAAAGTACTTCTTCAGAGCTATTGGGCCCGATGAAGCCGGAGTTCAGTCCGGTTTCCATATCGGAAAACTTACGAAAGCAATTGCCCATTAGTCTATCGCAAGGAACTTTCCGCCAGATTTAACAGACTTTGCTTCCCAATCACTACTAGGTAGACAAGGGGTCAGAATATATGTATCTACTTCACCCGGAATCGAGCTCGGTTCCCTTGCATGTTAAGCGAGTGCACTACCTACTGAGCTATTGGGACCCCAAACTTTTAATAGGATGCTAGTAAATCGAAAAGTGCTTTCCGTTGATCTAAAATAGCGTCCACCCAGCTACATACCTACTTCCACTTTAATGGACTGAGCAATAAAAAAAATTAAAAACAAATTGACTGAACTCAGAAACGACGCCGATCCCTATTGTGCGTTCCAAGTTAGGTAATCCCATACATCTTTTAAAAAGACTAAGGATAAAACTACCCCTTCTTCCCATTCCCAAAAAAAAGGAAACAAAAACAAACAAAACAAAAAAAAAACACCAAAAAAAAAAAACACAACAAAATGAAGAGAAAAAAAAGAAACCAAACAAAGTAACTAAATGTAAATAAATAAATAGTCTCGGGTTTGGTGTTTGGATGTCAGAAAAGCACCCCCCCCCCCCCAAAAAAAAAAAAAAAAAAACCAAAACAAAAAAACCCCCCAAAACTCAACAAAACAACAACAGCCACAACAACAACAACAGCACACACACACACACACACACACACACACACACATACATACATACACAAAGAAAAACTAAACAGGAAGTAACAATGTTAAATATTCATATTCCTGCCCAAATTTTAAAGCAACCTAACTAAGCCGAGAGCAGGAAAGGCAACAACCGTAATATCACCTGTTTAAATAAAATTAATAGCAGTAGTAAATAGGCTATAAGATAAAGATTTGAACATGTGTGATGAAAGGTAACCGACAAAGCAAAAGCGCGCGCCTCGATGACGACCAGTGACAAATGTGAGGTGGGGGCGGTTATGTAGGTTACACCCGACAACTTTTGGCGCGACATAAATATGAAATATGTCAAGGTGAATATCGCTGTATTCCTTCTCTGATTAGGGGGGGGGGGGGGGTTGACGTGCCACCCCATCACCAAATCAACAACTGATGCAGTTTTGATGGCGTGTGTGTGTGTGTGTGTGTGTGTGCGTGTGTGTGCCTGTGTGTGCGTGCGTGTGTGGGTGTGTGCGTATGATGCGACGAACGATCATAAAAAAAAATTAATTAAAATAAATAAAATCAAGGCTTCCAAACAGCCAGATTTTTTCTTGGCCAAATAGTCAAATAGAACCTCACATTATCAAACACCACAATCATCCTGACTCCCTTGAAAAACTCATTGATTTTAATTAATAAAACAATCGACTACAGTTGGATAAAACTTATCTTTTCATTTTTTTTTTAAATAAAAGATTTTTTTTTAAAATGAATAATAATAGAAAAACATTTCTTAGTAACCAATTTTGAACTTGGCCATCTGGCAGCCCCCATCATAACCAGCTGCAGTCAAGCCAGCCACAGACATAAGAGAGGGAGGGGACTGTGAAGTTTCCTGTGGCAACCGAGATGCTCGTGTTTTTTTTTCAAACGAATCACTGCTCGATGACGTCACTGACTCGAAACCCGCTCGAAACCGACTCGATTTTAGAGGACTCGATCGAAAACCCGCTCGATTTGATCGTTTCAAACTCGACCCAGCACTATCAAAAAGCCGGGACAACTACAACCAATCGACAAGGCCGTACGTATGACACTGCCATCATAGCTCAATAATCCAACAAAAAGATTTACGAATAAGAATACGAAACTAAAAAAAAAAAAAAAAGGAAGGAGAAAGACAGAAACTAAGATATATGAACGAAACAAAATATTGCACAGCATTAGACACAGTGTAATCGAATTTAGAATTGGACAAAAAAGTTGATAACATTAGTAAATGCAAAAACGATCAAGCAATGTACAAAACTGTGAGACTAATAAATCAAAGACCATTTGAAAACCCAAAGATAGAGGATGACTCGGGCAAATTAATCATTAACCCCAATGACATTTCGAATGTTCTTTTGAATTTTATAAAACAAAATTTCAAGACAACAAAACACCACACGTTAGCTCATTTGAGGGAGATCCCCGACCACTATTTAAACATATTACCTCAAGAGATGTGAGAAATGCTTTTAATAGTCTAAATAACAACAGTGCACGGGGAGAAGATGGAGTATGCGCTGAACTACTAAAATATGGACCACCTTTATTCGATGAACACATAGCGGACATTTTCAATCAGACGTTCGAACATCATCAGAAACTGGATATTAATAAAGGGGAGCTGATATCATTACAAAAGCCAGGAAAAACAAAAGGCCCTCCACAGAATTTGAGAGAAATTACTCTGCTTAATACAATTAGAAAATCGTTCTCCCTGATCACACTGAATAGAATTAGACCGGTTGTTGAAAATTATTTGTCACATAGTCAAAGTGGATTCAGGACGGAGAGAAGTACGTACTGCAGATGTAGTTTGGACCCACAAATGGCTTGCTGCCAAACCCCTGTTAGAAAAAATAAAAATCGTTATGACTGGAATAGATATGTCTGCCGCCTTCGATACTATCAATCGCCAATCCTTATTAAGATTATGACAAGAATAGATATGGAAGATGAAGTTAGATTAATTCGATTCCTTATTACTACTATCATTATTATTATTATTATTATTATTATTATTATTATTATTATTATTATTATTATTATTATTATTATTATTATTATTATTATCATTATCATTATCATTATCATTATTATTATATTATTATTATTATTATTATTATTATTATTATTATTATTATCATTATCATTATCATTATTATTATTATTATTATTATTGTTATTATTATTATTATTATTATTATTATTATTATTATTATTATTATTATTATTATTAGCGGAAGTTAGATTAATTCGATTCCTTATTACTACTATCATTCCTTATTATTATTATTATTATTATTATTATTATTATTATTATTATTATTATTATATTATTATTATTACATTATCACTTCTTTTATATTCGTCTAACACTGTTTCCTTCATCTCTTGTGATATCTATTGATCTCTGTAAAGTATGTTTTTTTTAACTCACACTTTTCGATATTTTCATGTAATTCCTGCTGCGAGCATCCCCGATATCGTAACCAGCATAAAAGTGTAGTTAACAATTTTTTGTCATGCTTTTCCCCACACATTTTAACCACTTGAAAAGCGACAAGTTCTTTCAACTCCGCCTGCACAGAAATGCTTGCAATGAAAGGGGGCAAATAGAACTTCAAAGCACGTTTCCAGATCTTGAGACTATTCTAGAGTACCCTCTTTGATTCTGTTTGCATGCTTTGTGTCTTAGCCAAAGTGCACACATTTGCAGGTCTGATAATCAAACGCAATTATGGGCTTGATTTAGTATTTTTGTCAGGGAAACTATTTCGCTCTGGTTTCAGAGTATCCATTTCCATTTCAACAATGTGCCCATAACAATTTGGGTTATCAGAACTGCAAATAAGTAAACGCTGGTCTTTGACCTTCATAACCTTTCTTCTAATCAATCCAGGTCCCAACATTAGTACAGTAATTTATTATAGGATTCTTAGTTTGGTTTATTAAATCATCATCATCATCATCATCATCATCATCATCATCATCATCATCATCATCATCATCATCATCATCATCATCATCATCATCATCATCATCATCATCATCATCATCATCATCATATTATTATTATTATTATTATTATCATTATTATTATTATTATTATTATTATTATTATTATTATTATTATTATTATTATTATTATTATTATTATTATTATTATATTATTACTATTATCTTATTATTATTATTATTATTATTATTATTATTATTATTATTATTATTATTATTATTATTATTATTATCGTTTTCGTCATTGATATTACTACTATCACTGATACTACTACTACTTTACTGCTGTTACTACTACTACTACTACTACTACTACTACTACTACTACTACTACTACTACTACTACTACTACTACTACTACTACTACTACTACTTCTACAAATATCGTTTCTGTCGCAGGTAAAAGAAACGACCCGACCAGATTTTGCCTACTGCACACACACACACACACACACGCACACACACACACACAAAAGCACACACACACACACACACACACACACACAAACACGCGCGCGCGCGCGCGCGTGAAGAAACAAAAGAAGAAACAAAGGTCGTTTTGTGGTCGTTTCCGTGGAGGTGGCCTTTTCTAGCGACTCAACTATGCGCCGCTCAGACTGTGACTTCCGGTCTAAAGGCGTTTGCAATACCACAAGACTACATAGCCGCTTTGGGCTACGGGTCTCGCTATAATAAGTACACGTCGGTCAACATTATTATAAGTTAGAAGAAAATCAGCCTCATCCTTAAAAGGTTAATGGTTACTGGGAACCCAAAAATTGGAAACATGATGATGATAATGATAATTATCCACCTTCGTCCTTTTTATCGAAGTAATAAATAAATGAGCTGATGACTAAAATGTTTCCTCTCCTACGCTTAGTTCAGAAAAGTGAGTGGAGCAGGCACTTATGTTGATAACAACAAGAGATGAAGTGAGTAGGAAAGTGCCAGAAGACAATAGAGAATAACATAAGTGCCTGCTCCACTCACTTTTCTCTCAGCTCTTTGTTACAGGTTTTAGCCAGCCATTTTCACTAAATTGTATGAAATCCGTTTAGGGTTACAATTAGTTTAGTGTGTTAATACTATTGATACGTTATATCCGGCTGGCGGATGTTGTGAGCGTTTTGGATAAACTCAAAGCATCAATATTAGTCAGCATTTTTAGATAATAGACGTCTATAATTTATCTATATCGTAAAACAGCTATTTTTTTTTAAAAAGTGTTTCATCTTCAAATTATCTAATCAGATTTGAAAATACCTTTTTCAAAAATAAAAATGTGTCTCTGCCATTAAATAGTTCTTCCCTTGTGCTCTTCTCGTGTTATGTGGTCTTGTGGTTTGACACTCGCCTTCCAACTCGTATGTTCCTTGTTCCAGTACTGCTATGGGCAGCGCAAAGTTAAGTCCTTGGAAAAGGCTCTTGGTCCTATTATTCTCTCATAGCGCTCATGTTTAAAATGAGTATCTGGTCGTAGCCATCGTTAACGGACACAAGAACCCACTAGGACTTATAGTTTGACGTCATTCTTTATGTCTTTGCACCACCAAGCGAGTTGTAGCGTAGCCATCGTTATGTTAAGCCTGATACTGAAATCCAAAAGGACTGGCAGTTTGACGTCATTATTAAAGGTTTTTGCACCGCCTCGTGAGTTGTCGTTAGTAGAGCTCATGGAAACAAGTTATTTCATTGTTTGAACTATTGAATACAACTCACGATTTGTTTTCTTTTGTGGCAAAAGACTGGCATTTTGACGTCATTTTTTGGTCAATATCAGGCCATAACTTTACGAAGGCCACGGTTGTAGTTAGTAAAGCTCAAGGGAAACAAGTGATCCCATTGGTTGACCTTTTGAATACAACTCACGATTTGTTTTCTTTTGTGGCCAAAAACTTGTACTTTGACGTCATATTTTGGTCAGTGTCAGGCTATAGATAGTATGCGCTTATCTAAGAAGTTCACAACGTTGCCATCCGGAAGTATAACGGACCAACACACAAAACTATGTGTAACCGTGAACGTTAAAAGTCTGGATAACACAGTTAAATGAGAATTACTCATAAACGTGGATGGCAAAAAACAATAACAAAAGACCTGAGTGACGTCATCTTCGTTCTATCCATAAGTTAACGATGGCTACGATCTGGTCCACCCCGACATGATACCATTTTGGGGTGGTAGGTCAAATTAATTTATTTGTTTACCATTGTCCAGCCTTGAACGAGAGTTGAGAGTCCTCTACAAGTAAGACAATTCGTTTGATCGTTTCGGATTCTTGATGGACTTCTACAACTGTAGCACTGGACAGGGGACGCCCGGGCTGAACGACAACATGGAGAAACACAGTAAAATACGAGGCAGTTGTTTTGTGCAGATGAGATGAGATGAAACCAAACTGATGATGTTTATGTGTGGGGCTTGGGGCGGGGGGCTGAGAGAAAGATGGGATAGAGATATGAGAGAGAGAAAGATAAAGGGAGGGAGAGAGGGAGAGAGAGAGAGAGAGAGAGAGAGAGAGGGAGGGAGGGAGAGAGAGATAGAGAGAGAGAGAGAGAGAGAGAGAGAGAGAGAGAGAGAGAGAGAAGAGACAAGTAAAGAGAGAGCTCTACAAACTGAACCATCGGGACCCCCCGATTGACACCAAAGAGTGAACCAATAATGGCTCTTTTGTGTCGCTGTCCTCCAAGGCCCGAGAATCGATCTTCTCATAGCTTATAGAACAAGCCGACCCGATTCAAAGATCCGATCATGTTTTGTGGAAATCAATATTGGGTAAGTGGGTCCACGTATCAAGTCTTTGCGCAACGTGTTATGTAAACTTGTTATTTTTTCTACCTAAATGGTGTATCGATAAGGTTTCATTGATGGTGTTTTGGTTGTTGTGTTTGTTGTTGTTGTTGTTATTGGTGCTGGTAGTAGTGGTGATCATGATGATGACGATGATGATGATGATGATGATGATGATGATGATGATGATGATGATGATTATAATAATGACGATGATGATTTCGGGAATTCGGTCCCGAATTCGACCTGATAACTACAGTGATGAGACGCAGGCTCCGCTTTGAGGGGCATATCTTACACATGGACGCAGACCGCCTCCTGCGTCGCCTTTTATTGCCTACTTGAAGAGCTCGACAACTAGACCAGCAGGCTTTCTACTACATGGGCTGGATTCTATGCCCATTTACAAAATTGTGACTCGAGCCAGGAACAGACGTGCTTGGTCCCAATATGTGAATTCCCTGTGACCGTGACACTTTTATGCTGATGTAGCATAGCACCATATAGGTGCCGTACTAATGTACAATGCAACTCATACATACATACGATGATGATGATATAAAACATAATAATAATCTTATTTATATGCATTATTTGTATATCAATGCATGAAGACGCATACCAACGTAAAGTTTATACAAAGTCCACAAAACAACAGATTAATGAAAGTGTACCTCACCTCATCACTGTGTTCTATCTCCATGTTGTATCATATAACAATATGATTTAGCAAACCTACACACCTTGACCCATTGAGATACCTTATCACAATGGTATGTAATGTGTCGCAATGTTATGATAGTAGTAAGTCAATGAAGTGTTTAACGTTATAACAAGTGTAACTAAATGACAAATTGCCATATTTATGGACAATAAAGATCTATTATTATTATTATTATTATTATTATTATTATTATTATTATTATTATTATTATTATTATTATTTATGACCTTTCTAACCATATATAGATAGAATGCGCTTGGCCAAGGAGTTCACAACATTGCCATCCGGAAGTATAAAGGACCAACACACAAACTCTGTGTAACCATGAACGTTTATAGTCAGGTTAATACAGTTTAGTGAGAACAACTCACAAACGCGGATGGCAAAAACAATAACAAAGGCCTGAGTGACGTCATCTGCATACTATCTATAGTGACTTTAAAACACACACACACACAAACACAAACACACACACACACACACACATACACACACAGACATCCACACTGTGAAAAAAGTTGCCGTTTCAGTGATGAAGAGGTAAGAAAAGTCGTGACGTCACATCTACTTTTCCGGTTCCAAAATTCTTGGAAGCGTGTATGTAACCATTCCTTCGGAGGACTATAATTAATTGGTTACATATTGAATCATAAGGTAGCATAACTATTTTAGTAGCAGGATGTATAGGCAGATTGTAAGTATTATGGGATGTAAAAGAGCGAAGATGGATTATCGTTATTGACAACTAGCATATAGACAGAATGAAGTTGACGTCACTCGGGTCTTTGTTTTGTTTTTTGCCATCCGCGTTTATTATTAATTCTCACTAAACTGACTATAAACGTTAAGGTTACACATAGTCTTGTGTGTTAGTTCATTATATTTCCGGATGACAATGTTGTGAGCTTCTTAGCTTGGCTAAGAAGCTCACAACATTGCCATCCGGGAGCATAACGGACCACACACAAAACTATGTGTTTAAAGTCAGTTTAGTGAGAATTACTCCTAAACGCGGATGGCAAAAAGCAATAACAAAGACCCGAGTGACGTCAAAGCTATGTGTAACCTTAAACGTTTATTGTCTGGTTAATACAGTTTAGTGAGAATTACTCATAAACGCGGATGGCAAAAAAAAAAAACAATAACAAAGACCTGAGTGACGTCAACTTCATTCTATCTATAGATAGTGTGCGGTTGGCTAAGAAACTCATAACATTGCCATCCGGAAATATAACGGACCAACACACAAAACTGTGTGTAACCATGAACTTTTATAGTGTGGTTGATACAGTTTAGTGAGAATCACTCACAAACGCGGATGGCAAAATACAATAACAAATGCTTGAGTGACGTCATCTTCGATCTATCTATAGATAGAACGAAGATGACATCACTCATGCCTTTGTTATTGTTTTTTGCCATCCGCGTTTATGAATAATTCTCACAAAACTGTATTAACGATACTATAAACGTTTAAGATTACACATAGTTTTGTGTGTTGGTCCGTTATAATTCCGAGTGGCAATGTTGTGAGCTTCTTAGCCAATCGCATACTATCTATAAAAGTTTAAGTTTATATATACAGTTTTGTGTGTTGGTAAGTGATGGTGGATGTTATGGGCTTTTTGGATAAACGCAGAGCATCAATATTTAGACTAGAAAATAAGATGCCATCACTCTGAAACCAGAAGATAATTTATACCAGGTATGTATCCAGTCCTCCGGAAGAGTTATTTTACACTTCCAATGAGATTGGAACACGTCTTTTGGCATCACATTTTTGTTCTCTGTTTAATTCGACAGATTTAAAACCTGTAAAAATAACAACTAAGTTCTTTTCTTTTTCTTTTGAGACAATATTTTTAATTAACAAAGCGGAAATTTGATACAAAGTCCACAAATAACAGATTGATGAAAATGATGTACACCATCTCATCGCTGTGTTCAGTCTCCATTGATATACAAATGATCTATTGAATTATACTATTATAAGTTTTGATATTGTGTATGGTTATCGAAATCTAATACTCTTCAACAGTTGTAACGTCACTTCCTTCCTAATGGCGCATGGTAACTTAGTAACACTGGCTCTAAACTATCGGAACAATGGCGGACGCCCGAATGAAATATTTCTCCGGCGAGCATAAAAGCGTATCCAGAGGGGAAAAAAACATAAATTTGATCATGTTTTGACTTTTACACATTCTGATCACAAGGCATATGAAAAGTTCTAGCCAGCATGAAGAATAAAAAGCAATGGTTTTCTTTGTTTAGAACCAAGATGGCCGCCGTTGCCGAGAGGCCTGACATCAGAATACTGAATCCAATTGGTAATGCTACCCATTGTTTATGATTGAGTGGAGCTTTATTCCAAAATTCTTTGTGAGTGGAAACTTCGACGATGGTAGTTTGTTGTATGTTTTGTCTTTATGAGGTTTAGTAGTAGTAATAAATCTTTAATGTCCACAAAATGGAAAATCTTTAGTGGTTTACATTGCTCGAACAAATATAATACACATTAATAGAAATGTGTGGATCTTATAATAATATGACCTCATAACAAATTTACTTCACAATGCACACAGACATCTCTACAATTAAATTCGACAGGGAACATCATGTTTTAACGCATTGAAATTAAGACTGATTTCAAATGTATCCAGTTACTAAGTTACTCACTCGAACTACTCACTCCTCTTCGAATACAATTTTAAACGGTCCCAATTATTTCTTCCACACCTTATTCCCCTCTCTCTCTCTCTCTCTCTCTCTCTCTCTCTCTCTCTCTGTGTGTGTGTGTGTGTGTGTGTGTCTATCTATTTATCTATGTATCTATCTATCTATCTATCTTTCTATATATTTATCTATATCTCTCTCCTTTTTCACTCTCTCTTTCTTTCTCTTTATCTCTGTATCTCCCACTCTTCCTCTCTCTTAATCTCTTCAACACACATTCACTCACACACACACTCTCTCTCTCTCTATCTATTTATTACTTCAGCTCCCCCCCCCCTCTCTCTCTCTAGCGCTCCCTCCCTCTCTTTCTCTCTCTTCCTCTCTCTCTCTCTCTCTCTCTCTCTCTCTCTCTCTCTCTCTCTCTCTCTTTCTCCAGTTTCATTGTTTTTTCTACTCATTCAAATTTACGAAGTGTCCTACGCTTGTGAAGCTTTTAGGTAATTTAGCGCTTGTAAAAAAGAGCATGAAATAATAGAATGATTTAAATCTAGCTGTCACTCAAGAAAAAAAAAGAAAGAAAAGGAGATCAATAGAGATCATAAGTTGGTCCAAGAGAAGAGTACATTATGGCTAGTCTGAAAATAAAAAAGTATTGAAAAGCAAACAAAAATAATAACAACAAACATACCCCCCCCCCCCCCCGAGATAAAAAAGACATAACGAAGCACCCCCACTAAACAAAAAACAACAACAAACAAACGGACTAAACAAACAAAAACAAGTAACAAACTCGAAAGAAGCTGTCCTTTCTTTTCTTTTTTTCTTTTTGCGCTAACTAGTAGACTTTATCATTGGACTGATTTAAAGATTCGTCTCGAACGACGTGTAGGTACTTATTTGCAGGTCTGTCTGATAACCCACGATGTTACGGGCTCATTGTTATAATGGAAATACCGTCGAAACAAGACAACATATTATTGTCCATTTCAATTCGGTTTTCAGACCTGCAAAAACATATGTGCATCTAGGCCTGGGTCTAACTTAATTTTCACGGTTAAAATAAATAAAATCCTATACGAAATAGGCAAATCTTTTTAGTGTTGTGATTTGTTTGCGCTTATCGGGTTTTATTCGATTTTTAAAAATGCTTGGACAACGAAATCGTATGAAAATTAGACTAAATATGAAAAAAAAAAGAAAAAAAAAACAAACAAACCAAACCCCAGCTTCAGTTAGCATTCGTTTGCATTGTTCAACAAAATCAGGCTTTGACGAAGCTCCCAGACCTCACGAGATCTTAGGTTTGCGAGTTATTGCCAAGATGAGAGACATGTAAATCGATCGAATTTTAAGGACGAGTTTTCTGGCCAAATTTCAAAATTCGTATCTTTCCAAATTACGGCATTTAACTGGTTAAAAAGAACTCTGAAGTAGGAGTGAGCAGAAAAAAATCTAGCTAGTGCTAGATAGTGAATACCCAACGGGTATTCGTTAAAATACATACTCTGTTACGGCACTGCTCAACCATAGTGGTACTTCACCAGCTCATAAACAACCATGAAATGACATTATTGGCCATCGTATTCAAAGAGAACCTTTCTACTTCTAAACGTCTTTTTCACATTTTATCCAGAAAAAGTTTACTTCATGATATAACGAATGATTGAACTCCCCCCCCCCCCCCCCCCCCTCGCCCCATAAATTGTCTATAATTCTTAGACACGGGAGCGTAGCCCTTCAAAGTCATCAGACCCACAGAGCCGCAGTTTATCCCGGTTTCGACAGCGTGAAACGTATAAAAGCATTTGCTTGCTATCCTTTGGATAGGACGCTAGTCTATCACAAAGACTTTCCGCTAGATCCAAACGGACCCAGCTATCCAATCACTGCTGGGTGGAATAAAAATATAAAGTCTCGACCTCATCCTGGATCGATATCGGTCCCTTTGTCTGTGAAGCGAGTGCTCTACCTACTGAGCTATTGGGATTCGAGAGAAATGGTCTAAAATCGTTAATCTATAGACAGTGTCTCGAGGTTTAAGAGTTTAGACAAGTTATGAGTCATTTTAATCGATATTGCAAAAAAAAAAAAAAACAACAAAAAAAACCCCCAAAAAAACAACAAAAGCTGTTTTGTCAGTGAGCGGTTTTCTAGCCAAAATAAGATTTACTCAACGTCATTCATAATGACTAGTAATGTAAATAACATTATGATAGGTAGTGTTATCAGCCATTAGGTAGGCTTTTTCATATCAATGCTTTTTGACTCACTCTCTCTCTCTCTCTCTCTCTCTCTCTCTCTCCCTCTCTCTCTCTCTCCCTTTTCTCTCTCTCTCTCTCTCTCTCTTTCTCTTTCTCGCGCTCTTGCTCTCTCTCTTTCTATCTCTATGTCTCTCTCTCCGTCCCTTTCTCTCTTTTTCTCTCACTCTTTCTCCCTCTCTCTCTTTCTTTCTCTCTCTATCTCTTTCTCTCTTTCTATTTCTGGTCAGATGCTTCAAAAAGAATACGACAGAATTAGCCTATTATGTGCTTTTAAAAATCCCATATGCACTGAATGAACTGAACCATTGACAATAAAGGTCTTCTTTCTCTCTCTCTTTACCCCCCCCCCCCCCCCCCCCCCCGGCTCTCTCAAAAAGTGCTCTTATCCAAAGCATTGTAATGGACTGAATCAATGACAATTTGATAAAGGACGCATCTCTCTCTCTCTCTCCCTCTCTCTCTCTCTCTCTCTCTCTCTCTCTCTCTCGCTTTCCCCCGCTTTTATAATATTATACAGAGTATTTCAAAATGAATTATTATGAGCATTTTTTTCCTTAAGCATTGCATTATATCTCTTCCCCCCCCCCCCCCTCCCTCTCTATTTCAAAAATAATATCATAAGCGCTTTTCATTTCCAAAGCATTGTGATGGACTGAATCAATTACAAATTGATAGAGGACTCTCTCTCTCTCTCTCTCTCTCTCTCTCTCTCTTTATATATATATATATATATATATATATATATATATATATATATATATATATATATACTAGTATAAAGCCCGCAATTTCGCGGGGACAGAACTATTTTCATTCGATAATGTACCCACCATCATTTAATGAGGGCAGATTGGTAAACAACGCTGTCTGTGTAACTTGGTACATCCTCTGTTGATTTTTCTGTGTGGCCCAAATGAAGTGTAAGCCACAATAGCCTCTGACCCGTGACACAGCAACATACGTGTGTGAAAACGGGTTGTGGTAAGAAAATCAACTGCGAAAATAAACCTGAAGTAGCAGACGTGAGCAGAGTTGAAAGACGATCCTGGGGAGGCTTTCCGAAAGCTCATACAAAGGG
>NC_088361.1:89717184-89722184 GCF_034508935.2 Berghia stephanieae | reverse complement strand
GCGAATCTCACGAACCCTTTATGAAGCAACATGGGTCGTAGATGAATATCCATTCATTTCGTGACCTAATTTATATTTGTAATAAACAAATGACCAAATTTGAAATGACCTCAATCGACAAACAACAGATGTTGTGGATCTCTGTGATAACTAAATCAATACCACCCAATGTTCACTGATTTACACATCTGATAACCCAAATTGTATTGGTCTCAATGTTGTTATTGAAATGTTCCCCAACCAACGCAAAATGTTATCCAGTACAGGCTACACACTCATTAACACCCGGGCCGACGTAAACTTATTTGCAGGCCTAATTACCCAAACTGGGCCGACAACATCAAAGAATGGACAAGGATGGGCAGTCCCACTCTCATCCGTGAGGCAGAAAATAGCTGCAGGATCAGCTCTCATGTCTCCTCTATGATCGACACGGTCATGAAACTGAAGCGAGGTGAGGTAAATATGTGCAAATAGATTCAGATACATGATAAAACATTTCATAACATGATTTAAAATAAGTTTTCATAACTTTCCCTCTCAGATTTTTACTTGTTTGGAATACTGAAACGCCTACTTACCCAAACAAACACAAAACAAAACAAAAACACGCCATCTAGCCCAAAAACGTTTATTCCCTATATCGATATATCGATCAAATAACTCGCCTTTTCTGAAACCCGATACTTCTTCCTATGAATAATAATTTGTCCCAAGTAACCTCGATTGTCATGTGACACCATTGATGTAATTTGAAGTAAAAAGCTTTCTGGAAATAATGTGTCTGGAAACAAAAGGGTCGCCAGTATTCAATTTGTGACTTAAACGTGCCACTTCGTGACTGGCTATTGAATCGTTACATTTTGGACATGGATGTTTTTCCGTGACTTACTGTTGACCGATTCGACAGCAATGGAGACATACGGGTCGAATTCACTCTTTGGTTACCAGATTCTATAGGACGTCTTCTGCAAAAGATTCCGAACTTCAAACATCGCTGGAAATGGCGCCTGAAATTTTGACTGAAGATTCCGTATAGAATAGGGTTGGCTGCGGAGTTAATGTGTGTGATGATAATCACGAAAAGGAAAAACTCATGGCTTGTGAAAATAGCAGTAGAACTAAACGTGTTGTAAACAAGTCTGAAATGAAGGGGAGAATAGCTGATAAAATAAAGAATGACACAACTTGCCAACATTTTCACCACTCCTCTTCTAGCTTTGATTGTAGAACAGTCCGATCTGTCGTTTGGTTGTGGGATTGGTGAGGAGGGCGTGCCGGAAGTTGGTATAATATTAGTTTCATTTGTAGTTTCATATCTTGAGGAACGTACTTGGAAGCGAGTCCGAAGTTGTTGGTTACTCGTGAAAAGTCGTCTGGCTATAAATGAGTACATAATTATTTGAACAACCATAGGGATGAAGTAGAACACAGCGGCCTCAGTGTATTTGTAGATGATGAAAATTGTCATTGGATTTCGGCCCGGAAAAGATATTTGGCAAAAATGAACAGGGGTGCCGTGGGTTAAAAGTTTATTATAGATGGCAACGGGAAGGGCGCCACAAATTGATGTTATCCACGAAGCAACAATGGTCAGGATGGTTTTTTGTCGTGTGCAGAGCTCTGTTGCTTTGAACGGGAACATTATGGCAATGAATCTGGAAAGAAAAGTTCATAAAGAAATGAAAAGGGAATTATATGAGGTCAAAAGTGTCTGTAAAATAGATGTGAGATGGGTGGAAATTATGTTTGTTTAATCCACAAAAGTGCCTGTCAGTTTGTGTGCTAATTGTCGTAAAATAGACCGAGTCCTTTTCCGAAACCCCAAAAAGCCTTCTGAGTCTGTATAAAAATTATATCTGGTTAGATACTAATTCAGTGCTTGTTGCAAGTCAATCGAAAGTGAAAAATACCAAAAACGTGTTTTCTTTGGGTTTAAAAAAAAAACCCCCGAAAAAATCACTCAATTTTACGACATTAATCTTACTTATGTGCAGGACTGGACGGGTTAACCAAACGTAACTAATCACGAGAAGTATGGATGATAAATAAGACATGTAAATAGATCAAACAGTCACGGCCCGTTACATGTCCATCATTTTGTATTGAACACCGGGTGCTTCTCTTAACACCGTGTCATGTTCATCTCCTTGCTGGTAATGTAAGAAATTGAAATAATATTATGGTTCCACATGGCCTGCTGGGGTAATAAATTAAACCTTATGAAGCGCATTGAGCATGGTAAATCAGTGGAAATGTGCTATATCGATTTTCAATTTTTAAAATTTTCAGATTGTATTTCTTTGTAATTGCCTACAACAACTTGGACAAAACTTAGGCGTTTATATTTTACAATATCAACTAAACATGTTCAAAGCTAATCAAGGGCAACATTTGACATTTAGGACGAAACATGATGCCTAATAGGCTTATTTACTTTTGTCTTTATTATGTATTCGAAAACTCGCCTTTACTCTGGTTGTAACATATTATATGTACAGAGCTCATGGGAAAAGGTTCTACATATCGTTGGAAGTAATTTTGAGATATGGCTGATGTGCACTTATTTGCAGGTCTGATAACCCAATTCCTAAATGGCTCATTGTTATGTTGTAATGGAAATCTTTAAAAAATGACTCAAAATATTGTCCATTACAACAATGTTAATCTACGCCAATAGGGGGGTTCAGATGTCAAACCTGAATATATGTATACGTCGGATATGGCTAATAAAAGGTGTTTTGGAGTTTTCCGACAAAAATTAGGATTACGCAAGAATATCAAAGTTTGATCCTTTCTTCATTCTTTGATTTCACAAAACTTGAAAGTAAAATATTTTTCAGAGAATACTTATCTAAATGTTGAAACGTAAACTATGAAGCCGTTTTTTTCTCAAAACCATTTTCTACAGAGTGCATACTTCAAATAATCATAACTCAGTCCATGTTATATTTTTTTTTTCCTGAAATAACCGACTAAATGTAGATAGATATACGCTTCAACAGTCTTAACGTCACTTCCCTCGTAATGATTCATGGTAACTTAGTAACTGGCTCTAAACTATCGGAACAATGGCGGATGCCCTTACGAAATATTTCTCCGACGAGCATAAAAGCGTATCCAGAGGAAAAAAAAAACATTATAAATCTGATCATGTTTTGACTTTTGCATCTTCTGATCACAAGACAAATGAAAAGTTCTAGCCAGCATGAAGAATAAAAAGTACAGATTTTCTTTGTTGAGAACCACGATGGCCGCCGTTTCTGGGTGACGTGACATCATACTATTGAATCCCCTTCAATGTTCATAATATGGAGAGAGAAAAAATGTTCAAAATGGACTGAGTTATGATTGTCGGGGAAAAATGATTAATTGTAACATCTCCAAAATGTCTCGTCCTATATGATGTTTTGCTGTTGGCTACGGACACTCTGTAATGCGTAGAGCAGGTTTAGTGAATATTGCGCAATTCAAATGCTCATATTTTTTAAAAATTTGTTATTAGAACATACATATGAGTTAAAAGCAGAGTGACATACTATTGGAGCAAACAGTGTGAATGAATACTTGGGTATATGAAGTGACGCTTATTGAAAAGTGCTGATACAAGAAAACCAAACGGACAACCTGTACCGTATGAAATGGAATTGACATATGAAAGAAGATCTGCCTAATACTATAAAAAATTCGTAGAAATACGAATTTTTGGCTCCAGCTACAGAGCTGCATAGGTTCCTTTGACTAAATAAATCTTGTTGAATAAGAAAGTTTAGCTTCGTAGAACCTATATTCAGAGCAAATTGTTTATTTCTAAAGCTATTTAAAGTGACTTTTTCTTCTTCCCCCCCCCCCCCCTTGGAAAATAAGGAGGCAGCTCTGAATATAAGAGAGCAGCAGCGTGGCGTAGCGGTGTGGTCTGTGCTGCAAACCTAAAAGGTGCCGATTTCGACTGGGTGGCCTTGAGCAAGTCACCATGTCCTAGCTCACTCTGGGAAATTCCAGTCTTCAATTGGAGTAATTCGTATAGACTGATTTCGCTTGGGGATGAATAAAGGGATTTTATCAGCAATCTTATTCCATGACATAAATATAAATTACTTTGCGTGGCCAATGAAAAAAAAAAAAAACAGATCAAGGCCGATCCCAGTTTCCATTATGAATCAATGTAGTATAAATTATTAAGCACGGTCTCTTATTAATGAAACAGGCTTGTAATCCTGGAGACATTATTATGTAGACAGATCAATATCTGAAAATGTTTCAGTTTCAACATTAACCCGTTAACTGCCGTACTTTGGAAAGACAAGTATTTGAAAATTTGGCCAGAAAACTCGTCCTTCAGTTATCGACCGATTTAAATGACCCTCATCTTGGCAAAACTCTTTAAACTCGTACGTTAAACATTTTAAAGTCTAATATTTTCCCGAGAATAGTTATCTAAATGAATGAATGAATGAATACCTACATTATTTATTGTCGGTAAAAATACATATTATGTATACATCTTTTATACAAAACAACAACTATAATAACAATGACAACAAAATATAAAAATATTAATTTGAAAAAGATAATGATGTATATTTTCTTC
This sequence comes from Berghia stephanieae, assembly GCF_034508935.2. Taxonomy (NCBI): domain Eukaryota; kingdom Metazoa; phylum Mollusca; class Gastropoda; order Nudibranchia; family Aeolidiidae; genus Berghia; species Berghia stephanieae. Next base: position 89,717,593 of record NC_088361.1, on the reverse strand, counting down.
ATAAAATCTGATATAAAATCAGTAAGCCCTTTTAGGCTTTCCATCGACAAAAGAATTTTTTAAAATATATAAATTTAAATACTATATACATTATACATACAAATTCAATTGTCTCACCGTTTCATTAAATATGAATATGAAATATATACTTACGGGAACAGATAACAGATCTGAACTAATCTGGGAATCTGCCACCTTTGTCATAAAAGTCTCTCAAACCTTTCCAAACCTGTCTCCGTTCTCATTTGCTCATGTTGAAATGAATAACAAGGTTAAATTGAATGTAAGCTTCAATTTAATATACGAAAACAGATAAAATGGACGTTTCGGGTTTCCCCTTTATCAACAAAACAGGATGAATGAAACACAACAGATGGATGAGATAAAGTAGGAGTGACTACCACACTAT
>NC_088361.1:89702184-89712184 GCF_034508935.2 Berghia stephanieae | reverse complement strand
ATAAGAGCTTCATATTAGAACAAAACACCAATTAGGGAACGTAACGTTCCAGGATCAAAACCCTTCTTCAGCCAATAAGAAAACCATTAAAAACATTAACGTTACCATTTATATTCCAGGCAGAGAGCAGAAAGTAATCGACACGTCTTGTCGGCTAGTACGAGAAATGTAAACTAAAAAAAAAAATAACAAAACAAAAAATCATGCATATTTTGTGATATAAAGCTTATATTTATGTGCGGCTATGTGGTCTAGTGGTATGACACTCGCTTTCGGATCGGAAGGTCCTGGGTTTGAGCCAGATATAGTAGAGTCCTTGGAAAAGACTCTTTACTCACATTCTCTCATCGTGCTCAGGAGTTATTATTTTTTATCGCGAAGTCCCAGGTTTGAGAGTTTTTGCCAAGATGAGGGTCATTTAAATCGATCGATATTTGAAGGACGCAAAGAACCTTCTGGAAGATCTAACCCAATCCTGAATGAAAAGAAAAACAACACAATTTTCATTTTGGGCGGAGATTTTTTAAATCTAAATAAATATGAGCATTTGTTTGGCGCATTTCCATTCCTCGCCATGCTTAATGCGCTTCACAATGAATCATTTATTATCCGCAGGCCACATGAAATCATATTATTTCTATTTCATACAGTATCAGTCGCCTGTTAGGCTTCCTATTTGTACTAACACTCTTACAATTCCCGTCACTACCTTTTAGGGAACACTCTTCGCAATTAATTGTAACACAATGAAAATATAATTTAGCGTCTCAAAAACGTATTGTTTTTATGCCAAGTTTAAAACCGAATGTTAAGCTTATTAAATGAAATAACTTAAGGTAAAAGCCTTTACTAAGGAGAGACGAACAGAGAAACAAAAAATAAATATAAGGGATTCAAAGAAAAACAAAACAAATGCGGAACGTTTCGGGTCCTAAGCCCTTCTTCAGCCTATAACAAAAAAAAATAAAATAATATATCTACATAACGAGGTTATGATTTTGGTATTTTGTTCATTTTTGTTCTAAGTTGTTTTACTCATTTTTGTTCATTACTTGTTACAGTCCATAGCTTCTAGCAGCTTATCATCACCTTTACTTAAAACTTGCGCATTTATATCGAGCAATATCCATTAAAGGTGCTCAAAGCGCTTTACCAAGGGACCCTCGTCAACAGCAACACTTAACATAATGGAGGAGGAGACATCCTGTTAGGCGATATTACAATATTTTAAATATATTTCCGACAGAGACAACGCTGACTCGAGAGAATGTGATTAAAGACCCTTTTCCAAGGACTCAACTATTCGCCGTTCGGAGCGGGACTCAAACCCTAGACTTTCCGGTCCGAAGGCGAGTGTCATACTACTAAACCGCACAGCCGCATATAAGAAGAGTCAGTTTTGTCTCTCAAGCATCAAGAAGATAAACATTTTCTAATTTTGTTTATTTTGACTTTAAAACACCTTTATTATTGTAACCCACTACCTCAAAACGGTGTTCTATCGATGTGTACCTGATGATGAAAAGTGAATTTAAAGTAAAATTTTTACTTCTAGCTCCTTCAGAATTTCTTCTAAATGAAACCAAAAATTTAACAAAAATCTCATACTTTTGTATTACAAATTCAAATTTCACCATCTTAACAGTCTCCCTCCACAACGCATGCTTATTTGCAGGTCTGATAACCCAAATGTTTATGTGCTCAATGTTGTAATGGGAAAATATTCTCAATCCAAGGCAACAATGTTAAACCAAGTCCATAATTGCGTTCGGTTATCAGACCTGCAAATAATATGCGCACCTAGGTGCCGACATAATACCGTTTTTTTTTAAAGGGGATGGTCACATTTATTGTATCCATCTAAATCATTCCGAAATAATACCAGATTGACATTGTGGGTACAAATGAGTCACGAGCCTGTCGATTAAAAGACTACCTATGAATTAAATATCCACACTTGACGAAAGAAATAATATTATATTGCGCGAATCCCCACGCTGTCCAACTGTTTGATCCAACAAACATTCAGGTAAAGTCGACTACGTTTGTTTTTGGTTCCAGTACCAGTACCGGTATCCAGCATTACATACCAAGAACCATCCCAACCCCTCTCTCCCCCCCCTCTCTCTCTCTCTCTCTCTCTCTCTCTCTCTCTCACACACACACACACACATCTCTCTTACACACACACTCTCTCTCATCTCTCTCCTTCTGTGTGTGTGTATGTGTGTGTCTCTCTCTCTCTCTGTGTGTCTCTCTGTATATCTTTCTTTCTTTCTCTCTCTGTCTCTCTCTCTCTCTCTGTCTACCTCTCTATCATTCTCTCATTGTCTCTTCTCTCTCTCTCTCTCTCTCTCTCTCTCTCTCTCTCTCATTCTCTTCCTCATTCTCTCACTTCTCTTCTCTCGCTTCTCACACACCCTCTCGTCTTTTCCTCATTACCCCCCACCTGTCCCTCTCTCTCTCTCTCTCTCTCTCTCTCTCTCTCTCTCTCTCTCTCTCTTTCTTTCTTTCTTTCTCTCTCTCTCTCTCATTCTCTTCCTCATTATCTCACTATCTATTCTCTCTTTTTTCCTACACCCTCTCTCCTTTCTATTATTATCCATTTCTCTCTCTCTCTCTCTCTCTCTCTCTCTCTCTCTCTCTCAGTGACTGATATGTAGTATTGATGAGAATAGACATAGTTTTTAAAATATGCGAGATACCATACGTATTTTATCTTTATAACTTGAAATTCACTTTTCGATACCAGGGTGATCCCGAGTTAATAGCATATCGAAGTGGTTGGCCACACATGTAAAGTGCCGTCCCAAAACGGTATTATGCAATATCCACCAAACGTGATCAACGCGCTTAATAAGGGACCCCTACCCAACAGCAATATTTAACATGTACGAGAAATGACACCTGCTAGGCGAGATTACATTTTTTTTTCGGACAGAGACAACGCTGTCCAGTGATTCATTTTACACTTGAGTACGGTGAGAGAATGTCAGTAAAGAGGACTCAACTTTGAACTATGCGTTACCTTACATAAAGATGCCAATGCCCCGATGTTACTTCTGTTTATATTACTCCGTCAAGGTGGTGTGTTTTTTGATGGAACCTTTCAAATGCTACCTGTAAACATTTAGATGAACCAAATTTGCCGATAGGATAGACCAGTGCGACGTACACCGACAAAATGCTTGTTTTGTTTTGTTTTTAACAAAAATTATTTTGGCCCGAAAATTTCTCTTCGAATATCTGGGGATCAAATTTAAAAAAAGAGAAACAAAAACCAACCCCCCCCCCCCCCCCCCCCCCCCCAAAAAAAAAACAACAGAAAAACACTGGAGTATTTATGTAGCGCAATATCCACTAAACGTACCCGAAGCGCTGTAACCTTTAATTTTGATAATCCAAGTAACCCGGATAGAGCAGGTCCTTTATATGAGAGGAAGAAACAATATATATATATATATATATATATATATATATATATATATATATATATATATTTATATATATATATGTATATATATATATATATATATATATATATATATATATATATATATATATATATATTTCCAAATATTAGGGGATTCTTCACGGTTTTGTATTTATTAAATGACTTATTATTTTTTAATCGCACCATACAAAACTATGTGTAACCTTGAATGTTTATAGTCTGATTAATACAGAAGTGAGAACTAATACAAATGGCTGGCTAAAAACAATAACAATGAGCTGAGTGACGTCAATTTCGTCCCTTTTATTTTGATAATCTGAAAAACCGCGATATTTCGTGGCCAACAAGTTGTAAAATACTTCATTATGCAATGAATTAAAGTTATCTATTGTGATCCTTTTAGAAATTATTTGGTCCATCAGGAATTGAGCAGCTGGTTTATGAATTTTTGACAAGTTAGGGGCCGTTTAAAACTGTCCATATCTAAAGTAATCTTATTTCTGTCTAAGTTGTGACCCACCGCCTGAACACGGTATGAAATCGGTGTTATTCAAATTATCAAAATAAAAGGAACGAAATTAACGTCACTAAGCTCTTTGTTATTGTTTTTAGCCAGCCATTTTTATGAGTAGTTCTCACTAAAAACATATCAATTATACTATAAACAGTTACGGTTACAGGCAGTTTTGTGTGTTGGTACGTTATATCTGGCTGGCGTATGTTGTGAGCTTTTCGGCTAAGCGGAAAGTATCAATAAACGTTCGAGGTTACACTCTTGTGTTTTGGTACAGTATGTCCGACTCGCAGATGTTGTAAGTATTTTACCTAAACGCACAGCATCAATAAAAGCCCATAGTGAAACAAAAGAAAAAAAAAACCGTTTGACATGTTTTATTGAGGGCATTGGTTATAGTCTTTGAATGAAACGAGATCTAAAATTTCACATTTCTTGCCATTTTGGTTTTCCAATTACTTGATCGGAAGGTCCTGAGTTCGGGCCTCGCTCGGCGTATAGTCGAGTTCCTGGAAAAGGCTCGTTACTCACATTCTTTCATCGTACTCAAGTGTAAAATGAGTACCTGGCTGTCAACAGCTTTGATTCTGTCGGAAATGATTGCAATCACGCCAAACAGGCGTCAAGTCTCGTTCTACATGTTACCGATGGCTGTTGGTCAGGGACCCCTTGTAAAGCGCAATTGAGTACGTTTAGTGGATATTGCGCTATATAAAAGCTCACTTTTTTTTGGATATCCTGTTCACCCTGACATAATACCGATTTGAGGTGGTGAGCTACAAATGTTTTTTTAAAAAGCCTTTTATCAGTCTAGGACAGAGTTCACCTTCACGATACCTCTGCCATACTCTGGAAAAACACATATTTAAACATTTGGCAGAAAACTCGTCGATTTAAATTACCCTCATCTTAGCAAAACTCTAAAGCCTGGGACTTCGCGAAGTACCAGGTTTGAGAGTTTTTACCAAGATGAAGGTCATTTAAATCGATCGATATTTGAAGGACGAGTTTTCTGAACAAATTTTCAAATATGGGTTTTTCCAGGGTACGACAGACCTGCTGGAGTCTGCTGAGGTGATTCCAAGTCTTTATTTAATTGGTTATCTCCCTTCCATCATCAAATAGTTATTACAAATATAATCATACAGACCGTCTTGCTGTTGTGATATCAGTTGTCACTATTGATGCTACGCGTTTAGGTAAAGAAGTCACAAACTATGCCCTATAGAAGAATCACACTGCGTTTATTGATGCTATGTGTTTAGGCAAAATACTCACAACATATGCCAGCCAGATATAACGTATTAACATACAAAACAATGTGTACCCTTAAACGTTTATAGAAGTAACGAAATTGACGTCACTCAGCTCTTTGTTATTGTTTTTAGCCAGCCATTTTTATGAGTAGTTGTCACTAAAATATATTAATAATACTATAAACGGTTAAAGCGACACGTAGTTTTTTGTGTTGGAACGTTATATCTGGGTGGCGGATGTCGCGAGGTTTTAAACTAAACGCATAGTATCAATTGTCTGATTGAGAAGTAATCATCGAAATGGCTGTCTAAAACAATAACAAAGAGTTGTGTGATGTCAATTTCGTTCATTCTATAGGGAATGAGATTAGCGGAAGAGTAGCGTCCCTTGATTGGAAGTCACGAGCGGAAAAGTGATTAGAGAGAGAACGTCATGTTGGTTGTGCGGCATGAGACACTTCACCGGAAGCGAGGAGGAGAGAGACGCTACTCTTCCGCTAATCTCATTCCCTATAGTCTGTTAGGCGCCTTAAGTGAGAATGATCCTCATTTTGTTGAAAAGTCTCAAAATTGAAACTCCAAAAAAGTATCAGGTTTATTTCTATCTGTAACACATCGTCACAGTACGGTATGATGCCGGGGTCGACGCGCATCCCCTTTCAGTTCTGATAACCTAAATTGTTATTGTCTCATTGTTATAATGGAACTGCATAACATCTTTTTGATGTTGTCCGTATACAGCTGTTCTTGAAAAACACGTATTTAAAAGTTTGGCTTTAAAAAACACAACAGCTCGTCATTCAAATATCAATCGATTAAAATCTTTGTTAAAAATTCCCAAACCTGGGATATCGCCGCGAAGTCCTTCCATATGACTATTTATTTATCACGAATCAAGGGACTGAATTGGGCAGCAAATGCATTCACTCTACAGACACGCATCTCAGTGGCTTTTCACTTCAAGGGCTTCAAACGCCATCGAAGATCATGCATGTCAAGCTGAAATGTTGAAGAAGAAATTAAAAACACAAACTCAAACGAAGATTTATTTTTTAAAAAGCAAATTGCATTTTAGTTTATAGACAATGTCATCTCAACAAATCATTTGACAGAAGATTAATTTATCAATCAATTTTATTGCTCACCCCCCCCCCCTTCCACCATCCACATTAATGTATCCATCTATATGCCAATTATTCCCTACATTCACCCATCCATCCATCCATTTATCCATCCACCGTCCATCCAGCTATCCAACTATCCATAAATCTTTCAATCCATCCATCCATCCTTCCATCCATCCATCAATCCATTTAATTTATCCTTCCCATCGTCTATCCCGCTCTCCAACTATCCAACTATTGATATCCATCAATCCATCCATCCATCCATCCAATTACTACTGGGTGGATAGAAGGGTCAGAAAAAGTATCTCTACTTCACCCGGGATCAATCTCGTTCCCTTTGCGTGTGAACCGAGTGCTCTACCACCGGTGACCCTCATAGTTTTCCCATTTACTCATTTACGCACAATGCACTATTCTTCCTCTTTATGTTTCATTCATTCATTCATTCATTCATTCATTCATTCATTCATTCATTCATTCATTCATTCATTCATTAATTCATTTACCCTGTCATTAATCCATTCATATCGACCTACACTTATTTGCATGTCTGATAACCTAATTAATTATGGGCTCATTGTTTTAATGGAAATCTAAAAAAATAATAATTTTTAAATGACGCACAATATTGTCCATAACAAGAATGTTATACTAGTGCTTGGCCCATAAGCGGGTTTAGATGACAGACCTGAATGTATGTTCACGTCGATTCAAATCTATTCCAACGTTATTAAACTAGATTTAAATCTACAAATATCAACTCTCAGTTTTCTGGCTCATTTCAGTGACAATTAACAATTATTTAACATTTTAACCGGTTAACTGTCGTATTCTGGAAAGTCATGTGTTTAAAAATTTGGCCAGAACACTCGTTCTTCAAATATCGATCGACTTAAATGATCCTCATCTTGGCAAAAACTCTCAAACCTGCGACTTCACGATCCCAGGTTTGAGAGATTTTTTTTCCAATATGAGAGTCATTTAAATCGATCGATATTTGAAGGACACGTTTTATGGCCAAATCTTTTTAATCCGTGTTTTTTCCAGAAGACTGTAATTATCTGGTTAATCTAATTTACAAAGTCCGATGACGTGGACGTTTCGGGTTTCCCCATTGTCAACAAAACACGATAAATGGGAAAACACCAGAGATGAATGAGAGATGAGATGGTGGCGTTGTTGAATCCGAAACTTACATAATATTATTTTCCTTCGAAAAATTTAATTGAATGTTCCATTCTATTTGACTGTTTTTTAATATTCTATGCTGCCGTTTTTTTTTTTAAAAAAAGAAGACAGTATGTTCTATTTGGTTGATATTGCACATACTGTGTTTAAACAAATAAAACGGCAGTAAGCACAGTTCCTTTAACTGCAAATGTTGCTGTTTACAGTTCGGAGAATTAAACAGCAATGAAAAACAAAATGGAACGTGATATTAAATTTTTATTCAACTTGATTAATTTAATTTAATTGTATTTACATTCGTCTTTTGTGAATTTCCCAACGTTGTATATATAAGCAGGTCTGACATCCGAACCCAATTATGGGCCTAATTTAACAGTGTTGTAATGGACAATATTTTGCGGGGGTTTTATTTTTTGTTTTGTTTTTTGTTGTTGTTGTTGTGATTTCCATTACAGCAGTGAGTCCATAATGAATTGGGTTATCAGACCTGTAAATAAGTGCACGTCACCTAACATGCTTCTATTTTGATGTGATGGGTCACGGTGTAATAATTATGTCGTACTCTGACAAAAGGTTAATTTAAAATTTTACATTCCTGGTCATTTTAACATTATAATCCTCTTTTTAGCATCTGCTTCACACCAACATAGTACCATTCGGTGGCAATGAACCACATTTGATATATTGAGTCTTTCATCTGATATGATGTGACGTGGTAAAAATATCATTTATGAGATCATTAATATCACATAGGCATGTCATGTTTTAGTGTTAGTTATCAATGCAATAGTAATATTATTATAATTTAAGTAAAAAAATAATCTGGTCTTTTTTTTAATGCAGGGGAGATATCTCTTTCCTCCTTCCTTGTATTTGACATTAACAACGGTTATCGACCCTCATATAGATTTTGAATTAAGAATGATTATAATTTGACCATTAAGGACAGGGTCACTTGGAAAAAGTACAAAATAAAGAGACCTATATATATATATTTATATATATATATATATATATATATATATATATATATATATATATATATATATAAACAGTATCCAATAAATGTGTGCAAAACGCTTTACAAGGGGTCCCTAGGCAACAGAACCATTTAACATGGAGGACGAGATATGACGCTTATTAGGCGATATTACCACCATCACCCCCCCCCCTTCCCCCCCCCCGCCCCCGCAGGGTAGTGCAGCGATTGGGAACGCGTCCAGAATTTTATAAAGCAAGCGTGTTATAATCGTATATACGTAAATCAATAATTTCCTAAAGTGACAAAAGCTACAATTTTGCATTTCTGGTTCTTTAATCTTTATGATCTCTTTTGGGCATCTGGATCACCACGACATTAAACCTTTACGAGACGATGAGTCACAAACCTCCTGCTATGTCATCAAAAACTATTTGAGACATCGGTGAGTTCAACACTTGGCTTATCACAAATTGAATCCTACGTACATGCGCCAACGCGATATCAAGTAGAAAACCTAATATTATGTAACCCATCCCGGGATGAACATGATGCTTGAAGTTGAATTATAAGCTTTACTTATGAACTTTGAGTTAATATAAATGCATTCAGTGAGGGAAGCGAGTTTGCTTCTTATACTTACCCCCCCCCCCCCCGCCCCCAACACACGCACAAACGGAAATGTCATAATTCTGGTCATTTTTACCTTAACCTCGATCTTCTCCATCTAGTTCTATTCGTCATAATACCGGATTGACGTGATGGGCCACATATATTCAGACGTATTTTCAAAAATCAAGATGTCAACCAGTAGATAGAAAGAGTTCCACTGATGACGGATTTTTCACCATTTCGACCAGTTCATTCCAACTAACTGCATTCTGAACTAATAATAATAATAATAATAATAATAATAATAATAATAATAATAATAATAATAATAATAATAATAATAATAATAATAATATCAATCATTGTCCCGTTCTGTTATGGGATCCGTGTCTTTGTTCCTTAGAGTTTCAAACAACTTCATTTGATCTTTCACGAGAGTGTTCACACCCGATAAGTCAATTCGCTCATCCGGCATTCTTAAATATCGACATTTATTCAGATCCTTCCATAGGGATAAAAGCTTCTCTTTATATTTGTCTTCAGGGAAAAACGTGGGTACATTCTCCGCACTGACAGGTCTGTCGTTTCTTCTTCGCCTTATTTGGTGGCGGCTTTTCTTCACCCCAGCCTCCATCTCGGCTTGAGGATTTTCAAACGAGTCTCTTCTCGGAAGATCTCGTGGAGCAGTTTCAAAAGCCATGTGAGACGGCTGAAGGGGTGGATTCTTAAGAATGTACTCGTCAACATCTTTCAAAAACTTCTGCGTGCGTTTGTCCAACGTGGCGGCTCGGACACTCTCCTCCTCTAGAAGTTCTTGACGACGTTCTTCGAACAGGTTTTCTCCAAGGTTACTGTAGAAAAAAAAAAACG
>NC_088361.1:89674684-89697184 GCF_034508935.2 Berghia stephanieae | reverse complement strand
CGGCATAACACTGTTTTGACACGATGGGTTACAAAGAATATTACAGAAGTTTTTAATTTTCTGAGTTGAATTCAAAACGGAATAAAGTGCTTTCAGGTTGACTATTGTTTTCCCCAGGGGACCCGCTAGCTCATTTGGTAGAGCACTCGCTTCACAAGCAAAGGGACCGAGATCGATCCCGGGTGCAGTCGGGATTTTTTCTGACCCCCTTGTCTACCCAGCAGTGATTGGGTAGATGGGTCTGATAGATCTGGCGGAAAGTACTTTGTGATAGACTAGAGTCCTATCCAAAGGGTAGCAAGCAGTTGCTATTGTCCGTTTCAAGCTATAGAAACCTGGATAAACTCCGGGTCTATGGGCCTACGGTTCTGAAAGACTTTTTAAAATTGTTTTTCCTGAGGACAACAAAAATTCGTATTGTTCGTTTCTAGCTACGGGAATTAAGTAGTGTGAACTCTGATTTAATAATAATAGATGAAACCTATATTTGTCATTTTTTAGACAGCAATTTAGGTGATTACTTCTCACAATATTATGTAAATCAGACTATAAACGTTTAAGGTTACACATAGATTTGTGTGTTGGTACGTTACAACCGGCTGGCGGATGTTGTGTTGTTGTTTGTTGTTTTGTTTTTTAGTTAAACGCACAGCATCAATGTAGTGCTCAATGCGCTTAAAGAGATCTTGAACGGAAGGTAAAAAAATCCCTTCAAAATGAAACAATTATGGGCATTCTTTTGAAGCAGTAGGAGGCAGGCACTTGTGTATGATAAATATATCAAGAAATGTGTACGAAACAGTGCCAGGCAAAGCAGAATGACAAAATTTAAATGATACCAAAAAAAAAAAAGCATTCCAAAAAATAACCAGGAGCGATCGGGATCAAACCTCAGATCTCCAAATTACCAGTCTCCCACTGATTCATACAAAACTTTTGTGTGACTATGTGGTCTTGTGGCATGAAACTCGCAATCGGACCGGAAAGTCCTGGGTTTGAGTCTCGCTTTGAGAGGAGCATTATTATAGGCTTTTTACTCACATTCTCTCACCGTACTCAGGTGTAAAATCAGTGCCTGGCCGTTAACAGCAATGTCTCTGACGGAAAAAAAATTTGTAATATCGCCTAACAGGCGTTATGTCCCTTCCTAGATATAAAATGTTTCTGTTGGCTAAGGACCCTTTATAAAACGTTTTGAGCACGTTGAGTGGATATTGCGCTGTATAAATGCTCAAGTTTTTATAAAAAGATCGTTGGACATTCTTATGCTACACTATTTGCATAATGCAAGGCGCATAAAACATGTGATCATTGCACAATGAATATTATGTTTCACCTGAAAACATTTACAATTGAAACAACCAAATGATCAAATTACAGTCACAAACCGATTATAAAACTTATATCTGAGGCCGACTATTGGTGCTATGCGTTTAGGTAAAATACCACAAAAAAACATACGTCAGCCGGATATAAAGTAAGTCCTTCAGAGGCACCAGACCCATGGAGCCGGAGTTTATCCCGCTAATACAGCGTGAAACGGACAATAGCCATTGCTTGCTACCCTTTGGATAGGACGCCAGTCTATCGCAAAGTACTTCCGCCAGGTCTAACTGACCCAGCTATCCAATTTGAATCAACGGGACAATTTAACCTTAATTACTCGTATATCAATCTGTGAAATATAGTTTTATAATTCTTAATTTCCCAGTAATTTTGTGTTCGATAATAAGAATTTAACCTTGGCTCCACGGAACAATGCTGATCCCAAACTCTATTTTTTAAAAAGAATAATATTAAGTAGTTTTCACAATATTTTTCCGTTAGTTTTAAAAAAGAGTACTAATTAAGAACAAAACAAAATGAAACAAAACAAAACTCATCTCTCACCTTTCCCAGATCTTAAGTCAGTATTCTCGTAAAGAATAACAATTTACTGATTGATAGCAATGGAATCAACGATTTTGGATCGGCTAATTAAAAGCATTTTTAATATAATTTGGGCTATCTGGTCTTTCAATTTCCATTTGAGAGCAATATACATACATACACACACACACACACACACACACACACACAATATATATATATATATATATATATATATATATATATATATATATATTACAAAAATCAATCAAAACATTTTGGTTCCTGGTTTGCGTTGCTTTGTTTCTGGCATTTTGGGGGGAGGGAAGGAAAGCTTAGACAATTATTGTAAACAATCCAAAATATGGTTACGTGCATAATCCCATCCTGTTATTCTGATGTGTATCAAAGCATTCATGCGGATAAATCAAATTATAATATAACATATTTAAGAAAAACAGCATTATAGAGTCACGGATCAACGAGCAGTAAAAATCTCCGTTAGGATTCCCACCATTTTTATAAGCATGTCATGTGATCTTAATGGTCCAATGATCGTGCTCCTTGAATCCACTTACACTCGTTTTCTAAGTAGGGGCCTACGTAGAAAAACTCCGGATAGAAATGTCACCTAATTTCTATATAAAAACACATGTTCTCCGTTAGGATTTCCAATCAAATCATAACAATGAATACTGAATGTAACACTGATATCCTAACACTGTCGCACATCCACAAAAGGCCATTTATTAATTTATTTTATTTTACATTTTAGCCAGAAAAATCTTCAAAGACAAATCTACGGATATATATAAATTCAATCTCTTGATGACACTAAATTTCTAAAATAAAAAAATGAATATCCTCCATCCTCAAAAAAAACCAAAACAATACAAACAAAAAACAAACAAACCTGGGCTTTTATATAGTGCAATGTCCTCTAAACGTGATCAAGGTGGTATGCAAGGTGTTCTTAGCCAACAGCAACACTAAACATGCAATTTACAGAATGGCACATGTACAGCTATACATTATTTAATTGTTATCGACAAAAATAACGCTCTTAACGATCGGATACTCATTTTATTCCTGATTATGGTGAGATAAATGTGAGTAAATTATAATCCTTTTCCTGGAACTCAACTATGCGCCCATCGGGGCGGGACTCAAATCTTGTAATTTCCAGTCAGAATGCGAGTATCCTACCACATAGCCGCACAGCGGTGGAGTTTCTCGTAATGTTACCAATTCGATGTTGATTGCGATCACTCATCAGATCAATGTTAAATATTGCAAAACTCTGGCTCCAGCGTTACACACATTAGTCAAGTCCACCAAGGAATGAATTAGTTCCTGCCCAACGGCATTCACGGAGTGTAAGAGTGCTAATAAAGAAACTTACTCTTAGCAGGCGAGTTGTACAGTATAAAAAATAAAATTGTGTCCCATATGATCTGTTGGGGGAAGGTATAAATCACTATAAAGCGCATTGACCATGATGTATATATAGAAATGTGCTATAATTTTTTTCGTATCTTTTCATTTTTTTAAAAATCTCATAAAGGGTTAAAAATCTAGCTGGCAAAAGGTTAAACAGGACGTAGGTATATCAGTAATGAAATCTCCTATAAACATTAATTGTTCGTGAGGTATAATTTAGTGTCAAGATTATCTGATCTTACCTTTGTTCTTGGGGAAGACACGTAAGGGAATCAATACTGGATTATATGGACGTGGTGCCCGTATGTCATTTCTGCAACCGTGTGCTGAAAAAAAAAAGAAAAAGAGAAAAACAAAAAATGGAGATTAACGTTGAGATATTGTGTCTGAATCTACGAGCACAATAATAATAATAATAATAATAATAATAATAATAATAATAATAATAATAATAATAATAATAATAATAATAATAATAATATTTGCAGATCTGATCTCCGCACTTAATGGGAGCGATCTTTATTCATGTTTTTGTCCAACCTAGTCCTCGATCACATGACTTGTTGCTGTGCAACGATTGCTGTGTTTATGAAGGTTGTAAACACACCCATGGGTCATGCTGAACAAAATAACCAATTATGACGTTGGATATAATTTTTCAAACTGTGATCAATGACCTCGAGCACATGGAAAGGTAGTATAGATCATTCCCATTATGAGCTTGTTTTAACGTTGTTTTATGGAGTATATTATTATTATTTTGCTTCTTTCTTGAGAGTATTCCCACTATAACATTTAGACCATGACACAATGGGTTATCAGACCTCCAACTAAATACACGTCGACTAAAATCTATTGTTTATCCATTCTCACAAAACGGAAATCAAAATTAACAAGTTTCTTAACTTAACCAGTTAACTGCAGTAGTCCTTCAATTATCTATCGATTTAAATGACCCTCATCTTGGAATAAATAAAATTCTCTCATGTTTGAGAGGTTTTGCCAAGATGAGGATATTTTAAATCCATCGATATTTGAAAAACCAGTTTTCTGGAGAGAAAAAATTTAAAAATAGTAAAATACGTATCTTTCCAGAATACGGCAAATAACAGGTTAAAGTTTAGAATTTTTCAGATCTTCACAATATTTTAGATTTTAACAAAGCTTCATGCGTCAAAATAGTGACCGATCGCCGATAAACGTTGATATATCGAGGCCACCCTGATGCTAAAATTGACATTTTAAGCTCAACGTTTAAGATTTTTAAAATGAGTTAAATTGAATACATTTATTGAGAAGAGCTAGATTTGTTTCTCAAACTTCTTTTTTCTTTTTAGTTAGTCCTTCAGAGCCATTAGACCCGTGGAGCCGGAGTTTATCCCGGTTTCCATAGTGTGAAACGGACAATAGCAATATTGCTTGCTACCCTTTGGATATGGAAGCTAGTCTATCGCAAAATACTTTCTGCCAGATCTAAATAAAAACTATCGACCGAATCACTGTTGGGTGGGCAGGAGAGTTAGAAAAAAATATCGGTCCCTACGCGTGTCAAGCGATTGCTCTACCAACTGAGCTATCGGAAACACCAGTCAAATTTCTTATTCGAATAAAAAATACTAGACACCGTCAATGTGTAGCCATCGTTATGTTATAGCCGAACACTGAAATCCAAAAGGACTGGCAGTTTGACGTCATTATTTGTTTTTTGCACCGCCTAGTGAGTTGTCGTTAGTAAGTAAACCTCATGGAAACAAGTTATTTCATTGGTTGAACTATTGAATACAACTCACGATTTGTTTTCTTTTGTGGCAAAAGACTGGCATTTTGACGTCTTTTTCGGTCAGTGTCAGGCTATAAGTTTACGATGGCCACGGTCAGTGGGGCTTAAACCGCTGTCATCTGCAGTATCTGTGAAATCCCTCATCTACTCGGCAATCTCATTCCCTACTCTATGATAAAGTATCTTATAGTTTGGAAAGACGTGTAAATATTTGCAGGTCTGATAACCTAAATTATTACGGCCTCATTGTTGTAATGGAAATATGTACTCTCAAAACTTCACAGCGTGGCTCAGTGGTACGGTCTTTGCTTCTTACCCGAAAGGTACCGAGTTCAATCATCCGCCGCTGCGTTGTGTGGCCTTGAGCAAGTCACCTCACCCTAGCTCATTTTGCGGCGCTGCTCTGCGGCTGACGCCTGGATTATTCCAGTCTTCCATTGGAATAGACCCTAAAGACAAATTTCCCCTTGGGGATGAATAAAGGGAATTTTATTTTTATTTTATTTAAAATATTGTTCACAGCAACAATATTAAAACAATGCCCAGGATTGCGTTCAGTTATCTGAAATGCAAATTAATATTATGTTCACGTCGGTTTGGGACTTTTTACTCAGTCGAGGTTGACGGATTGTTAGGATAGTTTTATTCTTGTGTATTTTTCTTTCTTACTTTGTCTGGCACCTTTCATACACACTTGCTCATATCTTTCTTTTACACCGGTGCCCTGGTTTCTAAATTTGACGTTTATTCACTATTATTTCAATCACAATACACCGCTTTGTCCCTGTTTTTTTTTTCTCTTTGGTTTTTTATTTATTTTTTTTTATTTATTTATTTATTTTTTTTTTGGTTTTCTTCTTAAACTTCACAAACATATTTGGCTAATTCTGATCACTTTGATTTGAGAAGCAATTTTCTTCATCTAGTTCATTCCGACGCAATACGGGATTAATACCGTGGGTCACATTTATGCCATTTCAATTTGCCGTTTTGTTTTGTTCCGTTTTGTTTTCACAATATGTTTGTTTCGTTGTTTCCTTTTACTCTATCAACCCTAACGTTCCGGAGAATCGGATCGCTGTCACCAACTTTATTGATTCAGATCAATTCATTATATACGTGTTTTTTTTAAAAAAAACGCCCCCCCCCCCTACTGAACTACTGCCGTGCCGTGTTTTGAAAAAAAACACTTTAAAAAAATTAAAATGAAATTTGGTCTGAAAACTTTTACAACAAATATCAATGGATTAACCAGCTTAACTGTCGTACACTGTAATAAAACACACGTATTTAAAAATGTAGCCAGAAAACTCGTCCTTGAAATATCGGCCAAATTTAAATGACTACCTTCTTGGAAAAACTCTCAAAACTGGAACTTCTTGATAGAAGTTTCAAGTTTGGGAATTCTTGAAAATTTGGGCAAATTGGGTGTTATCTTAATCGAATTATGGGGTTCTGATAGAACAGTTGTAAAGCACCCGGTCACACGAAAAGGGACCTGGATCGATACCGGGTAAAGCTGAGATTTTGTCTGACCTCCCCCCCCCCCCCCCCCCCCACCGCCCTGTCCTCCCAGCAGTGATTGGGTAGTTGTCAGATCTGGCGGAAAATATTTTGCGATAGACCAGTGTCCAATCCAAAGAGTAGCAAGCAAGCAATTACTTCCACTGTCCATTTAAAGCCAAAGAAACCGGGTTAAACTCCGGAAACATGGGTCTTATTGCTCTGAAAGACTGGGTTTTTATTTCAATCGCATGATATTTCAAGTAAAAGTGTAGAGGTCTATTGATCAAAATGGAAATAATGTGTTATGACATCGGGTTCGGCGGACGAGTCTGGAGAAAGAGCCTGCTACAATGGGGAATTGGATATAATAATTGTGTGGAGTAGTAGCGTCGGTGACATGAGTTGTCTGGATTTTGGTTTGTTGATATTTTCTAATTCTTTGCATTGACTTGACTGTTGTGTCACGGTGATTGATAGCTTAAAAACGCGATCGGGTTCGGGTTTCTTTTTTCCTGTTTTTTTTTTTTTTTTTAATAAGATCTGGTTGAGGGGGAGGGTAACGGAGAGAGACGGAGAAGGAGGGGAGGAGAGAGAGAGAGAGAGAGAGAGAGAGAGAGAGAGAGAGAGAGAGATAGGTGGATAGGTATATATATATATATATATATATATAGAGAGAGAGAGAGAGAGAGAGAGAGGGGGGGGGGAGATTATGTATCGTGTATGTAGTGTGTATATGTGTGTGTGTGTGTGTGTGTGTGAGTTAAATGTGAGTATATGTGTGTGAATAGATTGTAAGAGAGATTGAGTGGAAGATAGAGAGAGAAACTGGATAGATAGATAGGTAGGTAGAGAGAGAGAGAGAGAGAGAGAGAGAGAGAGAGAGAGAGAGAGAGAGAGAGAGAGAGAGAGAGAGATATGGCGAAATAGCAATATTATGTGTTCTGCCATCCTTTGGATAAAATGTATTCACATCTCTGAATTATAAAACTATTTAAGTGTTAACTTCTGGTAATTTTAGAGGAGACAGTGGCATGCAGTGTATAACAAATTCAGCAAAATATTATTAAATTAAATTGAAAACTAACTTGAGCTTTTATACAGCGCAATATCCACTAAATGTGCTCAAAGCGCTTTACAAGGGGTCCCTGGCCAACAGCAACATTTAACATTTAGGACGGGACATGACGCCTGTTAGGCACCTGATACAATTTTATTTCGGACAGAGACAACGCTGTTAACGGTCATGTACTCATTTTACACCTGAGTATGGTGAGAGAATGTGAGGAAAGAGCCTTCTCCAAGGACTCAACTATGCGCGAAGCGAGGCTCGAACCCAGGACCTTCCGATCCGAAAGCGAGTGTCATACCACGAGACCACATAGCCGCACAATCATACTCATCTACCAGTTCTACAATTTGATCTCGATGTCAATGCAACTGATAATAATTATGATGATGATACTGATTGTTTTTGTTTTTTCTTGTTGTGAAATTTAGGACATTGTGTTTATGCTCCACCATAAAAAAGTACGCCCTTTCGCAACGACACGATTTGGTCCCGTCGCCTAGGCATTCCACGAAGGAATATAGATAACCCATCAAACAAGATGTCTAATGTCAACAGGAATCACCTAGTTGTCTAAAGTGAGCAAATCGGGGGTTAATAATCTTGCCGAAGGAAAAAAAATAAATTGTCTGAAGCGGGGCTCGTACCCGGGACCTTCCACCATATATTAAAATATATATTAAACCCAAGTTATAGCTTATAATTATGGCTCCGTGGTCTTGTGGTATGACACTCGCTTTCGGATCGGAAGGTCCTGGGTTCGAGTCTCGCTCGGCACATAGTTGAAAAGGGCTCTTTACTCACATTCTCTCACCGTACTCAGGTGTAAAATGAGTAAACCTGACTTTACAGCGTTGTCTCTGTCAAAAAAAAAATGGTAATATCGCCTAACATGCGTCATGTCTCGTTCTACATGTTACGTTTTGCTATTGGTCCCTTTGTAAAGCGCTTTGAGCACGTTTAGTGGAAATTGCGCTATATAAAAGCTCAGGTTTTTTTTCAGTTGTTAGCTGTGGCTATGAATTTAATTGTCAACCCGACATAAATCCGGTTTTGAGACAATTTGCCGCAAATGATTTGACAGAACTCCAGTGTCATCGTAAAAGGGTTAAACATAATATTAATATAATACATAGAATAATAAATTACTTGATAGACTTAATGAAGTGATCGTTATCGACAATCTAACACGGTTGATTTAACAATGAATTATACAGATATCCCTCACGTCAAGTACCTCACATGAAAACACATGTATACCGTTAGAAATTAACAATAACATACGAATGATAGGGATCCGTTAAATATTTCATATAAACGGGCGGGGTTCAAACACATTATTGAGATCACAGTAATTAATGGTGACGGAAAATCTAGATTAATAAAAAGCTAAACAAAACAATACCAAAAAAAAAAAAAAAAGAAACAAAACAAGCAAAGAAAAGTAAAATAAAATAGATTAAAACAATTTAAAGGTTATAAAACATATCGCGCTTGATGTCACACTGCAGTATGTAATTTGTTGTTGATTTTGCTGATTCACATTATGATTTTTTTTCTTTTCATTTATTTATCTATTTATCAAATAAATATGTAGTAGTAGAAAAAAATGGAAAACAGTAAAATTTACTACCGACAAAAAGAAGACCTTAATTTAAAACTTGCCTAGTTTTATTTAAAATTCTAAGTTATTGATTCGTGTATTGAAAACTGTGCTGGTTATACCAAAGTCTTATAAAAATCATGACATCGAAAGTTTCCAAACTTACGTCTTGTTATTAAACTAGGAGTGTCGTGTGATTAGTGTAGGAACTTGCTCAATCTTGTTGAAAAAGAAATGACTGATAGGAATAGAGTATGGAATAAATACAAAGCAGAAATCCTTTTTGATTTATTTCTAAAGATAAATGGCCTCCACCTCTAGTCATAAAGCAACTGTGAGCTCTACAGATGATATCAAAATTTGAGAATTACATCCTAAATCTTTGACATGGCAAATATGCGGTGCGTTTATTAAAACAAACGATTTTTCAACATATAATCCTGAAAACGTGTTTACATAAATTTAAATAGATGGGTTTAAATTTCAGACTTCAAAAATGTGACTATTCAGACATTACATTTAATTTTCAGTAATAATGTCACCCCGACATAATACCAGATGGAAACGGTCGGCAACCAATATACGTCTTTATAATAGATTAGAATATAAATGTTGTTATCAAGATATTGCCGTTTTCGGGCATCGACCTTTAAAGTGACATGGAGACACTTCAACTCTTCATTTTGTGACAGGAAGTATTCATTCGGCCATACAATAATTATTTACGACAGTGAGAAGACCTCTCGAAATCTAAACGGTATAAAACAGTCAACGAAAGTTGACGAAACTTCCTCCTCATAACTCTAATGCTTATATGCATTTCATAATATTAATAATATATTATTATCAGAATCCATTTATTAAATATTGTGTAGCAGAACGAAACAGAACTAATATCTTCAATAAGTTCACTGTTTTGATCTCAAACCTAGTTGCAGGTCTGGAATCCGAACACACTTTACGGTTTGATTTAACATTGTTTTGATAAATAATATTCTGTGTCGGTTTGAGGGTATTTCCATTAAACAACAATGAGACATTAATATTTTGAGTTATCAGACCTGCAAATAAGTACAAGTTGACTGACACCGAAATGTACTTATTTGACTAAACATTTCTTCATTGAACAAAGAGATTGAATAAATGGACCATACAAAAACAACAAACTAACAAACTAACAAAAAACAAGACAAAACAAACAAAAAAAAAAAAAAAAAAGAAAAGAAAAAGAACATATATATATATATATATATATATATATACTACTACTACTACTACTACTACTACTACTACTACTACTACTACTACTACTACTACTACTACTACTACTACTACTACTACTACTACTACTACTACTACTACTACTGCTACTACTACTACTCCTAATACTACTACTACTACTACTACTACTAATAATAATAATAATAATTATAAAGTAAATTTTCAAAATCACCACCAACAACAAAAACAAACTTTAATCTGACGTCTTACTCAATATATCTATAAATGCATGATGTATAATCAAGCTCAAATAATAAACTAGCAATTTACCCCAAACATCTAATAATTCAATGGATATTGTATTGATGATGATGACAAAAATATACAATTCTTTGTGCACAGTCCAATATTCATTCCTCGACAATTTTACGAACACACAACTGATCCATATCAAACGTTTCATCTAGTGACCCGGATTTTATCGGCGCCCTTTGTGGCAAATATCCTGTTTTATCAAGTTTTACGAGTATTCCGTTGCCACCTGCAGTGCTCATATGTAGCCATTCATACCTGGATCGAGTGAAACAATACGCCAAACATTCCATTTGATTGTTTGAAAAGGTTTGGTCCGTTTGAAATTCGAGTCCGTGTTTTTTTGTCAATTTGAGGTCAGAGTTGGAAGAAAAACCAATCTGTATGCCATAAATATAATGAAAAGAAAACAAGAATATAACTTATTGGAATGTTACTAAGAAAACTTGGGCATTTATATAGCGTAATACTATAAACACACTAGAAATGTGCTCAAAGTGCTCTACAAATATTCCCACGTCAACAGCAACTCTTAACGTGGAAGACTAGACACTACACTTTTGACAGGCGTTATTACAATGTTACTCTCGAAAGAGAAACCAATCCATATGGCATAGAATGTAATGAAAAAAAAAATCAAGAAAGAAGCCTATTGGATTGTTACTAAGAAAATGTGGGGTTTTATGTAGCGCTTTTATATTTATACTATATTTAGACTATAATATGATTGCGCTCAAAGCTCTTTACAGGGGCTTCCAAGTCAAAGACAACTCTTAAAGAAAAATAAATCAATATACTTCGCAGGAATTTCCAGGTTTGAGAGTTTTTGCCAAATAAGGCAAGGGTCAATTAAATCGATCTATATTTGAAGGACGAGTTTTATGGCCAAAGTTTTAAAGCAGACAATAACAATTGCTTTCCACCTTTTTGATAGGACGATGTTCTGTCACAAAATAATACTTTCTTTCTAGTTAAAATTAAACCTAGTTACCCTCTCTTCTCTGCATTTTTATTGGTCTTGAATTTCTTGCCACCCTCTAGATTTTACACTATTCCATCACAATGTACAATATACTTTCCTTCTGATCTAAATTAAACCTAGCTACCCTTTTTTCTCTGCGTTTTTATTGATACTTGACTTCAAATTTGTTCTTTCTTAATATTATATTGACGTTTAACTACTTGACGCTGGTTCCCTTTCATTTACCCAATACAAGTTATCGTGCGTTCGATATTGAGTGATCCAGTTATTTGACACGGGTGCGTTGTTGCCCGGTTCCCTTCAATGACAAAAACTCGTGTTTTATCAAAGGATATAGGAGCCGTCTATTGTCACCAGGGTGTGACAGAGACTCTATGTTTTGTTTTCGGTAGGTTTGTGTTTTCGTAGCCCCACAGTAGTGTTATATTGGTCTGGGCGTTGTGGTATGAAGACAAGAGTGAACTATCTGCAACCTTTGTTCTTTTTTCTTTCTTTCTACGACTTGATTTCTTAGTCATTTTATTGGCGTTTGGCTGATGTCGTAAGGAAATGGTAAGAAAAGGGGGAGGGGGTATGGCAATGGATTAAGGGGCTGTGGTTTTTCTCAATTGGACTTTTTTTTTTAAAGAGCGGGGGTGGGGGGGGGGGGGTTACTTCTCTGGAGATTTAAAATGTGACCTATCGGATGTTTTAGGAATGAATTCATGGGTACTTTATTGGAGCTTGGCAGAGGCTAGTGACGTAAGGAATATGGAACTAAAGTGTGATGTGAAAAAACTGGTTCCAATCTCAATGGAAGTGTAAAACCACTCTTCTGGGAGACTGGATACATACTTTGTGTAAGTGATCTTCTGGTTTCAGAGTGATGGCGTCTTATTTTATAGTCTAAATATAATATGCTGGTCGTCAATTAAGATCATCCATCCTCGCTCTTTTACGACCCGTAATCCTAAAAATCTGCCTATACATCCTGCTAGTTAAATAGTTATGCCACCCGATTGTTAAATATGTAATCTATTTATTATTAGTCCTCCTACAAACACACTTCCAAGATTTTGGAACTGGAAGAGTAGAAGAAGTGGCGTCATGTCCTATTGCTAAAGTAAATAAGTTAGAAAAGGGGGCGCTGCGTTCATTGGATTAATAGGCCCTGGTTGCCCTCCATCGAACTTTATACAAAAAAACAAAAAGGGTGGGAGGGGGTATGGCCTAAAAAGTGACCAACGGAGTGAATCTGGAATTTTGTTTAGAATGAAGTCATGGGCATTTCGTTGATTTCGTGGGTGTTTGGCAGCGGCTGGTGAGGTAAGGAACTGGTAAAGTAGATAATTTAGAAAAGAGGTCGCTGTTCGCACTAGATTAAGGGACTTGGTTGCACTGTAGCCATCGTTAACTTAAAGTTAAAGCCAGACACTGACCAAAAAGTGACGTCAAACTATGTCCTAGTGGGTTCTAGTGTCAGGCTATAAGTTAACGATGGCTACGGTTGCACTCCATCGGACTTTCTTTTTTTCTTTCTTTTTTTTTTAAAGGGAAAACTGCATCTTATATGGCTTAAAATCTGACCCATCGGGCCATTCTAGTATTTTGTCGGAATGAAGTTATGGGCATTTAATTGGCGTTTGGCTGGTGACGTAAGGAATCGGTAAAAAGGTAAGAAAAAAAAGGGGCGGGGGGTCAGTGGTTTGGCAATATATTAAGGGGCGGTGGTTGCACTCAGTCGAGTTGATATTAAAAAAACGAAACCTGCTTCTCTAGTAACATAAAATTGGATTCACCGAACCTGGTGTTTTGCTGAAATGAAGTCAAGGGCAATTCATTGGCTTTTGACCGCGGGTGGTGACGTAAGGAGTAGGTAGATAAAAAGAAAAATACAACCAAAAAAAAAAAGGGGGGGGGGGGGGGGGAGGGGGGCGTGATATGGCCCTAGATTAAGGGGCGATGTTTGTGCTCCATCGGACTTTCTAAAAAAAAAAAAAAAAGGGGGGGGGGGGTGGAGGAACAGAGCTTCTCATGTGACTTAAAATGTGACCATTGAAATCAATATGGTATTTTGTCTGAATGAACTCCCGGGCATTTCATTGGCGGTTGGCTGGTGACATAAGAAATTGGTTGCCTTTTGAGAAAAGGGGCGGTAGATAGCACTTTTTTAATGAACGGTGGTTGCATTCGATTAGGCTATCTAATAAAAGGAGGGGGAAAATGCTTCTCGTGTGACTTAAAATGTGACCTGTTGGGTCAACCCAGCATTTTGTCGGAATGAAGTCATGGGCATTTTATTGGCCTTTTGCAGCCGCTAGTGACGTAAGGAGTTAGTAGATAGGTAACAGAAAATAAAAAAGGGGGCGATGGTAGAACTTGATAACGGGGGGTGGTTGCACATCATCGGGCTTTCTAAAAAGAGAAAACTGCTTCTTGTGTGATTTAAATTGTGACCCATCGGGGTCAATCTGGTACTTTGTTGGAATGAAGTCATGGGCATTGAATAGGGTTCAATAGTCGTCACTTCCATCGTAATGACGCATGGTTACTGGTTCTAAACTATTGGAACAATGGAGGACGCCATTATCTCCATCACCGCACTTATTAAATAACTTCTCCGACTAGCATATAAGTGTATCCAGAGGAGAAAAATATTTTTAATCTGATCATGTTTTGATTTTATACATTCTGATCACATGACATGTAAAAAAGTTCTAGCCAGCATGAAGAATAAAGAGTACCGATTTTCTTTGCTTAGAACCAAGCTTCTGGTTGCTGGGCGGACGTGACATCAGACTATTGAATCCTACTCTGACGTATGGCAACGGCTGGTGATGTCAGGAATTGGTAAAGTAGGTAAGATAGAAAAAATAAAAAAAAAAAAAGGGGGGGGGGGGGTGCGAGTTTTTTTTTTTTGCACCAGGTTGGGCTATTTTGTGACGTCATCTGAGAATAACCCTCTTCGCCAACCAGCCTGCACTATTTTTAGCATCGCCACAATGGGAAGTCCGTGACAGAGGTCGGACAAGGCCATAGGTCAGCGCGCGCGTTGTTCAAGGTTCAAAGGGGTGTGCAGTTGGCTAGCCTACACTACACACTACACGATGTATGCCTACCGTATTTTTGATTGTTAAGAAGAAGAATAATGAGAAGAAGATAACATACTTTTAAAAAATGTTTGATATAATACTATAATACTGTAGTTGAAGTTTGAAATATAAGTTAGCAATAGAAATTAGACCACACTATTGTTGTCTTGAGTTGTGTCTACAGTGGTAGCTAGTGTGGATAGATGCAGAAAAAGTACGTTACACAAATCAAGTGCATTGTATGTAGGGTCCATCTCTGTAGGTCTATTACTATATTTAGGTGATAAATTATTGCACAACTGTGATTGGTAAATTTATAACTGCTGCAAAAATACAACATTTTTTTTTAAACGTAGTGTTTTTATGCACCTCGGTTGACGGTGTATCTTTTATGCACCTCCGTCACGATGCGCATTCCACCCAATTTCATCAGCGATATTGTGTTTCTGTATTCGGACATGGCAAAAGTTATATTGTGACATATGTAGGATGTTTTTGTTAATAAATTTATACAAAAATAACAATAAACTAAAAAATCGAAATATAGAACCAGAAAATAGAAGTTGCATTGAAGGTAAAATAATGTCTTAGAAAGACCTTATTAAATGTGATGGACAGTTAGGTGGCTCCGTAGCGCAGTGGACAAGCTTTCAGACTTTTTTGCCTTGAAAGTACTGGGTTCGATTCCCAGTAAACATATATTTTTTTAAAAAGTTTACTTTATTGAGAAAGACATCTTTTTTTTTTTTTTTCAAAAACTTTTTATCGTGTTAAAAAAAAATAATTTTCTAAAATTCTTTATTTATTTAAGATCAGTATGTGTGTGCCATGTCTCTTTTTACCTTTGATTTTTTAAATTATTGTGAATATTCTTTAATTTATTATCATTGTATAAACGTACACCGGTAATCACTAAGCAGCGTGCTAAACTACAATCTAAAATTATTTAAACCTCATGGTCGTATGCAGTAACATTTTCATTAATTAACCATCACCGCCAACGGAGGTGCATAAAAACGGTGCGTTGTAGTTGTAGTAGTAGTAGTAGTAGTAGTAGTAGTAGTAGTAGTAGTAGTAGTAGTAGTAATAGTAATAGTAGTAGTAGTAGTAGTAGTAGTAGTAGTAGTAGTAGTAGTAGTAGTAGTAATAGTAGTAGTAGTAGTACTAGTAGTAGTAGTAGTAATAGTAGTAGTAGTAGTAGTAACAGTAGTAGTAGCAGTATTAGTAGTAGTAGTAGTAGTAGTAGTAGTAGTAGTAGTAGTAGTAGTAGTAGTAGTAGTAGTTTTAGTAGTAGTAGTAGTAGTAGTAGTAGTAGTAGTAGTAGTAGTAGTAGCAGCAGCAGCAGCAGCAGCAGCAGCAGTAGCTGTAGTGGCAGTTGTTGCAAGTGGAGGTTAGTGGTGGTCAATCCTAGTGTTGAGTCCGCGTGGAGTCACCGTTCCCAACAACTTGATCATATAAACCGCTTGCGTGTCAAAACGACACGTAAAAATAGTACTGTCACGTGATTATTTTTCTCCACGAATCAGCGTGAGACGGTAGACATGGAGGAACCTCCCTGACCCATTTTTAAACCTGCCTGTTCCCAACCTGGTGCAAAAAAAAAAACTCGCGGGGCGGCGGCGGGGAATGTTCGCACTGGTTTAACGGGCCGTTCCAGACTTTCCAAAAACAAAAAAAAAAAAAAAAAGGGAAAAAAGGGGGCAAAACTTCGCGGTGTCCCAGGTTTGAGAGTTGTTGCCATGATTAGGGTCATTTAAATCTACCGATATGTGAAGAACGAGTTTTCTGGCCAAAATTTTTAATAAGTTTTTTTTCTCTCTCTCTCTCCAGAGTACCGCAGTTAATTGGTTAAGTTGAAATGACGAGAAATGTAAAGTTAAGGTATTTATTCTCACTTAAAGAATCTACAACCATTATTTCCAACAGCTTAACCCGAGTCTCAATTATTTTTTATTACAAATTCCATTTTTAGCATTTATATCACCTCGACACGATACTATTTAGAGGCGATAGGTCACAGCTATCTATTGATGCTGTGCATTTAGGTAAAATACTCACAACATCCACCAGCCGGATATAACGTACTAACGCAAAAAAAAAAAAAAAAAAAACAAAACAAAAAAACTAGGTGTAACCTTGAACGTTTGTATTCTGATTGATATAATTTAGTGAGAAGTAATCACCAATGTGGCTGAATAAAAACTCTAAGAAAGAGCTGAGTGGCGTCAATTTCGTTCCCTCTATATAAACACACCGACAGGAGGGCCAGACTTTCGAAAATGTGGACACTTTATAAAGTGCTCAATAAAACTTGACTAAATAGTTTTCACTCTGAGGATTTTCAATAAACGAGACGTGGTGTCAAATGACAGAGAACTCCACTGTAACGAAATGCTTCCGTGTAGGCGTCAGTTTACGACAGGATGTACGTCGCCGTAGTATTAGTTGTTGTTGTTATTGTAATCCCTCCGGAACAACCCTTCTTTTGTTGATACAGGCCGTATCAGATCATGCACCTATGGCCCGGAAGTTTGAATTAAACTACGTAGTGTGGGTGTTATTGTGAGAAAGGCATCAATCTTGTTTTCTCCGTAAACTTATAAGCAAAGTAGGATCCCTGTATTCTACGGGAGTGACTTTGTTATGGTATGGCTTGATTGATATCTCGTAACTATGGGGCTGACGAATTATTTTTTCCTTGATATGAGGATGTCCGGTATCAGGATGGGTTGTTGTTGTCCATGATTATGGAATCTGGGGGAGTTTTAAGGAATTTCAGATGTTTACGGATATGACTAACATCCGTTTGTGTGGGTAGAATTTTGCTTCGTTTGCTTGATTTTTGCCTATAAATGCCAGAGTTTTGAGCAGTTTCTTCAGACCACTCAGCGGAGTCTTTTAGGCTCATTGTCTCAAAAGAGACCAGACAGCGGAGTCTTTTAGGCTCATAGTCTCTAAGCGATAACCACAGCGGAGTCTTTTAGGCTCATTTGTTTAACTCTTGTGTAGAGTTGGATTAAAGTCTTGTGTAGACTTTGTAGTGCTCAAAGTTCGAGCTGAAACACGTTTTGTGTTAACTCTTGTGTAGAGTGTGATTTAAGTCTTGTGTAGACTTTGTGGTGCTCAAAGTTTGAGCTGAATCAAGTTGTGTTATAACTCTTGTGTAGAGTTTGATTAAAGTCTTGTGTAGAATTAATTTGTGATTTCAATAATCTGTTCGGCTCTGGTGAGATTTTGAATAATATGTTGTGATTACAATTATGATTGTGTTTTGATATCAATATCATAATATCACTTTAAATTTTGATTCTCAATTAATTAATCAGATAATTAAATTAATTGTATAATATATTCTTGTTGTAAAGAAAATAAGCTTTTCTTGCTATAAAGCATTATTATTTCATATCTACAAAGTAAAGCAATATTAATCAACATTAATAAATTGATTTGTTAAAGTAAAATAATATTTACTCATTTAAAGTAAACATATTGAGTGAGTTCGAATATAGATAGAGTTATATTCGTATGATTAATTGAGCATTTATATAGCGCAATATCCACTTAACGTGCTCAATGCGCTTTACAAGGGGTCCCTGGTCAACAGCAACATTTAACATATAGGACGAGACATGACGCCTGTTAGGCGATATTACAATTTTTCGGACAAAGACAATGCTGTTAACGGCCAGGTACTCATTTTACACCCGAGTACGGTGAGAGAATGTGAGTAAAGAGTCTTTTCCAAGGACTCAACTATGCGCCGAGCGAGGCTCGAACCCAGGACCTTCCGATCCGAAAGCGAGTGTCATACCACTAGACCACATAGCCGCACGATATGATTATCATATTATAACAAAATCATTTTCTTTCTTTAAAGTGAATGAGCCGTCGGAGGCTGGGCTTTAACAAGCCAACTTTAGGCTATACACTCATAGCTTGACCCTAATAGAAACTGAACATTTGCCTGTTTTATAAGTTACCTGTGAAGAACCATTTGCTTATTTTAATATCAGAACATTGAGAAACAATTGATCTGTTTATGAATACTGTGAAATCAGAACAATTTCAAGAAGAGACAAATTAACAATATTAGAACAACCTTACAGTTTTTGTTGAATATCAAGGACACTCTTTTGGCTTTCTTCTACACGTCTGGATTGTGTTTAGTTAGTTAGTTAATTATTAGTTGCCTGTATGACTGTGATGGTTGCAACCTATCTGTGAGATTGTCTGATGTGGTAGCGGTTTGGTAAAGTATTGATAATTAATTGATTTAATTATATATTTTCATATCGCTTTCATATCATATTCATCATCACACCATCTCCATCAATTTGTCATCCATCCATTTGATTTCATACTTATGACATCTATCATTTCATCTTCATATCTCATAATATCTTGGTTATATTGTAATAAAATATATCTTCATTTAGCTTCAAAACCTTTATCAACGTATTGTGTTTGGTTATTGATCGATGTCGTAGCTTGAATATAGCACACATAAACAAGGTTGCAAACTGCGCTACATAAGCATACGGTTTACGTGCGCACTTTGTGACATCCACAAAGAAAACCAACAATCAATAAAATGGTAGGCACGTCAAATGTCACGCACTGTGTCCGGTCTTATAGTCCTATAGATTCGGTCATAATATTATATTGATATTATAACAATACGAGCGTTATTTAATTCCTCCTTTTTACTCTGTTTTAGAAACCAGAATACAAGTCTGAAAGAAAAAGAGAGAAAGACCAAAATCCCCAACATTCCTGACTACATTTTTTAAAAAATTTGACTGATTATAGTAAGAACAGTGTAAAAAGCTCACTTTGCGACGCTGAGCTGCGGTTGACGCCTAGGTTATATCAGTTTTCTGTTCGAATAGACCCTAAAGACTAATTTCCTCTCGGGAATGAATAAAGGGAATTTCATTATTATTCATTAAAAAAAAAATATGATGAATGTTTTCGTAGAGTCATGATGTGTGAGGAAGGACGAAAAGAACAATAATAACAAAAACAGAAGGAATGGCAATAACCATTGAGTGCTTTGTATGTAAAATCTGAGGATTGAAAAAAAAACAACCCAACCCATTCTCCACTGCATAATCAATCAATGCCACGTCGCAACAGGTCTGCAAAACCCTACAATATCACGGGTATACGAAGGAAAAACATCATTCCCAAAATAAATGGACCAACGGGAAGGTGGGTGGAAATCGCTGGTCGATACAATCAATCCATCGAAGAGACAAAAGAAGACAGTGTGGCACAAAATTATTGACAAGTGGGCTAGAAAACCAGATTTAACAATTGAATTCATTGGTTGAAAAACAACATGCCGATTTCTTTCTTCTTTCTTTCTTATTTTTCTAAGCCGATCATTGGTTGATTAACTCGCTATGTCAAAATACCCTGACATGTTTTTCACTTATCAAAAACCTTTTTATCGCTTCTTTAAAAAACGCCTCTTGTATTCCTAAAATCTTTTCACAAGAAAATGGTAAATGTACACCATATCAATATCATTTCAACATAAGCCCATTGAGATTTGATTCTTATATAGATTTATATATTTTTTTAATAGACCGTGAAAGAAAGAATGTATGCATTCTGAAACGACACCGGAGTAAAAATGCCTTATGAAAAATGAACTCCTCACACTCCTATGCAGCGGAGAATTACTCCCCTAGTACGAAACCACTCCTTCATAATCCGCCTATAAATCTCTGACAAGATTGTCTTTCTTCCCGCTCAGAAAACGTGGAATCGAGAAATAATTTTGCTGGACAAAGTTTTTGTGAAGGGAGTCAATTTTTCTTAACCGCGGGAATAAAGATGGCGTACACCATAAGCACTCAGGAGTTGTTTTTTTTTTTAATCGTACGTTGAAGTCACTCCGGAGTAAATAATCACATGGAGTAATTTTCTTCTGGTACACACGCAGTGTAATTGAAGGAAATGTGTATTTGAGACATTTGCACTGTCCAATTATTGTTATAATCATTATTCTTATCATCATCATCATCATCATCATCATCATCATCATCATCATCATCATCATCATCGTCGTCGTCGTCGTTATCGTCATCATCATCATCGTCATCATCATCATCAACATCATTATCGTCATCTTAACCATCATCTTCATCTTCCTCATGGTCATGTTTTTTGTTTTTTTTTGGAATTTCCACAATACTCCGTATACTTCCAGTATACTATCGATACTATACGCATCCGGACCGACAAGCGTGAAGCAACAAAAAGTAAAGAGATAAAGAAAACTTTTACAACTGAATGCAATGAAAGAAAAGAAAATGTCCTTATTCCCCTTATCCGTAGAAATAATATGATATCGATTAAACTTTATTCATACAATATGACAAAGTAATAATATAATATCGAATTCATTCTTATCTGATACAAAGCAAATTTATAAAGATCTGCTCCGGTCCACATAAAGAGACTTTATACAGTGGGTTATTTTACGATTAGGGGATGAGGTGGAGGTAGTGCTGGTTGAGCTGTTGGGGGGGGGGGGGGGGGGCATAAGGAACAAGAGGTCTAACTCTAGCATACCGTTAGAATAATATGTACTAATTGTTATGTATGCTGTACTTTGGTGAAACATGTTTTAATAATAAGTTTAGCTAGAAAACTTAATTTTAAGATATTGAATCAATTACAATTACCTGACTTGTCAAAGGAATCCACATAGCTCAGTTACTAGAGCACTCGTTTCACACGCAAAGGGACCGATCGAGATCGATCCATGGTGAAGTGCCAGATTTTTTTCCTGACTCTTGTCCACCCAGCGGTGATAGGGTAGCTGGGTTAGTTGGATCTGACAGAAAGCACTTTGTGATAGACTAGCATCCTATCCAAAAGGTAGCTAGTAATTTGCTATTGTTGTCCGTTTCACGGGATAGAAACTCCAGCTCCACGGGCCTAATGACTCTGAAGGACTCTCAAGGTGTCAAATACTCTCAAACAAGAGACTTCTAAATATAATATCAAGTAGCTATTATGTCGGTATGAAGCGAATGCCTACTAAAAGTGAATATAAAGTTAATATAATCAGTTATGTGAATTTGTCTATCGCAAAGTAATTTCCGCCAGATCTAACAGACCCAGCTACCCAATCACTGCTGGGTGGACAGGGGATGGGGGGGGGGGGCAGAAAAAATCTCGACTGCACCCGGGATCGATCTCGGTCCCTTTGCTTGTGAAGTGAGTGCTTTACCAACTGAGCTATCGTCCTATCCAAAGGGTATATTGATATTAATTTTTTTTTAAAAGTATTTTGTTGGAGTTTATCAGAAAAGTCTAAGGAATATCAAGGAAATGGGTGATATTACATATTACATTCCATGGTCATATCTTCGGTGGGAATGGGCGGGTAAGACAAATTGTGTTGGTTGGTAATCCCGTTGGTTACAGTCCAAATCATGATATATCTTGGGGGGTATTCTGAAGAATCGTTGGGGTGTTAGGAATCAAAGAAAGATGATCCCTAGCTATGCAGAAATGCGACGACTGTCTATCTCTCTCGGATTTGGGGCGGCCATTACGATAATTCCATTTGTGTTGTGTGCGGATGTCAGAACGTGAATGCTGCTGCGGCACTACTCTGGAAAAACAGTGTTT
>NC_088361.1:89579684-89667184 GCF_034508935.2 Berghia stephanieae | reverse complement strand
GAGCACGTTCCGTGTAAATTGCTCTATATAAAAACTCAAGTTTTTGTTTTTATTTCGATTGATTATATCGCAATGCATAAGCTTGGGTAAGTCCTAAAAGGGTTGGTTTTACAATCCAATTGAATTCGATCCCATAAAACCTATTAATATGAATATTTCACAAACTCGGGCTGTTTTTCCTTATTAGTGTCTCTTGTTTTAGACAGCTTTCATTTAAAACAAAAGAAAACTAAAAACACAGAGACAGAGTTTGGTGGGTTGATATAAAAGAATGGCTTTGTATCGTGGCATAGGAATATTGATCACACAAGGATAGAAAGCCATCCTTGGTAGCAAGCATCATTTAACAAAACAATAAAAAGGTTGTTGTTATCAACGCCGTACCTGACAGCCAAGGGTTTTCAGTTATAATATAAGAAAAGCAATCCTTCAGAGTCACACAGCCCATATGGAGGAGTCTATCCTGGTTTCTGTAACAAGGAATAGCAATTGCATGCTACCCTTTGGACAGGACGTTAGTTTATCGCAAAGTATTTTCCGCAAAATTGACCAGGCCCAGGTACCGAATTACTTGAACAGGACAGAACAGATGTGGGGGTCAAAAAGAAAAAAAATCTCGGCTTTACCTGGGATCGATTTCGGGCCATTTGCTTGAGAAGCGAATGCTCTATCAACTGAGCTACGGGGACCCCCCCCCCCCCCCCAAGACATAAATATTTTAGATCAGCCCTTGGCTTATGCAGATCAAACCTGAGACCTATTGATCGCTGGGCCGATCTCCTGGCATAACACATGATGTTTTATCATTTTACTTGTTTACTTGTTTACTTACATAATAGCGCAGCTGTCCAACAATCGGAGGTCTGCGAGTTGAACCCCTGTCGATGAGCTTAAATAAATGGATTATTTTTTTCTTTATGAGTATTTTATCAGCTTTGTTCTCCGTCTTTGTCCATTCATGCACACCTTGTCAAATTTCCAAGTTGGAAGTTTCAATGTTTGTTCAAGCTCTACATAAAGGGTCAATAAATTAGAAAGTGGGTGAGAATTGCCGGTATCGGATTGATAAGGTAGATAAGAAATAATAATATATCAATACTTCCAATTGGAGAGCTACGCACATGACAATAGCACCACGGTCTTTGATGTATCGATGGAGTAGTAGTGTTAGTAGTAGTAGGAGTAGTAGTAGTAGTAGTAGTAGTAGTAGTAGTAGTAGTAGTAGTAGTAGTAGTAGTAATAGTAGTAGTAGTAGTAGTAGTAGTAGTAGTAGTAGTAGTAGTAGTAGTAGTAGTAGTAAATAGGTAGTAGTAGTAGTAGTAGTAGTAGTAGTAGTAGTAGTAGTAGTAGTAGTAGTAGTAGTAGTAGTAGCAGTAGTAGTAGTAGTAGTAGTAGTAATATTAGTAGTAGTAGTAGTAGTAGTAGTAGTAGTAGTAGTAGTAGTAGTAGTAGTAGTAGTAGTAGTAGTAAACCACAGATTTCTTAATTATTCAGGTTTCTTAACCGTGACACATTGTCTCAAAACGGTATTACTTTGCGTTGGAAAACATACGTGCCATGATAATATTATGACGTGTTTTAGATATAATGATACTGAACCATTACTCTTCATATACGACTTGGATGTATAGAAACACTGCTTATTGTTATTAATAGTATTTCCGTCTCCCTACTTCCTGTTTTGTGTTTTTGTAGAGATGGCCAAATAAAGCAAATCTCGTCTGTTTTATCGTAAATAATCTTAAGTCAGATCACATTCAATGAGCATCACTAGAGTGAATTACAAGGTATCAGAAGTAAAAACCAAGTTTAGCTAGAAGTAAATCTAATACTGAAATTATCAAAAATATTAAATTTAGTTTCTTGAAATTTAAGAATTTATACTCACCCCCTCAATTGACGTGCACTTAGCAGGTCTGATAACCGAAAGCAATTATGGGCTTGGTATAACATTGCTTTAATGGACAATATTTTGCGATTGTTTAAGAGGATTTCCATTACAACAATGAGCCCATAACAATTTGGGTCACCAACCTGCAAATATGTATACGTCGCAGCCACTAAAAAGCCCATAAAATTCAACAAAGTTTCACGGTATCTATATCATACCATTCTGAGGGTCACTTGATAAACAATCAGAGCAATACGGAATGTAAAATTCTTTTTTTTTTAACTCGTGCGATTTGAATTTCGGACATAATATACAAAAAAAAACCTAGAGCATTTATAAACCGCAATATCCATTAAACGTGCTCAAAGATAGTTACAAGAGTTCCTAGCTAACAAAGGCACTTAACGTGTATGACGAGACATGACGCCTGTTAGGAATGACACTCGCCTTCGGATTGGTAGATCATTGATTCGAGTCCCGCTTTGAGAAACGCATAGTTGAGTACTTGAAAAAGGCTTTAAACTCACATTCTCTCACCATACTCGGGTGTAAATGGC
Source organism: Berghia stephanieae (assembly GCF_034508935.2). NCBI lineage: Eukaryota > Metazoa > Mollusca > Gastropoda > Nudibranchia > Aeolidiidae > Berghia > Berghia stephanieae. The sequence continues at coordinate 89,664,736 of NC_088361.1, read as the reverse complement.
CGTTAACAGCGTTGTCTCAGTCTGAAAAAAGTTGTAATATTACTTAACTCGTGTCTTGTCCTAATTGTTCAGTGTTGTCGTTGGTTAGGGACACCTTGTTAAATGCTTTGAGCACGTTTAGTGGATATGCTGCTATAATAAATCTCAATATAAAAAAGGGGAGGGGGGGGGAGTTTGTTTTGTTTTGTTGTTTATTTTTTTTCTTTTGTTGTTGTTGCTGTTGTTTGCTTTTTCTAATAGTAATAGAAATGGATTTATGGGACACAGAAGCTATCGCTTGGTTATTGCTAATGTAATCGTCTTAATGTTTATTTGAAAACTTCGCGCAAATAAATGGTTACAAATATTATGTGACCTAGAGAGTCAGTATGAAATGGATTAAAGGAGGAAAGTTGAGTTTAAAATTTTAAAAATAAAAATTATTAGGGAATTTTTAGTGTTCAGAGGGGATTATAAAACTAAATTCATTCTCCTCAATGGACACATGTAATGAGTCTTCAGAAATCTTAGGTATAAGCCAAGAATAAAATGTCCAAAGACGTGCGACAAAAATAGGAGAGAAGGAGAAAGACGAGGATAACGATGATGACGACAACGACGACGACGATGATGATGGTAATGATGACGATGACACGACGTTGACGACAACGACGATGAAGTTGATGATGATGATGATGATGATGATGATGATGATGATGATGATGATGATGATGATGATGATGATGATGATGATGATGCAATGCATCCACCTACCTATTAAAGCACAATATAATTCTTCAACATTCCAATATTCCAAAAGTCATTTTTCGTACAAGAAAAATATCCATTTTCCACACTATGAAACAACAGGAGAGACAACATTGACAAAACACACCACTCCACAAGAAATCAAACACGAAGTACTCCGCAGATTGTACTAATATGATTGATATATACCTATATCGCTTCGTATTGATGTCACATTTCAATGATTTAACTGTCTCAATACGACTAAATGAAAGACTTGGCACCTGCCCACCCTCCAATTTGCCGTTTCAATAAATGGCCCGTTCCGTTTTCTTCGATTGAATGCGAATCCCGCGACAGAGAGCGCCGCAAACTCTCAAAACAATAACAATAATATCGGAAAAGCTAGAACTTTTTTCGTTGCCAGATCAGTTATATAGAACGTGGCCTAATGTTATAGTTTGTGTGTGTTTTGTTTATTTGTTTTTGTTGTTTTTCTTGTTTGTTTTTGTTTTTGTTTTTGTTTCGTTTTGGTTTGGTTTTGTTTTTTAAAAACATTTATACCCCCCCCCCATTCTCTTTCTCTTTCTCTCTCTCTCTCTCTCTCTTTCTCTCTCTCTCTCTCTCCCTCTCTTTTTTTCTCTCTTTCTTTCTTTTTTTCTTTCTTTCAACTTATCTTCCTCCCCTTTCTCTTTCTCTCTTTTCTCCATCTATATAATTAGATTCAAAAAGTTTAAGGGTGTTTCCGACACTTTTGGGTCATAATACCAGCTCCTAGAGAAAAGAGAATGGTACAAAACACATAAAACATCAATAAGATAAATATGGTATTTGAAATTCAATGTTTGCAATACAAGATCATTGTTAATGATCAGGTACTCATTTTACACCCGAGTTCGGTGAGAGTTATGTTAGTAAAGAGGCTTTTCTAAGGACTCAACTTTTCACCGCCAAGAGCAGGACTTGAAATGTCACCCAATGAATGTAATATCAATTATATGTCTTTATCTTCTTTTGAGATATTGTATATCTCACGCTCTAAATTAAAAAAAAAAAAGAACAAGGCAAAAGGGAATAGTTGATATGATCAGCAATTCACCTTTACAGTTAGCCCGACGTATACATATATGCAGGTCTGGTATCCGAACCCACTTATGGGCCTAGTTTAACATTATTATAATGGACAATATTTTGCGTCATTTTTAAAAGATTTCTCTTACAATAGTGAGCCCATAATGAAATGGGTTATCAGACCTACAAAAAGTGCAGGTCGATCTAGCCCATAAGTCTTTAGTTATCAGTGAGACAATTGTATGTTGACATTACCTATTCTTCTTTAAAAACAAACAAACAATCCCCCACCCCCCAAAAAAAAAACCAACAACAAAAAAACAAAACAAACAAACAAACAAAAACACGTATTAAAAAATTTAGCAAGAAAACTCGCCCTTCAAATATAGCTCGGTTAAAATTACCCTCATCTTGGCAAAAACTCTCAAACCTGAGACTATAATCACCCATGCACCAACTTGACCTTTTGTTTGTACGTATGATTGTGTGTACTCGTACTTATAATGTCCGTGCATCGATTTGATCTTTTCGTCTGTTTATGTATTAACTATTATAATATATTTATAAAAAACAACAGGGTATTTTGAGGTCTTTTGACTAATGTAACCCTTAATGATTATGATATGGTATGATTTAAAGTTAAAATTTTACGTTTTGATTTGATTTTTTTTTTTTTTTTTGGATATTTTTTTTGATTTATTATTATTTTTTTTTTTTTTTTTGCAGCTTGAAAAATAATTACATTCATCCTCCTCAATAAATAGTCTATATTTTACCAACGTTTCATATTTTTATTTTGATTGTGGATTCCATTTTAAGCATCTAGTTCACACCGATGGGTCACAAATGCGCACAACAATCGACGTGCAAATATTTTCAGGTCTGATCACTGAACGCAATATTAATCATGGGCTTGATTTAACACAGAGGTCCCGATAGCTCAGTTGGAAGAGCACTCGCTTAACAAGTAAAGGGGCTGAATTCGATCTCAGATACACTGACTACAGTCGATATTTTTTTTCTGACCCCCCCCCCCCACTCACCACCCCAGCCCTTTCAACCCAGCAGTAATTGAGTAGCTGGGTCTGTTCGGTCTGACAGAAAGTACTTTGCGATAAACTGGCGTCCTGTCTAAATAGTATCAAGCAATTACTGTTTTTCGTTTCACGCCATAGAAACCGGGATAAACCTTGGCATCATGAGCCTTATGGTCCTGAAGGACTATTTATTTTAACTTAGTTGTAATGTGCAATATTTTGCATTGGATTGAGAGTATTTCCATTACAACAATGAGCCCATAACTATTTGGGTTACCAGACCTGCAAATAAGTACACGTCGACTACAACTGTTAATTGTTTTTAACATTATCTGGTGAGGAAATTTATTTCATTACGCTATATAATATGCTTTCTTCCATTGAGCTGTTTTTGATACCATATCAATCACAGGAAATTTAATTTACACCCTTCGTAATGCGCCATTTTTTGCACAACTCCTCCCCCCTCTCCCTCCAATATCAACGCGATTTCATATGGTTATTCTGAGAGTAAGGAGTAAACGTGAAAACGATTCGTCTATTTTTCATTCTTCTTTCTATGCATGAATAATCCAACCTGGCAATCCATCATATGATCGAAATCGAGAAATCCGATATTGACAAACTATGTGTTATCGATCCCTCAGCAATCGGGTGTGATTTCCTATAGAGCAGTAAAGTTAGGTGCCCCAAACGTAAACAAAAGTCGAGAAGCACGTGGCAAACCACATGTTCCTGTCTTGACAGCTCACGTTCCAATGTAAATAATAGAAAAAAATAACCTTTAAAATTTGGCTGTTAGGTGGCAAAAGAAACACATATTCATAAATACTCGATCATGCATCAAATAATGTCTAGATATGGATATTTTATGGAACAAAAGGTAAAATTTTCTAAAATTTATCAAAAGTTACAGTCAATCTATTTTTAGACCAGAGCAAATTATTGCGCTGGTGTGAACAAAACGAGAATTATTCGGAGCCTGATTTTCATAATAATTTAGCCTTATATTATTATTTCTGCAACTGTTAGATTTTATGTAAACATATTTTCAATACTGAAAGTGTATTGCCTACAACTCAAACTACAAAATTGGGAGACCTATATTGTGCGTAAATTATTCCGGTCCCTAACGGAAATCACTAGCAACTTGTTATTGTTTACGTTTGGGGCACCTAACTTTACTCCTCTATCGAAGAGCTTCTCGACCGTAGCAAGACAAAGTGCCTTAACCTTTGACTCTCGTTTTACATGCCTTCCCTCCCCTTGTTTTCCATGGCAACGCAGCATCATAACCAAATCAGTACCCCCTGAGCTCAAAGGACGCCCCATCGATTTCGGATTTTCATAACACTGTTTCGGACTGATCGCCTTAATGGCTTGAACGATAAAGGGATAAAATCAGCAATGTAATAATATTATCATGGAGATCGGGTCATGGCCAAGTACGTATTCGAGTGTCTGGGCCTTGAGGAAGAATATTCAAAACCGAAAAAAAACATTATTGTGACCAATCGTCTCAAATTAGAATTAATCCAAATTTTTAAAAAAATTATTTGCTTTTGCTGTTTGAAACATTGCTAAGCAAGGTGTATTATTCTCTCTATTGGCTTTGTCAGATTTTCATTGTAACTCATATCTGATATTGTAAATTCATATAGCTATCATGATTTATTATCACAATTTAGGTTTCTTAATCAATTCGAATCATTATTTACTTATAATAACTTATTTTCCATTATATCGTTGTATTGAATTGTTTAAATGCGATATTAGTTTGCTTACAATTCTTCAGGTTTGTGACTATATTACAGGTGTTATCATATTGAATGCCATGCAAATTGTTTCATTAAGTGTACTAAATTTCCGTAGCCAGCGTAATTACAAGTCATAAGACCGAGTAAACCTTCTAAATAATACCAAAATCAGTCTCAGCCAATCTTGTGCTCCGCTTTCTTTATAAGGATTGAACGTGTCCAATCCTTGATGGTGCCCATCCGGCATTTTGGATAGAAGTGCCGTATGGCTGTCTACGCCTCCACGTGCTTGTCCTTCATCCGGTCCATAAAAGTCTCCTCTGCCTGGTGTACCGTGAGATATCCCCCTGGGATGGAGGGATCGGGACATTCTACAATTGGTCGAATTGTGAATTCATAAGAGTGATGAACCCTCCAGTTACCGATCACTTGGCAGCATCACGTGATCCATATCCTGATGAACGCATCGCATTTGGGGCAGGCAATGTATCCCCATCTATAGAGATTGTTGGCTGTTCTGCCATGTCTCGCTCGTTTGGCGTTTGCAGGATGTCCACTGTTTCCTTGCCAGAGTTCTGAAGCCCAAGGGTTGTTTTGTTGGGTCGTCGATTAGATCAACCCCTCGTGGTTTTCGTTCGTTACATTCTTTTTGCCATGCTTCGATTAGGTCAAAATTTTCGATTTTGGAAGCATAGAAAGGCTTTCTAGATTTCAACCGGTGCGTTGCGAGAGATGTTTCGAGTACGATGTTGAGAGGCGTGTTGGTGTCACAGGTGTCCAGGCGGTTGTGTTGCTTCTGGGTAACTTCCTTTCTACTTAGGCGTGGAGGGACAATTTCGCTCACCGCTGGGAGTTGATTTTAGTGACCCTTATATTATCCTCAATGTGTCGTTGAGTGTCAAGTTTTGTGGTGTGTGTAGATTGTGACCAGACTGGGGCGCAGGCTTCTGCAACGCTGTAGCATAATGGTACATTTCTTTGTCGAATTGTGTTAGCTGTGTTTTCAATGTCATTATATGTATGTTAGCGATCTACCAAGAGCTATTTGGGCTGCGGGTTATATGGGTTGATAGACTTTGATTGCGTGGTGTTTGTTCCGGTAGAATAGAGTGCAGACAGTTCTAGTGGTTTCATTTTGAGGTATCACTTTTCGAAAAATACTTTTAGGGATTGGGCATCTCTGCTTAGTGCCAATTGTGGGTGTTGAATGTTGTTTGACCGATTTGCAATTGCGAAGTCGTCAGCGTATCCAAATTTAAAGGCGTTCATTTTTGGCGTGTCGCTTATATATGTGTTAAAGAGATCCCACGTTGTCGCGTGCAGAGGCTTAAGTACTTTTCAGGGGGAAAACTAGAGGGATTCACAACCGGTGCCAAGACTTCGACATACGGAGCCAAGACCTCGACATATGTCTTACTCCTGGGAACACACCTCCACCTTCAATGAAAAATGAAAAGCATTGTGGATGTATCCCTCTGTTCCTAACTCCATGTGAGGTTACTTGCATAACTGTTTTTGGGAGGCTAGTATGTCGGGTACACGACAAAACCATGACAACTTGTTTTGACAACAGCAAGCAAGGGTTCTTGGGGGCCTGTCAGGTGTTCAATTTGAGCATGTAATATACTCGTTGGTCTTATGGTCTTTCCATGAAATTCCTAGAAGTCTCCACATGCACTTGTTTTCAAATGTCTGGATTCTTTCATTTGTTTCTGCTGTCAATGTCGAGCTCTCATATCGATAAAGCAAGAAAGACAAACCCAAAGACTTGTACAGTTTTATTTTGGTTGGAAAGGTGATGCATTTGTTCTTTCAGATCTTATCCATCTCAGTTAAGGCAGAGATGGCCAGTGAAATTCTGCTTTTGACTTCCTGAGTTGGCGACCATCAGATACCTAGTCTTATAGCCCATCGTTATATGCTCCGATGTGTCCTTTGTATTTGTACTAACTAACGTCTTACTAGTTTTTTTTAAATCTCCATTCCGTGCGCTTCCGCTGCCTTCGTCAACCTGGTTGTGAGCTCTTGCAGTTTTTTGTTACTGCCTGCCAGAAGGTCGATGCCATCAGCGAATCGAAGGTCTTTGATCGCTCTTCTTTTTAAAAAAAAAAATCCGGCTCCATAGGGCCCAATGACTCTGAAGAACTACTTAAATAATATTAGACAGTTGCGACGAGTAACAACTAAAATGCATACCGTTTTCACGTTTTGACAGCCTTGATTATTGATGGTTGTAAATGACACTCATCATCAGACTATGTTATTTGTCTTCAATAAAAAAAAAAAATTAAAAATACCAATGAACCTTATTTTTATACTTCAGTCTTTAGAATCAGTTTTATGCGTCTCAATCTTCAGGACACATTACTGGATTGAGATGTTGGGCCACATATTAGAATATCCAAGGTAAGCTTATTTACAAGTCTGATAACCCAAATTGTAATGGGCTCATTGTTGTAATGGAATAAATATACCCTCAAACCAACGCAATATGATGTCCATTAGACGTCTACATCAATGTTAAATCGAATCCTCAAGTGCATTCGGTTGTCAGACCTTCAAATAATATATGCACGTCGATATTGCTATATATTTAATGTTACAAAGTTTTCATTTAATGTGTGACGTTGGCAAAAGTGTTTTGATTTGTCGAGCGAATGCTCAAAGGCAAAGGGGAAATATCATTAAGATCAATGGAATAAAATCCGGAAACGGAAATTTATTCAAATTGCATTAGCATGAACAGCTTTCAATTGATATTCTCTCTGTCAGTATCTCTCTCTCTCTCTCTCTCTCTCTCTCTCTCTCTCTCTCTCTCTCTCTCTCTCTCTTTCTCTTTCTTTCTTTCTTTCTCTCTCTTTCTTTCTTTCTATCAAACACATACAGACATACACTTTTTCTCTCAGTCTCCTCTCTCTCTCTCTCTCTCTCTCTCTCTCTCTCTCTCTCTCTCTCTCTCTATATATATATATATATATATATATATATATATATATATATATATATGTATATATATATATACATATATATATATATATATATATATATATATATATATATTATATATATATATGTGTGTGTGTGTATATATATATATATATATATATATATATATGTATATATATATATATATATATATATATATATATATATATATACACACACACATATATATATATATATATATATTATGTATATATATATATACATATATATATATATATATATATATATATATATATGTGTGTGTGTGTATATATATATATATATATATATATATATATATATATATATATATATGTATATATATATATATATATATATATGTGTCCAGCTCCGGTAGCGTGAAACGGACAAAGCATTTGCTTTCTACCTTTTGGATTGGACCCTAGACAATCTCAAAATAATTTTCGCCAAATCTAGCAGACCCAGCTATCTAATCATTGCTGGTTGGACTTCATTCGGGATGGATCTCGATCGCATTGCATGTGAAGCGAATACTCTGTCTACTGAGCTATTAGGACCTCCAGCCAAACATAAAAATACATAGAATACATACGTGTGGTTTTTTTTCAGAGCACGCAGAAGATTAAAAAAATATATATTTAAAAAAAGAGTGGCACAACTACAAAATGAAATTAAGCACTCGCAGCGAGATATTTCCATGAGGAAAATTACGTCACATCCATTTAGTGCATGGGCCAGTGGGCGAAACCCCCCCCCCCCCCCCCCCCCCCCTGGGGGAGTTTTCGCCACATGGTTTTTCTGAAACAGCAATATATCTTGAGTATTAATCCGGGTGTTACCGTTTTTTCAAGTGTCATTTACGAGAGTTACGGCCCTTGAAAGGTCATTAGGTGCATTTTTTTGTGAAATCGTTTTTGTGCATAAAATGGTTGTTTATCACCTTAAAATTGTTTCACATACAATCAATAACGGAATTTTATTGTAATTTCTCATTTTTTTGCCTCATATCATAAAATATTTTACAAAGCCATATAGCGTTTTTAAATCTTTGATAGCCATTTTCTCTATAATTTGAAAAAAAAATCGATTACAGTGTACTTGTTTCCCTTCAGGATAAATAAACAAGAGGGATTGTGCACTAGGACAATTCAGGCATGCTTCAGGGACATATAACACAAATTAATCCGGGTGTTACAGTTTTTTCAAGTATCATTTACAGGAGTTATGGCCCTTGAAAGGTCAAGGGGTGCAATTTTTCGTGAACTCATTTTTGTGCATAAAATGATTGTTTATCACCCTAAAATTGCTTCAAATGCAATAAATAGTGGAATTTTATTATCATTTCTCATTTTTTGCCTCATATCATAAAATATTTTACAAAGCTATATAGGGTTTTAAAATCTTTGATAGCCATTTTCTCTATAATATGAAAAAAATATATATTACAGTGTATTTGCTTCCTTTCAGTGATAAATAAACAAGAGGAATTTTGTACTAGCACAATTCAGGCATGTGGGTGTTCTGTAGGATGAAGTTGAATTCAGACGGAGAACGTTTCCCTGGCTGGAAAGGTTGGCTTTCATCAACAACTCCAAACCCCCAAAATGAAAATGAAACCAACATGCCTTCAATTGTTGAATATATGCCTGTCATCAATGCTCCCATAACTGAAGCAGCTACAGTACAGAAGGTGCTACAACTATCTTTGGAGGCAACACAAGAGCTTGGTCAGCCATATACATTTGTAACACTTGACCTTGCTGTAGCAAAGAAAGCTTACGATATTGTCTGGCAAAACCCACAGCTTTACAAAACAGTCATTATTCACCTGGGTGTCTTTCACACCATAATGTCATATCTTGGTGCCCTGGGAAAGCTCCAAAGTGGATCTGGTTTTGAAGAAATTGTGACTGAAGCAGGGCTATGTGCACATGGTTCTATGGATAGGGTTATGAGTGGAAAGAACTACAACAGGGCTATACGAGTGCATGTGTCTGTTTTGGAGGCTCTAGAGAGGCTTCTGCTTGCAAAATTTGAGCAGGACACGGATTCAAAACTCAGTAAAGACCTCATGTCTTACATAAAGGAATTCACCGAAGGAATTTCAAGCCATACAGCTAATAAAATTCTCCTGTCAACTGTGTATGCTGAGTTATTTTCCCAGTATGAAGCCTTCAAAGAGAGTGTCCGCTCAGGAAAGTACGGAAAAACTGCACAATACTGGATCCAATACATGGACAGAGTTTGGCTTCTCCTCCAGTTTCTGCGAGCTACAAAGACAAACAACTTTCTTCTTCATATATCTTGTTTAAAAGAACTGTGTCCACTGCTTTTTACCATGAATCACCACAGTGTATATTTTGTGTCACTAGCCAACCTGATTTATTCCCACCCAGGGGCAGAAGAAATGTTACAAGATAATGGATTTAGTGTCTCCAGATCAAGGACGCCTGCTGGAAGAATAGCAGTTGATATGACCATTAAACAAACAATAAACAAACATGCAAAGACAAAAGGAGGTATTGTTGGGTTCAGCAAGAGTCTTCCAAGCTATTACCGTTGGAGTGTAACAAGACACAATCGAGCAGAATATGTATCAGCAACCCAAAGAATGATCAGCAACAACAACTGTATGGATATAGACACCCACAAAGAATTGAGCCTTGCAGAAAAAAGACAAAGTGAAAAGCGAGTGCAAAAGATCCTCCAGGCATTTTCAGCATTTATCAATCACTTTGAAGTTGAAGATGGTCTGGTCAGTCTAGCTTCAGGAATGAAAGTGCAAGAGGATGTTGCTGATGACCTGCTAGCCGTGGAAAAAAACAGGAAAAAGATTGTTTGAAAGTTTTGTTGAAAACAGACTGAAGGAAAAGACTGTAGAATTTCACAAGCCATTAGAAAGGAACAAGACCAAGACATTTGCATCATTGAGGAAAGTGGTAACAGTGAAAAAAGACATGAACGTGGTCAAAATCAAGGCACAAAGAAATTTATTTGGCCAGCTTCTTGTTTTGTCCCAAGAGCAGAGTGTTGATCTTCAAAAAGTTCTTCAATATCCTCTAACACCTACTCCATGGTCGCTGGCTTCATCAGATGGTTTACCTCTGAAGACCAACATAGCAACTCTGTTGCACAAGCTCACGCCTGACAATTCATTAATGTTCGAGGATTATGCAAAAAACAAACAAAAACCGTTTACATTGTTGATGGCAATGCACTGTTACAAACTCTGTCAGCAATCCCAAATACATTTGGTGAAGTAGCCAAACTTACATTTTCCTCCTTAACACAAGCAGCTTGTGTACACTTTGTGACTGATACTTACATAGAAGATTCAATCAAAGGTTGTGAGAGATTGAGGAGAGGATCTTCTGAAGATAATGCATACTTGTTAAGAGGATCTGCAACAACAGTGCCCAGACGTTGGAAATCATTTCTCAGCTGCGTTGATAACAAAAGATCCCTTATCAGGTTTCTCCTCAAGGAATGGGAAAGTAACGAATATGCAAAGAAACTGAGAAACAGGGAAATCTTCTTTGTCTGTGAAGAGAGATGCACCTTACTTTACAGTGACACGGATGAATTTACCACAGCTGTACCTTGTCTAGATCTCTACTCATCACATGAAGAGGCAGACACACGAATTATACTGCACTGTCAATATGCTTCCCGCCAACCAAACTGTGAAACAATTGTTGTCAGATCACCAGACACGGATGTCTTCTTACTTCTCCTTTCATTCTCAGAGACAATTGGAAAGACCCTGATTTTTTATACTGGCTGTGGCAACAACAGGCGACAAATCAATGTCTCTCAGATAGCAAAGACTTTGTCTAAACAGATGTGTGATGCATTACTTGGTGTCCATGCATTCACAGGCTGTGACACAACAAGTTGCTTTGCTGGGCAAGGAAAGCTGAAAGCTCTAAAATTTCTTCAAAAGGAGAAAGATCTTAGAATTCTGTTCTCCAGATTTGGAACATCAGCAGCTGTTTCGAGTAATGACTGTCTCATGTTAGAGTCATTTGTGTGCAAGCTGTATGGCAAAACCTCATGCACAAGTGTCAACAAAGTGAGGTATGACATAGTTCGCCAGCGTTTCAAAGGAAAGAAAGGTACCATCTCATGCAGTGGTGGAATTGATCTGTGTCAGATGCCTCCTTGTAGTCAAGTATTGTCACTGCACATATCAAGAGCCAACTTTCAAACTCTCATTTGGAGGAATGCAGTGTGCCAGAATCCTAGCATTCCAAAACCAGAGGATAACGGTTGGCAGAGAAATTCTGCAAATGAATTGGAAGTACAGTGGTTCAAAGATGCTTTCATTCCAGATGAGTTGCAGGAAATTGTGTATGAAGAAAGCTGCACCAGTACTGACGAAGATACATATGCCGAGGATGGCAGTGATAGCTTTGACATTGATTTCCTTGACGACACTTCAGAGGACGAAGAGGATTTTGCTACTGATGATGAGGATATGTAATAAATTGGTGAGCAGTGCAAACTGTTAAGGAGTAAAGCATGTTTGCAAAACACATAAGGATATTGTTTTTATGTACTTACTGCATCTTGAATCAAGAATCCCTTTTGAGTATCAATTATTCTTCATAATATAACAATGCGGTTTCGTTCAAAAGTCTTCGGTAATGATGCTTCACTTGGGTTGTGAACAAATTAGTCTTTTTTCATGATATATCTATTGTTTTTACCACACTTTCAACTTACTTTTAAATGTGACAACTGGACATCAATACTATGTTTAAAAAGAATGAAAATTATGATGAATTTGGCATCCCACAAAGTGGAGAAAAATTTAAGGGTTGCGTACACTTTTAGTTTTTCCTGTGACGTAGAAATATGAAGGTTGTTGTTGAGGCTTGGGCCATAGCTTTCTTCAGTGCTACATTTTTAATGAACATGCTGTTTTGGCCATATTTAAAATAATTTTTGTGTAAAACACTGAAATAGCCCATAAGTTTAGATATGACACTTCATGAGATTACTGACAAATTGTTTCAACTTTCTGTGAATCTATATAATATTTACAAATTGAAAGCTTGTGCACATAGTTTGATAGTATATTCAATAGGCTTCCTAAGTCGTGACGTAATCCTGCGCAGCAACGCATGGCAACAAACCGGCTGGCTCTAAACAGTCGAGAAAAATGGCTGACACGAACTCTATTTCCATCACCGCCCTTATGAAATACTTCTCGAATGAGCATAAAAGTGTCTCGCGAGGTGAAAATCATCATCAGTCAGGTCATGTTTTGACTTTCACTTACTCAGATGGCTTGATGTTCGGCAAAGTTCAAGCCAGCATGAAGAATAAAGAGTATTCTGTGAAGGTAAGTCATTTCGTCTTCTCATTCTCACTCTCAAAATCTCACATCTCCGTAAAACTACTGTTGGACAATAATCAGTTTACTTTGAGTTTAGGCAGATTTAGTATATCCAATGGAAAGATTTAACTGTTTACGTTCGATTTTAGTTAGGGAGAGAGAGAGGGAGTCATTGAATTATTGTGTTTTTATCTTATGGACCACGGACTTTGAGTCTTTGAGGTCTTAGTCTTAGTCTTGCTTCACTAATTTTCGTTGCTATTGACTATAGTCTACTACATACTATTTAGTATCGTTTTGTAACCTTTATTATAATACTCATATGAGCATCACAATCACCAATCACGCTAGACATTTTATCATAATACTTCATGTGGGGCAGCGTGGATCAGCGGTACGGTTTTTGCTTCGTACCCGAAAGGTACCGAGTTCGTTCACCCGCCGCTGCGCTGTGTGGCCTTGAGCAAGTCACCTCGCCCTAGCTCAATTTGCGGCGCTGCACCGCGGTTATTCCAGTCTTCCCTGGGAATAGACCCTAGAGATAAATTTCCTCTATGGGATGAATAAAGGATTTATTTAGACCAGTGTTAGTCACGGTAAACTAAATTTCCTATTGGGTTAAGGTGTAATGTAAATGTTGCTGCTTGAAACTCGAAGAAATCAATAACATTGTGAAATTGAATGTGAACTTCAATTTAATATACGAAAACAGATAAAATGGACGTTTCGGGTTTCCCCCTTATCAACAAAGCAAGATGAATGAAAGAATCACTTAATTTGTTTTTTTAATTGAGTTTTTATACAGCGTAATATCCACTAAATGTGCTCAAAGTGCTTTACAAGGGGTCCCTGGCCAACAGCAACATTTAACATGTAAGACGGGACATGATGCCTGTTGGGCGATATTACAATTTTTTCGGACAGAGACAACGCTGTTAACGGCCAGGTACTCATTTGACACCTGAGTACGATGAGAGATTGTGAGTAAAGAGCCTTCTCCAAGGACTCAACTATGCGCCGAGCGAGGCCCAAACCCAGGACCTTCTGATCTGAAAGCGAGTGTCATACCACAAGACCACAACAGACGTTTTATTTGTTTGTTTTTTGCTTATTGAGCATGGTCGCAGCTCTAAATTTGAATCTTTTATTCTTTTACTTCCACAGATCTATCTTGATGATGCCTTGGGTTGATTCAGTCCAAAACTAATTTGTGTGGTTTTATTTAACAATGTTAATGACATTGAACATACATTGATACAACAATGCCATAATTTGTCATGTTTATCATGTAAAATCATGTATGGACCTACAAAACCATTATTTTGAATGGTGATTTGATGATGATGAACAAAATATGTGTGTTGTACAAAATAAATGGCAAAGCTAACAAAATGCAGTCTCCTTAATAAGAGGAGACTGGGGATTGACAAGTGCTGCAACAAATTGAAAAATAATATCAGATGTTTCTCTTAACATGGTTGGAATATATGAGAGGATGTTAACATTTTTCAGTCTTTCATTAGCCCTCTCAACATGAATTCTACATGAAGCAATTTCTTTTGTTAATAAAATCTCATTTTCAGTAAATTTATTATGTAAAAAGGAAGGGATATTTACAGTTACTCCTTGAGGTAAAATATCTTGAATCAGGATGGGGTTTTACCTTTATTACCTTTATCTGCTAAAATTAAATCTCCAGGGCTTAAAATTAAAAGTTTTAGTAATCCACAATTTTGTACAATGACCTTATCCGAGACAGACCCTGGATACAGTTTAGAAATAAAATTTATCACACCATTTGGACTCAGACCAACAAGAGCTTTAACAGAATTCATGGACCTATAAGAATAAATTAACCGTTGTTTATCCATTTTTTTTAGGAATAGCAATTTGGTCATCTGTACAATCAATGATCATTCTGCAATTTGGAAATCTTAAAAATGATGATGGAGCTGATAGTTTATTTTTATGTCTAGAAGGGCATGTAACCTTCATAACATTTTCAAAGAGAAGCTTATGGCTTATGTAAAACATGAATAAAAGTTTGTATAATATTTGTTATAGTACTTTCACTAACGCTAAACAATTGTGAAATATGAAGGTTAGCGTAGTTCTGTCTAAGTTTCATAAGTGTAATAATGAAAATTTTGTCTTTTAATGCAACTGTCTCTTCCTGAACTTCCCATCCACTATAATAAATAATGTTACCTCTAAAGCACTCAACATATTGAACAATAATATTAAATATTTTAAAACAATGTACACCTGTCTCCATTCGAAGAACTTTTTCTGTAAGGCTTGAAACAGTGTAAGTGCGTTGAATCTAACTTAGTTGGGTTTTTTAAAGCTAGCTATTTCCTTATTTTTGTCTGTAATTTCTTGTTCTTGAATTAAATTTGTTGTTCTATTTAAAATATCCTCACTTGTTCTACAATCTGTTTTTTTTAAAAGAAGGAATCATGTGATGATGGTGACGAGAGTTGAGATGATGATGAGGGAGAAGATAATGAGGATGATGATGAGGAGGAAAATAATGATGATGAGGAATCTGGTTTTTTTAAAGGTGGGACTTTGTGATGATGATGAAGAGAGTTGAGCTGATGATGATGATGATGATGATGATGATGATGATGATGATGATGATGATGATGATGATGGTGGTGGTGGTGGTGGTGGTGGTGGTGGTGGTGGTGGTGGTGGTGGTGGTGGACTTCTTGATGTTGGTGCCAATTGAGATGGGGTGGGAATTCCTTGTGTCACTTTTCTTTTCTTTCTTTCTGGCTCTGATGGAAACAATTTATTTTTATTTCTGTCAAACCATTCAGGGAGGTTGGCTTTGTCACCATCTCTGAAGGGACAAGAACACACTCTTGATGATGATGTTGGATCTTTTGTCCTTTCTCCTGAAATGAAAAGATTTTAAAAAAAAAAAAACAATAATTCTGTTGGGCATATTGGGTATATTATTTAATTTGATAAGTACTTTGTTTTAGACTATCTTGTTTGACACCAACTCAATGCATGATAAATCAAAGGTGTGCAAGAGACTAGGTTACTGGTGGGTCTCTCGCCTGTCTTTTATGAAATCGCACATTCAGCAAAATGTCGCACTTCCTCATTACTTCTTTTGATGATTTTGACTAGGTATATATAAAAATATGAATTCTTAAATTTACACAGTTAAAGTTGATCTTGGGGTTGAGTGTGGCAAGACTGGCGTTTTCTCTTTATTTCAGTCAGTACTGTACTGGACAGTGCAGTGATGGAAACTTTGGAGTGTCAACAATCGGGCACAGGTAAAGGAGAGAGGTCCCTGCCGCCATCTTGCTTTGTTCACACAGAGTTGCCACCTCGGCTGTCGGGGAGGGGAGGCATGGCAGAGAATCAGAGAAACTTTCCAAAAAAAAGAGGAAAGTATGTGTGTTTGTGTGTGTGTGTGAGAGAGAGAGAGAGAGAGAGAGAGAGAGAGAGAGAGATATCTGCGTGAGGGGAGGGGAGGGGGGGGGAGGTTGCGTTATTTTATTTATTTATTTTCATTTTGCCATAAAGGTATCGAGTTTAAAGTAAGATTTTAACAAATATTTTCTTCTCTTTCTTCTTGTTCTCCTTTTTTAAAAAAATATCACTTATCAGTAGAACTTAACTCTCATTCAGTTTATCAGCCTTAACATCAAAACGATTGAGATATCATTTTTGCTTCAACTTCAATAAAAATCTAGTGTGGAATGTATTTTTATTTATAATTTCGTGCAATTGTACACTTTAATCATAAAATATAGGTCTACGTAAGCTAGAACTTGACCTAGATCTGGACTACGAACTCTATCAAATGTTCGACGAGGCGTGCGTGCTTACCTGACTAAAGTGATCCACTTTTTCTTCAATTTTTTGTCTGCCTGTCCATTTGGAAATCTGTAAAACTTGCAGGAGTGACTCTCTGACTGGTGTAGACAATCTGGTACAAAACACTGGACCATATTTAAGATAAAAATTGTTTTTTGAGCGATTTTCCAATTAATCCTTGCCCGGACCAAGCACGGATTTTTTTTTGTTTAGAGCCAGCCGATTCGTTGCTAGGCGGACGTGACGTCAGACTGTGGAATTCTATTTCCTTCAGTTTGATACCTACCCAATTTGCATATATTTGAATTAATATTGTAGTCTCCGATCTGATTCATGGAGCGGGACTACGACGATAGTCCTAGACTAAATCCGTTGTCTCAGACTAAAAGGCGTTGTAAGATATTCATGAAGCCGGACTACGCGAAGTCTTAGACTAAACGAGGGACTAAACGGGTGAAATTTACACCCGCGATTTAGCAGGTGTAAATATCGTAGTCTGAGACTAAATTTCAAAATCATAATATGTCCTCTACGCTGGGGGAAGTAATTGTACAGCGATTAGAACAAGAATACCGACAGTTTTTGATTTTATATTTATTTTTATTTATTTATTTATTTATTTTTTGGTTTTGTTTATTTTATTTTCTTTACTTTTCTCGAAGATTCGACAATCGCACATACACTCCTCATCTTGCCCATTCAAAACACTCTGCAGGGACTCCTCCTCCCCCCTCCCCACCCCCCCCCCAACACACAGTTTCATAGTAACTTCCTCCTCCTCCTACTACTACTTCTACTACTACTACTACACTACTACTACTACTACTACTACTACTACTACTACTACTACTACTACTACTACTACTACTACTGTTGCTGCTGCTACTTTCACTATTATCATTACTCCTACTACTACTAAAACTACTACTACCACTACTACTACTTCTACTACTACTACTACTACTACTACTACTACTACTACTACTACTACTGCTGCTACTACTACTACTACAACTTCTACAACAACAACAACAACAACAACAACAACAACTACTACTACTACTACTACTACTACTTCTAGTACTACTACTACTACTACTACTACTACTACTACTACTACTACTACTACTACTACTAGCACTACTACTACAATTACTCTTACTACTACTACCACTACTACTACTACTACTACTACTACTACTACTACTACTACTACTTCCACTACTACTACTATTAATACTAATACTAATATTACAACTACTACCATTACTACTACTACTACTATTACAACTACTACCATTACTACTACTACTACTACTACTACTACTACTACTACTACTACTACTACTACTACTACTACTACTACGACTACTATTACACTTCTTTTATGTCTTTTATCGTCCATTATTTTCTAGAAATTTCACGTCTCTCACTGGCCTTATCATTTCTATCACACCGCGCTAACGATTCGTTCACACTCCAACCATCGTTGAGTACAGACGATGCAATTTATACTGCATTTCATCTTATTCGTTTTCAACGTTTATTTGTTTATTGTTGTGCCGACGAAGGGTTTGTACCCGAAACGCCCATTGTCTGTATTGTTTCCACCGATTTCTCTCCATCATCGCTCTTTCGTTAGTATTTTCGGGACCCCATGCTTCAGGCAGCGCCCACCGCTCTCTACTTAGAACAATGCTACACCGTGGATAAGAATCATTTAAGTGCCATCGTTATTTATATTTACTAAAAACATTACACACACACACATTCTCAAACAATTTTTACACCCCTAAACTTGTCTCACACTATTTTTATTTGTGGGGAAAAAACAACAACAAAACAACAACAACAACAAAAAACGATCAAAACAAACACGAAGAAGAAATAGATATGATTTCTGTGCCACTTCGTATGACGCATGCGCAGCTGGAAAAGTAACACATTTCTATGGCACTTTTCTACTCACTTCATATCTTGTTGTTACCAACATAATTACTTCGCGATGGTGGTGAACGAATCGGCGATCTCAAGAAGTGGGTGAGAGAGGGATCTAGAAATGACTTTGGGTTTGAAACGAATATTTTGTGTTCGTGGATAGCTCACACGGTAGAGCCACGCTCTCACCTGCCAGGCGGAGTTGTCGTACCAATAAGGTCGCAGGTTCAAACCCCACCACCGCCGCGAAAAATTTTTTTATTCTCTATTGTCTTCTGGCACTTTTCTACTCACTTCATATCTTGTTGTTACCAACATAAGTGCCTTTTCTGAATTAAAAATTCACCCCATACACCGGAGCATACTCAATGTCTCAATCGTTTCTATGTTATGTGATGAGAATATTGGCTCTTAAGCTTAACTGCTGGTCAAAATTACTTCGCGATGGTGGTGAACGAATCGGCGATCTCAAGAAGTGGGTGAGAGAGGGATCTAGAAATGACTTTGGGTTTGAAACGAATATTTTGTGTTCGTGGATAGCTCACACGGTAGAGCCACGCTCTCACCTGCCAGGCGGAGTTGTCGTACCAATAAGGTCGCAGGTTCAAACCCCACCACCGCCGCGAAAAAAATTTTTATTCTCTATTGTCTTCTGGCACTTTTCTACTCACTTCATATCTTGTTGTTACCAACATAAGTGCCTTTTCTGAATTAAAAATTCACCCCATACACCGGAGCATACTCAATGTCTCAATCGTTTCTATGTTATGTGATGAGAATATTGGCTCTTAAGCTTAACTGCTGGTCAAAATTACTTCGCGATGGTGGTGAACGAATCGGCGATCTCAAGAAGTGGGTGAGAGAGGGATCTAGAAATGACTTTGGGTTTGAAACGAATATTTTGTGTTCGTGGATAGCTCACACGGTAGAGCCACGCTCTCACCTGCCAGGCGGAGTTGTCGTACCAATAAGGTCGCAGGTTCAAACCCCACCACCGCCGCGAAAAAAATTTTTATTCTCTATTGTCTTCTGGCACTTTTCTACTCACTTCATATCTTGTTGTTACCAACATAAGTGCCTGCTCCACTCACTTTTCTGAATTAAAAATTCACCCCATACACCGGAGCATACACACCGGAGCATACTCAATGTCTCAATCGTTTCTATGTTATATGTTTGTGATGATGAATATTGGCTCTTAAGCTTAACTGCTGGTCAAAATTACTTCGCGATGGTGGTGAACGAATCGGCGATCTCAAGAAGTGGGTGAGAGAGGGATCTAGAAATGACTTTGGGTTTGAAACGAATATTTTGTGTTCGTGGATAGCTCACACGGTAGAGCCACGCTCTCACCTGCCAGGCGGAGTTGTCGTACCAATAAGGTCGCAGGTTCAAACCCCACCACCGCCGCGAAAAAATTTTTTATTCTCTATTGTCTTCTGGCACTTTTCTACTCACTTCATATCTTGACATTTCTATGACGTGTTGTGGTACGTTTCTGAGGAATCCCCAGTTAAAAATAGATTGACCTCTGTATTCTGAGACTTCGCAAGCGTTGTCAGAGACTTGATAGTCAGGGACGAAGTCTGACTCCATGAATAGCTTACTTTCCGTAGTCTCTGACTTCCCAAAGTCTTAGACTACAAAGTCTCAGACTTTGCTATAGTCTGAGACTACCATAGTCCCGTTCCATGTATCAGACCCCAGAGCCTTTGAAAGAAATGTTGTCTCTTTTTTGCAAGGGGACACAACTCACGTTTTTCAAAGGGCCATAACTCTCTTAAATGACACTTATTTTTACGGTAACAGTGGAATTTGTATGGCCAATAAGTTCTATTATTTGAAAAACATAGTGGCATAAACTTCCAAAGGGGGGGGGGGGGGGGGGGAGGGGGGGTCCCAGTGGCCTAAGCACTAATTAGCCAGCCGACAGCGAGCAAAATGGAATTCCTGTTTGATCTTGGACAAAGGTGTTTGAATAATACGCCAAAATGTTTTCTTATTTGAAGTACAGTAGAATCCTGATAAATCCAGCACCGCCGGACCAGAAAAAAATGGTTGACTTCAAGAAAGATAGAGGTCCCGTAAGCTCAGTTGGCAGTGTACCCGCTTCACACGAAAAAGTACCGAGAGCGATCCCGGATGAAGTCAAGATTGTTTACCCAATCTTCTTGTCCATCCAGCAGTGGTTGATTAGCCGGTCCTGTTAGATCTGGTGGAAAGTACTTTGAGATAGATTAGCATACTACCAAAGGGGTAGCAAGAAAGTTCAAGCTATTAAATACGAAACAATGGCTCTGAAGGACTGCATTTTTTTTTTTTCTTTTTAAAGCAAGGTTGAGTTTATCCATTATAATTGGACCACACTTGAAAAATAGAGAGTTAGGGACCGACAAGGTGTGTTGAGTTTAAGCTAAAGTTGACTTTAATGTGTTGAGTTTATGCGGATTCCATTGCAGATATGGCTCCGTTATAAGCCATTGGATTAGTGTGTGTGTGTGTGGGGGGGGGGGGGGGGTAAAAGAGAAAGGAGAAACATATGATGGAACCGATGCTAAAATAATGATTATTTACCCTTTCTCATTTTCTACTATTCCCCCAACCCCAACATTTGGGTAGAATAATAAAGCTTATAACGGACATTTCACGTGTACTTTCTCTAATGGGCTGGTAAATATTTGTCTAATGTGTGTTTTAGAAGCCCCGAATTCTCGACAGATTTGATTTTCAAATGTAATTGGATAGCAACCCAAGAATTACAGTGGAACCTCCCGATAACGACATGCCACGGGACCGAGTTTTTATGTCGTTATCCGGAGGTGCCGTTATTTAGAGGTTTCCAAGATGGCGGACAAAGTGGGCGTGGTAAGGTCCGCGGGACCAGTTTTTATTAACATTGACAAAACAAACAAAACATTGTAGTGTATTCCTCTTAGAGGGGTCTTGTGCGTGTGTCTGGATGAGACTTTTAGGTGATCTGAACTGAGTACACTGATAGTGTGCTCCTGGAATCTACATCTGTTCCCTATTTAAACCATTCCCATTTGTCTTACTTTTTCTTGTGTCATTTCAGTTGTAAATCTAGAATGTTTTTTACTATCCAATTTTCTTCCTTTTTACTGGCGCTGATATGACATAGATGTGTCACAAGAGCTGTAAAACCCTTTAAAACAAACAAAAACAGGTAATTCGGACCCTGCGAGTTAGATAAAATTCCTCCTCCTCCTCCCACAAAAACACTACTACTACTACTACTACTACAACTACTACTACTACTACTACTACTACTACTACTACTACTACTATTATTATTATTATTATTATTATTATTATTATTATTATTATTATTATTATTACTACTACTACTACTACTTCTACTACTACTCTACTATTTCGATCACCACATAATATCACATTTTCCAAGATTTTGTGTTTACTTGCTTACACTTACATTATACCTTGGTTTTTATTAATGCATATCAGCCAAGATTCGTCAAAAAAGCTGCGTTCTCATTGGTTCAAGCAGGAATCGTTTTTATAAACTTTTGAGTACTCATACTCGGTATTTTTAGTATCAGATATCTACGAAAACTGCCGAAAATCGCCAAAACGATGTTGTTATTCGGAGGTTTTATCAAAAAGTGCGTCGTTATTTGGAGGTTTTTTTTTTACTGATCTTAAATAGAAAAAAAATCGGGACCACGGGTCAATGTCGTTATCAGGAGGTTGTCGCTATTCGGAGGTGTCGTAATCGGGAGGTTCCACTGTATCTGAAATATCTTGACCGGGCTGTCCGTTTTATTAAAATGTGTTTTTTAAAAGTCCTTAATTTACCTATCTGAACAGCTCTGTTGTAGACTAAATTTCAGCCCAACACATTATGTGAGTATTATACAGCCTACTCGCTGAATTCAAGCACGCCGAATTCCAGCATGCTCTGCAATATGACATGCTGGAACTGGGTGACCGAATGTATTGGTTACCTCCCCCATGAGCATCGGATTTCGGCACGCTCCTCGGATTGATTCTAGCACGCGTTTTGGCTTCTCCCGAGAGCGTGCTAGAGTCCGGCGAGTACTGTACCAAAATCAACATCCATTTGTTAACATGACAATACGTTTGATTATCTCTTGTCTGACGGATGAAAATAAATTCTAACTGATTCAGAGGGAAAGAGATGGGTTGGTCCGTAGTTTCTTTCGTGAACTCGTACCTAAACAAAATCTATCCACTTAACGTGCTCAAAGCGCTTTATGAGGGGTCCCTAGCAGAAAAGTCTGGTCCTGACGTTGTATCCTAACACACATTACCCCACTAGACTCAGGGGTGAATGATTACCTGGCTGTAGGCAGCGACGGATATTGTTAGTGGTTTTTTAAAATAAAAAGACGCCCATCAGGAGACTGGTACTGCATGAAATGGAAATATGGTCTATATGGCTTGCTGGGGATGGGGGGGGGGGGGGGGGAAATGCAACATTTTAATATTTATTTCAGTTTCATATTTCTGAAACGTTAAGACTACAAAGAACATCCTCCAGTTACTCTTACCAGCCCTGATTTTCTCCAAGCACTGACTCTAGAGTATCAAATAGAAAGGAGGGGGGATCGTAACAGAATGGGGGACGTATACTTTCAATAGAAAGGGGGGGGGGGGGGGGAGAGAGTTGCGTAATTTGAGCAAAGAAAGGGGGTAGGGGAGGGGGGAATTCAATTTGACCAATCCATAGATAGAGGGGGGGGGGGGGGGGGCGTTTTGGGCGAGCCGAGATGTGATGTATAAAATAGTTTTCTTTTTATCAAATATACTGCTAGTAAAATAACTGCGACAACATAGAGACTATCTCTTTTACCAGCACACATTACGTGAGCTGAAATGTAATAGAAGGGAAGTGGGGGTGGGGGGTGTTGCGAATATGCTTAGGCGGGTGCCCAAAAATTCTGATAAAAAATACATTGAGAGGGGGAGGGGGGTGTCTATTTGACACAGTAGAGTAGAGGACAAACGAAGATGAACACTATGCTTGCCTGATTTTAAAAAAAAATTACAAGGGCAAAAGATTGAATTGTCTCTTACTTACAATGTTTATTGTGGAATTTACAATTGTAACAAGAACAATAATATACAAAAAGTGGAGATAGATAATACACATCAAAGTATTCGTTGGTTCTTAAATCAAAATGAAAATAGTCCACTGCCTCAACATGATGTGGTGTCAATGTAAACCAGATGCCAAAAATTGAATTTGTCATTAAAATTAAAATAATGAATTTTTGGTTAGAATAAATGTAGATTAAGAAGAACATCTGTGTGGGATGTTATATCTGGAATGAAGAAACCGTAACTGGGAGCAAAATAATGACATTTTTGTCGATGAGTCTCTATTACGTAGAATAAACGTAGATTGGGATGTTACATCTGGAAAGAATACTACATGAGGGAGCAAAATAATGAACTTTTGGTTAAATAGATGAGTCTCTATTACCTGGTACGTAAAATAAATGCAGACTCAGAACATCTGTGAGGGAGGCAAAAAAATTTAAAAAATAAAAAACAGCATTTCTGATCATTTCTTATCTTAAATCAAATTTTTGACATCTAGCTTAGTTCACTTTGTCATAATATCATCAGTTTCAGGGATTTGTCCAAGTCTTCAAAAGTATGTATTAAATATAATACATCCGAAAGGTTAAGGAAACTATACAGGGTAAATGTGACACACACTTATTGAAGCAATACAAATCAAATAACGCTTCTACCTTAGTCTTTCTTTTTTCTTTTTTTTGGAAGGCAGAAGAAATACGCACAAAATGATGAGGAAAAAAATCACATTTAAATTACAAAGATGAGGCTGCACCAAAGGGTCGTTTTCATAACATTTGCCACAAAGAATACTCAATACCAAGTTATTTGGAAAAAAAAAAAAGGAATTTTTGTTTTCATTGATTTCTCTGGGTTGAATAATGAAAAACAAACCAAAAACTAGTGTCCTAGCACCAATAGAATAGCAGAAATGATTTCTCAAAGGTTCAGAAAAGTGTGGACAAAGTTGCTACTCTGTCCACAACTTGTCGACATTTAAAAAAATTATAACTACTATGATTTTGATGCTAGATTGTCACTTTTTTGGTTTATTTGTCATTATTTAACCCAGAAAAACTGAGGAAAACAATTTTTTTCCTTCTTTTTTCCAAATATCTTAGTATGGAGTATTTCTATGGTGAATGTTACGAAATAACCTTTAGCCACAGCCTTAGATACATCTTTGCGTTGCTTTCATTATTTAAACATGATTGTTTCTCATCTTGTTTTGCATGTTTTGCCTAACTCCAGAGAGGGCTAAAATGTGCTTTTATTTTCTATTGCTTTAAATTGGTGAGTCGCATTTGCTTTCTAGTCTATATCTTTTCTTTACCCTTTTACTTTTTCACTTAGGCACCTATAGTATTTAGTAACACATCACAAACAATAACATGTGTCGATACAACAACAATATCTCTTAATGTAGAGGAGTAATTCAACAAATTGGATGGAGGTTTACAAGCTTAACACAAAATACATACATAGTTTAAAAATTAGAAAATTTATAAAGTATTATAATATTTGTGAACTTTTAAAAATTCTATACAAAAGATGTATTTGTAGTGTTTTGTTTTCAGTTGTACAGCATTTGCAAGACCGCTTAAGTAACATAGACAACAAAGAAAAAAATAATAAGATAAATGACTTGATCACAGAGAGACTATAGATAGAATGAAGTTGACGTCACTCGGGTCTTTGTTATTGTTTTTTTGCTATCTATGAGTTTATGAGTAATTCTCACTAAACTGTATTAACCAGACTATAAACATTCAATGTTACACATAGTTATATTTCAAATGGCAATGTTGTGATTTTCTTAGCCAAGCGCATACTATCTATTGTGGATCCTAATGATTACTTAGGAGATCGAAAAAAACAGAAACAAAATGTTGGTAAAAAATTGAGCTTAATTGATTTTAAGCTAACAACAATACTTAACATGTGAGACTAGACATGAGGCTTGTAGTGTGTTGTTACACCTTTTTGTTTTATCATTCTAAACCCTGCAGGTCTTCAGCTGCATGCCATTCCACTGCACCACAAAGCCACAAAAACGAGATATGCACTACCGTTTTGTTATAGTACATTAAAAAAAAAAATGGAAAATGTATTTTGATTTGCTGTTGATTTAAAGATATATTGTTTCATTTCTAGTTCTTGTTCCAAATTCCCAAATTTTTACGGTTTTGTCTGGCTTTTAAGGGTCTCAAGTGCATGCAAGATTTTAAGGTTAAGTATTTCAGCAAAAGAGATAATAAGATGAGATAGTCAAAAGAATTTAGATCTTTAAAAAAATAAAGAAAAAAAAGAAGAAAAAAGAGCTTTTATATAGCGCAATATCCACTAAACGTGCTCAAAGCGCTTTACAAGGGGTCCCTGGTCAACAGCAACATTTAACATGTAGGACAGGACATGATGCCTGTTAGGCGATATTACAATTTTTCGGACAAAGACAACGCTGTTAACGGCCAGGTACTCATTTTACACCTGAGTACGGTGAGAGAATTTGAGTAAAGACCCTTTTCCAAGGACTCAACTATGCGCCGAGTGCGAGGCTCGAACCCAGGACCTTCCGATCCGAAAGCGAGTGTCATACCACTAGACCACATAGCCTAGCAAAATACTGCTCAAGAAAGCATGAGACAAGAAGACAAATTAGATAGCAGACACTGCTGTAAGATACAGATATGAAAAAAAAAAAGTGTGTATGAGTCAGTGTCAAACAAAGCAGAAAGAAACAAGCCTCAGATCCTCTGATTACCGGTAATCAGGGGGTCTAAAGTTTGATCACGGTTGTCTTACAACCAATCTTAAGACATTATAATGATAACATTGTTAAGCATATTTTCAGGTATATACAGGTTATTATAAATAATAACGGGTTTACAAGTGGAAATGAGTTTCTCACTCTTTCTCTCTGCCTCAGTCTCTATCTCTCTCTTTCTTTCTCCCTCTCTCTCCTCATGGCTATATTGAATTTCAGGACAAAAATTGGATATTTTTTTCCTCTGAGATTACATATTATTTCATTTTCACACACAAAAAAAATAAGCAGTTTCAGATCAATTTCCACAATGTAAGCCATGCCCTCCCCTAAACCCAACAAAAAGTCATGAACAAAAATTAGTATATAAAACCCTCAAAAAGAACGAAAGACAAATAATATTATTTTTGAAGATGTTATATTAATTTTTGTTCAATATCTTTTTTACAGTTACAGCTTTTTGAAGCTTAGTATTCACTCACATCCACAAAATGAAATAAGTAGGTCATAAAGAAAACACAAGAAAACAATTATTTTCATGTGAACAAAATATTAAAAAAAAAAAAAATTTGCGCTTGCTTCATGTTCTTGACATTTTTCGATTTCCTCCAATTTCCTCATCACTAGCTGCTCGTCTCTTGCGACTTGGCTGATTTGGCAAGCTGGAGATCACAGAATAACAAGATGTATTCATATTTTACAAATATTTTTGGTAGAATATACTACACAAGACATAAAATCTAGGCTAATTGGAAACTGAAAATATAACTAAAATATTTTCATTCAGGAAACTGCAAGGATGGTACATTGAGAAGGAAAAGAATTTTATTTTAGCTTTTAGGGGTTTTATAGCGCTTGCGACACATTAGGATCACTTTAGTGCTAGTCCAAAAGATATGAAAAGTGAAAAGTTAAGACAAAAGAAAACTAGTTAGAGATCAGAAGTAGATCCAAGAGTAAAATAATTTGATTGCTAGTCTGAAACCACCTAAAGTTTGACTATGCTACAGGAACTCCTCCAAAAAGGATATACTCAGATGATTACAAAAAAAACATTATTGTTAAATCTTAATGACATATCAATAGTGGAGAGGTGATTCACAAGAGAGAAATAAAAACTCTCTTGAAGATAAATCCGCTCAACTGTTTCCTTTTCAAAAAAGATTCCATGCAGTTGTTACCTCAAACACCTCACATGGCCCAAAGAGCATTGAACGAGTGATTGAGCCCTTGATTGATCATCACTCACAACTGAAAATAATGAAAGAAATGAAGATGCGGCTGTGTGGTCATGTGTTATAACACTTGTCTTTGGACCGGAAGGTCCAGGGTACAAGTCCCTTCTGAGCAGCCCATAGGTGAGTCCTTTAAAAGAGGCTCTTTACTCACATTCTCTCACCATACTCAGGTGTAAAATGAGTACCTGGCCATTATGAGGGTTGTCTCTGTCTGAAAATAAATGAAATATGGCCGAACAGGCATCGAGTCTTATACTACATGTCAAATGTTGCTGTTGGTCCCTTTTAAAACGCTTTATAAATGAATAGTGTATATTGAGTGATATAAATGCTCCAAAAAAATATTTTTTTTTGAAAAAGAGGAAAGAATGAGGTGACCATCTGACTTACCTGGCTCTAAGGGCCACAACCTCAGCAGGGCAAAAGTTACTGGGATCGGGCAAAGTGTCATCCGTCAAATAGGCAGCAATGTATTCAGCAGTCAGACAATACGTGCCAAGGTTTATCAGTTGGATCAAATCCTCCTACAACCATCGATATCAAACAGAAGAAATCATTTTTTGAAATCATTTTGAAAAAATGATTATAATGAGTAAGGAGGAAATGGAGAGAAAGGTGGCAGTGATAGGTATGAACATGTGGTCAAGTGCAAGACGGATCAAATTCATGAGGAGGGGGTGTGGAAGGGAGGAGAAAATTTTGATAATGAAAGAGAGAGAGAGAGGGGGGAGAGAGAGAGAGAGAGAGAGAGAGAGAGAGAGAGAGAGAGAGAGAGAGAGAGAGAGAGAGAGAGAAAGAGAGAGAGAGAGAGAGACAGAGAGAGACAGAGAGGGGATGGGTGGGAAGAAGGCAGGAACAGTTAGAGGAAAGAAGAAAGAAAGAAAGAAAGACAAAAAGAAAGAGTATAACCTTACAAAAACACAAAATCATACCTGAGGGATCTCAACTTTGACCAAATCCAGGAAAGCATGGGTGATATTAAGGTCATCAGGTAACGGAGTCCTGGGAATTAGAGATGAAAATAGTGTATTATCCAAACAGAACAGACCTATAGTTAATTGAGTTACATAGAGGTATACTATACATTAATGTCTAAATTCAGCTTTTCATTTGGCAATAATCTTCTATGAAAATTTCCACTAGCCTGGTTCATATCAGAGGATTTTGAACTCAATATTATATTCACAAAGTACACGATGATTTGAGAGCAGGTGTCATACCTTGTGGCCACAACATCGGCCCCACCGGCTTGCAGCAACCGTTTGAAGTTATCAGCCTTTTGCCTCCCAACACAGAGCATTACTTTCCAACCATCAAATGCTCCCTTGCAAGTGGGATTCGTCTGATCAAGGATGAGAGATTGATATGGTGATTGAATTGTCAATTAGGGGTGGGGGAGGGGGTGGTGATGATGATGGAGATTGATGACAATGATGACGATGAAGATGATATCAATAACTATAAAACTTGTTTTTAAAATGCCTCACGAGATCACAACAGAGAGTTTTTTTTCTCCAATTCTTAACCTCTTTTTTTTTTTGGCATTTGGTAATTAAAAAAACAATTGTATCAAACATACAAAATAATACATAACGTTAACGTTTATAATCTATTCAAAGTTAGCAAGAACTAATAAACTGTCTGGTAGACTAAAAACAATAATAATAATAATAATAATAATAATAATAATAATAATAATAATAATAATAATAATAATAGTGCACATTTGTAAAACACAGCTTTTCCCCGGTATATAAAACAGGCTCTGGACGCAATAACAAAGAGTTGGGTGATGTCAAACCTGTGACATAGAATGGGACGGAAATGTCAAAAGGCAACGGTGAGATCTGAGATTAAAAGCCTCGACTTCTTGGGGGGGGGGGGGGGGGGGGGGGGGGGGGGAATACAATAAACATGAAATAGGCAGGCTACCTTCCTCACTGAAGACACTTTTTTCCTCCACTTATGTGCAGCCAAGGCAAGATTGAAGGCCTGTGAGGTCATGTTTTGCATAATTGACATGGTGGCCTGGCTTCCCCATTCGTGCATTTCCTCCTGAGGAAGTTATTAAAAGCATCAACAATGAGTCAGTTTGTAGTATTCTATCAATCATATGATATCTTCTAGAAACAATTTAAAGACCATGGCATCAAAAATATTTTTTTTTATAAAACCACACAGGATCCAGATGGGCCTTTGATAAGTGCATCGATTATTTTCGGCTCCTTTCAACTTATTTCACATTTATAAGTCATTTATTATAATGATTGAGAAATTTTTAAAAAATTATGATGCTCCTCACAGCGCTCAAACGAATACCATTTTAAAACTTCTGTTCTCCCCTCCTCTGCCCCAAAATTAATTAATTAAACATTTCAGTAATTTTACAAATTAATGGCTACTAATCCCATGGACTATTATCAAATTCCAATTCAATAAAACATAATAAATTATATTTTTCATACACTTACCGAAACCAGTTTGCTTTCTCTTCTACACGCTTCCAGGTAGGATTTGTGTAATACCCACTTTCCTGCTGCCAGAGATGACAAGTATTTCTCATTCCTCACTGGCTGGGCTGTTTTTAAGGAAAAATAAATCAATTCGATTAAAATGTGTGCATTCAAATTAGTACTTAGATAATAGCTGTACTTAGCATTGATTTCTGTCACAGATTCTTATATATCTTCATCGCTGTACTCCAGTTCTTCTTTATCTGACCAGGTTCTCACACGACCAGTGTTGAGTTTTTGTTTGTAGTCATATTATAGTATTTCTTGTTCCTTCCATTATTTGTCAAGTCTATTTTTAAACGAATGATAAATTGATACTGACCATTACTTACTCATCCCAACCAGTAATAAATCATTAAAGTGTAAAGTTACAGGCTCAGCATGCCTCCTACATACCAACAACTAAGTGAGTACAGGCTGGATCAAAGTGTTGCTTTTCCAAAACCTTCCCACCCAATTCTTCCACCAAGGCTCCATATTCCACTCTTTCCTGAAATCAATAGAGAGAGAATGTAAGTCATCAGTCGCTTCTCTCCATGTGTCAAAAGATGAAATATAAAAACTTGTCAGGCTTATTTGAGACCATTAGCATTTACTCTTGGTGTTCGTCATAGTCTTTTCCTCCTTGATCAATATAAATATAATTTCTGTTTCATTCTTGTCTTATCACTAGATAGTCCTCAAGGTCATAGCAGTTCAATTTGAATTACTTCTCAGGTCTCTTATATAGTTGTCTTTTACCTTTGCCAATATTTTTAAAAATTAGTGTCAAGAATCAGCTTAACCCTCTCCATACCGACCATTCTCAGTATTTTTCCCAAAATGTCAAAATTGATTTTTTAGACTCAAACCTAAAGGAATGCTAACAAAAAAATTTTTATTTTGCAAAACAAGCTGTACAGAACAACATTACATTCTTATAAATTTAATAAAGATTTTACTTCAAATTTTGTGATGAACAAAAGAAATCTGACTAAATCAAAAATTCATAAATAAGTACACATCGATCATAACAAATGTGATGATTTTACTGTAGTTGGTAAAGAGAGGGTTAACAAGTTTAACATTGTTTTAAAAGTTAACAAATTCACAAGAGTTGGTGTGAGATATGAAATTTGAATCCTAAAAAGAATTTAGAATAAGGTCAATTTAAACTGAATCGACAGTGTATTTTGTAAAATCAAGCTAAAAGGCTTTTTTTCAGGTTTTACAAATCCATTAAAATTTTGCCATTAAAGTCTGATAACCAATTCAGTAAAACTGAATATGAAATATATTGTGTGAAAACAGTTGAAAATGCATCAGAAAAAAATATATTTTGAATTAAAATTAAATCAAATAAATTGAATGCCAAATACCAAAAGCTACCTCATCTTTAAGTCCTGAAAACAAAAACTTGGGTGGTTCTTTGACAACGTTGTCAGGCAAGCGTCCATCACTGGACTCATCACTGAGAAGTGTGACTGGTTGGGGTGAAAAAACATGTGTAGCAGGCTGAGGGACAGGAAACGCTGTGGAAACAAATACAGTGGCTATCACTATCAGTTGACCATTCGAAATATTAAATTTGAACATTTTGTCATAATTCTCTTTACCAAGGTAGGAAGCTAGGATTTCTTTTTTTTTTTTTTTTTGTTTCTTAAGGAGAAATAAATGGAAGCATTTTTGATCTCTTACTTTTTACTTTACGAGTATTCATATTTCACCCTAGACCTAAGGGTTATTTCACATTTGGCAAACTAAGTTAGTATACGCTTTTCTTTTTCCCAATCAGATTTTGAAAAACTAATGAGTGAATACAATTCAATTTATGCATTGGAAAATGAGCACCACCATTTCTTGCTATGTAATCCAGCTTTGCATGAGTCTACAGGCTGACTGACCAAAAATGATTTATGTACTTAGCAAATTAACACAGCCAAACCACCCCTTCATCTAAAAATAAATAAATAAATAAATAAATAAATAAATAAAAACAAATAAAGTATAATACTTTACTACTGACATGCTCTGCTAAAAATGCGCACTTTTCATGACAGTCAATCATAACAAAGGTTACAAAAATGAATAAACAAAAGCATTATACCTAAAGATGGTGCCTCTGGTGTTGGTGACCTTTCTGTTGTGGGTGCTTTGGGCTGGAAATATAAAGATACATGATTCAAATTTGCATATGTTATCTTTATATTGAAAGGACACTCAAACTGTTACAATACTGATGATGACGATGATGATGATGATGATAATGATGATGATGACGATGAAAACAATAACAATGGAAATGACAATAATGATCATCATGGTGATGGCACGTCTGGTAAAATCCAACGTGTACAGATGGAATGAAATTGACATCACTCAGCTCTTTGTTATTGTTTTAGCCAGCCGTTTTTATGAGTGGTTTTTACAAAATTGTATCAATCAGACTATAAACAGTCAAAGTTACACGCAGTTTTGTGTGTTGGTACTTTATATCCGGCTGGTGGAATGTTGTGAGTAAATTACCTAAGGGCATAGCATCAATTTATGCTTCATTTAATTTTGTTAAATTGTGCATACTACGAATTTCGTGAAATCTTCAATATTACATGAATATAAAAATTGAATGAATAAAAATCCTTTACTACATGTTGTACAACATCATGTTCACCTTATTTGACATAATGGAAATAATGAATCTTAAAAATCAAAGAAAAAGGAATTCAAATTATGAGCCAGAATTCTACACAGACAAAAATAAACCATTGAGTTGACACAGATTGAAAGAATCACGAAGGCTAAAAACTAACAATTAAGTGAAATATAATTCTTACCTGTTCAATGACAGATGGCAAATCTAAGCCTGCCATAAAGTCATCTGTATTTTGACTAGGATCACACACTCTCTCGAGACGATGGGCCAATTTCTCTTTCTCCAGTCTAAAATAGAAAAAAAAGCATTTACCTAATAGGATAATGACTTAGTTTACCAATTATTTTTTTTTAAAAACCCAAAAAACACATCAAATCTTTTAAATGAGATGCCAGATATTAACAATGACTCAATGGTTATAAAACTGTAAAATAGAATTCTTACAAATTTAAATAGGATAGTGCTAGAAACTAAAAAAAGAAATTAAGATCACAGGGACAGGATTTGAATTTAGAGCAAAGGTGTTACAATGACTGAAATGTTTACGAGCTGTACCTTTTTTTTTTCTCTCTCACGCTCTCTCTTTTTGTTTAAATGACAAAGTTTAAATCCCATTTTTTTTTCTAATTCTGTTTTCCAATCTTTTCTTTTCACACAGTCGAGTGCAACTTGCTTTTGAATTATATAATCAAACCTGCACTCCTTGTAATGGGAGTAATGAACAACATTTAATGTCTTTGAATTACAAAAAGTAAAGGTATGTAAGCTCATTATGCCAACAACAACAAAATGCTCTTGGTAATGATATTATAAAACATATATTTAGTTAATGTAATGCTTTGAAATTCTCAGTAAAAAGGCAGATACATAAAGAAGTCAAAAACATACAATAAAAAAGAGATAGGAGAACTTGCAACCTGCTTTTGAATTATATAATCAAACCTGCACTCCTTGTAATGGGAGTAATGAATAACATTTAATGTCTTTGAATTACAAAAAGTAAAGGTATGTAAGCTCATTATGCCAACAACAACAAAATGCTCTTGGTAATGATATTATAAAACATATATTTAGTTACTGTAATGCTTTGAAATTCTCAGTAAAAAGGCAGATACATAAAGAAGTCAAAAACATACAATAAAAAAGAGAGAGGAGAATGAAAAATGGGATTATCATGGGAGAACATTGCAAAGAATATTTACCTTTCAGTTGGATCATCCCAGGTTACCTGCAAGCTCTGAGATGGTTCAGGAAATTGATTGACATTTTTCTCCGGCTCTGATAAAAGAATGAAATAAATAGAATTGAAAACACAACACGATTTGTTAAGTTAAAGTAACTGAAAAAGATGATATATTTTTTTTAAATACCAAGAAAGGTGAAGTTAACATTGTATACACAATTATTTAGCAAAAAAAAAAAAATAAAATAAAAATAAAAGAACTTGATTGGAACTATATCTTTATTTGGGCAAAAGAAAACAACAATCTGTTTCTCACCCTTTGTGGACCAGGAAGATGGTGTCCCAGTTCTTGATCCGTTTTCAGGTGTCTTTACTCCAGATGTACTCAGTTGGCCACCGCTCACTGATAGATGCAACAAGAAAAAGTAGAAATTTCAAACAGTTTCAACAAGCTCTTGAAAGTTTACGGTTAAAACAGACAGGCAATAAAACATGTGTTGACGAGAATATTTAAGACTAGATTTTGAATCAGGCATAACTTTAATCATGAGTCCTTTGTAAATTTACCTATTTAAATATTTTATTCACATCTGTAGATAGCCAAAGTTCATGGTTTATAAAATAAATCAAATACATTAGGAACAACTTAAACAACATAAGAAAGCAAATTTTAACTGAAATGTTTCCACAGAAATAATTAAAAAATGTGTTTATTGCCTAATTCAAAATGAGAAGAATATATAAGAAAATATATATAAAACATTATTTCAGTGCCTAAAACTTCTTAACAGAACAAACAAAAATCTACAGCACTAAAAACTCACATTTGGCTAATCTGCCTTTCTTTTTCTTTGTCTTCTTAGATCTGAAATTAGAGCAAGGATAAAATGACAATAATTTTTAAATTCTCTTTGACAAAATTTGAAAAATGTATGGTCTTTGGAGAATTATGAGACAATGGTAAATATATTAAACAAAAAACATGCAGCAAAAAAAAACCCACAACAGCAAAAAACTATGAATTGAAAAAGCAAATGAAAATCTTGGACAGCCACTATACAATGACACTAACCTTGAAGCTTCTTCCAACACGGTTCCTAAAGTCTTCGCTAAAGCATCCTTCATCTCCTGACTCTTTGAATCCAGAGATTTCTAATAAAGGGAATATTTATATCAATATTATACAAATAACATCAATTAACCTCATACTTAAACATGGGTTGTTTTATCACATCTAACACAATATTTCAATCTTCGGTACAGATATATGTTTTTAGAATGAAATCAAATTAATAGGGATATTTAGTACCAAAGTGGGGGTCCCAATAGCTCAGTTGGTAGAGCACTCGCTTCACACACAAAGAGACCAAGATCGATCCCATTTGAAGATGAGAAAATTTTTTTCCCAACCTTTTTCTTGCCTCCCATGCCCACCCAGCAGTGATTGGGTAGCAGGATCTGCAAGAGCTAGTGGAAAGTACTTTTCAATAGACTAGCATCCTATCCAGAGGGTAGCAAGCAATTGCTTTTCTCCATTTCATGCTATACAAACCAGGATAAACTTAGATCCATGGGCCTAATGGCTCTGAAAGACTACTTTTATCTTAGCACCAAAGTATGACGTTTAGATTGACATTAAAATACTAGTTACTTTATATCTTTTGTATTAAATTGAGTTAAGCATTAATATTGACAGAGTACAGTTGTCTTGAAAGTTGTTATTTCAATAATTAACTAATAGCTCTAGTTTAACGATGTTCTATAACAAAACTACGAAAAGAGATGCTTACATTCCCTTGAGCTGAATTCTTGTCTTCATCGATTGGAATAATTTTTTCATTGTTCACGGAGGAAGTGCTTGTCTCATCCTCAGCTTTACTTTGGGGAATGTCATTAGCCTGTTTTACATGTGAAGCCTCTGATACCAGGTTGACATTTCTCTGTGGACTGTGTAATTTGTTGGAAAGAAGCATCACTGGTTAGCAAAACTTAATAAGACACATTTAGATGTGGCATTCCTAATATCATTTCTTTTCACTGGTACCATCAACATAGCAGTAAAAATGGTTTGCACCCAATAATTACTTTAGAGAGGAGTTACTGACCTTAAAAAAACAAATTGGTGGCAAAAATTGGGACTCTCTCTTGTCCTCAGCAAACTAGAAAATATGATCTCAAGTGAAGTTCTTGTAAATTAGGTATGGTCATATTGGAAGTTTAAAGGATCTTTAAAAATAATTTAACCAAAAGGAATTATCTGAATCACCGATATTTGAGGTGTACGCACACATGCTGTGTCGCAAATGTAATTTACAAACTACAAACTGAAATAAATCCTTTTACCCTCCCTAATATAGATAATTTGTACGAAAACTAAACATCAGTTGTGTCAGATTTTTTTTTTTTAAAAGCTCAGCCCACTGAAAGTGCTCAAAGCCCAAGTGAAAAGCAACATTGTTAATATGTAAGATGAGACATATCACATGTAAGGCGCTACGAAAATTCTTTTCAGCTAAGGAAAAACTGTTGCCCACTAGGTATTCATTTTACATTTGAATAAGGTGAAAAAATGTGAGTAAATAATCTTTTCCAAGGATGCAACTTTGCTCTATCCACTACAGTATTCAAACAGGGACCTGGTTGTCATACCACAATTCAACAAAGCAAAATAATCATTTATACAAATTTCCTAAGCCTATGATTGCAATTCAATAAGACTTGCACAAAAGCTTAAAACACTCAAGGATCCATTCTAATTGAACATAAGGACACATCTAAAATTTGGCCCAAGTCTAATAATACAAACCTGGCTTTCTCATTCTCCCCACTTGAAGTTGTCTCCGTTGACTCTTTCCTTGAGTCTGACGTTTTCGATAAAGATGCTGGTGTTTTTCTTGCTACTGCTTGTATGTCAAGCACAGGCATCTTTCTGGAAGGTGTTTTACCATTGACTGTCCTTGAAGGAGTGTCAACTGGTAAGGCTCTATTGCGAGTAGCTCTCAAACTTTTAGATGGGGTTTCCTTGGCTGATGCTCCCCCTATTGCCTGGAAGGGAGGGAAAACAAGATGAACTACAAAAAAATGTTACAAAAAATAAATCTTTAAGCAACTGAGCAGATTTCATTCTAATGCATTATTTCATAGACTAAAATGAAAAATGAATCTCTCTCAGAATTTCACAGTTTAGGTTCCTGTTTGCAGGGTCCTCACTATGTTAGGCCTCGAGTTAACAACTAAAGCCTACCTTGTGCTGATTCACCTATAGTAATTCCTGTTTTACATACAATTTGATTTTTTTATCACAAAATAAAATGAAAAGCACATTTTTTGAAGATATAATTTTTCTCATGAATATTGTTAATTTGTGATAAAATTTCCACCTTGTAAAAAATGTGCTTTTGT
Source organism: Berghia stephanieae (assembly GCF_034508935.2). NCBI lineage: Eukaryota > Metazoa > Mollusca > Gastropoda > Nudibranchia > Aeolidiidae > Berghia > Berghia stephanieae. The sequence continues at coordinate 89,627,242 of NC_088361.1, read as the reverse complement.
GTTATAATTAAAAAAAAAAAAATCACAGTGTCTGCAAACCAGCAAACGCTGTTCATTAGGAAATAGACAGATAACGTTGCTCTTTATTTTTTCCTTTTTATCATTTCATTTCATTTTGAAAAAATGTATTTATTATTTTTGTTTGTTTTTGTTATATCAAATGACTTTGCTCAGGGAATAAAACTTACCAATGGATTGTAATGATGTGGAAAAAGACTTTCATCCACTCGACACCCTTGTTCCTTGCACTGGAATGAAAAAAATATATTGATAAGAACGTTAGCTAGACAATCTAAATCAGTATAAATAAAAATAAGCCAAACCTTACAGATGTAAAGATTCCAACCTCAAGTACCAAAATAGAAATATTCAAAAATTTGATGATGTAAACATTCATATTCAACATGAAAATAGTTATGTTGTCGGTTAAATAATACTATGCCAAAGCAACTCACCATTGTCAGCCAATGTGGGGAAACAATTAATTTGCCATCACTTCTAGCTGTTCGGAATTCTTTGTTTGTGTCATTCACCCTGCCCTGAAATGAGGTAAATATAAAAAATATAATAAATATGTTCTACCCAAATTAAATCTGTAACAAAGAAGCAATAATCAAATACATTTCAAATCAAATTATGAAAGATAAGACAATTTCCAAGTACGATGGAAACATTTCAAAAGCATATCTATGTGATTTTATATAAATTCAAATATTCAACACCTTATAATTTTTATTTTTTTTCAATTTAGCAATCTTCAACATTAAATAAAATTTGCTCTAACATCACATAAAAAATGCTATGACATTTTTTCTCATATAATGACAAGTTCTTGAAATATATATTTACCATAAACAACAAGAAAATAACATTATTTTTCCCCCCGCTCTCTGCATCAACTTACTTGGAAGACAAAATGTGTAACCGAGTCGTTGTATTGCCAGGAGTAATCTCCTCCAAGATCCACCACTAGACTGTTGTAAGTTGCATGATTACGACCCAGCTTTTTGGCTACTGCAATGATCACTCCATGAAGGGGAGGTAGTTCAGGCTGAAAGTATGTAGATTAAGTTTGTGAATAAGAGAATGAGACATCACAATTTAATTTTTTAAAAGTCTGGTACCATACCTCTGCAGACTAAGCTGTTTGGGCCCCTGACAGCGCTGAGGAAGACAACGGTATTCCTTCACCAACGAAGAAGATGAATTTTTTAAAAAAGTTAGCTCAATTTATTATTTACCTATGGAAACAAAAATTCAAAAAGAAAACATTTCCATAAACACATACACACACCTACTAGATTTCTTTAGTAGATAGAAAAGAAACAGCAAAAATGTATATAAATAAATAAAAACTAAAAACAAAATAAAATCTTAATAAACAATGGGAATTTTTAAAAAGTTAACAATGCATGGGACACTTTTACTTTTAGGTTATATCACTAGTTTGGAAGATAAATTTTAAGAAAAAATGTAAGCATCTTCAATATGAGGCTGAGATAGAAGATCATTGGTTTTCCTGGTTTGAATACTGCAAATAATCAAGAAGCTGAACACTTTAAGCAAAAACTAAAGCAGCAATGTCAAAATTATGTGTTGCTCATTTTTGGCAAACAAAGCCATTTTAATTCATCATGGGGAAAAAAAGTGGAAAACTGCAACCCTGAATAAATTTTGCCTTAGCTTCACATACAGCATGCAATACCATTTTGGTCTCGTATAATAATTTGAAAAATTCTATAAACATCAAATGGGGTAACTTAGCCTCAAGGGGAAATGTTGCCTCTATGGATTTGGACAAATTGGAATATCTCTAGTTTTGTGACAGTAATATATTTTGATATAAAATCAAGTCCTCTAACAAGGAAAATTACTGCAACTGGCATGAAAATCCCAAAAAGGCTCCACATAGGTAGAGGCAAAGTTACCCCTTGAGGCAAAGTAATACCATTTAACAGTATGCCAAAAACATGTGTGTGAGGCTATGTGGTCTTCTGGTATGACACTTGCTTTCGGATCGGAAGATCCTGGGTTCGAGCCTCGCCCAGTGCATAGTTGAGTTCTTGGAAAATACTCTTTAATAACATTCTCTCACTGTACTCAGGTGTAAAATGAGTACCTGTTCGTCAACAGTGTTGTCTCTGTCGGAGAAAATTGTAAAATCGCCTAACAGGTGACATGTCTCGTTCTACATGTGACGTGTTGCTGTTGGTCAGGGACCCTTTGTAAAGCGCTTTGAGCACATTTAGTGGATATTGCGCTATATTTTTTTTGTTTTATTCATTGTTAGTCATTCCAGAGGACTGGTTTCACACTTCTGCAAGGAATTTTGACATTTGAATCGGAAAAGAGAAGAGTTTGACGTCACGACTTCTGCTTCTCATTAAGAGCGTGTGAAATAAAATTCATGTTATTACTCACTGGCTGAGATTGACTAGATGGTGGTGCCTCATCAGGGTAGAGATCTGCAGCATTTTGAGCTGCCTTTTTAATCTGTCGGCTAAACACTTCCCCAAGTGGCTGAAAGTGAAATTGGATAGAAATAAAACTAGACATTAACAAATTTTAAAATGCTACATTTCAACTCCATAGGGCTAATAATTCATTTGCTTCTTATCAATCAATCACAATATAATTATAATTTTTTCTTTTAAAATATTCGTGTACTGATAATATAATCTATAATGATTGATTTTTGATTGCTTTCAGGTGTTTTACGGCACTTGCAAAATGTATAACGGTTCAGAAATAAGTGAATGTATTTATCACAGATTCTGTCCCTTACTTAAATCCAAAACACTATTAAGAGGACAACACACATGTAAATACTATTCTTCTTAGGCTTGATGGTTTCTAAAAGTGAACAAAACTTTAAAAATCAAACAATCGATTAAAGCAACAAGCCACAACACTGAGATACCAGTCCCAAGTGGAAAGGTCTTTGTAATCATTCTTTTGTCCACCAATCAAGGGACTGAATTTGGTAAATAATGCATTCACGCAATAGGCCTGAGGCAGACCAGCCAACCCTTCACATTCCAAAAATGGAATCAGGACGCCTGAAAATAGGAATTTGAGACAAAAAATAGGTATTTCACCGCTTTCATCCCCCCCACTTCCACTTTGCTCTTTTTAAAAAGATTCTTACCATTATCATCATTTTTGTAAATCGGAATCTTAGAGTCAATGGCGGAATAGTACAAAAAGGAAGATTGAAAATAGGAATGATTCCGCCAAAAGCGGAAGGGTTGGCAGGTATGCTGAGGTGATGGGAAAATTGGAAAAGATTATGGTCTGCACTTAGAAGCTAAGAAAAAAAGAGTAAAGTATCATCCTGTAATACTTACAGTAGAGGTGTTTAAATCTCGAGTGGTCTGAGGTGTTTCTGGGCCACAGAATTGCTGTGGAAAAAAATAAAAATTCCGAAGTTTATAATTCTTCCACATTTACTCTGGTCAAAAAGTTGTTTGAATTGAAATTCAAAACAATAACAAATTATCAGTAAAATTACATTGTGACTATTTCTTTTCCTTTCAGAACAATCAATAGTCAAGAAGATTTTAAATAAGAAATAAATGGATATACATGTAAGTGGCATTAGGTAGATGATGAAGTGATGATGATGATGATGACGATGACGACGATGATGATGATGATGATGATGCTAATTATAATAATCATCAACGTCCTTGTCATCTTCATGATGGTGATGAGAACTGTAGTGATGACGATGATGATGATGATGATCACAAAGGATAAACAATGAAATATATCAGTAAACCTCAACATACCGCAATATTGAATTTGGGTCTAAAATCTGGATGCTGGAATGTACCGGGCGTTTCTCCTCCCCCTTTAATTAGACCAAGAGGCGTTGATGTGGATGAAGGTGATTCTAATGGTCCTTGTAAAGCCTGAAAAAACCCCCAAAAAAATTAATGCAAAGAAATTAATATTGTAATTGTAATAATTAATCTATACATGCCCAGAATCCACACAGTGCTCTAAGGCGCTACACATAGGAAGACAATAGGTAACACAAAACGCAAATACTATAAGCCTGTCTGAATAGGAATGTTTCCTAAAATTACTGAGCTTGGGGGCGTCTTTGATTCTTTCATCTAATCTGTTGCATACTTTTGGGGTCCCAACAGAGAAAGATTTTTCAAATCTCACAGAATGTAAAAGAAATTATCTTTGAGAAGATCGGACATACTGTTTCAGTAAAATAGGAATGCTTTAAACATTTTAGGAGTTGTATTAGTATAAATGTCTCTTAGAATGACTGGAAGATATTGCATTGAATCATTCTCTGATGAGTATTGTCTGAATGTTTGCAATCAGAGTTCTTTACCAGTATTCAATAATATAATCATCAGTTCACCATTTTACTTATTTGTAAAAGAACTTTGATCAATGCTATGTATATTTACAAAGAGGCAGGATTCTGGTGCATAAATTGGCTATAGAAAGCCTGTCACAAATATGAACGAGATTATAATATATCTATTTGTATGCTAAAAACAAAGATATTTTATCTTCATTGTGAGGGTTATCTCCAGTTGTAGCACCATTGAGATGATAATCTATGTGTTAATCACACTAAAAACAAGGACAATTAATAAAACGATATCAAATCAAAGTTATACACGCTCACCAATTTCTTTTTCCTCCTGTGCAAGGGCGTGTTGATGGTAGGTGTATTACTGTAAGTAGCTTTGATATTATCAGTCTGATTGGGTTGACATGCTACCTTTTTACCACTATCTACATTGTGAATGGTGTTTCCAGCTGCGCCACCACTAGCGTCAGAGTCTCCCCTTGAGAAAGCCTTAACATTTTCCTTTGTCTTGTTTTGTAATTGGTAAGCAGGTTGTCAATCCATGACATGAGAGAGAAAAAAATAAAGCTGTTAGTACAGATTTGTCAACTTTTCAAAAACAAAATTCAGGAAAATTTGATGATGATGATGATGAAAATTATGATGATTGTCATTATCATCATCATCATCCTGATGCAATAAACAAAGACAAATTGAGTAACACAATAAATGTAAACATTCCATATCATCGTTGTAAAAGAAAAACTCAAGGAAAAGTTAGGATTAACAATTTTGAACTGTCGTGATAGATTTCTTTAAAAGCCTAGAAGCAAAAAACCCCCCAAAAAACCAAAAAAAAGCAAAGAAAAATCCCTGTCAAAAAAAAAAATGAGGAGTTGGAAGGTCTGTAAAAACTCACAGTTGGACTTGGTGTTTGATCGGATGGTAATCTTTGCTGGCAATCATGTGTGGATGAATTATGATCCGAGTTTGTTCTCTCACTTCTACCTCCAGCAGCAGCGGTGGTCTCTGTCTGTTCGTCATTCTTTTTCATATTTTCTGCAGAAGACTTGTGCCTTTGGTTTTGATGAGTATTTTCCGAGGCCTCTTTAACTTGTCCATCGCCATTTGGTGCATCAGTTTTATCTCTATCATTTTCAGTAATTATGGATGTTTCTGATTGTTCTTTCTCCCTCCTTGCTTCAAGGACATCAATTTCAAAGTCCTCTTCAGGAACCTTCTCTTTGTTTGTTATACAAGCCTCTAGCCATCTGGAGAGAGATAAAAAAAAAATAAATAGAGCAATAAATTTCAAGTCCTCATTTCACAAAAAGATTCAAAGCCCACACCATTTCAAAGTTAAAATATTTATTTTTATCTTGGTTCTTGAAACTTACTTTTTACTTCTTTCATTTTCCTACTTGTTTAGGATGACAGACAAAACAAACATCAACATCACGTAAAAATCTAAATTTGCGTCTCTCAAATGTTGCAATTTGCTTATCTTTAATTATGGAGAATCAGTTTATTTCTAGTCAATTTTCACGAAGTCAAAAATTGTGTAAATAAACATGATAAATCAAAAAATATAATTAGAAAAAGGAATTCAGATTTTCTAGTTTTTAGGCCATTCTTGTCACATCTACACCTATATGCATGTATAATTCTGCACAGATTTGTATATCAACTCACTCATGCCCTACAGCAGGGATTTTCCAATTCTTGGCAGCTGCATACTTTTTTCCCCCAGAGGCATTGACGATTAGATGAGTGCAGGCAACCACATTTTTGGTTTTACTTGAAGACTTGGCAAAATGATCCTGACACCTGAGGTAAGTAGTAAAAATTTTAAAAATAAGACGATGATGATGATTATGAACCCAGAATTTCAGTTTTAATCACCAGTGAGATATGATTTAAAATAGAATCTACACAAAGTGTAAATGGTAATTCCTTTTTGATCAGATGTAAGAGTACAAAAATCAAAATGTGATAATGTCGGGGAATATCTGATGCTTAAGATTGCATTTCAAGTATAATTTATAAAACTGGTTTTCATAAAAGTTTCATAATTATATACAAGAGTGAGTTCTGTTTTTAAACTTTAAACAAATTTTAAATGTCTTATTCTTATCATTTTGACTTTAAACAAAATTTTCTTAATTTGTTCGTTCTGACATAATCAAGGATTGATGGAAGTAAAAATCTGAATTTGTCTAAAAATAATTTTTGTTTTAAATCTGTCAGCACCACTAGGTTTTAAAAAATAATTTTATCAGTACAAGTTCTGGGATAAATATATGGAACTAACACTCATATATAAGACGTTTAATTACAATCATTATAATTTTTCTAATGTATTTGTCGATTCTGATTTTTTATTTTCCTCAAAAGTTTGTTTAATATTATTAATATTATGATTACCATCTATGGGCAGTCTAATGAATGGTTAGCTTTGGTTGAAAAATCCTTTGGGATTCATAGACAAGGAATTTGACAAACTAATATGATACTTTTTTACCCTACTGTTTGAGGCAGAATTGGGAGAGAAAGAAAGAAATCTAAGACCATCAAAAACATTTGAATCAATCTCATGATGTTTAACTGTAAAATAATGTCAACTTACTTTGCTCCCATTGTCTCAGCAAGATATGTTATGGTTTCCCTTTCAATCCCAGTAAATCCACTGTAATCAAAGTAAAATAATGATGCTTAGTTTATAGCAACATCCTTCATCTTTCAAGTGATACCAACGTGTACTTATTTGCAGGCCTGATAATTGAAAAAACCCAAATTGTTATGGTCTCATTGTTGTAATGGAAATACTCTCAAACCAATGCAAAATATTGTCCATTACAACAATGTTAAAACAAGCCTATAATAGCATTCAACTACCAGACCTGCTACTATGTGCACGTAGACTTGATACTAAAATGTTTGGTTTTAAGGACCAGTAGGCTATCCCACAATATTAAAAAGCCTTTGACAAAATTACTTGGACACCATTATATTTTATATTAGACCTCTTTTATTTAGAGATTCACTTTTTTAAGATTTAAAAAGGGTTAACAAGAAACACTGACTTTGTGTTCTGAATGAAATTTGGCTTGGACATTTTTCTTAAAAAGTGAGAGAAAGTGAACGGTTGATTTTAAAAAAATTATGAAATATCCCCCTTAGTCCTTAATGCCGTCCATAAAAAAAAACAACAAAAACAACAGAGTATTTATGTAGCACAACAAAATCCACTAAACATGCTCAAAGCACTTTATAAGGGGTCCCTATTGAACAGCAACACCTAACATGCAAGACAATACATGACGTCCATTAGGGAATATTTCTTTCTATTCTTCAACAGACACAACTCTGTTAACGACCAGGTACACATTTTACACCTGAATACAGTGAAATAAAGTAAAGAGCAGAACTTAAACCCTGAACTTTCCGGCTTGAAGGCAAGTATCACACCACTAAACCACGTAGCCACACAATTATAGTGTCATAACTAGATTGATAAAATGCCTACATTTATTATTCACCTTTGAAGCATAATAATGGAAAATGATCAGTTATATACTGAATGGACATAGTAAATAATGTAAAGAATGACGACATTCACTTTATTTAGATATGAAAATCTACAGTGCTGATCATTTCCAATGCTGCACCGAAAGAGAATAGAATTGCCATGATTTTATGCATTGGGCAAGCTTTCTATACAAAAAGTAGATGCGAGTAATATTGTCATTGTCCATTTAAATGAGGAAAAAACTCAATGAGTTCTAAAGGACTTATCTATTTTTTTAAAAAATTACTACATACTCACCTAACACAGATACAAAGACCATTAAGTATTTCTTCCTCTGGCAGTTCTATCGGCCTTGCTAACCAATGATTAAAAGGCACCAAGGCTTCATTTTCGAGGCAAATATTCTGCAGAAATCATCATTGCAAAAAATATCATTTCAAAATATTAAATAAAAGGATTATTTTAGACTTCACCACGGAATTAAAAGGAAAAGATCAGATGAGATATGGATTGTATTACCAAAATAATTTCCATATAAAATAATGCATCAATTGTTTTCAAGAATAAAGAGAAAATTTTATCATTCAGGTATTAAAAATCGTTGGAGCATTCAAGACTTTTAAATAAGACTGGAAAAAAATCTCCATACCTTTTTATTTAAGTTATGTAAAAGGAATTAAACCTTATGATTTGAGTGGAAACCTTTTAGACACTATTTTATCATATTATGAAAAGAGCCTACTGATTTTATCATCCTTACCAGCCAAATTATAGTCAGCACTTCTGAAACAGTGGCATCAACCTGAAATCCAGAGAGTGGTACAATACCATAGTCTGCAACCTGACGTTTTTTCCCCTGAGTAACAATACGACCTGATTGGGAAAGGAATATATTTATATATTCATTGGTTACTTAGTGATACAGGCCATATAAAATTAAAAATAGTAGCATTTTTTGTGATATTTCTCGTAGTTGAAACATTAACTGTAGTAAATAAAAACTTAAGATAAAATGGTATCTGGTTCGGTTATATTCAAGGGGATAGATCAACATCGAGAGATTAATATGGAATGAATGAAATTGCTGACAGAAAAAAGATAAAGACCTGAACAAGTGTGTATGAAACTGTACCAGACAAAGCAAAAAAGAAAAATACAAGAAAAAAAACCATCACAAAAATATCAGTCTTCCTCGACTGAAAACATCAGACCTGATTACCAGCCAGACAGGTTAACTTACATAGGTGCCTGCTCCCTAATTTCTCAATTTGACAAAAAAAAAAGAGCAATTTTGGGTATCAAAAAAAAAAAAATAAATAAATAAATTGCCATAACAAATTAAATATAAATTAGATAAAATGTGACCAACTGCCTCAAAGCTGTATTATCTCAGGATGTCCAAGGTGCTAAAATTTACCACATGCCTAATTATGACATTTTTCTGAGACAAATTATAGGCATAGAATCAAAGCTAATGTTTTTAATTTGTGCATGTTAATGATAGTTGAATAAAACTATCTATGTACATACTCATTTTTTATACATTTTTACCAATTTTGAAAAGTAGAAAAAATCTCTAGGATTGAGTGAGTTAAAGGATTGGCAGATGAATCAAACTTGCTACGTTCTGGGTAGAAAACAAAGACCACACTGCTGAACTATACAAGCAATAAAGAAGAATCAAGAGCACAAATCATAGAATTTTTGCCATAACCGTAGATTTATTATAAGGCGTTTCTATTAACTATTTTAGTATGCACATTACAAATTTGGTTACCTCCTTGAGACTTGATGCATTCCTCTAGTTCTTTCACCTCTTCCAAATTTCCCTCAATCCCAAAGAACATGAACGTCTTCTTATAAAACATCCCACTTGAATTAGCACAGTCGTCATCCAATTCTATTATTTAAAGTAAAAAATATAAAATGTCAATAATAGAACATTAATACACTACTTTTGTGAAATGAAAATAAACATTAATTCACTACTCTGGATGAAGAACAGAGAAAAGGATTTGGATCTTCATTTTTTATTGCTACATCATCAAAAGCAAATTATCTTAAAGCAAAGATTGCATTAAGTTTAAAAAAAAAAAAAAAATAACTTGAGCATTTATAGAGCACAATATCCACTTAACATGTTCAAAGCACTTTACAAGTGGTACCGAGTCAGCAATCACACTTTTCATATAGAACAAGACCCGATGCCTGTTATGCGATATTACAATTTTTTTCAGAGACAACCCTGTGAACAGCCAAGTACTCATTTTACACCTGAGTATGGTGAGATCTTCCAGTCCAAAGATGAGTACCATACCAGTAGACCACATAGCCACAAATTGGTCATTAAGAATCTAAAATTTGTAACACTAAATTTGTATATATTTGTTGGAACACATCTAAAACTTTGATTTTCAGGATTTTATACAATATTAGTTTATATTACTACTGATGTTAAATATAAGTCTGTACATGTTCAAGAAAATAAAGTTCACAGTGCAAATTTCGAGTTGAAAAAATGGTATTATCAGCAAATTGAGCAGTGTTTACCATTGGGGTCTTGGGTCATTTCCATATTGCTTTCCATTCCATTTCCTCCATCTACTTTTGTTATCTCCAAATCAGGATCTTTGTTGTTACAAACTGTCTCGTTCTCTGTAGGGGGTAAAAAAAAAAAAGACTTAATATGAAACCAAGAATGCATCTCCACAGCATTTGATTTTGAGATATAAAATCAATTTAATTTAATCATTCATCATTTTAAAGAATCAAAACCTCTACTATTAAAAAAATATCTTCACCTATTTGTTTTCCCTCTTCTTCTGCTTTCTTTTCCTCTTCCTTCTCCTTCTTATTCTTATTTTCCTTCTTCTTCTTCCTCTCCCTTTTCCTCCTCCTTCTTTCTTCTTATTCTTCAACCTTTTCATCTCCAAGACTAGTGTAAAATAGTGGGGGGGGGGGGGGGGGGGGGGGGTGGGTTTCCGCTTAAATAAAATTGACGACATTACCTTCCATGGTATATTGACTTAGGATATTAGCCATCATTAAATCACTTTCCATATCCACATCTATGACATCATTCTCAGAAACCTTCTTTGAACCTGAAGTTGATTGTGGATCTGAAGTCTTTGTTTCAGCTGATGCAGAACTCTCATCCTCCGGGAATTTCGGAGGTACCCTGTTGACAAAAGATTAACAAACACTATAAAGTCTTAATGTCAAAAAGAAAAAAACAAAACGCATTCCTCATTCATTATAAGAAAAGTAAAATGTTACCCATCTCTTCAAAACGGTATTACATCAGGGTGGACACAGTGCTTAAAATTCAATTTTGATCCTTATTTGTAAAGTTTTAGTTATAATTAATGCGAGAGTTTTATTTCTTCAACTTAAAACAACTTAACTCATGATTGATCTGGGTCCCATTGCACGTGAAACGAGTGCTCTATAAAGTGAGCTATCGGGACCCCCCCCCCCACCCCCCAAAAAAAAGGAATAAAAGAAAAGTAAAATAGGAATGCATTGGTGTTGGGCATCTGCCTGCCCCAACACCTCCACACATAGTAAATAAAATGAAAAGTTAGTTAAGATATTTAGTTACATTCCTTTAAATTTCAATACCTTATTTTCTTCTTATCATTCTGCTTAGTGTCCACATCAGTCCGAAGGTAACCACTCTCTTCTACATGGACGTTGCGTGCAAAGCAATCCATCAGCCAATTACTTGAAATAATGAATGGACTGAAGAGTGGAAAAACACACGATAATTTGTAAACTGAACATTTTTATTCAGCTTAACTTCAACAAAGGGCACAAATCATATTTAATTTTCCTTGGGGAATCTGAATTTTGAGAGAACTGCTGTGGAAAATATAATATAACACCTTAGCAGTGGAATATAAAAGATGCATCTTTAAAATTGATGACACTGTATGCCACATATATGTTATATGCTTTAGTATATTACATATTCAGAAAATCAAAAACCATACAATCTAAATATAAATTCGTTATAGATGAATAGCATTAGTTTCTGCTGTGGTTTCTTTTTCTCTCTTTTTTTTTTTTAAATTACTAGACAATTACTAAATTTTGAGAACAGCATTACGCATTGAGGTAGACCTAAGGAAACAGAGAAAAGAACTCTACATAGAGAACCCCTACTTTTAGAGCAATTGAGATGATAAACTATCACTGATACTCTAGCTAACTTCTGGAGAGTGGGGAAATCACACCTATTTGTTCCACCACATATCAAGTCTCTCATTACCAGAACATTTGATCAGGGGAAATGCAATTATTTAAAAGGAGGAAATTCCTTGACTGACTCCAAAACCACAGATTTCCGGGGATTCGAGGAAAACCATCAGCACTGATATATATAAAAACCGTTTGTAGGATGAAGTATACCTGTGAGTTAGTTTATTGATGACTGCCAAGTCTGCAGCTATCATTTCATCCATGACAACGTGTGTTACTCCTTCCTTCAGCTCTGTGGCTCTAAAATCAAGACAAATATATGAACGGTTTTCATTACAGAAGACAAAATTTAATGAACTTTTACGCAAAAACATGACTGTACCCTATCTCAACACTGGACTCCTGTAAAAAGACATTCCGTGCTTACTTTTAAATAAATTATATTAAAGTTAAGGATGGCAATAGGTCGAGAGTAGCCTAACCTTGATACTTGTTTCATGGTGCTTTCTGGATAGGGGTGATGGGTCATAGTAGTTTCAGTCTGTCAGGGACATTTCTATCCCCTGCAAGACAGGAATCTGAGTTATCGATGCTCCTTTTTCTTGCATTCGCCAGGTGATTGGAAAATATACTGAGGTTTTTTAACATACTGAATTCCTTAAATAAATGGAAAATTGGCAACCCTGGGGCAAACCCTTGATTTTTCAAAACTCATATGTTCACTTCTCTCACCTTTTTAAAAAAAATATCCAAGACAAGTCTTATTTAAAACATGATGTAAGTATTTCAAATCAAACCTTTTAATCTTAAAAAATGAATCATTTTAAGGAAAAGAGATCTTGCATATTCAAAAACAAACAAAAAAATATAAATAACTTTGTCAAAACTTTTCATAGTTTGAAATAGTGATGCTTAACTGCTAGATGCTATGGACTGGAAAAATGAATATAACAGCTTTGAAAAAGAACAAAATACCAAACAAGGAACGTTTTGGACTCAAAATCCTTCTTCAGTCATTGAAAAAACCCCAATAAAAACAAGACGTACCAAGTACTTCTCTGCCATCTGTCTGAATTTTAAACGGTGTATTGTTTTGTTATTGGCTGAAAAAGGATTTTGTATTTGGTACTTAGTTCTTTTTCGAAGCAGTTATACTCATTTTTGTTTATTACTCTCATAGTTTGAAAAAGCCTGCCTGTCCGTAAAAACTGATCATTTAATCAGATCTGCCTACTATAAGAAAATTTTGTAGAATAGTGAAATTTTGGCTCCAAATTCAGAACTTCATGAGCATCTCTAAGTCATTAAAACTTATTGAAGATGAAAGTCAATTCCAGACTACATAATTCTAAGGATTTCGAAGTGTTATTTAATCCTTGTGAGGGTAAATTGTTGATATTTGAAGTTAATTATAGCGACTAAAATTTTTATATTCTTAAAATCACGAATTTTAAAATTTTTAAGTAGCCAGACCTGTATAACGCATGAATTTTCCTGTACAAATTGAAAAAGTACTCAGAATAGATATTTAGTGATTTGAAAGAAACTAGAAATAATTGAATACCTAAAACCTCCACCGGCAGTGATGATCTTCTTCAATTTTTCTTGAATAGAAGACTGTATACCACTGAGATAAATCTTGGAAAAAAGGAAAACAAGGAGAGGTTGGAGATCAGTGGGGGGAATTAATAGTTTAATGATGATGATAATAATACTAATGATGATATTAACAATAATAATAACAATAACAATATTAACAATAATAATAATAATAATAAGAAGAAGAAGAATAAGAATAATAATAATAATAATAATCCAATAAAAATAAACAACCTGACTCCTACAATATCAGTTAACTATTACAGACTCCTTGAATATAAAAGATAACTAGCCCAGAAAATGTGCTCAAGCAAAACTAAGTCGTCCTATTCAAGCACAGAGACAGAAAGCCACATTTCAGGGGGTAAAGAAAAGTAAAAATCCTGCCAGTAGCTCTTACCAACCACGAACACGTCTTCTACTTTTAAACAACAAATTGTACCTTGCATCCATCAAGGAATATATCAGCCGGCTGGACAGTAACATCTGCCTCCAATGTTGTAGCACCAAATCTAGATTCAGCTATAGTCTTGCCAGCAAAACTAACTTGATCCGTTGGCATTTCACTCTCGTTGGCCAAACACATGCTGGCATCAGGGCCTGTGCATAAGATATTGCTGATGTCGGCTATATGAGGACCGGCAACTGTAGATAGATGAATGTAGCCTTGGTTAATTTTCTTTTTCAATGCATCATATTATCTTGTAAAAACGAAACTATGTGAGAGAGATTTTGAAAGTCTGTATTAGTGATAATTGCAGACAAATTGGATAATGTACTTCAATCAGTTAATAATCAAAATAACAAGATTATAAAATAGAATACTAAGTAACTTGCAAACTGTAAGGCAGAAAAAGTTTTATATGGCATATTTGTTGCACCTAGGGCACTATTCTGCTAGATTTGAAGGCCAATAGGAAATAACTCAATCATGCCATACAAAGTGAAAAAATAAACTTCAGAACTGAATATATATATATATATATATATATATATATATATATATATATATATTATATATATATATATATATATATATATATATCAAGGATTACTATACTGGAAAGGATTGACATGTCGAATCTTCAGCCCCCGCTAGTGGGGGCCATTGGTTGGATAACGATTTCAAGCAAAACTACTACTTTTCTGCCTTGGTACAATTTCCTAGAATGCGCAATAATTGATTCTGTTCTTATAATATCGGTACTTTATAAGAAATTGGTTAATTGGCGACCATAAGTTTTAAATAATATTTCTTATGTCTTGAATGATATGAAAATATATAAAATGTAGTGAACTTTCAACAATTTTACTGGAAAGTATGAACTATTTTTTATGACGCCCTCTTACAAATTGAGTGATTGGGTTTGTTTTCATTTTTAAAATCGAAAGTACGAATCTGCTTTCAATTGCTTTTAATAACTAGATAGATAGATCTATGGCTAATTTATCGAACCAGAATCTTTGAAAAGTGGTAAGTACCAATAATAATTGCGTAATAATTATTATTTAAGAAATGTTTAGAATTAGCATCTGGCTGTAGTTCCTGCAGACGATAGATAGACCCGTTGTCGTGCTTGCTCTGTCGAGTCGCACAGATTCAGATATGGTGATCAGACTGACATCCTGATTCGGATTTGTTTCTTATTTTATTATATGGCTTGTAGCTTTATATTTATATCTTTTTTTTTTCTATATGGTTAACTGATAAATATTGACTTTATTGTATTAGTCTAGTGTAAGTCTAGAGGGCCCTTTGCTCGTCACGTCAACTTCACAACTTGAACTTGAACAGTTGATAGATAGATAGTAGATAGTCATTGCTATTGCTAGATAGCTAGACTAGAATAGTTAGTGGGTCTGATATTACCATATATGATGGAACTTGGACTCTGAATATATAGTTATGCCCATTACATGGATCTGGTGTTGCTGATATGACTGTCAATCGTATGGGACTAGTACTCTGAATATATAGTTTTGCCTCATTGATCAAAATGATCTGAGTCTGAGATTTACTGTTACAACAGTTACACTCACCCAACTCAATCACTCTAATTATCTCTGTGACTATGGGAGGGAATTATGGATCCATTGACTGAAAGGATTGTACTAGTAGTCTGAATATATAGTTTTGTCTCAATGATCTGAGAAGTAACTCTATTAATTAACTCTTGACTACATGGAAGGGAACTATGGATCTGATTCTGATGCTACTCATTGACTGTAAGGAATGAACTATAGTATAGTAGTCAGATTTTTTATGAATGGCGCATGTTTTTCTAGTTTTTCTCAGATGTCCTTCTATCAAAAGTTGTAAAACTTTGTGTCAACCTCCGAATCAATTTCTATTAACTGAATAAACATTTTGGCCCGTATTGTGATGCCATATCACAAAAAAGATTTCTTCTTCACGACCTATAAAAATCTACTTTAAAACCCCTGTCATAAAATTAGAGATTTTACTCTGCTAAAAATGTAAACATTTTCACACCACAAAGTAAGATGAATTCATCGTTTTTCAAAATAATCTTGTGACACGGTAGTTCTGGCTAGTGGTTATGAGTTCATATCATACTATTTTCCGAATAAAAGCAACACACATTAACTGTTATAAAGTAACAACTAATGTAGTTTGCATCCCATTTTGACTTTGTAATTTATTGCTTTTTATTTACATCACGTCACAATTACCGAAGACTGATATGAATCTCTAGCTTTAACTCATTTGAACTAGTGATTAAATACTCAAAATTGTCAAATTAACAATGAACGTTTATATTTAACTTTGAAAAATTGTATCTATTCATGAACGTTTCACACAGCATTTTAAGTTTTCTTTTAAACCTATAAGCTCTTAAACAATACAATATGATACGGAATCTCTATCGGTTCCTCTCTCGTAAGGCTGCGAAAAGAAGTCCTCTTTTATCTATCGATAAGTCATTAATTAAAGAGGACAGCTATGGAATTGGAATTTCACAATCAACCCTCAGTTTTGCATGTTATTGTTGTTGAACACAAGCACATATTTGTGGAAACATTGTATCATAAATTGATGAATTTCTACTTTTGACTGGTCTACATTAAATTTATGTAATCCTCTTTGGCATAAAGAACAAGCTATTTCTCAAAAATTTGAAATCAAAATAATGTTGGAAGCGCGTAATGTTCACTTTCATTTGTATTCATCAATAACGTATATTGATTGTTATAAACTGTAAACATGTCTGTCGTTCCTTCATATTCGGATTCTGTACGAACATCATATAAGTTTCAATTAACCGAACATTCCATTTTAACAAATTCTTTCAAAATGGATAAGCGGAAAATCATATTTTTGACACTATAATCATATTTAGATTCCAATACTTACTAGTTATCGATTTTAATATAGCTGTAATAAGTGAAATTCTTTCCTATTGTTTTAAAATTCGTGAAAAAATATATTTTACTAGGACAAAATGATCCAGAGGTTCATACAAATTTTTGCAGCTGTACATGGTGAACAGCTGAGAAAAAGAAGACAAAGGTGCGCCCCTTATTAAAAATCCGACTATTGTATCCCTTAGTAGATATTTTGGTATTCATCTTTTTCTTGGGATCATCCTCCGCAGATTACCTCCCTTTGTTGATATTTTACATCTCCTTTCCCCTTCATCTAATTGTTCACCTTCATCTTCATCATCATTTTACATGTACATTCATTAATCAAGCTTCTAAAGAAATCATCCTGAATCAATCACTATAAGGTCAGTTTTTAGAATATCTAACTACTCATCCTTTCCGTTTCTTGGCTACTCTTATTCACTGCTGATAATAATAATCATTAAATATTTTTTTGGACCCAGAATTCACAATCACTCTCTAAAAAGGTAGATCTTGCCATATAATAATGCCCCTGCTGTTATTTTGGTGTAAATTTTCTCTATTTTTTGTTGGCCCCCACTAGCGTTGCCTGAAGATTCCATATGATTGTCCTTTCAGTATAGTTGTCCTTGATATATATATATATATATATATATATATATATATATATATATATATAAATGAATAATACTACACAGATTTTAAAAATTATACCAGCAACAAAACTGGAACTTCATAGTGCTATAAAAATAATATATTCAAAATATCATAGATCAGTATATAATATCCGCAGACAAGTTTGTTGACTTTCTAATTCATTCAGCACTAAAAAAAAAAGGAGGGATGAGGGGGGATTAATAACAAAAAAAGCAAACAGTTAAAGTACAGAAATAGACTCTTATTAACTCTATTATTTTATTATTTTCATAATTCAAGGAAAAAGAGAGACGTGGTAAGGGCAGAATTCAGATGTTACACACAAAATTCCCAAGAACTGTAATTGACCATTGACACACACATAAATACATACATCATGCAAACTAAGGTTACTTTATGTACTCCTCGAAAGTTAAATAAAATGGCAGCCTGCTTTACTGTAGAGACCAATGACATTTCAATACTTACCAGACAAACGCTCTGGCGTTGATGTCTTTGCAGCCTTCCCACCTTTGCTGAATTCATATGGTTTGGTATCAAGGTACCTTCCCTTATCCATGCAGTCATAAAGCCATCTATCTCTGACTATTCTTATCTTCCAATTCTTAGCTGCCTCATATTTGGCCCCTATTTTAAAAAGCAAAAAAAAAAAAAAAAAAAAAAAAAAAAAAAAAAAAAAAAAAAAAAAAACCACAAAAAACAATTACATCATTCAATCCAACCATAAAAAAAAAAAATTAAAAAATCTGAATATTAAACCAAATGTTCTGCAAACAAGCTGGAAAAGAAAATTCATAGAAAGTATTGTCATGGAAAAAACTAGAGGGCAGACACCACACTTTTATCGACCATTGATTTAACCAGATAAATGAATAAATGTGTTCTAAACCTTAAAATATAAAGTCAATTAAATGGATGGCAGAAATAGTTATGGAAAATAAACATGACCTAAACCTTAATTAGCCATATCCCATTGATTTACATATTTATTCAATTTAGGTGATATTGAGTATTCAGCTAATGACAACGATGGATATTGTAAGATTGCTAGTACAAAAAGGATGCCCAATAGATGACACACACTTTGTGATTAAATGAAGCGCTCAGAAGAGCAATTTGCTTCAGGAATCTGTGGAGATGAACTATATAAATATTCATCTATTCTTTAATTAATTTGTACACATAGAACAATCCTTACCCTTAGCTTCTTTAACAATGAGATGTGTGCATTCATCCATCTTCAATTCTCCTGAATATTTCCCACCTAAAACACAAATACAATATCAATGAAAAGTGCCATGTGAAAATCTGTTCAAATCAAAATTAGTCATTTAACTTCAGTGCACAAAAAAATTCTATGTATTTTACTTAATTGGGTCTACTCTTATATTCGACTCTATTCTCTTCTAATTATCCTAATTATCACAGTTTAAATTTTAAAATAACAAGTATATGAAAAATAGATAATGAATAGGAATAATCATTTATTGGAAAAATAAATAAATAAACAAATGAATTTAAATTAGAAGTAGTACCTTATCTCTGTAATATCCATTAGTCTATATGAGGCTGTATCAAAAGGTCGTTTGTCTTTTTTAAAGATTTGCCACAAACATATCCATTTGGAAAAACTAAGGAACACATTCGTTTAAATAATAAAAATAAAACCAAATAAAAAAAACCCTGGTGATTTGACATAAAAATTATAGCAGAAATGGCTTTATAAAGTGTTGGAAAAGTGAGGACAAAGTTGAAAAAATAACTTAGAATTTGGGTATTTTTGTGGTAAGTCTTATGAAAACGACCTTCTCTTGGCACATCTTATCCAATTCTTTTCTTACTTAGATTACTATTTAATAAAACGTGTCACAGGCCTGTAAATGGTTGGTAAAAAAATTGTCGGAACATTTGGAACACACGAAAATAGACCAAAAGGACAAAAATATGGATTAATTAATAAACACAACACAGATATGACATGTCAATTGACTAGTCAAATCCTGCCACTTTCTCCAACTCATTTATAATGAGGTCCTTATTTTATGGTACCAAAAAAAAATCCCAATTATTTGAGAGTACACACATTTCTGGGCCCAGGTCTGAGTTCGTTGTAAAATGAAAGGAAGAGAACAATTCTTACCTTTTTAAAGGATGTGTATGTAGATAGTGCTTGACACAAGAAGCTGCTTTATCTTCGCTCCTGTTTGTTTGTGTTAATTTTTATTTTATTTGGAGTAATTCAAGAAGAAGAAGAAGAAGAGGAGGAGGTGGTGGTGCAGTCGTATGAGAAGGAGGAAAGAGAGAAAAATCAAAACAATCAAGGTCGTGGGGAAAGAATAGCCAACTACTGCTGAGAGCTTCCGAAGAAGAATATATATTTCGTAGAAAAATAATTATTTCGCATTATTTTTTTTTACGGTTCACATTCAGACTGAAACAATGAGACCATTGGGAGGAGAGATGAGAGACGGGGGAAATGCATGTGTGTCGGTAGCAAAATAGAGAGAAACGGTCATTTACTGACTAGGTGTGCGTTAGAATGCGACCCTCTCTCGCTGCCTGTGGCACAGTAGGCAGGCAGTGAATAAAATCACATCTAGCAGAGCGTGTAGGTGGCATGATAATAAAGCTAACTGACAGACGGTTTAGTTTTGTTTTGTCTTTGATGCAACAAATAAAAAGTTTCTTTTTTTTTTTTTAAGTCCATGTTAGAAATGGAATAAGATCTGATTTTTTTCGAGGAATGAAATAAAACTCTTTTATTTTCTTTTTTGTTGGTTCTGTTCTTTGACGTTACGAATTCTATTTTTATTATTTATTTATTTTTTTTAAATATTAGCACTGAACAGAATATATAGAGCAAAATCGTACTGTCGGAAATCCGACAACAGTCGGAAGATTTACAGGCCTGGTGTCAATTTTAAGGATAGCAAATAAAGATTGGCGACGATTATCTAATAATGAAAAATAAAACAAACAAAAAAAACACAAACAAACCCCCCCCCCCCCCCCCCCTTCCCCCCAAAAAACCACATACTTTATCTCTGTAATACAGTGGAATCTCATAAAGCCAACCCATTCTTAAAGTTAACACCTCTTGTTGGTCCCAATTTTTTTTGCTCTTTATTTAAGTGTATTCCATTGATACTGGATGAAATCAACCAATTTTTCTGGTCCATCAGTGTTGACTTAATCAGGATTCCACTGTATCATAACCGAAGCCCTTGCTGGAAATCTATCCGTACCTCCTTTGGTGACAAAACTTTTCAATTGATTCCTTTCACCGCTGCTAAATCCTGATACCACAACTGTGAGACCCAAGAAGCAAGGACACTTGTGTTTTTTGAACACCTCATCTGTGGCCATGATGTGCCTGTGTTTTGTTGGGGTTTTTTTTAATTTTAAAAGGACATTAAGCATTATGCAAATTTAAAAACTTGTAAAATGAAAGAATGGAAAAGATTATTGTTTTATTTTCTATAAGGATTCAAGGGTTGAACTTGATTTGAAATCAAGAATGCCCCAGATTCTCCATGCTAACTTAAAAGGGCAATGAATGTAAAACAGGCAGTTAAGAAGACAGTTTCACTTTCAATCATATTTGACCTACAATAATAACAAAGAGGAAAAAAGTAAACAAAAGAGAAGGAATAAAAAAAAAGAAAAGAAGAGGAGGAGTGGAAAGAGGAGATTAATCCCATAAATCTTTTCCCTTACTTGGTTTGCGATGTCTCCCAAACATCTGTTACCCATTCTTTAGTCATTATATTCTTGTTATTTGCAAGAGCCACCTGAAAGTGAGGAATAAAATATAAGAAATCTCAGAGATATTAGAGAAAATACTTGATTCTTCAAGTTCTCAAACCAAATAATTCATATATGCATAACTGAAAAAAAGATAAGAATATATAAAAAATCAGGACATTAAAAGTAGAATAAGGATTTTATTCTTTTCACAACTAATTTTTAAATTTAAAAAATACAACCGCCCCCCCCCCCCCCCCCCCAAAAAAAAAACAAAAAAAACAAAAAAAAAACAACAACAACAACAAAATTAATCTGTGATAAACATCAAAGTACAAAATACAAAGTATTTGTATACTAACTAAACAAACAGATCTCCTTCCCACTCCTTCTTCTAACACACACAAATAATTTTTTGTTAATAAATAATGCATACCATGAAGCATTCATATAAGTTGGTAGAGCACTCGCTTCACATGCAAAGGGACTGAGATAGTCCTGGGTAGCTGGGTCTGGTGGAAAGAACTTTGCAAGAGACAAACGTCCTATCCAAAGGTTAGCAAGCAATTGCTATTTTTCGTTTTGAAGCTATAGAAATCGGGATAAACTTCAGCTCCATGCGCCTAATGGCTCTGAAGGACTACTTAAGTATATAAGGCATACATACCATATACTTGTTGCTGCCAACTTCTCCTGCTACAAGGTGAGTTACATCATCTGTAAGGTCGCCTGCCATTTCTCCAGCCATCAATTGAACTATTTTCAACATGTTTTCCTGAGAGTAAAAATAGGACCAGAGTTTCTAAAGGAGAGCTTTCATAAAACAAAACCGATGAAATAACATCCCAGTGGAATGGTCATCTCTTGAGGTGGCCTTCATTGTTATATCAAGATAGATAAGTTGATGATATAAAATGGTCCCAAATTTTTCTGGTCCAATTTTACTTCTTATAAGTGCATGGTTTTTGTATTTTTGTCTTTGTACTTCCTCAAGAAAAATGCATATAAACTGTAAAACAGTTGAAATGAAATGATGTACAAACATAAATGAAGATTCAGCAAAAATAAAAAATACAAACACTTGTGCACGGTTTCCTCAAACTCCAGGGGACATGCAAACAAGTTTGAGGAAATCATAGTTTGAAGAAACATTGTCTAGTCATAATGACTTGATATGCTGAGGGAAATTACTTTATAGATGACATGTTACAAGGGGTTTGGGTTGGGAGGGGAAGGGGAGGTTGTTGTCTTCATTGTTATTAGGGGTTTTTACAGCGCTTGCTCTCAGAGAAGAACTATACATTTAACTGATTAACTGCCTCCCTCTCAGCTAAAGATCCCTGCAAGGATAAGGAAATAACAAGATATGTCAACCCAGGACAAAGAGGAGAGAAATTTGGAAATGAAGACAGA
Source organism: Berghia stephanieae (assembly GCF_034508935.2). Classification (NCBI taxonomy): domain Eukaryota; kingdom Metazoa; phylum Mollusca; class Gastropoda; order Nudibranchia; family Aeolidiidae; genus Berghia; species Berghia stephanieae. The sequence goes on along the minus strand of NC_088361.1, from coordinate 89,604,410 downwards.
TATATAGAGAGAAGACACAGCGATTTTGACCTATCTGATCAGCATGGGAGATCAAACGACCCTCATCCAAGAATTGTTAAGTCACAACATTTAGTAACCGTGTAGACAATTAGCAAATCATGGCACCTGGCATTGAAATTGGAAGCAACGGTGAAATGATAAGAATAATTAGAGAGGTGTCGTGTGTGTGTATGTACACAAGCACAAGCACATGTGTGTAGCATACTGTATACAAACATTTGCAATACTCCATTGCTACTATTAATACACACAATACACCCATACTTAGTTGGCACTGTCACAATAAATCAATATTAATAGAAATCACCAGATACACAAAAAAGCGTAATAATTTATTTTTTTTACAAACATGGCTGGGTCAAAGTAAATGCTCAAATTGTCAAGTTAACACCCAATGACAAGAGGTAATGGAGATAACAATTAATAAGGTCAAGAACAGTTATATTTCTTTTTGACACTTACACGAGATGCCTTGTCAATAGAAGTGCAACAAATCTTTACACCTTTCATAGCCAGATTGTAAATTGGTCTTTTTTTGTCTTTGGGTAGAACCTGTAATTAAAGAATGATATCAGAAAATCTATGGAGTATATCCAAATAAACTATTCACAGTATGTATTGTAAAATAAAAACAAAAACTAATTTGAATAAATAAAAATATGTCTTACAGATTTAAAAGAAACTGTTTTTCCTTTGAACAATAATACACTATAATGGCCAATCATTTGAGACCCTGCTTGGGAAAAGCATGAATTTGAAAGAAAATTCACTTTCTAAAATTGATTGTCTCTGTCTCTCATGTTTCTGCTCTTTAACACAATTTTTACAAGTTTCAACTATGTCATTTATTTACTTTGTAATGAATTATGAAGATGGCAATTCCCAGAACCAGCAAACTGAGATAAATGAAAATAGATATTAATAGAGGTTTTCAACAGTTTGTGTCTCATCCATACTTTTCCCGGGTTGGCTATTTTTTTGTCAACCACCCAGCAAAGTGCCATGGTTAAAAACAACCATAATAGTTTTGAACCATGACTACTTGATTCACATGCACATTGCTTATTAGAACATCATTTCCAGATTTAAAAAAAAATAATTAGGAGGTCTACTTACATATAGTATTTACTAATTAATAAAACAGAAAACAGACTTAAAATAATCAAACCAACATTTTAATTCAGTTTAAAAAATATATACATCATATAATAGTCGGTACATCAGGATTTTTAAAATTTAAACACAAAAAAAGGGAAAATCATACCATGCGATTTTGTAGATTTGACAGAATACAGCGGGGTCCATAGATTCTGGAGAAAATTAATATTTCAAAAATCCATAAGTCCCATACAACCTACAATTTGACAATACTTAATTAACCATTTTCAATACGACTCTAATACAAAATTGGGATATCTTTGAGAACATTTCTATCAGTTCAGAAATCACTCAACGCAAAGTATAATTTTGATTCAGGACTAAATAAATCATATCTACATCTGAAAATTGGGGGACCTTGAGCTTAAATTTTTATTTTTTTCACAATATAGTACAATATCCACTAAATGTGCTCAAAGCACTTCATAAGGGATTCCAAACCACCAGTGCCAGCAAAATAAAAAATAAACACAATGCTGTCACTGACCAGGTACTCATTATAAAAATATGTGAGGTAAGAAAATGTGAGCACAGAGCCTTCACCAAGGACTTCATTTTGCACAAACCATAGCAAGAATCAAACTAGACCAAATCCCAGGAAGCGTTAACGATCTATATAAAAAATATAAGTAGGTAATGGCCCAAGAGATCACACAACTCAGAGAGCAACACAAGACAAGATGTATTAAGTTCTGATAAAGAATTTGCAGTCAAGATGTTTTCTCATCTTTAGACCACCAACCACCATGTGAGTTTATCATAAAAAAGTATGCACTTATCAACTACGCAATTCACTGGTTTACTTGCTTGTTTCCGCAAGTCAGTAAAATGGTGAAAAGAACCCATCATTGCCTTCCCAGCTTAATCATTTCCTTTCTCTTTTGTCTCTCATATATTTAATTTTTTAATCTTTATTATTTATTTATTTCTGCCAATGAATGGTTTGTATCCACTGCCAATATTTTCACTCATGCTTACCATAATAGTATAGCTAACGACAATATTCTCCATCTTCAAATTAATTCATCAACAAGTTGCAATTTGACTGCAGACCTGCCAACTTGGAAATTTTAGATTAGTCAAACTTGAGCCTGCCACACTGACATCTAACAACAAAGTGAACAAGCAAAAAGACTAAAAGTTACAAAACTATTTTGTAGAATATGTTTTTGTTTTTTTCAAGGGGGGGGGGGGGGGGGGGGGGGTTTACTTTAGAATATTATTCTTACAAGATGATGTCATCCTGTTACTATTACCAGATCCAAGTCAAATGAATGTTTGAAAATGAGACACCATATACCATACTTTAGTATCAAACATAACCATATTAATTATATTACCATATTTCTCACTTGTTGTCATTTATCATGTTTATCAACATTCCCTTTTAAAAATAATAAAAGTGTGAAGTTCTTATCGGGATAAAAATTGGGACTCGGGGAACAGGCAACCAGGTCAAGAATTTCCCGATCAAATCGGAAGGGTTGACAGATCTGATTGGACCAGCAACTAGCTACTACTTGCCTGTATCCCAAGTTTTTTATATGTTCGAACCCAGCTCCTTCAAATTTGTTAAAAATAAATATTTTGGAATTTTGCTTAGAGGCTGCTTTTATTGAAAGGCACTCTTCTTGAGAAATCCATTGAGGGCTGAAGTCATGGTCTGTATCTTTAAGCAACTGTAAGAAAGAAAAACTTTTGATGAATGCAACTGATTACATCATTCATGCATGTATCTAGCATTGTGCTTTTAATATAAAGTGTATGGATCATATTTTATTTCTTATTTTTATGTTTCTTTGATTTTCATAGTTTTCTTCAGTTTCATTGTCATCTGAACTGATAGAACTTACAGTGGGTCATACAAAATACATGAAACTCAATAAACTCTATCACAGCAAGTCGATAAAGTGAAGCCTAAACAATAATAAAGTTTACTTCAAAACAATGAAATTCAAATACAGAAAATCTTAATCAATACAACCATATTCTTTCATAGAAAAAAGTTTATATTCAACTGATACAACATACTTCATAATATCTATTGAACTTGACTAACAAAATTACTAGTTTTCTCTTAATCAAACTGCCCTAAACTTAAACTTAAAGCACATACCTCAAAAGCCTCAAGAAGATATGACCTACATTCTTCATCCTCGGACTCTGACTTTACAAAGAAAATATTAAAATTGTCCTCCATTCTTACCGCTCAGATCAACAATGGTAACAAAAGCTGGAAAAAAAATATGGATAGGAATAATAATGCACCAAAAAGAATATGTGGCAGAGTTAAAACAATATTAAGCAAAGGTTGAAATGATGTATTATGAAATAATTAGACCAAAACCAAAAAAAAAATGATATATAAAATTTAATTTTCAACAATTGACCCACTCTATCACCTTGTGATGTTAATTCTAGAGTGAATAATATCACATTTTTCGGAAAGAAAAAAATCTTGATCTCTCGCATGTTACTAATCCGTCATATAATCCTACATTCTTAAACTCATTCCAGAAAAATCTTAACTCAAATGTCAGTGAATACAAAGGCAAATAGGAATACATTTTTCGGCCTTTAAACTCATACTCATATAACTTTTCTTCTTATCTGATTTTCAAAATTTTGATACCATTAGAATCGTGTGGAAAAGCGCTTTATAATGATAAACAATAATGAGCTCACTCTAATCTGAATGTGAATAGTCACTATTATTACTTACTATAATATGATTAGGTACTTTGGTAAACATCCATTTGGCACTGCAGCAGTGAGCTGATAAATGGCCTCGTGGCTGTGACCCGATTTTTTTCACTTTTGAGTGATGGGTCTCAGAAAAAGTTACATAATATTTTTGTTATTTTAATGGATTTTAATGATTTATGTCTTTTCTTCAGTAGGAATTACCCTATCGTTTGGTGTTGTTTATGTTTAAAGCAATGCCAATTTAGTATATCTTTTGTTCGTGGATAAAATAGGGTATAATTTAGGTGTGGATAATTTAAAAAATAGAAATTTGGTAATCAAAATTCCAGTGAACGCACATGATTTAACATAAGTTTTTAATAAACTTAAATTCAGGGCAAAGTTGTATACCGCATCCATGAAATTCGTTCCAGAAAAATTCTTACTCAAATCTTAGCAACCATTTTAGGCCAATTTTGAAATCCCAATGGTGGTTACTACCGGAAATGCAACAGTTTCAGGTTATAATGTCCGTCAGGAAATAACAAAGGCTAATAGAACAACATTTTTCAGCCATTAAGATAACTTTTCTTATATGCTATTCTGATTTTCACAATTTTGGCTTCATAGAATCGTGTTGAAAAGCACTTTATAGTGATATAGGTTTCATTGATCTCAACCCAATTTGATTTTTTAAAACCAAAGTAGATATCTAATCTATCAATGATATATAATGGAAGTGTCTTGGCCTGTTTTGGTTAGGGAGACCAAGATTTTGGCTTCCCTGCGTAAAACCGTATTTTGCTTTATGAAACTGTTTCTTTCTGTTTAAGAGGCGAGTTTGAATTCTTCTAGTTATTATTTGAGTGATTGTTTGTTTTTTGGGTGTTTATTTGGGTGGTTTTTTTGCTAATCTTGTTTTTTCTTTTTAAAGCACTTTATAGTGATATAGGTTTCATTGAGCTCAACCCAATTTGATTTTTTAAAACCAAAGTAGATATCTAATTTATCAATGATATATAATGGAAGTGTCTTGGCCTGTTTTGGTTAGGGAGACCAAGATTTTGGCTTCCCTGCGTAAAACCGTATTTTGCTTTATGAAACTGTTTCTTTCTGTTTAAGAGGCGAGTTTGAATTCTTCTAGTTATTATTTGAGTGATTGTTTGTTTTTTGGGTGTTTATTTGGGTGGTTTTTTTTGCTAATCTTGTTTTTTCTTTTTAAAGCTTTGCCATATATTATTATCATGCACCCCAACCTTCCCCCCCCCCCCCCCCCCCCCCCCCCAAATGTCAGAAGAGTTATTGGCCGTCCAACACAAATTCATTAATTTTTTTTTCTTTCTGCTTTACTAATACTTTTCAATTTTTGCTAGGGACACCATGGTATTGGTCTTCCAAAGTAAAGCCGTATTTTCATATATAGAACTGTTCCTTTATGTGTGGAGTGGAGTTGTTTTGTTTTGTTATTTATTTATTATTTGGGGGGGGGGGGGGGGGGGTTATTTAGGCCTTATAATAATAGCATGCCAATCTCCCACCCAAAAAAAAAAAGACAGAAAAGTGAAAAGAGATTGCAAGTTATCAACCGTCTAACACAAAAGTAATTTTTATATTCGTTTACTTTCTTTTTTTTAAAATGTTTTTTAGTTTTCATTTGTCTTTTTATTCTCCAATTTTCTCTTACTCTTAGTTTCAATAATTCGTTTACTTTTGAGAGGGAGGGGGAGGGGCGCAGGGTAATATTGTTACAAAGCCTTTTTTTAAAAAGCAAAAAAAAAAAAACAAGAACAGCAACAAAGCCAAACGAGTAATACATAAAAAGAACAAGAGAACTCGCCTCTTCAACATAAAGAAATAGTTCCATAAACGAAAATATGGTCTGGAAGTCAAAATCTTGGTCTCCTACCCTAGACTTAGACTTTACTAACTTCAGACTTCAGACATAAAGTTAAAGGTTAGATTCAAGTCAAAGTTCAAATTAATCAGGGCAAAGAACATGATACAAATATTAGGCTTTAGACATTTTGATTTTATCCATGTCACCGGGTGGGGTAAAGAAAGTGGGAATCAGCCAGACAGTTAAAACATAACTTAAATAAAACATAATAATTGTAATTGTAGAGACAGAGAGAGAATCAGAAGTCATGCAATCAATTTGTTCATTTGAACTTGTTCGATAACAATAACAACGATATGTTATGGGATGGATAGTTACATTTCATAAATAATGTTTACATCTGTTACCAGGAACTCATCACCCAAGACAAGCGTAAATTTATTTTATATTTATTTTTAGTTTTTGTTTTTCAGTCAGGGTTAGAGTTAAAAACTCCCAAGTCAAGTTGATGACAGATGACAGTCCTTGTTTAGTTCAGTAAGTTTAGATTTGGATGTACCGCCTGCCTACGATTTCTTATAATCGACTATTTGTGTATGAACTTATATGTGGGTAAAATTGTTTGCTGAGGATAGAAAGTGGCTATGTGACTCAGTTATTTCAACAAGATATTTTTAATTCATAACCGTCTCTCACTAAAAATGTTTTTTTATATTAATAATGTTATTTAATTATGATAACAATTACTATTAGTCAAGTACGGTTATAAGATTTGGGACCGATACACGAAGACAACTTGATGTGGTTTTCTTTTTCGACTTCCGGAAGAAGGTTGATCTTCCTTTTTCATCTTGTTTTGTTTTGATCAAGAACAAAAATGGTTAGTGTGTATGATAAATCTAACATAATCACTCCTTTAATTTTATTGTGTTGCCCATCCCACTTGGATTTGGAATTCTAAACATTTATGGTGTCATGCTAATCAGCTATTTTCTCGCTGAGAGCCTGTAATATTACAATAACAGCCGTTAGTTGTCGAATTGAAAGTACCCCCACCCCCACCACCAAATCCCTTCTCATTCTCGCTGCATTGCACTCAATCTGTCGCTCTTGGTCCTAGCCTTAATATAAAGAACACAAATCTCAACCATGGTTATATGTGCTTGTTGGCCCTGTTAGAATATTTTCCCCCAAGTTCCTGGAAAACCACATCAGAACTACCACAAAACCATAATTCTTCCAGTAGGCTACTTCCACTTCCACTTCCAATGATACTTCCAACTTCCAGTCTGAAGATGGCTTTTTTGGCTTAGGCCTAGGTCACTCATCTCATTGTATTCAAACTCAAACTGTATCGGTTTACAAAACATGGTAAGTCTTGTACCTATACTATACTACCTCTTACACTTAGCTTTGGGAGACAAAAGTTTTGTTTTTAATGCAAAATCTTTAACTTTCACCTCTATTTTTTCAGTCTGAAATGACCGAGGCTGAGTTGGCGGAGAAGAAGAAGAGGAGGACCTTCAAAAAGTTCACCTACAGAGGTGTGGATTTGGACCAGTTACTGGACATGTCATTGTAAATAAATTTTTTACATTCTTTTTGTAAGCTTCGAAGTGGTTATTCAGAGTCGACTCTGGATAACTGTAGGCAGTTATTCAGAGTCGACTCTGGATAACTGTAGGCAGTTATTCAGAGTCGACTCTGGATAACTGTAGATGGTTATTCAGAGTCGACCCTGGATAACCATGTGTACAGATATTTAGAGCCGAGAGAAGCCTATCGAATTATCGAGTTGAGTTCTTGCGAGATGAGTTTCTTTCAATTTGATACCAGTTTACTACGGTTATTTTGTGACTTTGGCAATTTTAGTGCCAAATTCTTAAAACTTGGCGATTTTTCAACTTCAGTCGCTAAAAATAAGAATCTTTAATCAATTGCAAAACATATTCCATCAACAAAGCAAATTTAAATTAGCTTATAAACAACCATTTCTTAAATCGATCAGCCTAACTTATTATCTCTCTATTACCAAATGATATCTATAAACATAATATGAAGATAGAAGGGTGGCTGAGAGAGAGAGAGGGTGGGGGGGAGAGAGAGAGAGATAGAGAGAGAGAGAGAGAGAGAGAATTAATGAATTGATTTTTATTTTTTTTAAATTGTTTTTAATTAGACACAAGTTGTAATGAATTCCATTAACAAATTCAGAACAATCAAACAAAAACAAAACAAAACTTTAAAAGGAAGAAAAAAAAAAAGACACGCTTATAAACCTTAAAAATCTTCAAATGAATGTATTATCTGTTACAGCTAAAAAGTACACAAATATTTACACCCATTTGCTCCATCCCCTTCCCTTTCGATCATCTTCTCATTCATGGCCACCATGTGTCTTGTGCTGCCTTTGACATTTGGCGCCAGCGTGTCTAGACTAACGTCATAAATAAAGGAGTGTCACCAAAATTCATGCAACTGAGCAGAGGTGTCAAAAAATGATAGAAGGCATATTATTGTTTTTTTCCCCCCTGAACTACCACTGAGCAGAAAATGTTTGACATGACAAAAAAACAACGGAACATTTATGAACAAATCCCAGAAATCCGCGGAAGATTATCATCACTGGTCCCCACTATATTTTTTAAAATATTTCTTTTTTTTTTTTTTTTTTGTTTTGTTTTTTTGTTGTTGCAAAATCTCGACAATTGCGGCCGCAATGCAAATCACCGATGCAAAAAACTGCCATGACAGAAGAGACAAGAAAATACGAAAAAGTAAAACGATTTTTTCCCGTAGGGTTAAACAGAGATGGGAGAGAAGAAAAAAAACAAATAGAAAAAACGTGTGGTTGGTAACTGGAAGTTCATCACTCATAACTGTCTACAGTTATTCAGAGTCGACTCCCCGACTCTGAATAACTGTAGACAGTTATTCAGAGTCAACTGTCTACAGTTATTCAGAGTGGACTCCCCGACTCTGAATAACCGTAGACAGTTATTCAGAGTCGACTCTGAATAACCGGAGAAAGTTATTCAGAGTCGACTCTGAATAACCGCAGCCGTAAGCTTTGGTAATAGTAGCTTAACATTCTACTCTAACCATCCATATTTGTTTACGGAATTCCATACTTTCCATGTCTTAAATTTTGAACTTTTACTAGGCACTTTGATAACTCCAGTCCAGTGGCCGCCGATAGGCTCACTGTAAGGTGAAACTCGTTTTTTGGAACTTTATTTTTGACCCTTTACTGTGTTGGTCACCATGGCGTTATTTGTGAACCTATGTGACTAATTTTGGTATCATTATAAAGGGCACAAAACAAGCTTTCTAACGGTGTATTTCATTCTCAATTCCTGATTGTATTTCTTAGAAAACGTATGTAATAAAAATTTATACATTTTTGAATTATGAGAACTTTTTAAATTATGGATACATTTTAATTATACTTCATACATCGGTAGACAATTAATTGAAGAATATCTCTGCCAAATTTCATCAAAATTGATACACTCGCTCATTATTTTATTTTTCCCGCCACCAACCCCACTTTTTAGGACAAAAACCTCATATTTTTTTCCATTTTCATTTATCCTTAATTTTTTCCATACTTTCCATACATGAAAATGATTTATATGAAAATAAAGCTTATTTTCTGACCTTTAAAATGATATCTAACACTTGCCATTTATCTTTTAATTGAAACAAAATTACTGAAAACAATAAGTGGGCCATGTTGACTGCAAGACTCAAAATTTCCCGATCGCCGCGAGATGCTGGTTTTGAGGCAGCGGTGAGATCACAGATTCTCTCTGTAAAATTGACCAAAAATTTCAGTAGAAAAATATAAATATCTCTGGAACCGTAGGTCGTAGAGAAACAAATAAGGTATCAAATTTTATGCTTTTTCAAGTCCCATCCCCCTGGCTGAGTCAAATCAAGATATTTTGAGTTTGAAAATTTTATCAAAGTGCCTATAAGCGCTGAATCGGGAGATATCGAAGTGCCTATTCAAGTCATTTTAAACAGAAAATACAGTGCTGTTTTCAGTGAGGGGACAAAGACTAATTTTCAGAGACTGAGAGCGCTTCTACAACTGCGAAGTGATTATGCCGTGAATAAACTAAAATAACTTTACTTCTGCTAACCCGATTTTCAAAACTTTGTTATCACTAGAATCATATTGAAATGCACTTTATGATGATATAGGTTACCCAATTTGAATTTTTTTAACAAAGTATCTACTAAGAGAGGTAAAAGTAGGCACTTTGATAAAATTTTCAAACTCAAAATATCTTGATTTGACTCAGCCAGGGGGATGGGACTTGAAAAAGCATAAAATTTGATACCTTATTTGTTTCTCTACGACCTACGGTTCCAGAGATATTTATATTTTTCTACTGAAATTTTTGGTCAATTTTACAGAGAGAATCTGTGATCTCACCGCTGCCTCAAAACCAGCATCTCGCGGCGATCGGGAAATTTTGAGTCTTGCAGTCAACATGGCCCACTTATTGTTTTCAGTAATTTTGTTTCAATTAAAAGATAAATGGCAAGTGTTAGATATCATTTTAAAGGTCAGAAAATAAGCTTTATTTTCATATAAATCATTTTCATGTATGGAAAGTATGGAAAAAATTAAGGATAAATGAAAATGGAAAAAAATATGAGGTTTTTGTCCTAAAAAGTGGGGTTGGTGGCGGGAAAAATAAAATAATGAGCGAGTGTATCAATTTTGATGAAATTTGGCAGAGATATTCTTCAATTAATTGTCTACCGATGTATGAAGTATAATTAAAATGTATCCATAATTTAAAAAGTTCTCATAATTCAAAAATGTATAAATTTTTATTACATACGTTTTCTAAGAAATACAATCAGGAATTGAGAATGAAATACACCGTTAGAAAGCTTGTTTTGTGCCCTTTATAATGATACCAAAATTAGTCACATAGGTTCACAAATAACGCCATGGTGACCAACACAGTAAAGGGTCAAAAATAAAGTTCCAAAAAACGAGTTTCACCTTACAGTGAGCCTATCGGCGGCCACTGGACTGGAGTTATCAAAGTGCCTAGCGCTTACGCGATAGCCTCGTTTGTGGCTGTCTTATGGTCTTTCGCGCATTCGCTCAATTTTACAACTCACATTCTCGGAGTCTCTTTTAATCGTATATCTTCATACATTAATTTGACGTAATGTCTATAGGTTTTGTAATTTTTCAGGCTAACGATCTTTGACTCTACAGTTACTTTTGTAATTGTACTTTACGATTGTTCGTCTGAACAATCTCGAAACGATATTTAATTCACAAGCAAAGGTTATTTTGTTTTGCGGCTTCGTCTGAAGAAAAAAGAGCTTATTGAGCCGTTTTCTAAAGTCAAAGAAGAAATACAAGAACTAACAGACGATTCTGCAACATGCCCGAAGCATTTGTAGATTGCGGAAGCGGACTTGATAGAAGGCAAAAGGTCACCGGTGGTTAATATACATTTTAAGACGATTTTTATTTTCATTGTACGTTTTATCCAGTCAAAAGAGATACTTAATTGACTTTGATTTTAATACAAACAACACCTTCCTCCTGAAGAAAGTAATACGTAATTCATTAAAATCCAAATCTAAAGATCTGTGGAATGTTTTCTGAGACCCATCATTTGACAGTCCTTTAACTTGAGTCACAGCCACTATACCATTTATCGCAGCTAGAGTCCCGGATAAACGTTTACCACAGTGCCTACCTTTAGTGACTCCCAGACTAATGGAGATTTTCCTTTTTGGATTTGGGCGTTGGTAGAACTGCATAAAGTTTTGTCCTGTCAATTCAAGGTGTGGATACTAGATTCAGATTGCAGTCTTGACCAGGGCTGGCGGAGTCGGTTATTTTTATACCAACTCCGACTCTTCAAGCATAGTATTAATAGGTAATAATATGCAACCAACACTCGCAGCTACTTTTAGCTTTTCCCCAGTATATGTATTATAACAATACAAGCCGCTTCATATTTGATATTGCATCATTAAAAGTACAAGCTCTTCATCATTTTTGGCTACAGACTGATTAGCTCATTTCGAATAAACACATTAATATTGATTAATGATCATCAAATTTAAAAGATAAAACACATCCCCTTTTCCCATGAAAACAAACATAAAAGATTACTATTTGTGAATATCTAGTATCTAAAATATTACACATTGAATGATATTAAAATGCAATGTCTGAAAGTGGTAAGGAGTCGGAGTCGGGACTTCTAAAACCGACTCCCACTCCACCCTCAAACAAACGACTCCGACTCGCCAGCCCTGGTCTTGACTCCAGCATATACGTTGGTCCTGGTCAGTCAATGAAATAGTAAAGCACTCATTTGTTTACATAGCTTCATGTCCTGTCAACGAAGTGACAATTCAGACTCGAGTCTGAATAGTCTCTCGTGGCTATTCGGACTCGAACTTCAATGTGCGTGCCATAAGTAGACTATCTTGAACTTAAATGTGCGCAAACACAGAAGTGAGGTAGTATGGGCAGTAGGCAAAAGAACTGAAAGAAAGCAGAGGAGTTCAGAAGAAATTCTGTTTTACCCGTATCACACTGACACAGCTGATACCCTTACTTCGTATTGTCGAAGGATTATTTCTTGTCTAACACTATCAGAATATTATTTTGTCCCGATTTTATTTGGATATCGTGTAAAGTTGTTAGAAAAGAAATTTAGACCTCAGTTACTAATTTCTATCTGGACTTCCAATTTATCAATGATTTTGTCTTTCTCGTCAAATAAGGCGGGTGTAGACTGCTTGTTGGTAGTTATTATTTTCATTTGCATCGATTGTATGTGTGTAATTAATTGTCAATGACTAAACTAATTTAGAAATTTACTGCCAGGGGAGGCTATTCAGTCTCGAGTCTAAATTTGCTGCAGCCCCCTGTCGATATATCTTGTGGGAATCGAATGTGTTCTATTAACTTAACACTATGTTGTTTGTTATTTTTAAGGTATAAATGAACTGAGATTAGATCATTGTCTCTTGTTTATTTCAGGGACCAGGTTTCAGAATTACTTCCTTGTGGAAAACGACGTCGTCTTAGCCGTGGCTTGAAAAGGAAGCATGTTGCTTTTCTCAAAAGATTGAGAAAGGCAAAGAAGGAAGCTGGTCCTTATGAAAAGCCAGAGGTATGTACAGGATTTATAATTTACTTAGAACCTTGCTTTTTGCACGAAGCCTTTTCTTAGTTTGGTGTATTATGAACTGCCGGAATTCCCTCCAGTATTTCTTACATCATCCTCATCCCTTCTTGGTTTTCGGTTACTGCTAAAATACTACTTGTTTTGAATTAAATTGATTTTTTCGTTTTTGTATTTATTTCAATTAATACCTACATACTATGTGTACTGTAATGCACTTGGTTTATTTTAAACCCGGTAATACAGATCCTTCAGAGGTTTTTTTTTTTTTTTTTTTGTTGGTCAGATTTGTAAATTTATTTTCGTCAAAGTTGGTGTCACTTTAAATGTGACATTCGATAGAAATAGGGTGAGACAGGGCTGAATATCTTCTATCCAAATGTTGGTTTCTCTCCTCCCATCACAATTCCTCCTTTTTGAAAGCTCACCACAACCACATCATCCCTACCAGTACATCGTCATCCATACTACAACCACCACCATATCATCATCCCTACAACCACTACCACATCATCATCCCTACCACCACTACTACTGCAGCCACCTCCATTCCTCTACATCTACAACCATCCCCCACATCTTCATCCCTACCACCACTACTACTACAACCACTATATGTTGTAATTGCACTTTCAACTTTTGAAATTCCGCCAAGTGGTGTCAGAAATTGCTGCGAGACACATGTTTTTGGATTGTATCTCAGTAAATCTTAATGAAATTCAAATTTATTGCTTATCGTCTCGTGGATTGGTCTTGGTCTAAACGCTGAATATTTTCCTCCTTTTTTGTGACCAGTCATTCTCATCCCTGGTGAAAATCTTTTATCTTGGTTTTATACTCTTTTTTTTTTTTTTTCACATAAAATCTGCAGATTTTTTGGTTGATGTTGGTAGAAGGTCTTGAGTCAGAGCCTTTATTTTGCATCGTTTTTATGTCTGGTGTAGCTATAATCTGTAGCTAATGTGTCTATTGAAATTCACTACATCCCCTTTGTCATCTGTTAGATGTACTTGTTTTGTATTTTATTAGGTTAGAAATGATGGAGTTTGGGTAGATACAGCATTTTTCTTGCAATTTAGATTTCTTTTTTTCTCTCAGCACACAAAGGGGTTTTGTTGGCTGTGGCAGGTGTTTGTAGTTTGGTATACAAGTATGAAGTTGGTGATTGGGTTTCTCATTAGGAATGTGTCGTGGATGAATCACAATTGCATCAGTGCTGGGTATATAATATATAGCTGCTAACTGCCCCCGTTGGGCAATCTGGAGAAAAAGAAAGAGAATTGTTTAAAATATTGGGCTGTTTTTTGTAAAGAAATCTAGTTTGGGTTTTCTAATAGTCCAAACTGTCATTTTGGGTAATGACAGTGGTGCTCATTGTGGTGTACCGTTTGCTTTTTGTAAAGTTGGCTGCTATGAGCAGGGTGTCCAGCGATGTCAGATTTTTTTTTGGGGGGGGGGGGGTTGTGAAACTAGACTGCAATAAGAAGGATTGACTACACCATATTCATCACTTTTTTAGTGTTGCAAATATAAATAAACAAGTAATGTCATATGGTTTAGACAGCCCTCTAATGTTTATCTCAAGGGATGTACTGGGTGGTCAGTTATGCGATTCAAAATATCTAATTTATTTTATAATTGTGCTTGTGTATGGGTCCTTGTTTAAGTTAAAGCAGTTGGGTTCTTTTTTTGTCTGCTCTGAAGTTTTGATCTCATTGTGGGAAGGTGTTATTTCATAACAATTCAAATGTACTGGAAATAAACTTGTTATTTAGAGCATTTGTACAGTAGTAGTTAAAAAGGCTGGCTTTTACTTGTTGCAATTCGATGAAAGTCACAATAATGATTTCCAAATGGTTACACATGTGTATTTTTTCGTACTTTGAATGACTTTGTGCCATATTTGGTTCTAAACTGATAGGAAGGATTTTTCAGTCCTCGATTTTGCTGGGCACCCTGTATGAGTCAATGGAATATTTTGAATCAAGTAAGATAGTTGCAGGATAATGTGGGTGAACACAAGGTTGCATTACCACTAGAATTTATGTAGCTGTCTGGTGCATTCTGAAATTTGACGCTCAGTTTCGTACTTCGGAGGAGACCTTGAAGTGTCTTTTATGTTGTAATTTCTCCCATCCCCTGAATTCTGGATTTCCATCTGAAATGTTGTATTCATATATGTATTTACTCTTTTAATTTTGCGACTTTCAGATCGTAAAGACTCATCTTAGAAGAATGATCGTGTTACCAGAGATGATTGGGTCAGTTGTAGGTGTCTACAATGGGAAACAGTTCACTCTTGTGGAAATCAAGGTTAGTTTGTGTGCTTTTATATGACAGTAAGAAAAGGACCACAGCGATTTCTCTTTCATGTTGCATACCTGTGTATATGATAAAGAACGACTTGGTGTAAAGTATAAGACATCCATGAGTATTTTTAACTTACCTTAGTAGCCACACCAATTGTTTCTTTTGCATGTTTTCTTTTTTTCTTTTGACTAAATAGTGGGGGGGGGGGGGGGACAATCATAAGCATGCCAGGGGGAATATTTTGTTGGAAGATGATGGCCAACTATCTACACATTGCTGTAAATTATGTGAGCCTTCTCTCTCCCTGCTAAAAACCACCTTTCTCGAGATCAGTGTATTTTACCTAATTAAAAGTTTGGTTGTATTCCGGTAGTATGTAGCTCCTTTTTACAGGAGATATCTTTTTATTAAACTCTTTTGTTGACAGAGTCAGTAAGGAGAAACCAGAAAATCGCATTTGATAGTATGGAGATGAAAATGTATCCAGTATCCAGTCATATACATTCATTCTTTCTTGGTGGAATTCACTGTCAAGTGACCTTATAAATTTTATACTAATATAAAATGTTAAATGCGTTGCTGCGAGATCTGCCATCTTACATATTACAAGTAACCATCGTCTTTTTCCTTAAGTCAGCAGATTTCCACTGTTCCAATAAACTGGCTCCTCTTATTTTTTTTTATTTTTTTTTTTTTTTTTTTTTCCTCAGCCTGAAATGATGGGCCACTACTTGGGAGAGTTTTCAATCACATACAAGCCTGTTAAACACGGAAGACCTGGTATTGGAGCCACCCACTCCTCCAGATTTATCCCCCTCAAGTAGAAAATAAATTATGTAAAATTAAATACTTGCCTTATCTTTTTATTACCTCTTATGAAAGCGGTTTGTAAAAACTGGGTTGTGTTCCTTTACCTCCTGGGTTGGACAAGTAGGTTGCTTGCTGTTTCCTCTATCCCCCTTATATATCTGATTTCTAGCTTGCTTTCTGTCTTTGTTTTGGAATGGGGTTGCTTAATTTTGCCCTCTCCTTGGCTGGGAGGGAATCGGTCAAATGTGCAGTTATAATTTTGGCAGAGGATATGTATTTCCTTGTAAATTATCTCTCTGTTATGCACTGTTACATTTTTGTTTAGAACATCTAGTCTCTTATTTGGATCATGTGTTTTGTGTCTGGATGAGCCTTTTAGCTAATCTCAAAGTTGTCTTACTTTTTTACCTGGGTGGGGTCTTTTACCTCCCTTGGTGGGTGGGAGGTCACTTGCTATGTCTTCTATTCCCCTGTATCTATGTTCTGAGTTGCTTTCTGTCTTTGTCATGGAGCGGCATTACTTGGTTTTGTCCTGGCCATTGTCGGAGTCCTTGGCTGAGAGGGGAACAGTCGAATGTATAGTGTTTGTTTTGTAAGGTACAACATGCATTCTGAAATAGTTCTCCATGATATTTAAGTACCAGGCATCTGCATGGGGTTTGAGAATTTGACAAACCTGAGGTATGCGGCGGACGATGCAGTTCTTTTGGCTTACACTTTTCCTGAATGCGAAGAAAACCTAGTGCGCGGTTGTTTGCATACAAAATCAAGATCTATCCTTTCACCTCGCCAGCAAAGATAAAACCGTCAAAAGTTTAAAAATATCTCGGTGCAACATTCTCTATTGATGCTACAGATTTTGTATAAATTAAGCAAAGAATTGCGATCCCTAAAATCAACTTTCGCATCTAAAACTAGTCATCTCTGCCACCAACATTAATACTAAAGAAATGTTGTGCTTGCCACTGAGTAAATGAAATGGCCTTAAAAAACACGGAAGTGATGCTGGTCTATTTCGTTACCATCCTCTATGGTCAAACAACACACATTTTGTGAGTAATAAGTCCCATCCATGGGTGAAAGTTACTCAATGATATTAATCCTGCAAAGGCAGGTGCTCAGAAAAAAAATCCTGCAACTACCAATAAGAGGAAAAGACAGAAGTGCGGTTAATTATATAAATGCCGGTTTTTTTCATTTTCGAATTCCGGCCAGACAAAAAAAAAACGGCGAGACCTCTTTTTCAAAAGATCTTTCCGACGAACTTTCACCCATGAATGTAAGCATTTGAGTGTATTCCTCTTAGTGGGGACCTGTGTTCGTGTCTGGATGAGACTTAGGTGATCTCGAACTAAGTACATTGATGGCATGCTCTTGGAATCTGGAATGTACACCCATTCCCCTTTGTTTAACCTTTTCTTGGGTGCTTTGATTGTAATGCTAGAACTTTTTACTATCCCATTTTCTTCCTTTTTACTGGCGCTGATGTGACCTTAATGTGTTGCAAGCGCCGTAAAACCCTTAAAAACAAACTACCACATCATCATCACTTACTATGTACTACTACCACATCATCATCAATACTACTACAACCACCACCACCACATCATCAATACTACTACAACCACTATCACTACTACTACTACTACTACAATCATTTGCAACACACCATCACGACCAATACTACTACAACCACCATCATCACTACTACTACAACCACCACCACCACATTATCATCACTACCACAACTACTATTACAACCATCATCACTACCACTTGTACTACAACCACCATCAACAACACTACAACCACCACCACATCATCATCACAACTACTACTTCAACCACCGCCATATCATCATCACTACAACAGCAACCACTATCACATCTTCATCATCACTACTACTGTTACTACACCCAACACCGCATCATCCTCACTACCACCACAATCTCTACCATTGTAGACCTGTAAATTCTCAGTCAATTAACTGAAATCAGTCAATTTGTCAAATTCAAATATTTAAAAAAAGGAAGGAAATAAATAAAAAAAGAAAGAATTCACAAATCGTAGTCCATGACCGTAAAGTAATTAGGAGTGTTCCACAGCGCTACGCATAGCTCATGGGGACCGTTTATATTAACGATGTATATATTGCCAAGACTAAGCGACGCTTTTTATAAAAGGCGTGTCTGAACACTTCCCTGTGTATTTTCACACATCCTTCGTTAAATTATTTTTTCACTTTCCAAACCCGTCGTGATCCCAACTGTAGCCACTTTTAACTGAGCCACCGAGCGATAAATTTCACTGTTTCATCTAAGCCAAAATTGACCACATTTACCTGGCGAGTCTCAAAACTATGATAAAGTAAATTGCGAATGCTGGAAGTCCGTTATGTAGACACCTTCAAATCGAAAGTTAGGATAGATTGCTACAAGCACATTTCGATTGCCTCACGTTGTAAACAAACTGGTTGACCTTTTCTTCACTGATTGAGTACCTGATTATAAGGAACAATGGTAAGTAGCTTAATTAATTCCCGTGCAAATCAGGACGTTTTCTGCCATTGTTTTGCTCAAGCCCAAGCGAGCTTGCTGTTTTGTGGTGATTTACCTTCATTTCGATTCTTTGAATTTTTCTGCTACGCCTGCCGAAGTTTCTTCTTGATAATTCACTTCTACTTAATAATTCAGTGTATTGGCCTGAAGTCATATTTATTTAAGTTTTTTTTCTTCTGTCATTTACTGATTGAAAATCAAGTTTGCTCATTGCTACATTATTCTAATGTTCTCACAATGGCTGAGCTGTTCGTGGATCGCAGTTCAGACTTGTCGAGCATCGATAAAGATGTGAGGAATAAATTCAATTGGTCATGGCACTAGAAGTTAAAGATGATAATGGTGATTATTTTTCTGACTATGTCAAAAAAATTCCAGAGGCAGGAATATGACTTTGATGAAGTCATCTTTACCTATATGAATGACATGCTTATTTAGCATTCCTTCTACATCAAATTATGACAGTCATACTTCCAGTAAGAAATAACACCCACTATTTTAATATATTTTATTTATCACTCTGCTCTCCAATGATGCCCTTATTTTTTTAAAAATAATTGAATCTTCAGTTTGTCGAAGAGTTACAGTCAATTTTTATAGAGCTCATTTACAGGTCTACATTAGGTTTTGGCGCTTTACTTCATTTGAAATAAGGTAACTTTGGGATTGTATTTTGCAATGTGTTTAGTTTATGTATCATAATATAATTCTAATCAGTTATCTACGTGTATTTAGAACCATACAATATGTAAACACAATGCCAAATACCATTCCAATTCCTTTTTCGTGTGTGCTGAAAAGTAAGAAAATGATAGTTTTTAGCGTTCTAATGTGCTTATGTAGTTTTTAATTATATCATGCGTTCATGAACAGTTGTCTAGTTGAAGTTGTCTGTAGATCTAAATAGACTAAAAAGTTTTATGCGCCACTGACATGAATGTTAATTGTCCCCCAAGCGGATTTTGGCAAGCTGGCATCTCTGTGTATTAAATTAAACACGAAACTTAAAATGTGATCCAAACTTATGTTTTCTCGTCTACGCGTGTGAACAAGTAATGTCAAAGTCACCCTGAAGCTTTCGAAATAATATGGTTGTACAAAAGATTGCTGAACATCAAGTGGTCAGAAAATAACAAATGGAGTTTTGCATAGAATAGGCTAGAGACCTATGCAGATTGTGAAAAGAAAAAGGCTAATGGGCTTTCTTGCCCATTTGTGACGCCGAAGGCACATTGAAACTCAAACACTTAGTGGCTACATAGAAGTAGAAGGAAAAAGAGCTTGTGGTAGTCAGAGTATAAGATCAGATTCCTAATATTCCAAAAAACTGATCTCATGCGACAATTTCAGTTATGAGACTTCTTTTGGGCAATATATCTGCTGATAGCAATGCCGCCGTATACTTGCACTTTTCCATGGTAGTAAAGGAAGTCCACACTTGATGTGGATTTCTGATAGGGTCTGTTTGACCTTTTCTATTTTTTCTTGAGTCCCAGAGAAACATTGCGCATTCGGGCTCATGAAAACTCATTGAACTTATGGAGCACAATGATGCAGAAGAAGGAGAAGAAAATAAAGGAAATGGTGATGATGAAGGAGAAGAAGGGGGACGAGGAGGAAGAAAAAAGACACGGAGGGGAAATAAAAGGTGGAAGAGGTAGAGGAATATGAGGAGATATGGAAGAAGAGGGCGAAAGAGAAAAGAGGTGGAGGAAATGAAAAGAAGAAAAAAATATAGAAAGTTGAGAAGTCAAAGGGGCGAGTAGGAGAAATGGAAAAGTGATATGTATTAAGAAAAAGAGGTTAGACTACCCTTCATTACAACTCGCGTCCTGTCCAGTTGTGACATACAATTACAATTATGACTGTTACTATTCCGTTTCTAGCCTTATATACTGGTATAAACTTCGGAGTAATCAACCTTGTGGCTCTTACTTCTTAGTCTTAGAACTTTTTCAGGTATCGTAACTCATAATATATTTATCTATGAAATGGTGATAATGGCACAAAAACTATCGTAACTTCCTCAAAATATCCTACCACAACATACGATAGTCTTGCTGCCAATAAAATATTTTCAAACTATCGTAACTTTAATAACTCGTAATCCAAGCAATGTACATATCGACTCAAAAATGCCACCATCGGTTTTCTCGTCACTTTTTACATAAGATTTGTAAATTTCACGGGTATCCAAAGATTATTGTGAGTTTTAAACAGCTTTTTGTCTCTCCTGAAAAGTTGCCTTTTTAAGATACGATAGTTTTGCACCCTACCCTCGAGAGTCTAGATTCGCTTTGGACACCTTTCATCGGAAATTACCTTGTTTTGATGGCCAAATTATTATAGATAGTATGCAGATGACGTCACTCAGGCCTTTGTTATTGTTTTTGCCATCCGCGTTTGTGAGTTGTTCTCACTAAACTGTATTAACCAGACTATAAAAGTTCATGGTTACACAGAGTTTGTGTGTTGGTCCGTTATACTTCCGGATGGCAATGTTGTGAACTCCTTGGCCAAGCGCATTCCATTCTATCTATAGATAGAATGCGCTTGGCCAAGACGTTCACAACATTGCCATCCGGAAGTATAACGGACGAACACACAAACTCTGTGTAACCATGAACTTTTATAGATAGTATGCCGATGACGTCACTCAGGCCTTTGTTATTGTTTTTGCCATCCACGTTTGTGAGTTGTTCTCACTAAACTGTATTAACCAGACTATAAAAGTTCATGGTTACACAGAGTTTGTGTGTTGGTCCGTTATACTTCCGGATGGCAATGTTGTGAACTCCTTGGCCAAACGCGGATGGCAAAAACAATAACAAAGGCCTGAGTGACGTCATCTGCATACTATCTATACCTCTCTGGTACTCTCCACGGAGGCTGAACTACCCCGGGTTTGAGCGTAGCCATCGTTATGTTTATCGCCTGACACTGAAACCCAAAAAGACTGGCATTTTGATGTCATTATTTGGTTTTTGCGCCGCCTAGTGAGTTGTCGTTAGTATTAGTAGTGCTCATGGAAACAAGTGGTCCCATTGGTTGAACTATTGAATACAACTCGCGATTTGTTTTATTTTGTGGCCAAAGACTAGCATTTTGACGTCATTTTTTTTTTTTGTCAGTGGCAGGCAAAAAGTTAACGATGGCTACGGTTTGAGGCGTATAAATTTAAATCGATTGATATTTTAAGGGCGAGCTTTCTGGACACATTTTAAAGTGTCTCTTCAAAGCGTGTCAGTTAACTGGCTAAATTAATCCGATAATGGTTATGGTATTTAAGTTGTGTGTAGGCTTTTTTATCATGATACTGACTGAAACTCCTATATGCATAAATAAACATACAGACACACACATCATCGAATGCAAATAAAATTGACCAGTTTCATTCGTCCACAAAACTATGCGACAAAGCTACTCAGGAATTTGCTTTGTTTATTGTGTTGTATTTCACATTAATAAAAAAATATTTACATTCTAAGTAGATATAATCAATGGTTTTCTGCGTTTTTTGAGTAATGGTTTTTGATTCATATCGTATTCCAAATTATCGAGGATTCAAAATCATAAGTAAAATTTCTTTATTGCATTGGTCCCATTTTCATATAACTTTAATCTTTACTTTTAACTATTTGATCTTGTGTTTGACTTTTTCATCCCATTAAGTAAAGGAGATTTCATTGAGAATGTCTCATCGTCGAGTTTCTGGGCTACAGGTTTGACTCCATTCATGCTCATGACTGTATCGTAAATTAATTTATTTTTCTTGATACCGACACTCAATATTGAATCCACAGGATCTGACAAACCTGTATCTTGTTTGGGCTCTTCAGGGAGGTGGTTTTCTTGGGATTTTTGTCTCAAATAAAAGTCCCGAAGAGTGATAAGGTTAGGCCTTGGATCCACAACTCCTGTCAAATCGGTTCCTTGCTCCTGTCCTTCGGGGATGAAGGTCAATGGGCTTTTATGTCTGAGGTAGTAATTCTGAGCAAGGTAGAGGCTCAGATTTGGATCTTTATATTCTGGTAGTTCTGGCATCTGGACGGGTTTGGGTGGCTCAACCACAACTGGATTTGCCTTTCGGGCCTGTTTGGCTGTAATCCAAGGGCAATCCCATTCTGGGATGTGCATGCTATCTTGAAGATCTTTAGGATTTTTCATCCAAGCTAACATTTGGCTCACACTGAGGAAGTAGGCATCGGGGTAATGATCTAAGACAGTTTGAACAAAACGTTGAGTGGCTTTGAAGTACTTTTCAAAGTAGAACCAAGCTGCGTGCATATTTAATCCAAATGGGGCTCGTTCACCGTTGTAGGAGGTTAAAAAATTATGCATTAGAAATTCGTACGCTGCTTTCTCAGTTTTGGGTCGGCATCCATCTACGTAGCAGCACGGTAATCCTGAAACAGGATCCCAGTGAGCGTTGATAGGGACTTCCCAGAACCCTGGGTGTTTTGAGTAGCGTCCAGGACAAGGTTGAATGTAGCATTTGTATGGAAAACCATAGTCAAGTGTGTAAGGGAAGGGAAATTCTCCCGGAACCTGAAAGGGCAGGGAAATATCGTAGGTGTACTTGAGCTCCTTGAGAACCCTTGGTTGTATGTCTCCAGCAGTGATTAAGTTGGGGCTTCTCCATCCAATAATGTCGTTCTTTGAAATCTGTTGGTGGACATGGAAAATATGTTTCAGCGTTTTGAGTTTCAGGTTTTATTTGACATACCCAAATTTTAAGTTTTCACATTAATATGAAATATTGTCACACATTCCATCTGTATTTTAGATCCGCCGACTCAAATCGGAAGTATGTCGAGATGAATTAGGCACGGAAATTGAATTTATAGTATAGCCACAAATATGAAATTTGTTAATTTCTCGTTGTTATGGCGGAGAACAAATATGTTCTATTTATAGCACTACACAAAACGCTATGTTTCCATTCTCATTATTTTATTTCTAAGTTCACTTTTCGAGGTCCAGGTCATCCTAACATAATATTGTTTTGAGACGGCGGGCCACATTTGAACTTCAGGTGCAATGTGCTAATTTAGACTTTTGAGGTTTGTATTTATTGAGGAGGACCTATTGGGATGTTTGATTATATTGTGACATAAGAACTATAACATCAGAGGCGTGTTGCTTTTCAAACAACAATTGATTGTTGGCAAAGAATATAGTCGATGCTTACAACAATATGTGACCCGTTCCTTAAAATCAAAACGGTATTAAGTCGGATAAATCAGATGCCAAATATGGGTTTCATTTAGTTATAATGACAACAAAGGTTAAATTCTAAGTTTAGGGAAATGACAATGGAATCCGCATAAAGTCAACTCTCTTGAAGTCAACTTTTGCTTAAAGTCCAACACCTCTTGTCGGTCTCAAATTTTCTGCTCTTTATCTATGTGTGTTCCATAAATAATGGATACAGCCAACGGATCTTTCTGTTCCAGCGGTGTTGGCTTTATCAAGATTCCACTGTTTGAGACTTGTGTCAAGACTAAAATCTTACATTTGTTGTCATTTCAACTTTAAAATGATTATGTGGCATTTTGTTTACACCGACATGATACCGTTTTGAGAAGATCGCTCACAAATGCAGGCTTTTTGTTTTATCTTTTTGTTAGTTAAAAAAAACAAACAAAAAAAAAAAAACCCAAAACGTCAACAAATAAAATAAAAAAAAACCCACTGTGTTAGACAACTTTTAAAGTTAAATAAGTATCACGCTCGCATTTTACAATGCTTTTAAAGATAGGGGTCAACCTGATTTATCGATGTTAGAAGTGAAAGTTTTCCATCCAGAATATGACAAAAAGGAGAGAAGTTTGTCACTGAATGAAAGATAATCTGTTTCCTCTCGGGTATTATGAGATACAGTGGAATCCCGATAAAACAAACACCGCCAAACCGGAAAGACTGGTTGACTTTAAGCAAAGTTAACTTTATCCATTATCAGTGGTACAAACAGATTTAAAAAAAAAAAAAAAGAAATTCTGGGACCAATAAGAGGTGTTGATTTTGAGAATGTTGACTTTATCAAGGACCAGCCTTTGCGATAACTCGCGTCAATATGGTTTAGGTCCAATGAGGTCTCTTATAGAGTGTAGTAAGGGAGTCAATCATGATCTACTCCTTACCTGTCTACGCAAGCTCC
>NC_088361.1:89569684-89577184 GCF_034508935.2 Berghia stephanieae | reverse complement strand
CGGCCAGGTACTCATTTTACACCTGAGTACGGTGAGAGAAAGTGAGTAAAGAGCCTTTTCCAAGGGCTCAACTATGCGTCGAGCGAGGCTCGAACCCAGGACCTTCCGGTCCGAAAGCGAGTGTCATACCACTATACCAAATAGCCGCATAATAATATTAATAATGTATAATATATAGGAAGTTTATTGTTATTTACTGGGGGGGGGGGGGGGGGGGGGGGGTTGTTGCTAATATTTAATAGACGCTTAATATTTACTTTGATTTCAGTTAAACTGTTACAGACGGTAAGTGATGGGATTAGAATGGTCAAGTTGCCTAAGGCATTCATGAATTAATTCCTCCATTTATAACACGTGATCTTTAGTATAACTCAATATCCACTTAGCGTGCTCTGGGGTTCATAGATTATGACAATAATAAGGTTCAACGTCGTGACATCACTTCCCTCCTAATGACGCATAGTAACTTAGTAACTGGGTCTAAACTACCGGAACAATGGCGGACGCCCTTACGAAATACCTCTCCGAGCATAAAAGTATATCCAGAGGGGAAAAACATTATAAATCTGATCATGTTTTGACATTTATATCTAGCTACATTCTGATCACATAACGTGAAAAAGTTTCTAGCCAGCATGAAGAATAAAAAGTACCGATTTTCTTTGTTTAGAACCGAGCTGCTGGTTGCTGGCCGTACGTGACATTAGACTATTAAATCCAATTAACACGTAGGAGAAAACTTGACGCTGCTACAATCTTTTTTTGACAGGGACAAAAGCGTTGACGTTCACGTATTCTTTGACCCTCTGCTCACCAGGAACATAAAAATTTCCATATTTGTTACGACATAAAGCGCGGCTATGTGGTCTAGTGGTATGACACTCGCTTTCGGATCGGAAGGCCCTGGGTTCGAGCCTCGCTCGGCTTATAGTTGAGTCCTTGGAAAAGACTCTTTACTCACATTCTCTCACCGTACTCAGGTGTAAAATGAGTACCTGGCCGTTAACAGCGTTGTCCTTGTCCGAAAAATTGTAATATCGCCTAGCAGGCGGCAAATCCCGTCATACATGTTAAATGTTGCTGTTGACCAGGGACCCATCGTAAAGCGCTTTGAGCACATGTAGTGGATATTGCGCTATATAAAAGATCAATCTTAAAAAAATGATTTTACATTGCTTTTTTTTTTTTTTTTTTTTTAACAAGGACAATAGTGCTTAAGCCTATGTACTCTTTAATCCTCAGCTAACCAAAAACAGGAAACTCGCCGCATGCAACCAGTACCATTGCGGCTATGTGGTCTTGTGAACTTGTGGTATGACACTTGCTTTCGGATCGGAAGGTCCTGGGTTCGAGCCTCGCTCGGTGCATATTTGAGTCCTGGAAAAGGCTCTTTACTCAGATTTTCTCACCGTACTCAGGTGTAAAATGAGTACCTGGCCGTTAACAGCGTTGTCTCTGTCCTAAAAAATTGTTATACCGCCTAACGTCATGTTCTGTCCCAAGTGTTAAGTGTTGCTGTTGGCCAGGGACCCATTGTAAAGCCTATTGATCACGTTTAGTGAATATTGCGCTATATAAAAGCTCAATTTTAGAATTGTTTTACTTTTTTAAAAAAATTGAATCTATCCATAGATATTCTATTATACTATTTTTGATGATCTATCTTATTCATCAAATTATTTGAGGATAAATCTTTGTTATAACTATCAGACCTTCACACTATGTTGTAACGACGGTTTTCTCTGTGGTCTAGACACTTGCCTTCGAATCGGAAGGTTCTTGGTTCGAGTCCCGCTCTGAGCGGCGCATAGCTGAGTCCTTGGAAAAGGTTCTTTACTAACATTATCTCACCATACTCAGGTGTAAAACGAGTACCTGGCCGTCAACAGCGTTGTCTCCATCCGAAAACAAAAATTGTATTATCGCCTAAAAGGTGTCATGTCTCGTCCTCCATGTTAAGTGTTGCTGTTGGATAGAGGCCCCTATTAAATCGCTTTGAGCATGTTTATTGGATATTACGCTAAAGCTCAATTTGTTTTTAACAAAACTATACATAATTTGTCCACGTTACCCTCAGGGGCGTGGCTCTATTGGTTCAAATGGTGCCTGGCACCACATCCATGTTTTAAAAATGGATAACAGCATTTTTTTAAATATATAAAACTGAGAAATGGTATATATCGCCTTTTATCAACAGTGCGAAACAGACTCCCTTTCTGTCACAACGCCTTCTACCCACGCTTTTCTCCCGATTCACACAGTCCGTTGATGACTGTCGTCAGCGCCTGTGTACTATGGCTGAGCGAGTGACTGGCTTTCCCCACTCAAACGATTCCAAGGAGCGGATCTTTGCTGGCTCCATTTAAGGCTATTATTATAATGTACTATAATGTTGCCACATTGAATACCTGGCTCGAATTTTTACCATCTTCACATACGAGAAAAAACCCGCCTCAGGTGCCGAGACATTTTTGCTCCAACTCTGTTGGACTGGGGGAAAAATAGCTAATGTTGGTCATTTACGTCCTAGTCATAGTATGGTAACTTCGACCATCTTTATTGTTATCGAAATCACGATTATTAACAAGTTCATTTGTTTCTCTCTCTGTGTCGTGATTATTGTATATGTTAATTTATTATTATTATTATTATTATTATTATTATTATTATTATTATTATTATTATTATTATTATTATTATTATTATTATTATTATTATTATTATTATTATTTTATTTTTTATTATTATTATTATTATTATTATTATCACCATCATCATCATCATCATCATCATCATCATCATTATTATTATTATTATTGCTGCAAAAATTGATATGAAGGAATGTGAACGAGTTAAGTCAAACATTTCTTGATAGTGATGCTATATGCTAAATGCATGATCTTCGCGTGAATATGCGTGTTTGACTTTGTGTGTGCGTGTGCGTGCGCGTTCATCTCACATACACACACACACACACACACAGATAGGTAGATATATATATATATATATATATATATATATATATATATATATATATATATATATATATATATATATATATATATATATAGAGAGAGAGAGAGAGAGAGAGAGAGATCTTGTATGGTGTCATGTTTGATTTCCGAAGTGGAATGGGGCTGTTTCATGACGTAACTACAGTACTCTTTTAATAGGCCATGGGCTGTTTACATTCTTACGCTTTGTAAGTTTTGAAATTACCCTTTGTTCGATTGACATTCAATGTCTGCATGTGTCCCTTTAGCCATTTCCCTCAGTGTCCAAACTCCAATCAATGTATTCGTTCGTGATTTATATAAACAAACTATTGAAAAGATTTGCAGGAATAGAAACATCACCATGCAAATTTACTTTACAAGTATGTAAGTTTTTTTTTCTTTCTTTTATATTTACACATGTAGCATGTGTAAGTCATTTTCGTCTGGCACCACTTTATACTGTAAGCATGCCACGCCGCTGGTTACCATTGATATTTAGCAAAAGTAGAATGGTATGAATTCTGTAAAATGGTTGATAAGGGAAAGAGTTAAAATGTGAATATGATCAGAAATGGGAATAAAGAACCATTTTTCGCCACCTTCAGCGAGACTTGAACCCGGAATCTACACACTACAAAACCTCAAAGTGTGCCATTGTAAGATGTCTTGGCCAGGAATTCCAATAACAACAAATAATAAGTAAATAAATAAATAAATAAATAAATAAATAAATAAATAAATAGATAAATGTTTCTATATTGGGACTCAAACCTAGTTCGTTCAGATGGGCAGGTCATAGTAAACTATCTACCTCATTCACTTTGTCATGATGCTATCGCTGATAACAGTTTTATCTCTGGATGAACAAAGAGTGCAATGCTGTCTATTACTATTCAAAGAACTCAATATTTTCAATGCATATAATAATGTTATATCAAATTCCTCATAAAATCCCAAATCTAAGGGACTTAATCCGTTATTTAACTACATATTGAATAAGCATGCGGACATCGACGAAAAGCCAAGGGGGACCACTCATTCATGAGTATCACAGTTTTCTATTATTCATGAGTTGTCTCCTTTATTTCGTATACTGTTTGTGTTTGAACAGTGACACGATGATAACCGACGGTATATTGAATTGTGACGCAGTTCACGCGTAATGTATGAAATCAAGAGACACCCGAATCAGTCATTTTTAAAATGGCAAATATAAATAAATAGATAACTAAAAAGGTAAATAGCTAAATGAATAAATAAATGATAGATAAATAAATAATGAATAAATTAATGAAAAAAAAAAAGATCCAGAAATTAATTAATAAATCAATCAATTAAGAGATTTAAAAAAAATAAAAAACAGATTATTGGATAGATAAATAATAGATAAACAAATAAATAAATAGATAAATTATTGGCCTGGTGAACAGTAAATTCATTTAACAAAAACAATTTTTGTCGAGCCAGAGGTAGAAAAAGTAGTTTTTTGTAAAACGAGCCCATAATTGCGTCACGTTATCAGACCTGAAATATGTTAACGTTGGTACAGATACTATACCTGAGGGGTCACAGCATCGTCAAAACCGAAATAGATAATTTGCGGGATGTTTTTGGCTCCCAAAGGGTGATTCAAAGTAGGACAGAAACAGTCCGGGAGGTGGCAATTCACTCCCTGCTCACATTTGTCCATGCTTTCAGCACACGTAGAAATGACACATAACACGAGGACAACAACACGAAATAACGCCATGGCTGGTGTTCTGTGGAGTAAGAAAAAATAATTTAAAACAACTCACTTTGGTGTTATCGTCACTTATAAATATATTAGTTATGCTTAATGTTTTTGTTAGCTCCTTATACAATACCAAAAAAAAAAAAAAAAAAAAAAAAAAAAAAAAAAAAACAAATAGAGAAAAACCAAAAATAAAACAAACCAAAAAAAAAAAAACAACCCCCATCAAGTAACCAGTAGAAAATAAGAAGAAAATGAAAAACCCACAAAAAATAACTACTAAAAAAAATACTACCAAAAAAAAAAAATTAAATGAAAAGAAAAAAAAAC
Source organism: Berghia stephanieae (assembly GCF_034508935.2). Taxonomy (NCBI): domain Eukaryota; kingdom Metazoa; phylum Mollusca; class Gastropoda; order Nudibranchia; family Aeolidiidae; genus Berghia; species Berghia stephanieae. The sequence goes on along the minus strand of NC_088361.1, from coordinate 89,572,126 downwards.
CACAAAACAACGAGCAAAACAAAAACTAACAGTGAAAAAAACAACTGAATTGCATTATTGATCTCCTCATTAAATAACCCTTTCCAACATCTACGAGGTTTAATCATTAATTGAATTGATATTTTGACAATGTCTTTTTGACTGAGTAAAAACGTGTTAAGACGTGAGAGAAAGTAAAAGATGTACAGCTAATATATAAACTTTAAGATGTACAGGGAGAGAAATTTCAAGAAATACAATGAGTGACCGTTTAAAGAGGCACGGGGAATAAAATAAAGCAGTACAAGTACACGGAACAAAATTTAAGAGGTACATGGATAGAAGTTAAAGAGATAGAAGGAGAGAAAGTTAAAGTGGTACAGAAGGGAGAGAGAGCTAAATAGATGCGAGGAGTGAAATTTAATTAGGGGCAGAGAGAGAGAGAGAGAGAGAGAGAGAGAGAGAGAGACGATGAATCGTAATACTCTTCAACAGTTGTAACGTCACCTCCGTGGTAACTTAGTAACACTGGCTCAAACTATCGGAACAATGGCGGACGCCGTATGAAATATTTCTCCCGCGAGCATAAAAGCGTATCCAGAGGAAAAAACCCCCATAAATTTGATCATGTTTTGACTTTTACACATTCTGATCACAAGGCATATGAAAAGTTCTAGCCAGCATGAAGAATAAAAAGTAATGATTTTCTTTGTTTAGAACCAAGATGGCCGCCGTTGCCGGGCGGCGTGACATCAGACTACTGAATCCAATTCAACTTTTGGACCCCCCCCCCCCCCCACCCATGACCATGTAGTAGAGTTCTTTACCCGTAATATTTTGGTCCATTATCTGGAGTCAGCATTTCCTATTACACGCTTCGATAATGATAGGATTGTGTCTCGTCAGCAATTTTATTATTACATAAATTTGTTTTGCAATCTCGATTTTAAAATAAAAATCTTCTGAAATGATAGAAATAGATTATCAAAACATGATTTCTATTTGATCGTTTAAAGTTTTTAATCTATGGATTATTATCATTATTATTATTATTATTATTATTATTATTATTATTATTATTATTATTATTATTATTATTATTATTATTATTATTATTATTATTATTATTATTATTATTATTATTATTATTATTATCAATTTTTTAAATTTGTTTCCGACAGGCGGAGTTGTCGTACCAGTAAGGTCGTGGGTGCGAACCCCTATCGCCGCGAATTTTAATTTCTCTATTGTCTTCAGGCACTTTTCTACTCACTTCATTCTTTGTTGTTATCAACACAGTTTCCTGCTCAACTTACTTTTAGGTCATAGGGGACCAGGGACGGCTGGTAATAATGGGCAGGGTGGGCAAATACCAGCCTGTTTTTTCAAGTTATATGCTGTATTACCAGGTCCGAAATAATCAAATCTAAATTAGATAATTTCAAAAGTTACTACTTAAAATTGATACTTTGTACTGAAATCAATTTGTGTGTATTTTTGATAGATTGCGAATCACCATGCATCCCGTAATACATAAACCAGGATACGCTCCTGTTCTTTTTATAACCCCCCCCCCCCCCCCCCCCCCCCCCCCCCCCCCCCCCCAACCACTCCACTCCACTCCGCCCACATCGTCATCTCATCGTCACGTCGCCTGACGGTGATTTTGCTGTCTGGCCTCTCTAGTACTAGGTCGGGCTAATTCAAATGAGCCCACCTTATTAACCAGTGTACACTAAATAGAGATTTTGGCAAACGAACTTTTTCTTATTTATTGCCTTACTTGTGCTGGGAAGGTTCCAGTATTGAATTAAATTTATTAATTTACTAATATTATATCAATTTAGTATTAGTTTGTGTTGTTTTAATATATTTGTTTATCCATTTAAATTATTTCTTTTTTTTCCCCTCGTTTTCTTTAGTGTTTCTCAAAACTCATTTATTTAAATTGTTTTCTTATTTGTTTGTTGTTGTTGTTGTTGTTTTTTGTTGTTGTTTTTTGTTTTGTTTTTTAACAAATTAATTTGTTAATTCTTTTTTTTTTATTATTCTTAAAGTAATTACCGCTGTATTTTTATTGCCAGACTAAATATTTTTGCAAAACAATGTAATTTTCTATTGTATTCCCTCTAATAAAACAAAACACTTCTATTCAAAAGTCACGACTAAATAAATAAATAAAATACAACCACCATTTTGGTTTTCTCAACAATTGAATTAGTATACAAGAAATACTCTTCTGAGTAAGGAGATAGTTGAATTCTAAGTTATAGAGGAAATAAATACCTTTAAAGGAAGGGTGGGCAGATTCCGTACTTGCCCGTCCTGAAGCTAATACATACATAAGATGGTTCGCGATGAAGAGGCGGGAAGCAAGGGATTGGTTGGGTAAGGAGCAAAGATAACACGGTAATTATTGTGACGATAGTCAAACGAATACATGAGGAGAGATTGGTAACATTA
>NC_088361.1:89559684-89562184 GCF_034508935.2 Berghia stephanieae | reverse complement strand
AAAATATTTAGGGGTGACGTTGGATCGCAGCCTTACCTATCGGGTTCATCTCGAAGGGGTTGCCCGGAAGATAGAGAAACGCAACAGTCTTCTGAGGAAGCTGGCGGGATCGACTTGGGGCGCTAGCCAAGCGCTCCTGAGAACGTCCGCCCTGGCACTATGCTATTCCACCGCGGAGTATTGCGCTCCAGTGTGGGGTAGAAGTAGAAACGTTGAGAAGATGGATGTAAAACTTCGCAAGTCCATGCACATAGTGTCGGGAACGCCAGCAACAACCCCTAGAGAATGGGGCCCGATAATGGCAGCGATCCAGCCCCCCGATGTCCGGAGGGAGACCATTACGGGAAACTGGCTGAGTAAGATCAAAGAGAGAGGGAATGGGGATACCCCTCTCATGCGCATAATGGACGGTGCCCCCGTTTCGAGCCGAAATAAGTCCCGGCAACCCTTGTACGCAGAATCCCTGACTACGGACAGAGCTGCACATACGAGATGGAAGTCGGTTTGGACGAATTCAATCCCTCGTGGGGGCGGGGACCTACACTCCTCTAAGCTTGGTGAGAAGTTGCCAGGCTTTGATACCAGTAAGAGGAGACACTGGGTAGCTGCGAATCGACTTCGGTCGAGGAGCTGCCTAACGGCAAGTGCGTTACATGGGTGGGGTCTAACTTCCTGTCCAATATGTCCACGCTGTGGGCAAGAACCCGAGACGACAGAGCATCTAGTCGAAAGGTGTGTTGTGACGATGCTACCAGGCGGGTTCGCGACGGTGCACGAATGCGGACCGGACTTTGCTGATTGGGTCGATCGTCATAACATAATAGTGTGAACCATAAGAAGCTGCTGCCGTGAGAAGCTGCCAGGCATTGATACCAGTAAGAGGAGACACTGGGTGGGTGCGAATCGGCTTCGGTCAAGGAGCTGCCTAACAGCAAGTGGGCTACACCAGTGGGGACTTTCCACCTGTCCCACATGTACCCGATGTAGCAAGAACCCGAAACGGCAGAGCATCTAGTTGAACGGTGTGTTGTGACGATGCTACCGGGCGGGTTCGCGATGGTGCACGAGTGCGGACCGGACTTTGCTGATTGGGTCGATCGTCATAACATAATAGTGTGAACCATAAGAAGCTGCTGCCGTGAGAAGCTGCCAGGCATTGATACCAGTAAGAGGAGACACTGGGTGGGTGCGAATCGGCTTCGGTCGAGGAGCTGCCTAACAGCAAGTGGGCTACACCAGTGGGGACTTTCCACCTGTCCCACATGTACCCGATGTAGCAAGAACCCGAAACGGCAGAGCATCTAGTTGAACGGTGTGTTGTGACGATGCTACCGGGCGGGTTCGCGACGGTGCACGAGTGCGGACCGGAAATTGCTGATTGGGTCGATTGTCATAACATGGTAGTGTGAGAATCATAAGAGGCTGCTACCGTGCTGGAATCCAACGAGTATTGTATAGCAGTAAATCAAGATCTTCTGCTCTACGTCAATGTAGCTTTGACCAAAAGTCGTTTATATTGAGTTTGCGGGTTTATAAAAAGAAAAGCAAAAATTAAAAACAAAAACAAACAAAAAACGCCCTTCCGTTACGGCATCATTAGATACTGTCACCGTACCTAGGCATAGATAATGCTTCAAACAAGATGATTGATGTCAATAAGAATCGCCCATGTTGTCCAAGTACGCAAATTGGGGGTTAATAATTTCGCCCAAAGGAAAAAAAAAATGAATGTGCAAGCTCGTGCAGCTGTTTGGGAACACGTCCGGAATTTAAAAAAAAAAAAAAACAAAAACAAAAAACAAAACAAACAAGAGTGTAAGAATCGTAAATTCGCCGTGCCTGTGATGTAACTCGCATCAATAAGCATGGTTTGTAGTTTCACTTTTATGTTGACGATACTCAGCTGTATTTCTGTGTCAGCAGTAATCGCCCAACCCATGTCATCGATGGCTGAAATCAAAAACTGAGGTCTTGTGGTATGTCACTCGTCTTCAGAACGAAATGTCCTGGGTTCGAGTCCCGGTCTAAGCGACGCATTGTTGAGTCCTTGGAGAAGACTCTTTACTCACATTGTCTCAACCTACTCAGGTGTAAAATAAGTATCTGGCGTTAACAGCGATGTCTCTGTCGAAACAAGTAACCAGTAATGAATGAGTAGTTGGATTTGATAGATGCGGCAGGAATGAATCTGCAATAGACTAGTGTCAGTATCCAAAAGGTAACCAACTATTGTTAGATTTCGTTGAACACTACAGAAATTGGGATTAACACCCGTTAAATGAGATTTGTGACATGAGATATAATTGCCTTGCCATCTGGGGTTTGTTGATTTTAATTTTTTATTTATTTTTGGGGGGTGGGGGTGGGGGGGGGGGGTGCTAGTTCTTTGTTTTGTTTTGTTTTCTTGTTTGTTTGTTTTGTTTCACCAGAGAACATAATTTCATAGACAAAAACTAGAATTTCACTTTTCTGATCATTTTAACTCAAAAACCTATTTTTT
>NC_088361.1:89554684-89557184 GCF_034508935.2 Berghia stephanieae | reverse complement strand
CTCTAATCGTATTATGTATTGCCAGAATCTTTACATACATTCATAGATTTTACTAGCCTAAGGAATCCTAAATATGAATAATATACGATTCTTACACTCTTGCTCTTTTGAATTCCGGACGCGTTCCCAACCGCTGCACGAGCTTGCGAGTGCGCGTTGGGAACAAAGTTCGAATTCCAAAACGCAAGAGTGTAAGAATTCTTTTATTCTACCCCTCAATCGATTCTGATTTCGTCATCTCTGAGTAAAAGACATTTTCAAAAATATTTAGATGATACTTCTTTTTTCAGTGAAATTTAACGTTTGATAATCTGACGTCACAAATCATTATTGTAAACCTGATATCATTACGCTTTACTATTTAGGGAGAAGGGAGGAATAATGTATCTTTTATGCTTGTCACAGAATCGATATTTCTTTTGATATTTTGCGGTGTTTTCATTTTTACCATCCAGAACATTAGAATTAATACAGTAAAACACACAACACAACGTTATGAGAACCATTTTCAGGTAAGGGCGTTGCGCAGGACATAGCAGAATTTTCGACCCCTCCACGTCAATTTCCATACACAACAAACCAACATACACCATTACCATCCCTGTTTTACTCACACAATATTGTGATTGATTTTTTGTTAAAAATGAAGAGTATGGGATGCCAATTTAATCTGTACGAAGTGTTACATTTCGCATTTTTGTTGTGATGAATATCTCTCAATGCCGCCCTTAAATTCCATTATTAACAAACATAAAGCGTGTAAATATGCCGCTAAACGATATGAAACACATTGTTTAAAAATAAACTGTAAATCTACCATTTTTATGATGCAAGGCAACGTCCTTGATTTTTATAGATCGTTAATAAGCTAACTTTTGAACCAGTTGTTTTTCTAATGAGCAAAAATAATTAGTAAAGTCTAGTGCAATCGAAGCCATCATGTCAAATTACAACGAAATTTATCAGACGGTTTCAAAGATAAAGAAAAGAGTGTGGTCGTGAATTTTGAAACGGACTATAGCAAAATAAAGGTAAATGGCATCATTATCTCATCAAAATTATTCTCAACAACAAATGCTGAAAGTATCAGGAAACATACAGGAAGTTACTCGTCATTGGCTCATAGCCGTTATTGTTTTTCAACTCAATCGCAACTTCAAATCAGGAATAGAATTGCTTTATTGCATTGGTCCCATTTCCTATACAAATCAAATCTTTACTAGATATTTAATTTGCTGACAAATCTTTATATTCTTTGGATTCTTCGGCGAGTTTATTTGCTTGAGATTTGAGTCTTAAGTAAAAGTTCCGAGGAGTTTTTGGGTTAAGCCTTGGATCCATAACCCCTTTCGAATCGGTTCTTCGATCGAGCGCTTTAGGGTTGAAGGCTAATGGACTTTTATGTCTGAGGTAGTAATTCTGAAGAAGGTAGAGGCTCAAATTTGGATCTTTATATTCAGGTAGTTCTGGCATCTGGACGGGTTTGGGTGGCTCAACCACAACTGGAGATACCTTTCGGGCTTGTTTGGCTTTAAACTGAGCGCAATCCCAGGCTGGGAAGTTTTTGCTATCTTGGATATTTTGAGGATTTTTCATCCAAGCCATCATTTGGCTCACACTGAGAAAATAAGCGTCGGGATATTGTTTTAAGACAGTTTGAACGAAACGCTGAGTGGCGTTGTAATACATATCAAAATAGAACCAAGCTGCGTGCATATTTAATCCAAATGGGGCTCGTTCACCGTTGTAGGAGATCAAAAAATTATAAATGAGGAATTCGTAGGCTGCTTGCTCAGATTGGGGTCGGCATCCGTCTACGTAGCAACAAGGGTATTCAGCAACCGGATCCCAGTGAGCATTGATGGGGACTTCCCAGAATCCTGGGTGACTTGAGTCGCGTCCGGGACAAGGTCGAACGGAGCAACCATATGGATAACCAAAATCAAGTGTGTAAGGGAAGGGGAATTTTCCTCGAATTTCATATGGCAGGGAAATATCATAGGTGAAGTTGAGCTCTTTGAGAACCCTTGGTTGTGCATCTCCAGCGGTGATCAAGTCGGGGCTTCTCCAACCAATGATATCTTGCAAAGGAACCTATATGTGGACATAGAGATAATATGCTCTTCAACGTTTCGAGTTTCAGTTTTCGAGATTTTATTAAAAATTTTATCTGATAAATATCCAAGTTTTGAGGTCTCACATTAATATGAAAAAAATGTCTAAGAGTTCATTTGTCTTTGAGCTACAAGTACAAATGCATGAAGACGCACTTGTGCGCTTAAATAGTATATTCTGACATAAGAACAAAAGAAATCAGAGACATGTTGCTAATCATAAAGCAACCACCCATTGTTGACAATGAGTTTAACCAGAGCCTGCAACTACTGTAATACTAAGCCAGTTGAAACCGCAAACACTGAAAAGTATTTTAAATTAAAATAAAAGTGATTCTTCTGTAAAGAAGAACAAAATACGTAGCAAGCGACGTTTTAGGACCGGC
>NC_088361.1:89547184-89549684 GCF_034508935.2 Berghia stephanieae | reverse complement strand
GTATGTATATATACTTCTCTATATATCCTTCTATCTATCTGTCTATCTATCCATCTATCTATCTATATATCTATCTATCTATCTATCTATTTATCTATCTATCTATCTATCTATCTATCTATCTATCTATCTATCTATCTATCTATCTATCTATCTATCTATCTATCTATCTATCTATCTATCTACCTCCACCCCCTTGTCCGCCTAGCAGTGTTTGGGTATCTGGGTCTGTCAGATCTGGCGGAAAGTACTTTGCAATAGACAAGAATATCAAACAATTGCTATTGTCCATTTCACGATATAGACACCGGGATAAACTCCTGCTCCATTGGCCTCATCTCTCTGAAGGACGAGTTTTTACTTCAGCAAATTCACACCTTAATACCACAATTAACACAATAACAATAGGTCGCTCTTTGTAATAGATACCCCCAGAATTGTTATGCACTTTCAAAACACAATTTTCTAGAGGCGTGGCTATATTGGTTGATTTGGTGCCTGGCACCGCATCCATCTTTTAAAAATGGATTACAGCATTTTTAAAAACCAAAAAAAAAAAAAAAAACAAAAACAAAAAACTGAGAAATGGTATATACCGCCTCTTATTTATTTGAGCACGTCTTTTCTTTATTTGTTTTCTTTCTTTTGTATTTACAAATATACCGTGTTTTAAGTCATTTTATTTTGATTCTAGCACCACCTTATACTGTAAGCATGCCACGCCACTGCAATTTTCCTATTTCGATTTGAAAGTCTGACATCCAATTTAATCCTATTAGCCTTTATCCGATGTACACATATTATTAGCAGGTCTGATAACCAAAGGCAATTATGGGCTCGATTTAACATGGCTTTAATGAAGCTATATTTTGCGTCGGTTTGAGAGAATTTCCATCACAAAAATGAGGCCATAAAAATGTGGGTTATCGGACCTGAAAATAGGTTAATGATCCATGATTTGATATAATATGATATCATAATATAATTATTATTCAAGGCCTGTTTCTTCATAATCATCTTGAAAATGGACAACGTGGTAATATGATTATACCGACATATACATATTATGCTGGTCTGACATTCGATCGCAATTATGGGCCTAGTTTAAACAGTGTTGTAATGGACAATGATTTGTGACATTTTTTTGAGATTTTCATTCGAACAATGAGCCCATAATGAATTGGGTTATCAGACCTACAAACATGTGCACGTCGGATTACACTAAAACGATACTACCATTTCTACACTGCGGCTAAAAACTCGTCCCTCAAATATCGATCGATTTAAATGACCCTCATATTGGTTAAAACTCTCAAACCTGGGACTTGCGACAATTGAAGGACGAGTGTTCTGGCTAAAATTTTAAATACGTAATTTTTAAAAAATCGTATGCAGTATATGTTAATCACAATTTCATCATTGAATGGTCCATATTTCTTACCGTTAAAACAACCTATGAAACTATAGAATATTTATCCAGATTTTCAATCCATCGAAGTCATTAATAAGTCCTCAAAAACCTTTAAGCCAGAATATTTTGTAGCAAAAAATATATAGATTCAGTAACAAAAACACAAAGGCTTACCTCAAAAAAGTGACTTCGAGAAATACTAGTCTGTTCCTTCTACCAAATCAATTTTTAAGCCATTAAAAAAATATAGGACGAGGGTATTTTGTGTGTGTGTGTGTGTGTGATAGATATCCTATTACATTATTATGTCAATCCTACACCCCATAGAATTATGTGTCGCCTCGCTGAATTTATATATTTTTGCTTATGAAGCAGTAATACTTGAAGTATGACAAGGTGTATCAGGTCTGTCTCTATATGTGTGTAAGGGGTGCCGGGAGGGGTGTGTGAGTGTGTTGGTAAGGGGGAGGAGGAGGTGGGTTTGTGTTTCCAATCCCATTGATAGGTAGATAAATTATGTCGAGCACAGCAAGAAAGGCAATCTCGGGACAAATCATAATGGCATAATAAAAAAAAAATAGTTAACGAAAAATTTGCTGTCGAAGCATTCTGTTAAAGGAAAAAGAGATAGTGCGCACAAAAGTTGTTTTTCTTATAGAAGATCCGTGATCTCAAGGCGTAGACACATGAACGATTTTTTTCAGCCTACGTCACCACACGAGTCTCATGATCTATAACTTTCGTCAATGAATGAAGTGTGTAAAAAGAAATTGTTTACGTATGAAAAAAAATAGGCAAGGCTTTCTATCAATATGTATGATTGGATATTTCAAATCATTTAAAATATATTCGTCTTTTACAGCCATCAGATTCAAAGAGCCCACATTTACTCGATACGATCAAAGAGAATCGTCAGGTCCCATGTTTCAGACATTTTACCAAGATGAAGGTCATTTAAATCGATCGATACTTAAAGGACGAGTTTTCTGGCCATTATTTTAAATACGTGTCTTTCCTGAGCACAGCAATTAACTGGTTAAATACACGAGCTCCTTTTGGGTGTTATAGAAGGAAGAAATGGATACGTGT
>NC_088361.1:89537184-89542184 GCF_034508935.2 Berghia stephanieae | reverse complement strand
TGGTTCAAATAGGGAACAGATGTATATTCCAGGAGCAATGTACTTAGTTTGAGATTACCTAAATGTCTCACCAAGACACCAGCACAAAGAGGAATACACTCAAATGTTGACATTATACATTCAAAATAGCAAATACAACAATACAGAACAGAGATAATTTACAAGGAAAAAATATCATCTCCCAAAACTATAATTACACATTCGACTGTTTCCCTCCCAGCCAAGGACTCCGGTCAGGGTCAGGACGGAACTGAGTAATCTAATATGGAATCCCATAAGTGGGTTCGGATGTCAAATCTGTATATATGTCCAAGTTGTTACAAACTGAATAAAACAAATATTTGTGGAATGGAAGTTTATTCATTGAAATCGATGTGTACTTACTATATAGATATACGCCGATTGGAGTCAATGAAGCAAATGGAAAAAAATAAAAACATCTCGTTACGGTCATTATTCCTGCATCACCATCCAATCTTATTTTTCATTTTACTTTTTATATTAATTCCTGTCTTCTTAATGAATATGCAAACATCTTTATTATCTCTCTCTCTCTCTCTCTCTCTCTCTCTCTCTCTCTTCTTCTTCTTCTTCTTCTTCTTCTTCTTTCTCTCTCTCACTCTCCCTCTATCTATCCATCTATCTCTTTCTCTCTCTCTCTCAATCTCTCTCTCTCTCTCTCTCTCTCTCTCACACACACACACACACTTACACATGGACACAACATCATCATCATCATCATCATCATCATCAGCATCATCATCATCATCATCATCATCATCATCATCATCTTCATCATCATCATCATCATCATCATCATCATCTTCTTCTTCTTCTTCTTCTTCTTCTTCTTCTTCTTCTTCTTCTTCTTCTTCTTCTTCTTCTTCTTCTTCTTCTTCTTCTTCCATTCTTCATTTTCCTCCTCCTCTTCTTCTTCTTCTTCTTCTTCTTCTTCTTCTTCTTCTTCTTCTTCTTCTTCTTCTTCTTCTTCCATTCTTCATTTTCCTCTTCCTCTTCTCCCCCCCCCCCTCAATTTAAATCTTTCAATAAAAAACAAACAACAAAATGTCTAATGTCCTCTGTTAAACTGATTACAAGCAATCATGAAACCACATCAATTGTAATATCGAATATGATTAATAAAAACCGATTTTCAGCTAAACTCGAGTACTTAGAAGAAAACAAAAAAGGAAGAAACAAAAAATAAGAGCGCCAACCGATTCAACGACGTGAGAAAAAAAGAATAGGCTATCGGTAGCCTACATTAATTAATTGATTAATGAAATTAATCCGATTTGTTCGATATTACTTTATCGAATTCATTATAATTTAATACTGAGTTTTAGAGATATAAATAATAGGTGTTGATTTACATCTAGTCTCGAAAGGCTGAATTAATAAATGTAGGCTATACTAGATAAATCTGGTCTATAATGACGAAAAAATAACCCCAAAAAAACCCCCAAAACTCTCCCCCCATTTTTTTTTTCAATTTTGACCAAAAAACTTTTACTTGTACATTAAAATGCTGAGTTATTAAAATGACCCTCATATGTCAATATATCTCAAACATGGGAATTCAAGTTAAAGTGATACTAAGCTGCTAAAGGCTGTGGACTGTTGTTAATAAAGTAATGAACAAAAATGAATATAACGGCTTCGAAAAAGAACAAAATACCAAAGACGGAACGTTTCGGGCTCAAACACCTTCTTCAGCCCATACCAAAAACAATAAAAACATTAATACATTGGCACACGTCTTAAGCGCAATTATTAGGATTTTGGTTTTAAAACGTGTCAACTACTTCTCTGGTGCCTGTCTGGATTTTAAGTAATGTATTATTGTTTTCATTGATTTTGTAATTGGCTGAAGAAGGGTTTTGAGCCCGAAATGTTTCGTGTTTCGCATTTTTTTCTTTTGTAAAGCTGGTATGTTCATTATTTTTTTTTTGGTTCAAAAGTATGAATTCAAAGAAATTTGAGACTTTTTGAAATGTTGAGGCCATATTAGTTGTTCGACATTTGATATATTTTTTTTAGATGGTTTTGTCAGAGTTGGCTGAAAAGTAAAATGTGCCGCTTAAGGCTTAAGAGGCATCATTATTGCTCTTGTAGGACTTTTGTACTCTGCAAGATTTTCGTCCTGTGTGATTTTTATCTTGTTCTCGTATTTATGTCCTTGGAACTTGCGATAGATGTATTCCAAGAAACTTTCTGAGTTGTTTTGTGAAACCTTGCTAGAATTACGATCTGAGGTCTTGATCGATCTAAACTTTGGTGGCCACCAGGGGGTGGTGGTGGTTGTAGTCGTGTCAGTTGTAGTAGTAGTAGGAGTAGTAGTTGTGGTTGTAGTTGTAGGTGTTGTGGTAGTGGTAGTGGTAGTGGTAGTGGTTGTTGTAGTTGAGGTAGTTGTTGATGTAGTTGTGTTCATGCCTTCACATCCAAATGGCACAAAGTATTTGATCTTATCTAACGTGACTGGGGTTCTCATCCATTGTATCATCTGATTTACGCTGACAATATAGACGTCATCAAGCGTAAGAATATAATCAATGAACCTTGACATTGCTCTCTTGTACTCGGGAAACCCAAACCAGGCTGCATGCATATTCAGCCCAAATGGAGCCTTGCCAATTTCATAGTTGCTCAGGAAATTCATCTTCAAGTATTGGAACGCTCTTTCTTCACCTTTGGGTCGACATCCGTCCACATAGCCGCAATTCTTGCCCGTTTGGGGGTTAAAGAAGGATTTGATCATTACTTCCCAGAACCCTTTGTGGCTGGAGTTTGACTTCGGGCAAGGTGGAACTGCGCAGTCGTAATGGTAGCCGTAGTCAAGGGTGAAGGGGAAAGGGTGGTTTCTGTCCACGTAGTATGACAACGAATTGTCATATGTATAGTTGAGTTTTTTTAGGACATCTGGTTGGGCGTCACCAACTGTTATGAGATTTGGACTTCTCCAGCCAACCACGTCATCAATGGGTACCTGATTGAGAAAGAAGGATGGAGGAGGGGGGGAGGGGGTTGAAGAAAAGCGTAAGAATTAATGGATCGAATGGAATAACAGAGAAGTTGGGATCTGACATCGAAAAAATTAGTATGAACGTGCAGTGTATTATATTTGTAACACTCAGTCTCTAAACGGTGTTGTGTCGGGATTATATAGAAGCTAATATTAATTTTATACCAGTGAAAAATATGAAATTTGTGTAAAATATATAGAAAAATAAGATAAATATGAACATTGATATTGATCAATTTTACAGATTTGCCATGCTCACAGTGTTTTTATTTATTCCTCAAGCAAGCCATACAAAATCAAAACTTCATTTCGCTTCAAACTATCTATAGATAGAACGAAGTTGACGTCACTCAGGTCTTTATTATTGCTTTTTGACATCCGCGTTTATGAGTTTTCTCACTAAACTGTATTAACCAGACTATAAACACTTATATTTCAGGATGGCAATGTTGTGAGCTTCTTGGGCAAGCGCATGCTATCCATAGATACAACACACAAAACTAAGTGTAACCTTGAACGCTTATAGTCTGGTTAATACAGTTTATTAAGAATTTGTCATAAACATGGACGGCAAAAAATAAAAAAGTGAAACAATAGCAAAGACCTGAGTGACGTCAACTTCGTTATATCTATAGATAGAATGAATTGACGTCATTCGGGTCTTTGTTGTTGGTTGTTATTGTTTTGTTTTTTTTGTTGTTTTTTTAAATTTTCCATCCGCGGATATGAGTAATTCTCACTAAACTGTATTATCCAGAATATACACGTTCATGGTTACCCATAGTTTTGTGTGTTGGTTCTTTTTACTTCCGGATGGCAATATTGTGAGCTTCTTAGCCAAGTGCATACTATCTATTGGTCTTCTTTAAGTCAAGGTTTGAAAGTTTTTGTCAAGGTGAGGGTTATTTTAATCAATCGATATTTGAAGGAAGACATTTCTGGCCAAATTATTAAATACGAGTTTTTCCAGACTACGGTAAATAACTGAAAAATCTCCACGGGGAAATTTATCTTTAGGGTCTATTGCAAAGGAAGACAGAGACAACGCTGTTATCGACCAGCTATTTATTTACACCTGACCGCGATGAGATAATGTGTGTAAAGAGCCCATATCAAAGGACCAAATTTTACGCTGCCCATAGCGGGACTCGAACCAGGGACCTACTTGTCCAAATGCGAGTGTCATACCACGGGACCGCAAAGCTACCAACAACAACAACCAAAAAAAAATCATCACTCAAAGAAATACATTTTTTTTAAAAAGAAGGAAAAAACGAAAATTTAAACTTACTCCTCCGTAATCCACCAGGTTTGCTTTCTGCTCTTTCGCTTCTTTGTAAAGTAATTCACGTGTTTTTATGCTGCTATGGTTCACACTGTGGACGGCAATTTCATCTCCAAGCTGTTCAAAATAGATGTTAGAAAATAAAACAATTAACCTTTTAACGAAGTGCCAGGTTTGATAGTTTGTATTTTTATTTTTTTTGTTTGTTTTTTGTTTTTTGTTGCCAATATAAGGTGTCATTTAAATCGATTTGATATTTGAAGGACGAGTTTTCTGGCCAAATTTTAAAATACCTGTTTTCCAGAAGCGACAGTTGACTGGTTAAGGATAAAATTCCCTTTCGTTCATAGAGGAAAATCGCCATGAAGGTCCATCTCGATAAAATATGTAAAGAGAAAACCTTAACATCAGCCTCATTGCAGCACAGCAAAATGAGCAACATGATTTCCTCTTCTTCTTCTTCTTCTTCTTCTTCTTCTTCTTCTTATTATTATTATTATTATTATTATTATTATTATTATTATTATTATTATTATTATTATTATTATTATTATTATTATTATTATTATTATTATTATTAATATTATTATTTTTAATAGTAGTAGTAACGGTTATGTCTAAGAGAGATAATAATTATATCATCTCATCCCCTCATGTAGAGTTGTCCTCACCTATCGTCACGTGCCAAGCTCA
>NC_088361.1:89532184-89534684 GCF_034508935.2 Berghia stephanieae | reverse complement strand
TGTAACACCAGCGTTCTTTTACGTCCTGTAACACTAGCGCTCTTTTACGTCCTGTAACACCAGCGCTCTTTTACGTCCTGTAACACCAGCGCTCTTTTTCGTCCTGTTATCATAAGAATCTGCCTATACATCCTGTTCCTAAAATAGTTATGCCACCTTACCACTCAATATGAAACCTATTCATTGTTAGTCCACCGCTGCCATGGTGTTTTGAACCTGAACAGAGGAAGATGTGGCTCTACGACTTCTGGAGGTCCTGGGTTCGAGCCTCGCTCGGCGCATAATTGAGTCCTTGAAAAGGGCTCTCTACTCACATTCTCTCATCGTGCTTAGGTATAAAATAAGTACCTGGCTGTTAACAGCGTTGTCTCTGTAGGGAAAAAATTGTAATATCGCCGAACAGGCGTCGTGTCTCGTTCTACGTGTTACGTGTTGCTGTTTGTCAGGGGCCCATTGTAAAGCGATTTGAGCGTGTTTGCGCTATATAAAAGCTCAAGTTTCCAAATTGTTTCAATGGGATGAAATAATTTAAGAAAACTATTCTAAATATTCTCTAGACTGTGTGCATAAAAACAGTGCCTGACAAGGCAATCTAAAAAAAGTGTGTATGTAACAGTGCCTGACAAGGCAATCAAAAAAAAAGTGTGTATGTAACAGTGCCTGACAAGGCAATCTAAAAAAAGTGTGTCTGAAACAGTGACTGACAAAGCAATCTAAAAGAAATGTATGAAACTGCCAGGCAAAGCATTTTGGTAGATATTTGAAGGACGAGGTTTCTGGCCAATTTTTAAATGCATGTCTTTCCAGAGTATGACAGTTAATTACTTTAATAAAAATTTAGGATCTTAAGATGTGCACGCAAATTTACTCTCATCGATCATCTCGTTGTATGAATGAGTACAAATAACTTCGAAACAGGGCAAATCTTTGGATATTTTTTGGCGTTTATAATGTCAAAATGGCAACTCGCCAATATAAAAAATATGTTACTTTTTCTACCGTGTGGCTGTTGTCTATTGGTGTGAAACTCGGATCGGAAGGTCCTGGGTCCGAGTACCCAACGGCACATAGTTGAGTCCTTGGAAAATGCTCTTTATTCACATTCTCTCACCGTACTCATGTGTAAAATAAAAACTTAACAGCATTGTCTCAGTCCGAAAAAAAAAGGAAATATTGCCTTTGAGGCGTCGTCATGTCTCGTCCTGCATTTTAAGTCTTTGGTGTTGGCTAGGAATCCATTGTAAATGGCTTTGAGCACGTTTAGTGGATATCTCGCTATATAAACATTCTAATTTTTTTTTATTTTTTTTTGTATTTATTAATTTTTAAAAAATGTAATGTCTTACCACGGATTGCACAGCGTCGTCGAATCCAAAGTAAACAATCTGTGGAATGTTCTTTGAGCCGAGAGGGTGGATGAATGTGCTGCAAAAACAGTCCGGAAGGTGACAGTTGACACCTTGTTGGCATTTATCGAGGCCGGAGATGCTGACGACACACAGCAGGAAGACGGCAGCTCCGCAGAGACGGTTGATGGAAAGAGACAGTCCAGTCATTTTCATCTGGTGAGAGAAGAAGCCTGTCCGTTTACAGTTGATCGCTTCATTCTATTTATTTATTTATTTATTTATTCATTTATTCATTTATTTATTCCTTTATCTATTCATTTATTTAATTGTTTATTCATATATCTATTATTTATTTATTTACTAATTTTTTCTAAGCATTAAGTCTAGAACTACATATTTGCAGGTCTTATAAACGGAAAGCATTTATAGGCCTGATTTAACATTGTGTTAAAGGACCATATTTTGCATTGGTTTGAAAGTAATTCCTATTAAAACAATGAGACCATAACAGTATGGTTAATCAGATCTGCAAATAAATACACGTCGATCAAGTGCATTAGTGACCCGTGATCTCAAAATGGTATACCGAAAGGGATTTTTCTTTTCATTAACTGTGTCAAGAACTGTGAAATTTTAGTTTTTGTAAGTTGAACAACAAATATTTATGTTGCTTAATAAAACATCGTGGATAGCTCATACGGTAGAGTCACGCTCTCACCGGCCAGGGCGGAGTTGTCGTACCAGTAAGGTCGCGGGTTCAAACCCCCATCACCGCCGCGAAAAAAATTATATTCTCTATTGTTTTCTGGCACTTTTCTACTCACTTCATCTCTTGTTATTACCAACATAAGTGCCTGCTCCACTCACTTTTCTGAATTAAAAATTCACCCCATATACCGGAGCATACTCAATGTCTCAATTGTTTCTATGTTATATATATATGTTTGTGTTGAGAATATTGGCTATTAAGCTTAATTGTTGGCCAACTAACTTCGCGGAGGTTGTGTGTATTGGCCTCGCCATCTCGGTAGTCGGTGAGAGAGAGAGCTCTACTAATGACCTGAGTTAGATACGATCTTTTGGGGGATCATGGATAGCTCATACGGTAGAGTCACGCTCTCACCAGCCAGGCGGAGTTGGCGTTCCAATAA